>NC_046317.1:28631372-29303456 GCF_009819535.1 Lacerta agilis | reverse complement strand
CTTTGGCAATGGCACACAGAATGGGCAGCACCAGGGCTGAAGTAACCATTAATCAAAATAAGCACATGCTTGGGGCATCAAGGGAAGGGGGGGGGACTACAGAAATTTTCCATTGCTGGATTTTTAACATTAGTGGTCACAAATTTCTCAGCTGAGTGTTTAGTTTCTCAGTTGATATTAAAGATCCCAACAGAACTACTACACAGCAAGGCAGTCTGGATGCCTTATCTCTACCAAGTATAGAAGAAGATGCATCATGTTTTAAAGATCTGATCAAAGACTTTGCAATTAGAAAAAGTAGGGGGATTCAAATATAAATAAAGTGGAAGTATACAGAAACAAACATTATTTTCCAACTTACTGTAGGTTTTGTTTCATTTCTAAAAATGAAATTATATTTTACGGTTTATTCTTGTTTATATTTTTAATTAGTGTCAGGAACTGGGCAGAGGAGGAAGAGTGGTGGAGACTGCCTCCCCATCCTGACCCTTCCAGGGAAGAGGAAGAGGAAGACAGTATAGATTTACAACAGGGGTTTGTGGGAGGTCATAGCTCAGAGGCAGATGAGGGGGAAAGTTGGGAAATAATGGGAGAGAGGAGGAGCAGGCAGAGCCAGAGCAGCAGCTGGCTGACATGTTGTCACTAGAAAGCATTCCAGACCCAACATCTCCTAGAACCCGGCAAGCCTTAAAAGTAGGAGAGTAAAGAGCTCAAAGACAGAGGGCACTGAGCAGCAAACTGCGAGAGTTTGGCCAAACTGCAAGAGGCAGTGAAGGATAGGCGTGCCTGGCGTGCTCTGGTCCATGGGGTCACGAAGAGTCGGACACGACTGAATGACTGAACAACAACAACAACTAAGCAGCACCCATAGAGGAGATGACACAATGAATGAGGAAGTGGGAGAGACAGGGGATGGGGTGGAGATTCACTTGGGAGAACGCTATTACCCAAGGTGTTGTGTTCTGTAGCCTCTCTGTAAAGTTTGAATTAAAAAAGGACTGTAAGAAACTTTTCCTTGTCTTTAAAATTTCCTGGGCAACCAGCTGGAAGCCACTGACAGCATCCTGACAGTTAGAAATCTATGGAGACACCCAAATCTTTTAAGTGCTTAGAGCCTCTAAAGGGGTGCACACACAGAAATATGCTTGTAATCATCATCATCATCATCATCATCATCATTTTTACAAACTAATAGAACTAAACCATGTTGACCACCTTGAGCTCCTTGAAGAAAAAGATGGGATAGAAATGAAGCAATAAATAAATGAATGAAGGTTCTCATTATCATTTTCTCCCTCCTCTGCAATTTGCTCAGCGCTGATCTCCCCAACAAAAGTGAAAGCAAGCATACAAAAAACAAATCCAAAAACAAGAAAATGGTGCAAGTAAGTGGGAGGAGCTAGCAAGAACGAAGGGACATTTGGAATTTCCCCATTCTCCTTGCTGATCAGTGCATATACCTTTAGTGTTTTAACAGCAGTTTGACAAAACTGCCCAATAGAGACCACTTGCATGTTATCGGCACTTCACAGATAAAAAGGTTTATGAAGTAAGTCATGGTTCCACCAGGCTCATGAAGAGCTATCTTTCTGCGTCCATGTACTTCCAAGCATGCCTGCCTTTGGAGATTCTTGGGGTTTTTGAAACCGGTTCAGTTAATCTTTAGAACAATGCCCATTAAACTTAATTACAAAGAGAAACCTATTTCAGTTATACAAATAATATCCCCATGTAGCCTAATTTAAAATAATTGCCTACATCTCCTTTGTTCCATAGGGAAAACACAGACTAAGAGAACTGCTGACTTATTTAAAATGCCTTTAATTATATTATTATGTTGTCCTTTGCTTTGAGTCTTTTTCTCCCCCTTTTGGTTCTCTGGGTTAAATTTTAAATGAGATGAAAAGTGTGATCTTGGAGAAGATTCATGTACAAGCACATTGTAACTAACTCCCTCCTCCCCCTCCCTGAAGGTTGAGTGCTTATTAATTTACAGAAAAACTAATGAGACGCCTCCTTCCCCCCTCTTTCTTTTGGTAGTAGATGGAATAGTGGTTGTTTTTTTATTATTATATTCTAGCAGACGAAGGGGCTATCCCATCTATTATTCTGTTGCTGTTCACAAGTTGAGGTGAAAGGCTATCAAAGCATCTGACAAGAAAGGAAAGATGCATTTGACTCAAAAGAGTTATTACTGTGACATGGAGTCATACACCAAATAGATGGAGATAAAGTTATTGCATTATTTGTGACAGCATGAATTGAAACAAGTGGGTAGCCATGGCTAACCTTATTTCAATGCTGTTCTACTCTGTCACAAATAATCCAATCAAGTTCATCTGTTCAATGTCCAACAGGCTCGTCACTTAAGTCCCTCTCGAAAACACACAGTTCACTCAACGGTGGATCACTACTTGGAGCTAAACATTTTATGTAATAATGCCATTGGAAAGACATCATAGCTCTGCCTGCAATTGGCATTTTGGGAGATAGTATTGATGGGAATGGGGATTGGAGATGATATTAAGTAACATTTGTTCCACCAAGGCCAAATGAAGTTAAGTGAAAAGAAGAAGTGAGACATTTTGGGGTATCTGCCAGCCTGGGATCACTCCTTATCAGATCTACCATAGCATTTTCATAAAACTTAGCTCTCATAGCTGAGTCTGTTCCTCTTTCCTCCCTCACTCCCAATCCCTTTTCCTTTGGTGTCTTCCTTAGATTGTAAAAGGGACTGTCTTGTCAATGACACTTGTAAGTCACTCTGTGTGTGAGATAAAAAAGCTTTAACTAAATAAATAGACAACATGCAACTAGAACTGTGTGTGGATCATCAGCAATTATAATCTGGATATACTGTGATCCCTCAGCCCAGGAGGTAAGGACACCCGCTCTTGCCAGGAACTGTTGACTCTTTTCTTTCAACTAACTTCAACATCTGCTTTACCCTTTTAATGAGTCCAGGGATTAGTTTATGTTTATGTGTTTGTTCACCAGATTTGCATGCCATGTTTGTAAAGAGCTCAGTGCAGGCTATCCCATTTTATCGTCAAAGCGATTTTGTGATTTAGGTTACGCTTACAGCGACTGGCCCAAAGTCACCCAGTGAGCTTCATGACTTGCAAAGGCATCAAACCCAGCATGCTCCAAGAAGAACATTTTATCTACTACACTGCACCCTTGTATCTAAAGAAGCTCAATATTGCAATACAGAGTTTACTGCCAAACTTCTAAGTAGGGCATATTTAAACTTAGTCACACCTTCTGAATGCATATTCCTTTTCTTTTGTAAGTTAAGGATACCAAATAAGAAGCACTCTTCGTCTTCTTATTTGCTTATCAGCTACCGGTGCTAGGGGAGGGCTTGTATCTCTGGTGTGGAACATGTCATGCTCCTTCTGAGGTAATTTGTCCACCTTTGGTCCCCATCCTGCACTCAGCAATCACCTGTGGCTCCCAGAAGCTGTCAGCATGGGCGAGACAGTGGCTACACCCCAGGAAGCAGCTTCAACTTGCCAGCTAAATCCAGTGAGGGTAGCCAATGGGTCTCAGCCCTCAATGAGTTAGTGACTTCCCCGTCATGCAAAGACAGGCTTAGGTGAATTGAGCAGATGAGACCAATAGTGGGTCCAACAGTCAATGAGGTACTATCTGCAGGCATTGTTGGAATAAGTAAGGAGGAGATGGGGCTTGTCAACCTGGGTAGTTAGCCCATTCAGAAGAAGGAAAATATTGACCCGGAACCTCCACTGTTTTGCTTTCATTCCACTCTGAGTGTGTGAATCTCTCTCTCTCTCTCTCTCTCTCTCTCTCTCTCTCTCTCTCTCTCCCTCCCTCCCTCCCTCCCTCCCTCCCTCCCTCCCTCCCTCCCTCCCTCTTGTATAGCTTTACTCACAAAATATGGAAGGGGAGACAGTACTGATTTAAACTTCTCCCCCATATCCCTGTGTTCAGCAAGCGGGTTGCAAAGAGCAACTTTCCCCAGAAGTCAACTGTATATTTTACTTTGGTTGTGTAGGCAGAGTTATTAACATGTGGGGTGGTAGGAAATTGTACTCAGTACGGCCCATTTGGTTGAATTTTCAGTTGTTCTGAAATGAGTGTACAGAGGTATGATGGATGCAAATAGGATTCCCACATGGGACTCCCACTGATATTATTAGGGAGAGAGGCTTACCTGTTTCCAGCAGCAGCAGTGGCAGCAGTAGCAGGGCAGCTGACTTTCCTTGTTGCTCCTGGCAGCAACGTTTTCCCAATGCCCCAGGTATCTCATGTGTTGTTCCATTCAGGGCATTGTGGGCGGCAGTATGAGCAGCTACCATTGGGATATACTGGGTGTTTTTTTTTTTGGTGGCAATTAATATTAAAATACCCCAGATAGCTTTGTATGCTTTGGTTTTCAGTTCCTTTGGGAAATGTGGCTTGATTCACAATACAGTGTTGCATTTCAAGCTGGACAGATATATATATATTCCAAACCCGGTAATTTGAAATTTCAGGAGCATCTCTAATTATTATTCCTGTTTTCTTATAATATATGTATCAGAGGTAAGATTTCCATATATATTTTTTTACTTCTGTGCCATAGATGCATATATTTTAGGAGGTGTCTCAGTCTCAGTGCACTCTCTTGCACTTGAAAAGCACGATTCCTAGACACCTGCATACTTAATTCCTCACTTTCTTGAACTATCTCCTCTTTGCATGTGAGAATTCTCAGATATGGAACCACAAACCCTTACCTTTAGTGCCATCCATCTGTAAAAATAAATAAATCTATATTTAAAACTATTTAATTGCTTCACTATTAATTAACCACCTAGTGCATTTTTCAGATTCCATGTTAGATTCATTGATTTGTAGTACCCATAAGAGGATTTGTGGTTTGTATGCATGAGTGACTGCAATGCATGGCTCACAGGGTAATCATTCTGGTATTTCATGACTGACACCTTGAGCCATATTATGATTAACTACAATTGGTGGACCATGGAGTTCAGGTTTCTTAAAAAGTATAGATCGCAAAGGCTGTTATTAGGTTATCAGTCCCTACCACAGAGGTCTTGTGCATTATCTTGGTCTCTGTCTTACCCTAATTCCATATGCTCTTTATAGAAAGCTTCACTTTGACAATCTGATTTCAGCTAATTAAACATGATGCAGGAGAGTTCTTGCTTTAGTAGAACAATGAAAAGGAAGAAGATCTTCTCCCAAACGTCACTCATTTTAAGCACTGCTTTTCAGATCTGAATTTTCATGAGGTTTTATTTTCATACCAAAGGTCGTGTTATAAAATGCATAAATTGCATAAAAATGGAAAAAAACTGCCCACCCAGCCTTCATCCAAGTCTTCGCCATAGCTTCAAAAGAGCTGTGCAAATATTCACACAACTACTACTACAACAAAGACATCTGGGTCAGTAGATACAGCTCCCAACACCATTTCAAAGAAACTCTTTCTCAAGGGAAATGTGTGGTGAGATGTATGTCTGAATTCACATGTGTCCACTACCCAGGGCACAGATAGTTCATAAGGGGTATATTTTATATTAAATTCATGCTAGGGCTGTGAGCAAAAGAAATAAACCTTGTAAAAAGTCCAGACTATCACTCCTCATTACAAATGCTTCATGTCTCTTCGTGAAAACTGTCTGGAACAAGTTTTCTGCTGCAGCTCGCCAGCACAGAGATTCCTTGAAATGTATTTCTGCAGCTGTGGCCTGATGATGAGTGCAGACATTGTACAATTCAATAGTGTTGTAAAGAGAAGCCTTGGGGGGCCTTTTGCACACAACATTTTAGTTTCCAATACTATAGATGTAATTCAAGAAGCCCCAGGCCTTTGGTTGAATCCAGCAGGGCTCTTCGTATGTTTCTATGTTCTTACACCTCTCCTTCATTTTGAAATGTCCCCATCAGCTTCCACTTGTGTTCTTCCTCCTCCTTACCAAACAGGCTCCTTCTTCTGCTCTATCCCTCTTTTCAGTGAGTAGAAGCTGCTGCCTTGAGGGCAGCAGCATGAGCAGGGCCAGACCACGGCTGCTTCTCAAAACTGTGCAGCCTGAAGAAATTGCTTTAGGCGTGGCTAGAGACAGCAACATTAAGAACCTCTGGTATGGAGGCAGGGCAGGCGACAGAGGGAGGAGAAAAACAACAATGATGTCTGCATCAGAGGCATGGCAGGTCATGGCTGAGGTAGAGGATGTACTGTGGTACCTTGGTTCCCAAACTCAATCGGTTCTGAAAGTCCGTTCGACTTCCAAAACGTTTGCAAACCAAGGCGCGGCTTCTGATTGGCCCCGGAAACCATGCCAACAGCCGAAATGGATGTTCGGCTGCCAAAAAAGCATTTGCAAACTGGAACACTTACTTCTGGATTTGTGGCGTTCAGGAGCCAATTTGTTTGGGAGCCAAGCCGTTCAGGAACCAAGGTACCACTATATACTCATTCAGCCCCTCTACTGTACTGGTCCTGATCTCTGCCATCTGAGGCAAACATCTAACCTTGCCTAATGGGAGAGATAGTCCCTGCTAATCGGAAGGAGTTTATGTTAAACTTTGATGCACAATCTAAACTTTGACTGTGATCACGCATACAGATAAACTGGAAGTCAATAAGGTTTAAGTGGTGTGGGAGACAGGAGCCTTTGTTCCTTAACTCAGCATGTTTTGCTGTGTCCTGGTTGGGGTTTACTTTCTAAAATAAAGTGCATATGCGCTACCCAATTTCCTTAGGTCAATGTACAGCTCAGAGAGAGGGAAAGCATGTGTCGTGTGTGTGTGTGTGTGTGTGTGTGTGTGTGTATTTCTGTATGTGTGTATACTACACATATTACTGATAAGAGCATTTAATATATATTGCGCTAATGCTAGCTAGTGAGACTACTTCCAATAGTACCATTTACAACAAAATTGAGATGACCAGACATGTCATTTCCCTGCAGGATATGAAAATGTCCCTTTCATTATTACAGAGGAAGCCACTCCTCAACTTCACTACAGTTTCAGCTGGATGTTGAAATTGTGCCCTCCAACCATTTCAGAGAGTGTTCCAGCTGAAACTTCGCTTTGCTTATCAGAAGGAAATCCAAAAGAACATTTTCAAAATGAAGCAACCTTGCCAAGTTCCTGAGCATATCTAATTTTAAATTTCTAGGCATGAGATATGAATTACTGGATGTCCTAGTGAGAGCTACAGTACAGCACTAAAATAATGTGACACAGGATAGCCCCATTCACAAAACAAGCTGGTTCTCCATGATAAACTCTTTGAAAGGTAGCTATTCCTCTCCAGTATAAGTACATGTTTAATATTAAAGTTTGCTCCCTCCTGCCTTTAAGATGATGTTGCTCAGGCAGGAATTCAAATGTGAGAAGCCTGGTGTTTTGGAAAGTATTGTGTCTATTAAAGTGGTGGTTTTTGAACAAATGTAAGTGGCAGGGAGTTTCACAATATTTTTCTGTGAAATTAACATTAAATCAATTGTGCTAAATATCTGGTTGTAAATTCTGTTTGCTTTTAAGGCCTGTTTGTCAGCCTGGTCTGTTTGGTTAAAGTCACTTGTTTCTCAGGAAACAAGCTTGTAGTGACACAACCTGAGTTTTTCTGTTTGGAAAGTTTAACTGGAACACTGGAACTACAATTTCGGAATATAGGAATTAGGTAGTTTCTTATTAAAACGTGAACTCAGCCAAATTTCTTCCCCATACCTGCAGATGCCAGGGATTGAAAATGTGATTTTTTTATTTGTGCTTCACCGCAAACCACGACCCTTTCCATTCATCTGTTGATCTTTATGTAGCTTACAGTCCATTGAGGAATTGCACAAAATACACCCCCCCCAAAAAAAACTTCATATTTTATCTTTCAAGCATTGCATTGCTTAAATCTGTGGGCTTGTGCTAGCTGAAGTAGCATTTCATGTTACGCTTCTAAGGGGCAAACATGGAATTCTGTCTCTTTTGCCACTGGAAACCCTTAAAATCCTCTTGATACTGGGGCACTTTGCACAATTTCTTGCCTGGGAGATCCCACACAGAAGTCTATAAGGAAAACATGCTTCCTTCCAGAAGATTCTTGAGCAGCACATCTGAACCATCACATTGCTCAGGTAGCATGTGAAAAGTACCCTTCGTCGCCACAAGAGAATTGGGGCTTTTGAAGGGTGTTCCATAATAGCATCACCGAGATCCTGGCACCTCATCTCCTCTAATACTTTCTAAGTCTCACACTTCATGGGATCCAGTGATCAGCTTGTACCTCTAATGTCTTCTGCTTTCATTAATGGAAACATGGCACTTTCTTAATGGTCATCTTCAGTAGAGCATAACAAATTTAGAAGAAGGGTGGCCAGGCTTTACTTTCCCTGGTTCAACAAGTATAAAAATGCAGGTTGCAAGAGTAGCTAAGTGACTCACTCAAAAGGCACACAGTAGGAAACAGATTCCAGTCAGCTTACTTGCCATCTCCTTTCTCTGAGCATTATAGCACACTCAGTTCCATTAGAAGACACCATTAGATGGCCGAAAGGAACAGCAAGAGTAGAACAGCCTCCCATTCACGGGCAAGCATGCAGAGTCAACCTCCTCCATTTGTTCCTTCCTCAGGGGGTCCATCATCTCTCACCTCCTGTTTGGCAGGCCCAGCGCTAAGTAATGCTGCACAGTTGGAAATGAAAAAGGGGAAAGCCAGAAAAGGGGTGGGGGGAAGGCAGCTGTACAGGTAAAGGAAGGAGAACCAGCACTTCAGCATTTCACATTCACACCTTTAAATTTTTTGGAAGAGATTTTCTCATGTATCCTGTCAGCTACGGAAACTGTAGGCAGTGGTGCAGAGACAGGAAGAAATCAGGACGGAGGTGAGAGGGTCTGCTTCCCAGTACATGTCAGAGATTGTTTCTTGTTTCACCTGGCCATATTTGAAGTTTCTCATTTGTTTGGTCTTGAAGTTCAGTTCTTCACATTTCTACATCAGAAATATATATCTTCATGAAAATTCACCAGCGTTTAAGCACAAAATTGTCCTAATGTACATATGTTGGTAGAGAATTGTTCCTAATACACACATTTTTGCAAAACAATTTCCCATAACAGAATGAATTTTTGTACACTGTTTTCACCAATATGTTTCTCTTCATGCATACTTAACCCCAGAAAATGCATTTTTATGCACATTACTTGGCTAGAAAATTGTAAAATTCAGAGAAAGGTGAATTGTGAAGGATGGCTGTGTTTTGGCTTGTGTGTGTGTGTGTGTGTGTGTGTGTGTGTGTTATACCCTGCCATTCTCAGGAGCACAAGCCCTATGAAGTGGTGGCACCTCCTCATTTCAGCTTCTCAGAAGTCCTGCGATTCAACTTGGACTGAGACCATATAGTGTGAAGTCTGTGCAGTGATCTGCATGATTTAATGGCTACAATGGTCTCTCGCCACTTCAGCTCTATTACAGCCAACGCTATGGGCTGGAGGAGGAATGGCTAAAAACAACTGAAATTTTAAAACAATGTTTAAAAAATACTCAGAGTATTACCAGACAAATTATCTTTATGTTTTATTGTAGTAATCTCAAAGGATTTGCCCTTCACCTTTCAAGCAAAGCAATTTTATAAGGAATGGGCAGAAGGGGAAGGGGTGTTCATAATGAAATCTGGTTATCATTTCAACATTATACACATAATAATATGAGAGAGGTCTTTTTCATCCTGAAAGCTTGTGTAACATAACGTATATGGTGGCCCAGTAAGCAGTGTAAAAAAGTCTCTCTTGCTTAGTTTATTTTAGAGCTTTAATTCACACTGAGCTCAGTTCTCCGTTTTGTCCCAGTGGGCAAGCTTTATTTTTAAACCTCTTTCTCACACTTATTAATATAATTCCCTCCACACCAGGAAGCCACCCTTGGGGAAGCCCGGTTCTTTTGCTAATAATTTTGTATTTTGCGGTTCTTAGACAAGTTCTGAATTACAATTGGCTGCTAAGGCGCTTAGGTTTTGTATACTTTTTTCCTCCTTCTAAAGTAAAACATTGTATGAACAGAGAAGTGAAACTGTTAAATATTAGCAGATCTAGGATTTGCTGATGGATGTAACCAGGGCATTAAAACCTGTTTTATGCAAGAATTTCTGTCAGAAAGCATGATATCAAAATAGCTTTATTGTACATGGCAATTGTTGTCTGTTATAAGGTATGCTGGTCAACCATTAATTTGTCTAGTTTTGTGGATTAGGGGCTTACATCCTAATGCATGGCTGTGCCATAAGTTGTTGGAAGTCCGCTTACGAACAGTGGGTAGAGGCAGACGTGTTTTGGGGTGCCCAGGTCAGGCTCCCCTCAGTGGATCTCCTTGCAGTGACTGCCTCCTGCCATTTACAAGATGGTGGTGGCAAACTGCCTGCTGCTCTGACCATGGTCATGGTACCAAGTGGATCTCTGCACCAGGGCTGCCTGCCCATGAGGGGGACCGAAGCAGCCTCTTCAGGTGGCAGAACCCTGCTTGGCAGTAGCTTCCAGTTAAATCTTGCAGGAAAGCCCCTGCAGCTACACAACCAAGGTGAACAAGGTTTTGGCATGGTGGCAGTAGTGGGGGAGTATCACCTGTTGAATATAATGGTTTAATTCACACACAAATGGAAAATGTATATGTATTAATGAGAGTTTAAAATAAAAAATGGCTAAATCGGTCTCGTTAACACTGGGGGTGTTCCACGAGAGTTTTTCTAAAGGACTCTGGGCTTCTTGCTAAGTTAATGATTAACTAACTAATTGTTGTTCACTGATAACGATCATGTGAGAGTTGTAAACTTCAATCATGTGACAGGTTTTGGATTGCAATCTCCATTTTGAAATGCAGTCTTTCCCTCCCAAACTTAATGGAGTGAAGATACAAATGGAGTTTCTCTCTGAACGCTACAGGGAGAACAATGCAAGTAAATGGCCCTCCTGAAGAGAGAGCAAACAGCCTGGAGGCTGGAAAACACGCTGGAGAAAGAGAGAGGGAGAGAGAAAGACTTTTGCTTATAGGTCCATTTGGATTATTTCATATTTTGTAAGATGCTGAGCCTGTGCTGGATAGCACAAAATATAGTATGGATATTTTTGATGTTCTAATTATGTTTTGAAGAAAGTCCTGCCAGTAAAGTTTGAATAATATTTCCATGGACCTGGACACTTTCATTTCCAAAGGAGTCTGTTCTTATGCTTCTAGTTGCTTTAAACTGTGCAAACTGTGCACCTTCTGTTTCACCTCACACGGCAAAACAGGACAGGCTGCCTCTCCTCTGGGCCCACACAGTGCATCTGTACTCATCAGTAACACCATGTCAATTCAACCACTTCTGCATATATCAGGGAAAGAGCCAGTCTAATTAATATGGCGATGTCAAGAAGCACAGGAACATGGGCCCGGAGCTTCATTGAATGTCACCACCAGATGACCTCTGTGTTTCCACCACCATATAGGTGAGTCATATCAGCTGCAGTGCCATTGACAGCCAGGTGGCAGTAGCAGCTGGATCCAGCCCAGTTATGTTCTGTGTTAGCACAATACCTATGCAGAGATATCTAAGGGTACATTAGTTGAGGACCTGTGGCTGGAAGAAAATGCTCCTCTAAGGCAGCAGTATCAGACGGAATTGTTCCTGTCCTTCAGTTATTTGCAGAGGCTAATTCTTCCCCCGTTTAATGTTATTTATTCTTTTGAAAACACCATCTACAGCTCTACATGAATGCCAGGAGAATGGCAGCAGCAAACAGCTAGCAGCATTGGGTCAGTTTCATTACTATTTTTTAATTTTTCAGTTTGATGCTGTTCCAAATAATGACCATTAAAAAAAAGTGGTTTGGTAATGGACTGAGGCAGCTTTGAACTAGTTCTGAATTGATTCAAATCCAGTTCAGACAAGTGTTCAATGAAGTTGGATGCAAAACATATGAACTTTTATAATGTCTTGTCTGTTGCAAAACTTTTATAGTGGCAACTTTTATAAAATGAATACTAGGCAAATACTGTAAAACTTGATGTAATGCTATATTTTTGAACACTGGATTTGCATGCCCTGATGTCATATCCTGCAGAAGCCTGCCAGTCATATTTGACAACTGAGTGGACAGAATGATTTTCAAATATTTTCCAAATATTCTTGCTACAGCAGCTAGCATAGAGGAACAGTAAAATACAATTTATATTAGCTCATTTTAGGTATTTCCATTTTTTGACAACCCAAGCAGCAAGGAACAGTGAGTTTAAATGACAAATATATAAATCAGTGGTGCAGCCATGTGTAGGGTACTTTGTATATACTGGTATACATTTCTGGGTCCCCACAGTTCAGGTCAGCTCTCTGGTATCTAGGCATTATTGCTCCAAAATGGTAAAACAGACTTTTTTTTAGGAAGGACAGAACAATAATGGGAAAATAATACAATGGTGAGAAAGCATGAACCAACAAATGAAATGCACTAATATACTTCACTTTTTAATTACATCATTTTTAGATGGGAAGCCTAAGTCATGTCACTGCAGTTATCTGCACCTTGACTCCTTAGCAAACTTCTTATGGGTTGTACACAATGCTAGTCCTACTCGGAGTTGCACCATTGAAGTCAATAGGCATGACTAAATTCAGTTTACTAATTTCAGTTTGGTGGAATCTACATACATATAAATAACATTCTAAAGATGCCTTCTTTTTTAAAGCATTTTAAAAAATACATTGAATTTTTCAAAAGGCTCACCATCGCCAGCTAGTGTCACATTGTATATTGCACTTAAAACACACTTAAATGTTTTATTTGCAGCTGTATAGCTGAGTCCTTGGTGTACACAAGAAGGAAATAATCAGGAAATCTGAATCCCTCCCTTCAATGATGGACTTTGATAATATGGTGCCCTGAGCGTAGACAAAAAATGGTACAGTTTCTTTTTTATGAATCATCTTAGTTGTTGTTGTTGTTCAGTCGTTCAGTCGTGTCCGACTCTTCGTGACCCCATGGACCAGAGCACGCCAGAGCACGTCATCTTAGTAGGTACCTGTATAAATACATGGCTACAGTATTGTTATTAATATTATTATGAGCCCCCTCTGCTTGGGGCTTCATGTGGGGGAAATGCTCACACTGGTCTAAACCCAGCACTGCTCCCTTTTACACGCAGAAATGTCTTCAACGCATGTCAGGCCCCTTTGGAATTAACTCTTTGGTTTGTGCATAATCCATTTCAGGTCCTGTGTGATTCTCCTGTTTCAGGTCCTGTGTGATTCTCCTGTTGGTCATCATTGATATCACAGATCCTCACCAATTGGAGCGTCCCTCCAGACAGCATTCAAATTTGTAAATGTCATGTCTCTGCTATCCATGGGGGGGGGGGATGAATTCTCTAAGCAAAGTAATAAGTTGCTGCTTGACTGCTGTATCTCAGAAACAGAAGTGAGTTCTTCAGGGAAAACCTGAGCTCCATGCAACAATCCGTGTATTTCATCTGTGGCAGAAGGAATCAGTTCTAGTGAATCCTATTCCTTTCACTTCTACACATCTCTTACAGTGGAATAGTTAACACGAGCATATTTATCAGTACTACAGAGTCGCATGACACACGTTGGGATTGCCCCTTGAAAACGTGAAAGATTTAAACCGCCAACTCAACACTGTTACTCTCTGATTTTGCACATGTAAAAGTTGATGAATTAATCATCTCGACCCTGTTTTGTCATTACACATGTGCTTTGGGACACAAGCAATTTAGTGGCACTGCCATATAGTTTAATCAGATGTTGTTCTGCAGAGTTTTGTGTGTTTGAGTTACTTCTGAAATGTTATATGACTGACTAAACAACCTCTTCCCCCTGCACACGTTGGTGTTAAATATGTTACAAACATTTATAGAAATCACAGTTTCCTTAAGCCAATAATTATTTCTCTCTCTCTCTCCAATATTTTTTCTTTGTATATATCACCTGGTCAGTGCTATTTTTTCTAGAAAAAGATGTGTCAGAACTCACCAGGAATGGCTTCCTCGTTCTCTTAGAATGGCAATGGTGAACACCTGAGAGGTGCCGGAACTGAGTTCTAGTGAGTTCCAGCTGAAAAAAATCCCTGCACCTAGCCCAGGTGAGAGTTACCTATGAATATTACAAATCCCATCACCATTGGACCTCACTGGCTGGGACTAATGGGAGTTGGAGTCTGACAACCTCTGGAGAACCAATGTTTTCCCATAATGCTGCTAACTGGCTCTTTTTGGTCACGACTACCTTCATATAAAAATAATGTGTCAAAATTTTTGATGTCTGACCTTCAGTACCTGTTTACTGCTTGCATGGAAGCATACTGGATTCTATTCTTTTATTCCCTGCCTTCTGCTATAATTGCTTTCCCTTGTTCACAACCTAGTAAATAATATATGTTCACATTAGAGTGTTTGTCCCTTTGGGAGGAACTTCCACTCACCTCATTCTTTCCCCCCCTCCTCCAGACATGCTACTGTGTGTGACACTATGAGATAAAGAGAGTAAACAAGCAGGTTTCAGCTTGAATGATTGCCATTGCTCAAAACCACAATGTGTACTCCTGCTTTATGAAAAATGAGATGATCTCGGTCAGTACCTCTTGGTAATTATAACTGTACTCCTTTACAACCTCTCATATACGAAGCATAAAACACATTGCAATCGCTGCCTACCTACATTTTACAGATTGGGATCCATGGAGGTCAGGTCCCTGTGTTTACATGGTTACTTATCCTGAAATAACAACCAGAAATAACAACCTGCTCCTGTTTTTTCAAGATAATGTGTTTCGGCCTTTCCTTATTTGCTCGTTCAGAAGTGAGTTAAATCTGTAATCCTTGGCAAGATGCATGGCTTTGGAGTCACCTCTCCATTGTCCCAGGGTAAATCATTATGTAACTGATAACAGGATTGTTCCCATTGAAGGCTGAAAGGTGCAGCATATGGAGATACATTGCGACTTGCCATCAGTGCTAGAGAGTCAGCAAGAGTGTGCTGCTAAAATGTTTATTGATTCCCTAGGTGCACATCTTAGAGTAGCAGCCTCTGAATGTTGAACAAATTCAAAGTACCATAGAAAAGGTGGCAAGTTAGTGGTGTGTGTGTGTGTGTGTGTGTGTGTGTGTGTGTGTGTGTGTGTAAATGTTGATGATATGCAATGCCCAGGACATAGCTACACTCTCATGCTTATTCACCTTGTTCCTTATAGAGAGCACAGGCTTCTGCCTATTAACATTTAGGTATCTTCCTTTGTCTGCTTTATCCCAGACAAACTGCCCTCAGCAGCATCTGGTGAAGCCTCTCTCAGCAGCCATTCTCCCTCACAAACCCACACACAGAAAAACAGAAAACAGTTAAAAACAACAGTTACTTGAATAACAGTCACAACAGAATGGAATGCCTCTCATATGACTCACAATCAGCCAATCACATGAGAGAGCTACTGCCAAAGGGAAAAACCCCATGCTTAAAATATACAGTACAGCAATTCAGCCTAAGCAACATTCCCATTTCAGGAAATTAAACCATTATCCTTAACAGTTAGTGTCTACTGGGTTTGGAGGTTTGGATAAAGTAAACCACTCATCAACCTCTGTCGTAGCCACTTTATCAAGTTGCTCATTAGGAAAGCAGTAGTTACATTCACAATGTGATCTTCAGTATTGTAGGTTTTCATTGTTGTCATCCTGAACTGTCACTATTAACCAAAGTGCTTTCTGGCTTTATTCACAAAACTGCTCTCCCTACAGTTTCTAGTGCCAATTGGAGACAAATGGGATGTATTAATAGGCTAAGGATGCGATCCAAAGCACAACTATTTGGTTCCAAGGCAGAGAAAGCCAGCATGCATCCATTGTCCCTTACCAGCCCTAAGCAGTCAGTGGAGGATAGATATTTTTTTAAGAATGTGACTGCTCTTATGATTTTATGCAAGTGACTTCAGACTGGACTGCATATGCAAACCAAATAATGCTTTCCCAGGGAAATCATGAGCTGCAATATTCAAAGCAATGCAGCAAAACTAGGACTAGAATAAATGGCATTCCCTTTCTGAAATGTTGCATCCCTTCCCCATTAAAAGATGCAATAAGCCCAAGGACAAAGGGAGCCACTTGATAGTCTTACCATGCAGTGTCTACAAAATATTCTCTGCAGTGTGGGATTGTTCAAAGCTACACATGCCACATGCTGAGTGCTGAATAGGAAAACTAGCCACTGCTCACTGAAGTAGTCTGGGGGTTGGAGGGAAGAGAGCAGTGTGCTGACCTGTTAACAGGCCAGAGGCATGTGGTGTCTCCAGGCTACAAGTCCATATTTGAGAGATCAGTTGCATCTTTTTGAAATCTGATACTCCCAGAAACTACAATTAATCCAGAATGCGGCAGCTAGACTGGTGACTCAGAGTGGTCGTCAAGACCATACAACACCAATGCAACTTTATCTGCAAAAAACTTTGCAAAATCACTGCAGGAGATCTTGGGGTCCTCACCAGACCCCAATGGAAAAGGTGGTTCTATTAGATTGTCGGCCACCTGAAAGAGTCTCCTGCTGCTGTTTTCTGCAGATGCAAT
Organism: Lacerta agilis; assembly: GCF_009819535.1. NCBI lineage: Eukaryota > Metazoa > Chordata > Lepidosauria > Squamata > Lacertidae > Lacerta > Lacerta agilis. Next base: position 29,286,886 of record NC_046317.1, on the reverse strand, counting down.
AGAGATGGCAAAGAAGGTCCCCTTTGCCATTGCTGTTGCCACTTGGTAGGCTTGACGTTGTGCTTGGTCCAATTCAGAATGAGTTTTCCTCTACCGGTGCTCTAGCCATCTCAGTGATTGTTTCATCGCCCTTGGCTCCAGAGAGAAACATGGGGTTGTCCAGGCTCCATGCAATTGGAGAGGGCACTTTGGAGCCAGATAGTCAATTGCTCTGGTTAACTCTGCATTCCAGTGGGTCACCAGGGAATCAGCTTAAAGGCCATCAACATGGGATAAAACACCCCCTACCACTCTTTGGAAACCATTTCGATCCATTAAGTGGGGGGGGGGCGGGCCATCCAAATCGGCCCCACCTCCCTGCAGAGGGAAAGGGTCACAGAGAAGTCCAGTTGCACCAGGAAATGTTTATATAAATGCAAGTCCGTGGCTAAATCCGATGCTGTAACTTCTATGGAAACAGCTCATGAATCAATTAATGGTTCATGAAAACTATTGATATAATTAAGAGTTTATCACTGTCTACAATTCTATATACTGTTTTGTGTGAATTCAAAAAGAAACATATTAAAAAAAATTCTAAAATGAGAACATTTGTTATCAGATTCAAGGTTGCATTTATTAGCTGACATGTTTAAAATCTGATCTTTATTTCAACTGGATAGGGAACTTTTGAATTATTGACTGACATACAGTGCATATACAGTGGTAGGGTATAATCAATGAGAGGAACACTTTGTGGCCTGTTACATATAAAGACAGAAGGTCAGAGTTGTGCGTTAATAGGGACAATTAGAGCTTTCCTGAACATTCAGCCATTTCAAACATGGCTATGAGTTCAGCAGCAATGACAGCTTTTAGCAATGCATAGCTTTCACAAAGAAACAAGGCTTTCTTAATTCAATTACATGGAGTCAAGGACCCATGTATCTGGCTGAGAAAAGCAGAACACTTTTTAGAAAAAAAAATGTTTTGTACCATGTATAGAACAAGATCCATTTAACTCTATTTTGCTCCTGCTCCCTCTCCCCCTCCCTCCCTCCCTCTCTAAGTGTGTGTGTGTGGATAGATAGATGATAGATAGGGTTTTTTAAACAGTAGTTTGCATAATAAGCTTAAGTAGTTCCAGTTACAGGTAGGTAGCCGTGTTGGTCTGCCATAGTCAAAACAAAATAAAATAAAAAAATTTCTTCCAGTAGCACCTTAGAGAGCAACTAAGTTTGTTCTTGGTATGAGCTTTCATGTGCATGCATACTTCTTCAGATACCCCAAATGACTGTTTAAAAACTTGCCTTCAGGTATCTGAAGAAGTGTGCATGCACACGAAAGCTCATACCAAGAACAAACTTAGTTGCTCTCTAAGGTGCTACTGGAAGGAAGCTTAAGTAGTGCTATTGTTCTATAAGACCACTGAAGGCAGTTTTTAAACAGTCATTTGGAAAGATTCAGATTGATTAAAGCTGTCAAATGGCACTATCATGCTATAAATGCAAACTTGAAATGAGTGTATGCTTTACATACTCTGCAGAAAAGGTCTCATTGGATTAATTTTTTTTTATATCAATACCCATCAAGTTTGTTACAAGATCACTTAGAAAACCAGCTTAGGCACTGCATTTCATGGAAGTATCCTGCTGCACATACATGACAAGTCAAGGTACTTGAATTATTTTCCTTTAAAAAACCAACCAACCAAGTTTCTGATGGAATGTGGCACCTATATTCACCATTTAATCTTCTGCTGAGAATGTTCTCCATGTAGTATTGCAATGTCCATCCCTACAAATGTGTGGGAACAGATACTCCCCTCACATTTGACATATGGAGGAGAATCATTCTCAGCAGTGGTGGCCTGACTGTGGAAGAGCTGTGTAGCTTTCTTTCATTGAAACATTTGCACATGAGCCTCAGAAGCAAGGTAATGATGCCAGCTGATCTGTCTTTGCTGGAGAATAATTTATTTTAAACTGCTTGGTAAGAAAGATTTCTCAGCAAGCTCCTGTTCACAGTAGTGCTCCTTCCTCCTTGTCATTGCTTGGTTAAGGTGCTTAGAAATAAAGCAAAAGATGATTGACATATGTTATATATCTGCTTTCACAAGGGATGAGTCATATATAGGCAGCAGCACAAGACTCATTGCCTTCTGCTATCTAGTTGGCATCATTAGCTCCAACTTATTCAGATTTGGTGAAGCATTGTTACAAAGGCTGCTGAGAATGGCCTAATTAGCATTCAGGATGCTAATTGTTTTAGTAGCAAATTATTATATTGCTTCCTTGTTGTCACTGATTCATTCTCAGTCTATTTCCGTGTCACACTGTGTGCTGAGGGACTTGTCTGTGTCACAAATAACTCTGCAGCAATGGCTGTCAACAAGGTTAAGAATTAATTATAATATATCACACTGGCTGTTCGACAACAAAACAACAAGCTTGGATGGTTTCATTACATGGCTGGGGTTGTTGACAATGCTGAAACACAAATGGGGGCCACAGACTAGATAAGGAAGGGAAGGGAAGCCCTTCCATGCAGTCTTTATGATGTGTCCCAGGAACTAGAAGAATTCAATTCTGTCATGACCCAATTTCTCACAACCCTGACAGTTTCTCTCATGGTGATATGGCATCTAGAAAAACTGCCCCAGAGATCCCATAGAGTCCCAGGCAAAGTCAGATGGAAACTTCCCACAGGTCTCACTGAGCAGGATCCGCTTCTAGACTCTGAACCCAGGGAAACAATTTGGACATTTTGAATGGGGAGTCAATCCCACGAGTCACCCGGTGCTCTTTAGTGGAAAGGGCAAAGGGTGCGACTTGAGGCCATTCAATGATAGCCATCCCACACAGCTCCAAGCAGGCATGATATGCCTATCAATGCTTTGGAACTTTACTTAAGAAACAGAGTTGTAGAAGTTGCTGGACTTGGGGACCCCACCCACCTGTCCTTATGAATTGGGGACCCCACCCACCTGTCCTTATGGAGACTCCCCACTCTAAAATAACCCAGCTTCTCCATGTTGCTACGGTTCACATATTTCCATGCCCATCATGAAATATTTCAGCTTTCCATTTATGTTCGCCCATAATGGTGGAGCTAGGAATAACAATAGAGTTGTTTATAATGGAGCCCATGTTTCACCTGCTCAAGCCTAAATGAAATAATTGATGGTATCTCCACTAAATCATTGTCTCAATAATACATTTATTTAGACGCACTTACTGGATCCTGACTGCTTTAACCATACAGAGCCATTAAAGCAATGTTCTAGAAGAAGAAAGATGAACAAAAAACCATTTCAGATGCAAAATAGGGCAAAATTAGTAAGCTATACTAGAGCTGCTGAGCCTACAGTGCCTTTTGAGCCAATATTGTTCTTTACAATGTGGCTCTCTCCATTTTATTGCCATTTTTCATGGTAATTAATGTTTAAAATTTCAACTGAAGAGAGCAGCTAGGAATCAATTGAGATGTCTTATCTTAATTGTTCTGCAATCAATATTTGGATTCTTGTTATCCGGACAGCTTTTCGGTGACCTACAAAGAAAAGATAATTGTATAAAATCAGTGGGAGGTTTTCCTTCTGCGAAAAATACTTGGGGATTATTCATATATTAAGGGAGATGATATACTTGCCCAGAGCTTCATTTAGGCACTTTGAGGTGTGTGTGTGTGTGTGTGTGTGTGATGAAGAAGATTGCACTCCCTGCAAACACCATTTGATTTGTTGGAACCTGTGCTATGTTGGTCTGTTATTTATTGTAAATGGTGTTCTTTTTCTCAATAATTTTTTTTTCTTGAACGTGGTAGATATGTCTAATTCATCTTTAATTCTTCAGTGACAAACAGAAGATTTACATCCAAAAAAAGTGACATTGGCAAGCAAATATCAAAGGACACTTGAAGTGGATAAGCCATATCATTTAGACCAAGGGAGTTAGGCTGTTTCTCTCATACCCAACTGAAGACACATGGAAATATACAGAATCTATAGGAGCACAACTTTACTAGTTTTAAGGGTTTATCCAAGATGGGAATAAATGCTAAGTGTGTGCACCAGTTGTGGGTAAAGGCCAAATAATTTTGGGGTGGCATTCTACATTCCTGTGTCAAAGTGTGATGCCAGCAACCTCCTCAAGTTGTATCTGGTCCCCCACAAAGCCTCCTGCCCCCCTGTTGTTTCTATACTTTTCTATTCCGATACCCATGGGCTTTGCAGAAGAGAGGCCAGCCAAGACTTTTCCCTTATTAAACAAACACTGAAATGTTTTCCAGCCAGTTGATAAAATGGTAAGACCTCAGCGGGCTGGAAAGAGATGAACTACTGCTAACTACAAATGGAAATGTTGAGCACAAAGATGACGACCATGTTTCCCTTCAAAAGAAAATCATTTCAATTGTTGTTCATGTGTTGTTTAGTAGGAACATGGAAATAAATTGCTTGTTTGCCTATCACTTCTGCAAGTAGGTGTATAATCCATTTTTAAAAATCCAGGCTACACATAACTGTGCTTTTAATTGGTTTATTGGCAATATTTAGGCATGTATGCAAGTTAATGTTAGTATTATAAAAGAAAAAGAAAAAAACAAGAAAGAAACTATGACTCAGCCATCCATTATTTGACCTCAGATCTCCAAGGTTATTCAGAAGCATGGGCTGGAGTCATATTGTTGTGCTGAAAACATCAAAAGGGGCCCTGGGTATTTGAAATTGCTCTCAGAAACACGGGGTTTAAAACTGTTTTTAGCAAAGTATCTATAATTTGTCAGGAAGAAACTGACTTTCTCATAGTATATTCAAAAGACTGCAGTACATTCAAAGTACTGAATTATTGATGCAGTAATACAACACTTGCATTATTCTATTTTTTTTGAATAAAGATTTCCATTCTGATCCGATATTATTATTTTTGAATGCATTTTAAGAGAGTTATTGTCAAAACAGTGTGTAACTGATAATGTCAATGTATTCCTTTTTTCATCCTCCGCGGCAACTCTTCTCAGAATTCAGAAATGAGTTTATATATTGTGAACTTCAAAAGAAAAGAAAAATCAGTTTTCAAAAGGGTCGTATTTCCAAATCCCTTCCCTTGTGGTTCTCATTAAAAGGTCAGCAGTATTTGCTAACTTTTAGTGCTCTATGATGATGCCATTTTTCTGATATGCAGAAAAGCAGTAGCCAGATAATTGTTACACTACCATCAGAGTATATAAATATTTCTTTTTTGAAGCAAGTCAGTTAATGTAATTAGTACATTTTGAGGGTTGTTTTTTTTTAAAAAAAAGAATATATCATGGAATAGGTCTATACATAACAGAAATACAATGGATATCTTCCAAAAGTACATGTATAGCCATTTTTGGAAACTACATTACACTAGATATACTTTGATTTAGGTTAGCAAGGAAATTCTTACACTTCTAGGTCAAAGTACTATACACAGCTACTGGGAAAGTAGACATGTTGGACAATGCCAATGTGGAAGCCTCCTGTTACAGCATTTCACCGCCTGCCCAGGTGGGATTGGGCAATTGGCTGAGGTAGGCGGAGACCTCCAGGTATGCAGCCTGGGGAGGATGAAGCCAGTCCGAACTACCAGGAGCCGCACTGGGATCCAGGGGGCTGTGCGCGACCACACAAAAGTCACCCCCCTTTTGATGTGGGGAGTGGTCACTGTCAGCAATCCTAGATTAATTCCAAATGCAGACCCTCCAAGTGTCCCTATTTTCCAGGGATGTCCCTGATTTAGAGAAGCTGTCCCAGTTTCTGATTGATCCCAGAATGTCCCACTTTTCCTTAGGACTCCCCTATTTTCATTGGAGAAATATTGGAGGGTATAGAGTTTACCAACCCTGGAGCCATCTAAAGGCAATCCTGTATAAGGAAGTTTTCTAATGTTTAATGTTTTATTATGTTTTTATATATGTTGGAAGCCACCTAAAGTCAGATGGGTGGATTATTATTATTATTATTATTATTATTATTATTAAATAGGATGTCCCTATTTTCATCAGGGAAATGTTGAAGGATATGGTAGATATTATTCAAGTGATTGAATCCCTGCTGTTTGAGATAGATAGGTTGAAAGAGACCTTTATTTTTAAAAATGCTCACCTCTACATATTTTCTCTTGAGAGGTCTAAGACAGGCATGGCCAAACTTGGCCCTCCAGCTGTTTTGGGACTATATCCCATCATCCCTAGCTAACAGGTCCAGTGGTCAGGGACGATGGGAGTTGTAGTCCCAAAACAGCTGGAGGGCCAAGTTTAGCCATTACTGGTCTAAGAGAATGAATGTAACTTTTCTTAAAATGTAGGTGGAAGAGGATTTATTTAACTAGTTCTAGCTTTAAGGGTCCTACTTGGGACTACCCTTAAAGACAGGCTGGATCCTGAAGCTACTGCAGAACATGGTCACCAGAGTTTTGAGTGGAACATTCATTTGCACACTGTTTCTACAGGATCTGCTCTGATTGCCTATATGCTATCGACAAAGCCCTAAATGATTGGGATCCAACTAACTGAAGGACTGTCCCTTCTTACATCTGCCAGTGTAGGCTTTGAGTTCTGTAGGAAAGGCCCCTTACATGATTCCAGCAATGGGTGTAATCCATTGTGCAGTGACATGGGAAAATGTCTTTTCTATGGTCTTATGAAACTTGTGAAACTTGCTTCCCCTAGAGGTGTGGTTGTCGTCTCAAGATGTTTCATTTCACCCTGGGTTTTTGGAGAGATTGATATTTAAGTTCTATTTGTTTCTTTTCTATTATTTTATTATAACCCATTTAATCAAATGGACCCAGTTCTAATTGTGTTGCCCACTACTGCATTGATTTGAATGTGTATGTTTTTAAAATGCTGATGCTATTCATGTTTTGATACTGGAAGTTTTTCTTTTAAGCATGTATTGTAAACCCTACTGGAATCTTGATGAATGTTGGTTTAGATTGAATAAATAAAGTAAAGTAGATATAAAGTTCCCCACACTGATGTATCTGCTAAGCACCCCTGCACAATTGTTATGGAATTTTGGTTTAGCGTGCCCTCCACGTGTTGGAGGGTGCGACCTGGCCACCTGACCCGGTGTTGTAGGGGGTATTCTGGAATCAGCCACATCCCCTGATAGGTCAGTCCCGTGTTGCTGGGGTGCAATCTGACCAATGGGGTGTCACGAAAGAGCAGCAACGCGGGACCTATTTAAGCCCATGTGAGGTTACTGAGCTTCCTCTTTGGGGCTTTCACATCGGAACACCCGCCCACCTCTCCCTATATTTAGGGCTTGCGCTTGACCTTGCTATGCCATCGTGTGTTGTCTGCTCTTGAGGCTGGGGCACGGCAGGAATTTCCCCCACTTGGCTGATTGGCTGGTGCCATTTGGGTTTGGCCTGCCGCGTAGCAAATAGTCACAACTTGTAAGTTGCGGATAGGCTCTGGTTCAGGTGATAGGCGTGGCACGTGAGGTGGCCACGCTTATGCAATGAAGGGTATTCCAGTAGAGGAATCCAGGGACTCACTGTTTTGGCGTTGCCCAAAAGTGGTCTGGCCTGTGCCCGAGTCCAGGGGACATCAGGGTGGCTGATTGGTGCTCCTTCCATCAGCTGTCCCTGGTGTTCATCCTTGGTTGTCCTACGAATGTGGCTCTGAGACAGCGCTGCCCGCAAGGGTGCAGGGATATAGTCGAACCAGAACCTATGCAACCACTCACTTGGTTGTAATCAATAAAGTTGTGGTCTAAATTTCTGCCAAAAACCAAACCAAATATCTGACTCTTGTGTGAATTTATTTGGGGAATGGTAAAAGGTCTAAACACACAACTTGTAAAGGATCCTGGGTATGTTCTAGGGGACATATTCTATGCATGCAGTATACTGACAAGACCCGTTGGACCTAGCCATTGCTTCTTGGGCCCTCATAATATATTACACATTTGATAGAGGTAGAAAATCTGTATTGTCAGCTGTTTCTGATCTACTGATTCAGAAGTCACTCCTAAGAGTCTCAAGCATTTACTGGAAGAGTTTGCAAACCACTGTGTCAAGACTTTTCTATATGTGTCATTTTGTGTTTGCTTTATTTTATTTTCTTACTTCATTTATTTAATACAGTTCCCAGGCATTTCCCATCCAGCACTGATCAGGATCAGACCTGCTGAGCTTAAACAAATAAACTGTTCATATGAAATGTGTTGCATTCCACCATACAGCTTTCTCCACATTTCTGTTGGTGCTTTGCTGCAGCATAAAAAGAATAATACGACACCGTATACTTCCTCTGCACAAATTGACTTGCTGATACCACTGTGTAAATTCCTTTTTAATTTGTATCTTGATCTGCATGCAGAGAGGTCTTTAATAATCATAATTAGAGAATGGATAACCTCACCAGGAGCTGGGAGTTTCACCCCAATCTCTTTTTTTCATTTGTATGGTAGGATTTCCATTGCTTTTCCATTGCAGAGATGTAAAAGTTCAAACTAGGTGTCAGTAGCTATCTCTAAATACGAACCAAAGTGTGAGTGAGTTTTTAAAACGGGAAAGAATTACAAAACTCAATAAGGGAATATGTATCACTGCAGGATACATGTAAGTACTGAGGCATGGCTCAAAACAGTCAGAAGAAATCCAAAAATAAGCAGTCATCCAGCTAGCTGTTGTCTGAGACATTGCTTGGAGGCATTTTCAGGCAAAAAACTTTGGAGAGATATATCTCATTAGGGGTTCTCTAGGGGTGGGGGGAGTGGGAAATATTTGTCAGACCAATATCTGCCAGACCAAAACTCACACACAAACATATACGCCTTCCTAAATAAAATCCTGCTCTACTGTCTGGCCAGTTTGTTGTCAGGCTTGCAATTTTAAGGATTATGCTTGTGTTATATTATTCTGTAAGCACACAAAGCACTCTATAGTCATAATTTCATTAATCGATATTGTAATTAAAGGTGGATAGTGGTACTGCATTCATATTTCCTGGTTTATTTACATTCACAGCTTCTGACATCTGACTCATTATTCTAGAGCCACGAAAGACCCCTACTGGACCAGCCCAAAGGCACATCTAGTCTAGCATCATATTCCATACCCTCCAAGTGTCCTGATTTAACTGGGACATTCCAGATTGACAGAGCATGGGACCAGAAGAAGAAGAAGAAGAAGAAGAACTAACATTGACCTTGTACATCACCACTCTTCTTCTTCCTTTCACCGCAGCTGGCTTCTGGAAGTTTGTATGAGGCACCGGGAGAAGAGGAGGCAGGTCTGGTCCGAGTGGCATCTCCTGATGCTGTGCAGGTTGTGGCGACCTTTTGGTGGTCCATTTCAGTTCACACATGGCATTTCCCAATGCTGTGCAGCCTTCAGCAACCTTCCTCAGGCTGCTCCAGTCTGCACAGCATCTCCTGAGGCTACAGAGCAGGAGGCTGAAGACAGCAAAGATAGAATATGAGAGGAAGGGGGCAAGTGAGCAGGCTGTAGTGGTGAGCAGGAGGACAAGGAAGGGGTCAGTGGAATGGGGAGGGGTGGCCCAAATTTTCACCCCAATATGTTGTGGGTATGTATATTCTCATGATAGCCAACCAGATGCCTATGGGAAGTCAAAAAGCAGGACCTGACTGCAACAAATTTCTACCCCCTTGGGATTCTCAGCAGCTGAAATTCAGAAGCATAACAGCTCGGACAGTAGAAGAACAACATGGCCATCATGCCTAGCAGCCACTGATAGTCTTATCCATCACTTAGGCCTGCTCTAGGCATTTCATTATATGAGTGTTCCATAAGCCTAATTTCCACAGTAAAGTCCACATGCCTTTATTTCAGAAGCAGGCTGCTTTCAGATGTATGCGAATAAGAGTTGAGTCAGTTAGGAAGTCTGTGTGCACTGAGAATCGGCTGCTGAGATGAAAGAGAGTGACACAAATGAAAAGACAATTTCTCTGTCACCAGAAAGGTGGGGAAAGATGTGTGAATCACTTGTGTTTCTTCTTTTTGGGTCATAATGGCAGCCATTCTTCTCTTCCTTGAGGAGATTTGTTAGACCCTGGCTGGCGTTCATGGCTCAAGATGGAGTCTGGCTTCAAGAATACAGGAAAACTAGGAGAGCAGAAACATGAATTAGGTCTGATTCCCCCATTAGTTAAACTTAAAAACTAGCACTGAAGCTATATGTGTGTAGAAGATCAGTTATAGTATGAATCAATAAAGCTGCAAACCTATACTAACTTAACTGGGAATGAGTCCCATTGTACTCAATTGGGCTTATTTCCAAGCAGACATATATGAGATTGCACTTTAAAGAACCCTTGACACTCTGTATCAATGTAAACATTATGACGGACACCCTAAAATAATAGTGTTTGAACAAGCAGACATATTCCCCAACAATATGCTAGAAACAAGGGAGACAGCGAGGAGCTTAAGCTAAAGCATTTTATCAGATCTCAGACTGTGTCTCCTAAGGAAATGGGATAACTGCATTAATACAGTATGTACAATTAATTATCTCATTAAGAAGTACTTGTAATTTGACACTAGGCTCCAGGCTATCAAAACATTACAAATACCTGAGATGTGCTGCCCAAAGTTAGTGGGGTTCACTCCTACAAAGCATGCAAGAAGGAACCTTCAGTTTTCAGTCTTGTTCTTGCTCTTACTCTGTTTGATATCCATGTCTAGCTGCTTGCAGGGTAGGTAGACCTCAATATGTATGTTACACTCTAAAAGAACCAAATAGCATTGCTCCAGAATTAACATGAACTCAGAAATATAATAATAATATCAATAATACAGAAATTCCCTTAAAAACAGCAGTTTTCCCGGGATGGCATTTGTTACCTCTACTCTTGATGGTACAATGAGCAATGTCTCTTGAATGGGGTACCACGTTTGACTGAAACTGCAGCGCATGGTGCAGGCATAGGCAAACTCGGCCCTCCAGATGTTTTGGGAATACAATTCCAATCATCCCTGACCATTGGTCCTGTTAGCTAGGGATCATGGGAGTCGTCGTCCCAAAACATCTGGAGGGGCAAGTTTGCCTAGGCCTGGCGTGGTGAATAAATGCTCATATCAGGAGATAGGGATCAATATGGAATGATTTGAGAGGATGGAAAGTGAGAACAGGTGTTGTGTCACTGCAGAAGTACTCATGGATTAATAGCCATCACAATATTCCTTTGAGCTCGGCTGAGTAATATTAGTCTCCCTTGCAGAGACGCAAAAGTTGGCAAGAGTGAAGAGAATCACCGGAAGCTGTCTGAAACCTCAGTAGCAGCCTAGGAAATTATTTGTTATTATTTTAAGTGTGTTTTAAAGCTTTGAAATCAGAGGGACGTGAGGACCCTGCCATGTGCCTTGTTAGCAACACTTTGCTGACATGTTTCATGCGTTCCTTCCCACCCGCTCTTCCAGTTGAAAGAGTAACAATGAATTCATCTGTGTGAGCTATAGTGATGCCAGTCATTCACATCTGCAATAGATTTGTTGCTGTTTCTGGGGATCGAGATATGAAGAAGAAAGGGGGGAACTAGGCATGGCACTGGAGTGCGGTATACTCCCAGCAGCTGTCACTGCTGCCAATTACTTCGTTTTCATTTATGAGAGGCAATATGGCCTCTTATAGCAACCAAGCAAAGCCTGTTGGTGATTATTGGTTTTGTTTAGTTCAGAGGAGACAGGCTCCAGCAAGCTGTGGGCTTCCTGCTGCCGGTTTTCATGCCGCTGATTTTTTCTCCCAATTATTTGAAACACTGAAGTCACATAATCACAAAGCCATTCAGCACAATCTCCAAAACAGCTTGCTATTACTTGAGCCTGCCAGCCTGCCATTTTTATAACAGAAACTCATTACAAAGAAAAAATTGACCCCAAAATAGCTAAGGTATGGGCAATCCCTAAAAAGATTCAAGGACACACACAGCTGAGATATGGTCAATATCTGAAAGGATTCAAAGATACACACACAGATGTATACAGCAAACCTGACCATATTGGGCGACAAAATGCTTCAGTAGCTATCGTTTGTAGCAATATCTGAAACCATGTTACAGGTCAGGGGTAGCTAGTGTGATTTTGTGAATTTGCTGTCCTTGTCATGTCAGGGGTAGCTAGTGTGATTTTGTGAATTTGCTGTCCTCCTGGACTGCTGTCCAGTCATGGCTCACTGGCAAGTGTCCAGTGTGTTCTGAGCTCAAGATGGACCAAATATTTCCCCATATTCTTTTTAATGGAAATGTCCCCCACAAAACTGGGGAGTGGGCAGATTGAAATATATCAGATTTTCAGGGGGGTGAATGAAATCAAAGACCTTTCAGCAGAGAGTGAACTTATTTTTTAAATAAACGGTGACTGTTGTTTTTCTTTTGACCTTTCTTTTTAACCAGAAGAAAGCTCAACTGTCAATTCAAGTGATGTCTCGGCTAACTTCAGGAGCCTGACATCATTCTTTTTGTAATTAATGCCCACTTGGAGGCAAATTCTGAAGGATCAAATATAGCCGTTCCTATTAGCCCACCTTCTGGTGTGTGTGTGTGTCAAAAAGCCCACAGTATCAAACAGGGCTGTTGTGGTGTTCACACAGCGCCCCAGGTCGTTCCACAGACTATTGACCCTGTGCCACCACTAATCTGCTGCCACCAACCAGGTTCTCCCCGGTAATATATTCAGACTCAGTCAGGTTGTAACATATTAACAAACAATCCAGTTTATTGTGAATGCAGAAAAGTTTTAAATACTTTGAAACACTATAATCCGATTCACTCTCTGTCTCCCCTCTGTCTCTAATCCACTCTGACTCCTATGCCTTCCACCCACATGAAACGAACCGAACTAACTGCCAAAACCCCTGTGCTGAGCCTTAAACACAGTTAGACTCCGCCCCTGGGCTTTCTTATTGGTCAACCTATTAACCCTTTCTCTCTCCCCCAGTATGACATCTCCATAATGAGTGAGCAAACGCCACAGCTGTCTCATTTGGCTCATTGTTGGCCTTGCCGGAACATAAATGAAGAGATTTTCTCATTTGTTAGATTCTATTCAAGACCTGTAATTCTAGAAAGTTTATTTGTATCCTTTGTTCAGTCTACTGAAGTGTTTCTCTATATCACAGTGTTACTTTAGTACAAAAATAAGCTCATTTGTGCCTCACTGACCACTTCAACCTACATGACCTGCCCTTTTACAAGTGTCACATGATGTCTGTTCTCCATTTGTGAGGATTGATACATTAGTAGGGATGGGAAGAAAATGGATTCAGTTTGCATTTAAAGACAATGTTACCTAATGCATACTTTCTGAAACTGCGATAACCAAAACACAACCATCCTTCAAAATTCATTTTTTACAAATTTTGTAATGCAGTTGTCCACTCAAGTACTGTGTGGAAAATGCATATGCTGAGATAAAATATGTATATAACTGCATATATTAGTGAAAATAGCCTACAAAAGTACATGTATTGGACAAAATGTTTATGAACTTTTTTTAAAAAAATGCAGACTGATTTGGTAGGGTTGCCATATTTTAAAAAGTAAAAACCAGGACACCCTGAAACTTGAGCTTTCTTTAAGGAAAACCCGAAAGTTGTTGAATGCAATTTTTCAATTGACTTGCGTTAGATCCGGAACAAAGCTCCGCATTTTGAATGTATGGCAGCCCAAGATTTGGAAATGTGGAGAATGGGATATAAGATGGAAAAAACCCCTTAAAATTATGTATTTGGGACTTCCAGCTTATTGACATCACCCTTTAGATGAATGCCGAAAACTTTTCTGTGTTGGCAAGCCTACCCAGAGATATGATTAAGTTGCATATACTTTGTTTTAAAAAGAACTAAGACTTGCCAGATTGTTGTATAATTGTTTTGCTGATTCTTAATGGTTTTTGAATGGTGATGTAGTTTTTGTAGGGTTTAGCTGTGTTTTCTCTGCAATTTTATTAAACATTTTAGCGAGTTTCTTGATTAAGCAGTTGATAAATCTTTTTGTTTGTTTGTTAAGTATATTTGAGAAGAGAAACTGGGAAAACTGACAAGCAATAAATTGGACAAAACTAAGAGAAGAAACCAATATAGTCAAACTAGGTTTCATCTATAGAGAGAGATTATATATAAGCGCATAACAAAATAATGCCTCTTTAATTCCCTTGGATTCTTGCCTCTGGAGCATGTTATCCTTAATTCTCCCACCAGAGCATGGAAGGTTTGTGTTGTTAATAATCAGATAATGTAAATTCAGCCCATAAAATCTAATAGTGGCATCTATTAGTGATGAAAATGCTGAAAGGTGTGAATATTATAAGCACTGCTTCAAAGGAGATGAAATTTTGTTCCTATCCAAATTGCATTAAAATATCCTGTTATAATATGCATTATGTGAGTAATGGCAAGCCAATTTCAATTTCACCTTCCCTTTAGAAGATAGCTTTAACTCTACATATTATGTCTTTATCTCCCTTAAAATTATATTGAGGTCCTCATCAAACCCAACTCAAAGAAGCCTATCCATCTGTCTCTGATATTTCCAGGGGCTAAAGTGTTACTCAGTGCTGCTGTGTGAGTTTTAAACAGAGCTAGAAGAAGAAAAATCACAATGCATAACTTATTTGGTGATTCAAACTTTTTTTCCTGTTTGCAAATTATTGGTAGACAGATAATATTACACTCCCTTTCATTCTTTATTTGAAATTCTTCAAGAATAATTATATATTTAAGTAATTCTTAGGCCTTCAATTGTTCCCAAGAAGATCTTTGTGAATAAATGAGTTGGGGGGGGGACTAGCTTTTTTATTATTGCACATCTAGGTCATTTGAACTCTTTTCAGATGGTTCTCATTTGTCATTTTAGGCATTTGTTATGTGCTGGCAAAAATTCTAAGCATGGTGCCGAAATGAAGATACACAAAGGTTACAATGGAACTGGGGCTTTTGTCATATCCTGTGACCTGTCCATATAATCTCTACCAGGCCTAAATTACATTCTTTGAACCTTTTATTCTGTAGTTTATGTAGCCTTTTTATTTGATAAGCTTTCATGAGGCCTCCTTTTTGAAGCCTGTAAAATAGCCACAGAGAGCTATATCTGAGTTGTATGAATCATTTCTCGGCAAGGAGCATCTTTGTAACGTTGGGTAAGGTTTGGTGTAATTTAACTCTGTCAAGATGGGGAAGAATGTTTAAAAACAGGATCATTAAGCTGAGCAATGCTTAGAAAACTACTGAGACATTAAAGACAAGGCTGCAATAGGATATAACTTACCTGGAACTGGCAATAAATTTCTTCAGTCTTGATGGAAGTTACTCCTAGGTGTGTATATGACGGAATCCTTTGTTTTATGGGTACAATCCACAATCTGCTCTTTGCTACATAATGCTTTATTGTTCTTCCTCATTGTTAGCACACACAACTATATCCCAAGGAGCTCCAGGCATGCCCAAACTGTGGGATACAACTTGGTCCAGTTGCCGTGAGTCACAAATATGTTTTCTATTAGTTTGCTCCTGGTTAACCACCAATCTCCAGACCTAGGGCAGCTGATCAGAAGAAGTTGTGGCCACAACTGCATTAAGAAATTATGAGACCCTAAATTATGACAAGTTTAAGAGACTCCATATCATTATGCAAAATTACCCCTGCCCAAAGTACTTCAGCTAGCATCTTCAGCAGCAAGTCAGCAGTGCAACATATTGCTCCTGTATACCACAGTTGTCCACACAACACTGCCATGTCCACAGCACCAACAAAGAACTGACCAGACTAAAAAACTACAATACTAGACTGCAGTTAGAATGGAAGGACTTACCCCTCAAACAGGTATTATATTTTTGATCCTGACTCTACGTTCTGCCTGCCTCCTAGAAAGGTATAAGACTTACTCCTGTCACTGTTTTCTGTGGGTTGTAACGTTGATTTCACTCTCTCCATTTTGCATGTCTTTATGAAAGTTGCAATTTCTTTATTCTGTAGGCTCAGAGCACGTGAATGCATTATTGTCTGCATATAATTGCTCTGTAGCCCATGCTTAAAGCAACATACTCTCTGACTTTTCCTTGTAATAAACTACTCTTTTGAACATTTCTTGATGTTTCAAGTTCTTTAGTGGGTGGAAGAGTGACGGATATAAACACATTTGAAGAATGTCCACCTATCTCTATGCTAAATATTTTGCTCCTATCATAGAAAGTGCACATTGGGGTCATATACGCAATGGACATGCATGTTGCGTCAGACATATGCATGTATCATAGTTTGTGACCCCTTGAATATATATAGAGTTCCCTTGGATTAAGTGACAATGAATTTACTGAGACTCACTTTGAATAAATATGCACAGGATTGCACTGCTAATTTATTTAATATATTTTTATTTTAAAATGCCTATGCTTTTGTACTCATTGGTCAGGATACTGGCAATGAAGGTAGGCTTCATTCTTACTGGTCTGTATATATACCCTTTCACCACCCTTAATAGTATTGTGTATAAAAGATTTACGGACTTAAAAGAGTATATAATCCATTCAATTTTAGGCTACAGTCATCTATACCCTTGCTTGCGACCAAACCTTATTGAACTCAGTGGGGCTTAAGCAGTAAATAAGTGAGCATAGAATTGCTCTGGCAAGCCCATTAAGATACCATTGATTTTAATGGGAGTGTTTGGCATGCACTGAAATCTCTGCTATTGAAATCTACTATTGGGATGTCAAAATGCTTAACTTTGGCATTTTTCTTAATTTGTTTCAAATGTAAGTTGAAAAGTGCATAAAGAGGTTTCAAATACACTTGCCCCTACAGTCTTTCTGTGGCAATGAATTCAACACAGAACGACTAGAATAGCTTCCACTTTCTCTCAGTTAGGGGTTGATCCTCACAACCACTTTCCCTGTGACAAGTCACGTATGATTTGGTAGTACGGATTTCCACAATGGGCTCGGATCATGCCATTGCAAACCTTCATCAAAGTGGTGAAGTGGTGTTAAGAACTTACTCTCAGAATGCTGCTTGCATCTTTTTAATTAAGGCTGATTTCAAGATATTTGAGACGGATATTTATTAAGCATTCTGGATTAGTGTGCAGCACCTACCTGCTGTGCCTTAATCAACTGAGACTAAACAGGTGTTATTAAAAAGAGATTAGCATTCACCAATATAAGGAGATGAGTTTAACATAAGACAAATACATCTTCGAAGCATGAAACCATTATCACTTCACTACATGCAAAGAAGTTGTTTGACAAATTTGAGTGCCCTATTGAAGCATTTCGATTGCTGGAAGTTCAGATTAGGGAATAGCTTTTCTATAAGAGTGATTGCAAAAGCCTCCTTTAGATGCAGAGATTACATTGGAACAACTGGCAAAGCTTTTTATCTCAGTGAAGCAGAAATCAGGGCCTTGCCCCCTTTTACTGGTGTTTATTTCCCACTAGTAGCACAAGCTAATCAGTGATGTACCTTCATAATGAATACACAGAAATCCACACAATAGAACTGGAGTGTGCCTCATGATGTGTTGAACTATTCATTTCAAATCTTCGTAAGTGGGGGGAAGAGGTTACCCTTTCAAATCACAGCAACCCACAAATCACCACCCTCCAATTAGCTGTTTAAACACTTGGTGAAAAATAACATATAATACTGCAATAGGCAAGGCACATTAATGCCATTAAGAGCTGCATATGCCTCCCTAGGCTTCTTTGGGCAGGATATAATTTTTAACTAACTAACTAACTAATTAAATTGGTCCACTTAAGCACTTGAGGCCATGCAGCTGTGGAATGCCAGTAGAAGGATAATGTTGGACCATACCTAAAACTGGATCTCTGCAATCTCTACAATGCTCTGCAATCCTTGTTTCAAGCGTTGAAGCAGATGCGGTGATCCCAGTAATTGCAGTAAGTGTTCTTCGTGCAGTGAATGACTAAGAGGTGGTGTCTATCATCAGATTGTCCCTGTCCAAGAATGGTCATGGCTAGTAAACCAGAGAAACCTGGTAGAAGGCAGTTCATGCCACAGTGCATATTTGAGCCTCTACTGCCAAAGCTCGAATCAGGAGCGGCTCCAAGCTACGGTACTTGCTACCTTCATAGGAGAATCCTCCGTTGTGCATGGCAAAATCATTATGCTGATGGAACATTAGCCTTAGTACTATAGTGAGTATGTGCGGATATGACAGACCACATCCAAACCACCTGGGTCCCCTGTTATCTGGTATCCCTCTCTTGTACCTCCCCTTTCCCTGTCTGAGGTACTTGCTGCCACTAGATAACATAATAATTGTTTGCCAACAGCCTCCCCAAGTTCCTGGGGGGTCTCTTGGAAGCCTCCTTAGGTAGCAAGAAGTTAAAGCCATAGGCATGACAGTGTATAGATTAAACAAAGACCATACATGTTTAAGAATCAAAATATTTACTGAGATAAAAACAGTAAGGCATTTTAAGGAAATTATTTTTCAAGAGGAAAAAATACAGAAACCTTAAATATTCCAATTGGAGCAAAAACGAACAAATTGGATGAATATAATCCTCTGTTCCTGGTCTACAGACCCTAAACTCAGCAGGTTCTCAATAGAATCCCTACTCACAAGAATCCCTTAATTCTTTGAAGACTCCCTTGCAGGCTGCAGATTTTCTGTTATCATGCTGAGATCCCCTTGATCTGAAGAACTGATATAGACTCCACTTGTCAATCATATGGTCCTCTCCTCAGGTTACAGGTTCAAGGAGTTTTGGAGCTTTTAAACCTCCATTTTCAGAGAGAGATTCACACCAGCAACTTGCATTAGTTCTGGGGGTCTGATGACAGCAGCTAAGCATGGCTGACTCGGGGCTATAGTGACTTAGAGGGTCCCATTGACTATTGCTGAAAGAGATATGAGTAGCCTATATTTTGTTCATTCTGAGCTTATTTCCATAGCCACGATCCATTTGCCAAGAGCTGACATTGTTTGCCTTTGTTTCCAAAACATTTCACTGCTTCAACCAGTTTTCAAAAACACAATGTGTGTGAGTGAGAGAGAATATGAATGGGTTATTTTCTAAACCAAGATGTCCATGGAAAATTATAACATCAAACTATATGAGAGATAATTTATTTAGCCTCCTGCGTGATTTACTGTGTCATTTCCTCCAATTTAGTGAAATTACTCTGAAAAAAGAATGCCCTCCTTTAACTGAAGTATTCGGCCTTAAAAGTGAATTATTAAAATGCATGCAACAAGATAGCAAGGCGTAATGTGGTTTCTGACAAAATTTACTGTAACCTTAACTGTAATTATATCAAATATATTGATTTAAAATTCCATAATCAGATTGCACAGGTAACGATCCATATCTTTGGTAATTGAGTTGTGAGCACAAATGTAATTACTGTAATGGTATAAAATTTTGATGATACTATCTAGATTAGATTGAACTTTGGGTGTACTTTAAGAATATCTAGCGATTCACTAAACAAAACAAACAAAATAAATATCCCCCACATTGCAGTTTTATTAGGATAGAGGGTTTATATATTCCCAAATCAGAATGATTGGAAAGCAGTGTTTTCTTATTGAATTAAATGATTTTTATAGTAGTTTTTTACGTATTTACTATTTAGATCAACTGATTTTTAAAATTGTTTCCTCTGCCCTCTCCCTTCTCTCTCCCTCCCTCTCTCTCTCTCTCTCTCTCTCTCTCTCTCACACACACACACACACACACAGACAAAATATATTTTACATCCAAACCCAAAATGCCTGGAGCTAGATAGAGGAGTGCATTACCTATTGGTCCTGCTGGACTTAGCAGAAGCTTTTTAGGCCATTGACAATGGCATCTTTCTTTATCATCTTACAGGTAAAAGACTTGAAGGCACTGTTTTGTGGTTTTAATTTCTGTTGTTCCTAAAAGTAAATTCAGGAAGATATTTTGAGTAGTTTCTCAGAAGCAAAGAGGAGGTATAAATGGACATTTATCCCAATGGAGAGATGTAGAAAGTGGAGACCCCCAAGGATTGGTTGTGGTACCTATGTTTTTCGAGTTGTTCTTAAACTTGTTCATGAGTGGTCTAGAGTGGCTTAAATTTTTGGAACATTCAGGACAAAATGCTGCATCCAACATGGTAAGCATAGCTGACTTTGAGCAAGACAGACAATTGCTGTATCAGCTTCTGATCCCCACAAGGAACTCCAGCAGCTTTCCTAAGAGTGGACGTAAGATTACCTTCTGTGTCTGCCAGGGCCCACTTAAGATTTTTGCGTTTCTTCATCCATCTCGCAAATGCCTCAAACACCTTATTGGCTAAACAAGCCTATCATTTCTTCAATATAACCCTACCTGGAATCAAAACCTCTTAGGTATCCTATCCAGATATACTATACCCAAGTTTAATATTCTTAAATTGTAGAGCCCTGATAAAGTCCGAGAAAGGATCCTTGATAGAGACGCCTCTTTAGACATCATGAAGATAAAAAATTCTGGGTTTGCCTACTGGTTTCGCAGAGTAAAAGCAGTCAAAATTTGTGTGGACATCACTGATCCCACTCTTCGGAGAGCTTTTACTATGGCCCAGTTTCAAACATTACGTACTGCATACCTGACTGGTAGATTTGCAAGAATCCCAGTAGAGCACCACTTGTGCCCTTGCCCCATGAGAACTAAAGAGGATCTCATACATTATCTTTTTCATTGTCCTATTTACTCGGGCTTTAGAGGTGCGATTTTGCAAATCATACCCAATTCAATAAATAACCCTGAAGATTGAGTAAAACTTTTTGTTAGTTGATGCTAACCCATGCATTTCCCACGTGGTAGCGGTCTTTGTGATGAAGGCCATGAAAGCCAGGGAAAGATTTCTGGATGACAAAGAAAAGACCCCTTCATAGTCTTCTTAACTCATTCTTGTTGTACTTTTCTTTCTGTTTTGTGGAATGAAGGTTTTGCTGGGACAGTATACAATGAATTTTAACATTGTTGTGTAGATATTTGTGTAAAGGCATGGTCCTCACAATAAACTGATATGTTGTTGTTGCAGTTTCTGATCCATTTCCAGGTTCACTTAAAAGTGATCCTTAAAGCCCTCAAATGCCTTGGGGTTAGATTACCTAAAAGATTGCTTCCGGCCACATGGAATTGCCCACCTACTTATCAGATGATAGTCTTCAGTGTGACCTTCTGTTTTTGGTTATAACAATCAAAGGGATGACAGAGCAACTTGTCTTGATCATAGCTGCTAGACTCTGGGCTACTAGTATCTTACCAGGCCCAAAGCAATTCCTCCAGGAAGCCAGAAGTGACCTAGAGTCACCACTGGATTTTGCTAAAGTGAGTGGTAAAGGACTCCTACTCAGGAAGATTTGGTGAATTTCAAGGGAAGAAAAGAGTTTCAATACAACAGACATTTCAAATGTTCAGTACATCTCAACTCTTCCTGTTCTGCTAATGGTCAAGTCCACTGATAACTTGTATGAATTCTCCCATGTGCCAGATCCATGTGTGATCCTGCTGTTACATAGGCTGGATGTGGCCACTGCTGCCTATCTGTGGCATTCAAGCCACCTGTGTGGTTTGTTTAACACCATGGTGTAAGCCCCACCACTGGTGCTGCTCTGCTGCACTGGAGGAAGTCAGCAAAGAGGCACCTACAAATCTTCTTCACCTGTCCACCTCAAAATCTGAAGGGAGGGTAGGATTGTACTCTTAGGTAAGCAATAGCCTTAAAAGCTGCACCCTTTAAGCTTTAATTCCTTGAACTTTCTTGAATATAACACTTGTTGAATACAATGGGATTTAAATCTGAAGAATGTAATCATAGGATTGTGTTGTTAGCATTAAAACTCTTGGTTAGTTTCAACTGTCATTAGCAGCTACACAGATGGGTCCTAGTAGAAGACTTTTTACAGCTGTATAAATAAAAAAGATGGCATGAGCTGATGTTAGTACTTTGTGAACAGAGAGTTATGAATACGAAAAATATTAAAAACGCCTTGAAAAAAAATAATTTATAACTTTTCACATAATAGATCTGTAAGATTCATTTTCACTAATGTAATACAACTGCGGCTCATAAATTAAAGTCAATAACACACAGTTTAGCAGTGTAATGCAGCATATCTATTCAATTACAAATGAGGACATGCTTTATTTCTTCTAGTTAAAACTTACTTTAAGGAGGAGGTTAGTGCCTAGGACCTTTCACAGTGATTCATGGGCCCTCATAATGGGTTATTTGCAAATCAGAAGCTTAAACTTTGCATAGAAGTGTGATTATTGTTAATTTCACATTTAAATAGGTGGTTTCATGTAGTTCCAACCAGCAAAAGATGGATTTTCCTACCTGCTCAATTACTAAGCTCTACTGCAACTCATGTAGCAGAAACTAATATGTTTAAGAGGCTATCTTATCTAATTGTTACCTGTGCTGTTCTAAAATGTGGAAGGGTTTGTTGTTGGTGTTTTGCAGTGCACTTGACCTTTGTGTGTGAGGTTTTTTTTTTAGGATCTGGTAAACCACTTAGAAATCTTATTTGAAAAATGAATTGGTATATCAATGACCTAAATAAGTAAATAATACATCAGTAAAAGGCAATTGATAACTCCCGAAGTTAGCTCCTG
Source organism: Lacerta agilis (assembly GCF_009819535.1). NCBI lineage: Eukaryota > Metazoa > Chordata > Lepidosauria > Squamata > Lacertidae > Lacerta > Lacerta agilis. The sequence goes on along the minus strand of NC_046317.1, from coordinate 29,264,311 downwards.
CTGTTCTTCCCTAGGTCTGTCTCACAATGTTTTGCCTTTTTAAATGGCAAAAAAGAAGTTGGAAAGAAGGAAAGATAAGTGATTAATGCCTAGTCCAATAAATGGAAAAATCCTGCAGCTGTGTTCTTGAGCCTTGGCTACCTTGATATTGTTGCTTAGCCAATGGTCATGGATGAAGGAAGTCAGATTCCCAGCAACACCTGGAGACCCAAGTTTAAGAAAACTGGCCTGTATCATGGATAAATTATGAGTTTTTAAAAACCCATACTCTACTTCCGTAAACTAATGTAATTATTTCCTTCTGTTTACCCATTCTTGCTTTTTCTTCCTAAGGTGGACACAGACATTTGAAAGTCGTTTTAAAAAATCAAGTTGCTGCTACATTCTCACTATACAATTAATCAAGAGGCAAATTCTATGTGAAAATTAAGTTTATTTAATTTGAAAAATTCATGATATCTGCTTTAGTCTTTACTGTGCTGTTTTATGCCCTGTGCAGATCTATGTTTGCTAGTTGTTTCCCATTTACCTATGGGTTGACCATTTTGTTTTCCTGTACAATGCCCTTGTTGGACTAACTAGTACCATGGTTAGTTAATCAACACTGGTTCCCACCCAAAAAAAGCATTAGCAAGGCCGCCGAATTCCACAAAATACAAAATGCTATTCAATTTTCACAATCTTAACATCAGCTTAACAATACTTTTAACAATACATTACTTACTTTTAAAACTTTACTAGGGATCTAAGGGATTTAAGCAAGAGTTTCTGAAAAATAAGGAAATGTGAAATTTTATCAGCTTCTGATGTAATCCATCAGCCACCAGAAACAAATTCTGTTCAAGTAATATAAATGATCATTTTGGATATATTGTTTATTCAGTTCTATTTGCTAATCTACCATTGATGTCTAGCTATGTATTGGGGCAACCACTGTGACAGTTGCAATTGTATTATTATTATTTTTTGACAGAAAATGCTATTTCATGAAGCAGATGTACACAGAAGCAGAATATTGCTGATGGAGACCTGTAGGTATCAATTTTCAAAAGTGAGAGAAAGAAAGAAAAAGAACAGTATCTTTTTAAAAAGAAAACTTCATTTATTTACAGTCACAAAAAGGACATTTAAATGTAAATTGCATTCGGAAATATAGATCTTTTTTTTAAAAAGAAAAATGCATCTTATTATGGTTGATGAAATTGAGCAATCCAAAGTAGATTTTTTTCTATAGCTAATCCTCAACAGAAAAACTTCCACAAAAAGTAAAATTATAGCCTTTAATTTTCTTCATCCAAGAACTTCCTGAATGAAATTAAAGATCAGCTTTTACATAGAAACTTTTTCTATAATCTAGCTGTTCATAGTGGTGTTGTGTCTCTTAATTGCCATTCAGACAAAGGACTGTTTCACACGCTCAAAAAAAGCCAAACAAAATCAAACTTATCTCCAAGTTCTTGCTGATCATTTTGTTTCATGAGCCATGCAACTGTAAGCTAAAATAGGAAGCATGAATGCTACCCTCTCATTTCTGAAATTTATCTTTGACTTCCTTAGTGTAAAGCCTTTATTGCTCATTCAGTAGAAATAATGTGCTGCTTTGCACATCTTATATGCCTAAGGCATTTGATGATGTTGGACATAAGTACTCTGCAGAAATGCAGAAATGAGCCATAACAGCCGATATCTGTGATCCTTTCCCCACTGGTAGACCATACTATAAAATGTCTGTACTGGTGGAAACCAAAATCAGCCTAATGCACTGTGGAGCAATGACTGTGTATGGTTATGTTATGTTAAGAGAACAAATATAGCTAATACGTATGCCTATCCACAATGGTCTATATAAGATAGTACAAACTGAGATGTACCAGAGCATGGATGACTGTGGCCAGACTGTGACCCCCTACACCCAAACACAGTTTAATGCAGGTACAATGATTGCATCTGGAATTACCTACCTGCTATGGTAAATGATAGAACAGTTTTTCATACTGGGATGCACTTAGAAGAACATGAACTACTGTATTTTATTTTATTTATCTGCAGCAGGAAGCTAGGAAAACCCCACTGATAATCTCGCAATCCTCATTTACACGGTATTTCTGAGATTACAGGTTTAATGCATGTGAAACATAAATGAGATGGCTGGCAATAAGAGCCAAAGCATTTAATTCTCTGAACTGAAAACCATTGTGCATTAGGCAAGCTTGAAACCTGGGCACCTCTTGCTACAAAACAAGGTGTTCTTTAGAGTTACAGGATTACTTAGCTATAAATTCAAAGTCTCTAAGATCTGGGGAGGCCAATCATGTAACAGCTTAGAGCTCAGCTACCTGCTGAGAGCAGTGGTAGAGCTATTTTCCTTGGAAGTTTTAGGAAAAGGTTAGAACTCAGCCATTAAGCATTTCAGCCAGAGAAGGTTGTAGGAATAAACTCAACATGCTATAATAGTAAACCCAAAGTATGAAGACTATACGGCTTGGTTTGGTTTGGTCAGGTCTGGTTTGGTTTCTTAGAGCATTCAAGAACCCTTTATGTACAGGTAAGGGCTGTAGAAGCAATTGGGACATTTAATAATAACAATGACAGCTGTTGCAAACTGTTATCAGGGTTGTCACTGATTCTCTATCTATCTATCTATCTCTCCCCCCCTCCCCCAATAGGGCTTCTGTGCCCTTAGCAGCTACACGATAAACAGGTATTTGACTGGTGCGGCTTTTCATGGCATGAGGAAACTTCAACTGCATTTTATTTGTCATAATAAAGGTCCAGGATCTCATTTACAAAATTGCCCGTCTTACCTGCTGTTATGAGTGCCACCTCGCTCTAAGTATATTGGATGGATGAGGGTGAGTTTACACTGCAAAGACAGAGATTCCAAAGACAAGCTGGAATACAAAATACATCTCAGAATACAAAAAATGCACAACTCGTCACTTGCCTAGAAAAATGTGTGGCTCCACTGTACTTATATTTTGGACTGCCAGGTGCTTGAATATTCTCCTTCCCTATAAGAAGATGCTGAATGAGTCCTATTGGCTTCTGCCTAAAGTCTAGCTAGTCAAGCATCCTGTTTCCCATAGTGGCCAACAAGATGTCTCCAGAAAGCTCTCAAGCAAGGCATGTAGGTATCCATCCCACCCCAGAAACTCATATTCAGTCACTTTATAAAGCCATTCCTTTTTGCAGTCTCAGGTATCCATATGAGAGCCATTCTGTCCCTGTTGTGCTGTGTTTTGTCTAGTGAGGCAAAAAGTGGGTAGGTCTGCATTGGACAAAAAAAGAATGACATAGGGCTGAAATACAAGCAGAATTTGGGAACGCAACTTGGACATTTGTTTATCAATGTGTTGTTGATTTGAGTTTGCAGGCTACTCTGTCCCTTAGGGACTTAGGAATATTGGCAACAGGTTGAAACTAATAAGCCAGTGGACTGGGACTCTCAGAATCACAGAAAGGCCATGAAGACTAGTTATGTGAGTCAGCCTTTTGAGGGGATGATGGGAGGGAATAATCCATATATACAACATGATATGTCGCAACAGGTTTCTGTTGTAATCCTCACAGATCAATATTTCTGGTGAAATGTCTTATTCCAGGATGGTGTTGAGCACATCACTGGCAATACACAAATGTTTAAAAGTAATAGTTAAATATGTGTATTTGATGGAGGCCAAAGGCAGGTTTTCCATAAAAAACCCTTTTAAGAGGATCTGAAAGAACTTTGAAAAGTTAGCTTGCTATGGAGAGAACGGGGAGGAAGAACTCTCTCTTGATGTAATATTCTTTCATTTAAAAACTGTTAATTATATAAAATAAGAACAAAAAAAACCACCTCTTTCCAGTTGCCTCACTTTTTTATTTCATAGGAAATAGTTGAATCAAAGAAGAAAGGTGTGATTCAATTTTGAAATACAAGATGCAATTTATTCACTGAATACCTTTCCCATAAAGAGCTGCTATTTCTTAAGAGCATTTTTTTTCTTAGGCAATTACAAAATGAAACATGTATTCTTATTTTGAACAATCTTTCCATTCTCTGTGGCACAGTATACTTAATACAAAAAAAGCATGTTGCCTTGGGTACCAGTTGCTCAGAGCTCAGGATGAGTTGGTCTGCACTAATGTGCAAAAAGTAAGCAAATATTCTAAAAACTGGAGAGAAATCATTGGTGACAATGTACTAAATGCTGTGATTATGCATTATAGCACTGTCATCAAATTATTTTACCAGATGCATTATGAAGTTCATGACAGACTAATTCCGGTGTTTTAGAAACATGTGCTAACCAGGACCAATTTAAACTGAGATTTTCATTACTTGATGATGTCAATAGTTTTAAGGCTGCAGCGCTCTTACACACTTTCCTGAGAGTAAGTCCCAGTGAACACAGAAGACTCTTTGTCTACCTTCTGCAGAAAAAATTACTAAAACAAATACAAAAATATTATAAAGGGACACCCTACTATGAAAAGCTTTTTTAAAAAAACAAAATAATTCATGGGTTTTTTAAGTTTGGGAGAGAGGGAAGTGGGAGAGACAAAAAAATCATTTTTAAAATTAAAAAATTAAAGAATTAACAACTCTAATATTGGGTTCCTTTTATAAAGTCTTAAAGAATTTTGCCTAAGATTGCATGAACTATAGCCTGCACCTTAAGAGAAAGGAAAAGGGAATAAACTAACTAACTAAATTCCTTTTTCTATAGTCCTCATTGCTGTTTCTCATTTGCCCAATCTTAAATTCAGTTCTCTACATTTCTGCAGCAATTTGCCATTATTTTTAATTTTTAATAGAGTTTTTAAAACATTCAAGAATATTTTAGTGCATTTCTCCCTGAATAGACACATTTTTCTATGCAATTTTGCCTTACACCTACCTGCAAAGCAATTTCCTGTGATATAATACATTTGGTGTGTGTTATTTTCATTATTATAAGCTTTTTAATTCACACTTCACCCCAGTGTGTTCATCTTCATACACATTACTTGGCTGAAGAACTACATTGCAAAATTCAGGAAAGTGTGAATTTAAAAGAATAGCTGTGTTTGCATATTATTTCAGAACATGTGAATTTGATAAAAGGCGAAAGATTTATACGATCTGAAGAGAAACCAGAGAAGATGTGAATTTGGAAGACTCACCTTTTAAAAGCAAATTTAAGCAAATTACTCACTCATCCCAAGTTGGTTACAAGCAGTCAACTCACTGTTTTGGAAATCTACATAGTATTGGGTCTATTTTATTTTAGAACAGTCAAAACAAATGTAATACTAAACAGAGTTGCTGAAGTAGCATTAAATTGTGTGGTTTCACAGGAGAGACATTTAAATACAATATTCAAAGAAAAAAGAAACTTCAGTGAGATTATCAAAATATTTCTACAGCTTGTAAATCTCCCATTATTGTCTGAATGTCACCCATCAGAGAGACAGACTGAGGTATTAAGACTTTCCACTGTATATTACAAGGAACTTTTATTTAATTTAGAATAGTAATATTCCTCAGAATTGTTCAGGATGCAGCCTTTGAGAGGAATGGATGCAACAAAGATGGATGTCATAATGTTGTATTTTTCATTTCATTCCTTCCCACCTCACACTTCTTCCTTCGGCCATGAATAAATTTAGGACCACAGACTAAGCTGTTAATCATCCTCCAATAAGGTTAGTCAGATAATTGAAATATGTTTTCATTACTGATCGATGACAAGCTCGACTCATTTCTCTTTTTTTCCAGCGGCATTTTCAAAGGGTACCACAATGAAGGTGGGGGTGGGGGCAGATGCCAGAAGAAGCAGTAAAACACCACAGAAAGCAGGTGTCACCTACTGAAGAGGTCCTTTATGTGGCCAGTATTTGTCAACTCTAGGTATAGCTGACAGTGACAAAATGAGACTGAAGTTAAAATGTGGTGCATTTTTCAAATCTGTATATTAAGTTTTAGCTAAGCCTAACTGTAAGCAAAACAATCACATATGCCCTTCCTGTTTTCACCCTTTTCCACTTCACTCTCTTTAACGGTAAAGGTAAAGGACCCCTGACAGTTAAGTCCAGTCAGGAACAATTCGGGGGTTGCGGCGCTCATCTCGCTTTACTGGCTGAGGGAGCCGTTTGTCCGCAGACTGTTTTTTTTTCCGGGTCATGTGGCCAGCATAACTAAGGTGCTTCTGGCGAAAGCAGAGCAGTGCACGGAAACGCCGTTTACTTTCCCACCAGAGCGGTACCTATTTATCTACTTGCACTTTGACGTGCTTTTGAACTGCTATGTTGGCAGAAACTGGGACCGAGCAATGAGAGCTCACCCCATCACGGGGATTCAAACCACTGACCTTCTGATTGGCAAGCCCTAGGCTCAGTGGTTTAGACCACGGCGCCACCCGTATCCCTCACTCTCTTTATGTTTCCTATTTCTTCCTATTTCCTCTGTGTCTACTTCACCCTGCCTTCTGCAGCTTGCACTTCCTTCCACTTTCCCCTGCTTCTACTTCCTTCTGCTACCACTCCCCTCCCCTGCCTCCTTTTCCTGATTATTTCCCTTGCTTCAACCTCCCTCCCCTGCCTGTTCCCTACAATTCCACCCCCTTCCCTTCCAATTTCCTCCTCTCCCCTTTTCCACCTGCATCTACTTCCTTCCTCATTTACCCCACTCCGACTTTTTTGCCTTGCCGCTGTTGTTTCTCCTGTGATGAATTTTGAATTGCAAGCTTCATGAGATGGAGCCCTGCCCTGCTGCACGCTCTTATGCACCAGGCGCAAGGATGGTGCTAAGTAAATAATAAGTGACCATTCTGAGATGACAAGTCGTATGTGCAAATCTGGAAGGGAAAAAAAGGATACGTTTTTAACCCTCTTTCAAAATTTTGCTCAGCTTTGTTTTTGGTACAAGTTCAAATATTTCATATTTGCCCAAGCATCTTATTTCCATGCTTGTAGCTCAGACACCCACACCACCCACCCTGACTTTTTAGCCTTAAAATACAGGATTCTGGCCTGGGCTTTTCTTGCAATCTGTTCTACTGACAAGCCTAGTGGGAGGAACAGAGCTGGCAGAAAGCACCAACTGGTTGTTTTCTGGGAATTTCCACATGAATATTTTATACCTGTCAGTCTGACTGTATGTTAAATCTTAGCTGAACTGTAGTTATCGGTGCATAGTGGAATGCACATCTACATGCCTTCCCCAACAAATGGGAATTTCAAAGCTACCAGAGCAATAAATGTGACATCAGATAAGAGTTAAAGATCTAATTGCAGCTCCAGAAAGAAGAATGTGAGACCATAGGCATCAGTTACTCAATAAGTGTCCGTGACTGTTGGTCTTTGGTTACTAGATGTACAATGGCTGCCTTCTTCCTCCTCCTGCATCTTCATATCTGGATGAAAAAATAACAGTGTATACAATTAGAGCTGAGCTGAAACATTTGGCATTTGCTGCGTTCTCCAGGGAGGAGTTGAAGGAGAAAGAATATAGGTGGCTTTTAACCCCCAATGGAACGGAAAGGAAACCTCATTTTTGTGAGGTAAAACAACAGAAAGGGCACTTTTAAAAGCAGAATTCCCATTGTTGTAAAAACCTGCCTGACAGCATCCATAGACTCCCACAATAGCCCCCAATGAGGAACAGTGCTTGTCATGGTGAGCTACCATTATTCACAAGAGGTTATTCTGGGGGAGCGGGGGTGGTGGTGGCTGCTGATAGACTACAGAGAACTAGGTAATTTTCATATGACTTTTGCTTATCCTCAGCCTGCATGAGCACCTGAATAGCTTATCTACTGTATGCTGTCTGCCATGGAATGAGTGAATGCAGAGGAGAGGAGTGTGGGTGACACCAGCAAGGGAACCCCTAAGGGAACCCCAAAAGGAAGAAGGATAAGAGCCAGGGGGTTGGTGATAGGGTGACAACAAGTGGTCAGAGGGAGAAGAGGGAACAGATAGGGAGGAGGATGTATTGAAAGCTGAAGAGGTAACAGTGTTTAGTGAGCAGGAAGAGTCTGTGACAGAGAGCAGTCCAGAATCAGAGGCAGAAGCTGAGGATGGAGAGGAGTGGGGCCAAGAAGCAGTGATGAGTCAGGCTGGTGAGGAGACCAGGCTGTCTCCCCCTCCTGCAGCGACCAGCTACCCAAAGCGGTATGAAGAGGGTGAAGCAAAGGCAGGCAAGACAAACAAGCCTTAGATGGCTTAGGAAGGAACTGGGGGAGGAGAAGACTTAGAGAGCGGTGGGAAGATAGGGACCTTCAATCCTTGAAGAGTTGATGTGCTCAATAGGCCTGGCCCCCTGAGCTGTTTGTTTCTTTGCAAAAAACTACCTTCACTGAAACCGTTTCTTTGAAACAGCTAAATTCACTGAAATCATGTGAATTGTTACTGTCCTGCTCCAGGCTCCTACCCCTGCCACTGCCTTATTCACTTTTTTAAAAAATGGTTTAGTTTTCTCCTTGAAATAACTGTACTGTGTTGAGCAGATTGCTTTACTCTTCATGACCGTGTAGCATGTGCCACAAGTCCTAGGAAGAGAAAGAGAGAGAGAGAGAGATTTAAAATAGTCACACTTATTTTTAATAACACCTGAGACCTTGTTTGCTTGCATTTTTGCCTGGTTTTTTTATTGCTGAGTTATAAACAACCCAAAATAGGAAGTTATATGAAAAAAAAATGCTGACAATGTCTTAACTACTCTCCAGAGCTGCAAACAGCAATGCTATAATGAGTCAGCCTCGTGATAGTTTCACAGGTATGGTTTCATTTTTAGAAACACCAGATCGCTGGTGGCCTACATTTGCACTACACAAGCTCTTTCACAGACCTTCATGGCAATTTATTATTATTATTTGAAAAGGAGGGGAGACAAGATTATTTCAATTTAATTAGTTCTCCATTTTGCCTACAGGCTTTAGGAGCTGAACAATGTGTAAGCTTGCTCTTACAAATTAGTTAAGATTTTTTTAAAAAGAGAGGGGGGGGACCTGCCATTTCTGTTTATCTCTCCACCCTCCCCGTCAAGGTAATATAAATCATACATATCCCCCCCCCCTAATAAGTTGTATCAGGGAGTCAGTGGTCTTTAGTTCATGGAGGGCATCCGGTTCTCTGCATTATTCATTACCCAAACTGTAGCATATCTTGATTCAAGTCTAAACAGAAACCAGTTCTCAAGCATAACTTTCAGCCTTCTCTCAAAATCATGAATTATGTAATGTGTGAAATTTTCTACAATAACACCCCCCTTTCTTTCACTCAAATCTACTCAGATATTTTATTAAATACTCCTCATATTCCACAGGGGCTCCTTTAAGCCAAGTGAATTATAACACTGAAATATTTTATGTCTTAGCAAAGTCTCCCCAGCACCCATTAAAAGCATTTTAGGAGTTGACCACATAACAATATTATTATTACACATGGGATGTGCAGATATGCACACTAGACATTACACTGAATTGCTAGTGATTGGCATCTTATATAGAACTTAAGCATGCCTTGCTGAACCAATTATATCATCTCCCAGCATGGATGACATACTTGCCAAAAATCAGCAATAACTCAAGAAACAGCAAAGCAAATTGCTAGTGAAACAACAGTAAGGACATCTCTATTTTTAGTCACTGCTATCCAGCCTATTCTTAGGACTGGATACAAATGTAATGCAATTTTAGAAATAAGCAACCTATGAGAATATAATTCTTTTTCATCCAAAAGCTTTTCTTGTATATAATACCCCTAGAGGTATTTTTTTGCCTCAAAAAGAGAGAAAGGGGAAAATTCAGATGAGCACAGGCTGTAATGTGTGATGATAAATTAGTTAGTGACTCCAGTGTGAAACCTCATTCTCTTTCAGAGCTTCTTTACAATAAAAGTTTGTTTCTGGAAGGAAGTTATATCAATCCAATTGGAGCCAAACCAAAGATGAGAACCAGTCAATATTCAGAACCAGCGAACAAAGGTATTTTTACTCTAGTCCAGACATTTTTTGAGCGGCTTAAGAACAAAAGTTTGAATCCCACAATAAGTTAACTCAAGGAAGTTCATGGGAGGAAAGCTTTCTGTCCTATCCTCCCCATTCAAGACAACAGTGATCCCCCCCAAAGCTTCCTTGATTGGTAAAGGGATGCTCAAAACAATGCAGGAGAGGCTGCTAGAGGGAGAAGAAAATCACACACTTCCCATCCACGAACTTGCTTAATCAGGCCAGGATCAAAGGCGGTGGTGAAAGGGGGCATGTGTGCCTGGTAGCAGGTTAAGATCATGGCAAAACAGCATCCTGCATGGGAGAGAGAGGAGAAAGGTGTGCCATTGCCACAGCACACACTCAAGGACTTCTTGTGTTCTGACTGGGTTCAGCTTATTACGTAGCTCTTCTATCTCTCCTATAACACATTGTTGTTAGGCCCTGAAAGACAGCTTGGCTGACTAGAGCCTACCCACCTCTGCTTAGAAAGTGAAGGGGGAAAGTGAGAAGTTGTGGTGGCTGTCTGTCTGGTGGTGGTGGCAGGATGGCACCGCCCCCCACCGAAGCGGGCTGGCGCTGACTAAGTATCTCGCCTTCATCAGGCAAGGAGAAAGGCCTGGATGGGGCACAAAGTGGAGCAAGACCACCACCCTTGTCAGCAGCAGGGCAGACCTTTGCCCCCTGAGGCAAAATGTATAGACTGTTGATAACTAAACTTCTCTAGGAATTCAAGTCCCTTTTTGGATGATTTTCTCTTCTATGCTCCCCTGAACCTCCAGAGTGGCTTTTTACACAGCACATAGATTTTATGGGAAAGAGCAGGTGGGGAACTTTCCTTCAACGCTCTCCATTAAGTTATCTTAGGAACTAAGGCAAGGATATTTAATGCTTCAGTGCACTATTCTGTAAAGAATGCTGACAGGCCTATTCAGTTGTTTAATTTAGATTTTTTAGATGTCCCTGAAATTCTTTTAATGCTAGTGGTGGGGAAGCTTTATAAATAATTGTTCTCATTAATTGTTTTCTTGCTTTCATGGTGTTTTGTGTTTTATTGTGCTTGTATATATTGTACACTGCTTTAATATTTTCACAGATTTTTTTAAAAAAACAAATAAAATAAAAAGGAGAGAACAGGAAGTAGGGGTTAAGACAGCAATCCTCGTTACAGCTAAACCTCTAAGCAGGTTTCTCCCTTTCTGTTGAGGGTGACCACAATTCCTATTCTGTTATTCTGCTACAGAATCCTATTCCCAAGCACACACCCATCCATCCATCACAATCCTTTCCCTCCCAAGCTGATGACCCCATTATATCATAGCACCTGGGCTCGATATCTATTAAGCCTTTTCTTCTAACTGTGATGTCAACTTTATTATAAAACCTGGTCATGCATAAGGAGGGCATATTGTTCCAATCCTCAGACTAGTCTGAAGAATATTGTTGCTGCTGAGAATGCAGAAGTTAGCCACCTCTGCCACAAAATAAAGGACAAAAGAAATCAAATGGGGTTGAACTGAGGTCAGCGATTTTTCTAGGAGCTAATGGTACAGATATTCTCCCTAACACTGAGCCAGTGGCATAGTCAGCTATAATTGCTAGCAAGGTTATTATGCATCCACAGTGACATGTCTGTGCTTCTACCAACTCATATTTAAGCTTTAGGGAAATCCTAAATTAGCTCTCCCCACCCTCAAGACCTTTAGAAATAGAAAATACTTTGGTTGATGAATGAAAAATCTAATGCAGAAAAACAGAGCTGAGCACTTATTCCAATCTCCACCTAGTGATCAATGGTTCAACAAACCTGGAGGGTACAGCATGTAATGTTTTAACAATGAGGACTCTATTTTTATTAGTACCCATTAATTATGAATTATTATGAAACTTATGCAACAATGTAATTCAACAGAAGAAAAAAAACAAGGTAGCTTATTCTAATATTTTAAACCAATGAGAAACAGGTTCAATCTTAATTTTTCCACCACAAAATTCAATCAATTCTGAATTGGCACTCGTGGCACAAGCATGTTTATTATAGAATAAAGACAGGAATCTGCAAATATCAGAATTGTGCGTGTCATTTGCATAAGTAGTCATGGTTGGTGAACATGCTACATTTAATTGAGGATAGTTTATTCTAAAATTGGTAATTTGATTGAAAAGTAGGAACAAGCCCAAGAGAATCCTAAATTGGATTAGCTAGGATCAAGTCGGTAAATTAGTTAAGATGAGACATATATCAACATGTCTGGGTTAGTGTAGCCGAATATTTCCCCCCTTTCACAGGACTGTTCTTCGCCATGAAAGTTGGGGTTGTTAGATGCCTTTCAAGAGGTTTTGAATGATTTTCATTGGTTAGTTGTTTACTCCTCCCTCTCTTTTTAAACAACTGCAAGAAAATAATAAGAAAGCTTTGCTGATGCTCCAACTCATGCCTTTGGTGCTCTGGGCATGTTCCTGGGACAAAAACAACCCTGAAAATGATACTACATCATGATATAGTGTCACTGATATGTTTTGTTTCAGTTTGAAGCAGCCATCTTCCCTTTCCTCAAAAATTACCCTTCTTGTTATTTAAAAGAAAAGAAAAATAATTGGCAACCTCATATTTAAGAAAAGACCATAAGAAAACAACAACTGCAAATTGCCCCTTTCAAGATGAACCCCCCCGCTTCCTGAAATTTGCTGGGCACTAGCAAATCATTTGTTATTTAAAAACCAAGCAAACACCCCCCCTCTTTTTCACATAAAAATAAATTAATAATAATAATAATAATAATAATAATAATAATAATAATAGGCTGGCTGATTCATCCCAACACCAGTTTGGGTGAATGTTTTAGGGGCAGTTTGTGCTTGCTCATCATCAAATGATTTCTGGTATCTTTTTGTTTCAATGAGCCACCACAAGTTTTATTTTTTATGAACCACCACAGATGAAGAAGAGGAGGGGGAGGAGGAGGAGGAGGAGGAGGAGGAGTTTGGATTTGATATCCTGCTTTATCACTACCCGAAGGAGTCTCAAAGCGGCTAACATTCTCCTTTCCCTTACTCCCCCACAACACATACTCTGTGAGGTGAGTGAGGCTGAGAAGTGTGACTAACCCAAGGTCACCCAGCAGCTGCATGTGGAGGAGCGGAGATGCGTACCCGGTTCACCAGATTACGAGTCTACCGCTCTTAACCACTACACCACACTGGCTCTCTGCATCATCACCCACTGGGCGGATAAGCTGCCAGAAGTTCGGAAAGCTCCAAGTGAACCGCTGAGGAGCCTTCCTTGGGCTAACTGTTCCACAACTGCCCTGGCAATGGAGATAGCATCTCAACCAGGTAGAGACATAGCGGAAATAGGGAGATGGCTGGGCTACTTGCCAGGGCTGACAATAGGTAGTTAAAAGTCTGCCAAGACAGGCCAAGGAGTTCTCCCAGTTGCATTTGCGCTGTGTAGAGTGAGAGAGGGCAAAGAATTCATGGGGTAGAATCCCCTCCTCTCTACAAGGAGGGGGGAGTGAACCTAGGGATGTTGCCACAGATAGAAGTTCTTTTTAGTCCATTTCAGTTCAATACAGGACTTATCCCCATTTCCACTTATCCAATTGTTTTCCCCTGGGAAAACTGCTCTTTAGTGCTCAATAGGAGCAAATGACAATTTGGGTTTTCTCTTGATTGACATTTCCTCCAATTTAGTACTATATAGTGAGTTTCCCCTTGGAAAGGAGTGGGGCAAGGGGAAAACCACTTGGACCAGTGCCTAGGAAGCACAGATCAAGTGGAAAACTGCTTGGACCCATGCTTACTAGGCACAGGACAAGTGGAAGGTCCTGTTCTAGGCACAGGACAAGGTCCTGTTGAATATAGATAGTTCATACACTTGGCCATGACCCTTAAGACCTGAGTAGTCAATTTACCAAGCAATAAAGAGTTCAAGCAATACTAAGGATAGTAAGATGAAAAAGAGAATGATACTCCTGTACCTTTAATAGCTGTGAGGCTTTTCTTCCCTTTGTATAGAAAGCTGCACCTGACAAAAACCCTTATTTTAAGGCTTCAGTTGTTCTCTGTTGCAGATGGTGCCAATTAGGCTTGTCCCTAATTGTTTAAATTGTAAAACAATCCTATTTGTTTAAATATTATTCTACAATTGCATCTTGGGGATCAATCGGGTTTGGAATGTAAGTAAATTATTGCCGCTTTCTGTTGTGACATAGGCGTGCACTATCCAAGAAGTCAAGGCAGTGATGTGCTGTACCATTTGAGAGCTCTTTGATGGGCTTGTTGCTAGGTTGCCAAACACCATCGCAGCCCATGTTCTTCTGATGTGTTTGCTGAGCATTCCTTCTGCACATTTGCATGGGCTAAGATTTGGTAACCATTTTAATGGTTACAATGTTTACATAGTCTACCTAAAGCCTCCAGTTGCTGGAAAAAATAACACGCCCATGAGTAAACTTGTTATGACTACTTTGCTTTTTTATGTTTTCTCCCATATTGCCATTCTCACTGTATTAATTTATTTCTAAACGTTGCTTGGATAGCGGAGTTTTTTTCACAAAGGTAAGGCTTGAAAAAGCGGACCATATTCGTTTCTCCCCTAACCCTCTTTTAGGTTTGCTTTTGCTTCTTGGTTTTCTCCATGGGTGGTTGGGTGGTGAATTTTTGCTATATTTTGTGGTATTATAGAAGTATGCTTGTAACAATGTTAGTATTGCTTGAAATCCATCTTGTTCCAGCAAGGGTGGGTCTAGATTAGCAGAGCAATGGAATGCTAGTGAAAGTTTTATATTTGTTGGTATGTGAGAAAGCTACCAAATCTCCAATAATGGCTTAGAATACCATGAATAATTTGTTAAAGACATGAATGAAAGTTGCAAAGTTTTATGAAGCCCACTGACCAAAGCCCCTTCCTTCTGATCCATGTGGGTACAAACGATACTACCAGACACAGCCTTCAATGTATAGCAAGGGAGTATGAAACTGGGCAGGAAGCTGAAGGGTCTTGGGGAATAGGTGTTTCCTAGATCACACCTTCCTGTTGAAGGTCATGGCTGAGGAAGAGAGGAAAATACTAGAAGTAAATCACTGGTTGCACAGGTGGTGTCATTAGGAAAGGTTTGGCTTATTGGATCAACCACTTCCTAGAAAAAGGACTTCTGGCAAAAGATGTGTTGAATCCTAAAGTGGTTGGCAAGAATGTGTTTGCTAAGTGTATTGTGAACCTGATCAAGAGAGATTTAAACTTAATCCTGATGTGGGGCAGAGAAAATATTGAAGGCAACAGGGGAACACCTGGTACTGGGGATAATAGCTTCATTGAGACATGGCGAACTGAGGTGGTACTACAGAAACCTGCTATAGGGCAGGAAAATACAAGAACAAAGCAACTGGAAGGAATGACTCATGGTTTCAGTTGTCTCTATACTTATGCACAGAGTGTGGGAAATAAGCAAGACAAACTGGAGCTTTTAATACAGGATGGCAAATATTACCTGGAAGGCATTGCTGAAATCTGGTGGGATGAGACTCATGACTAGAATGTAGAAATTGAAGGTATAACGTATTCAAAAGGAATAGACCAAATAGGAAGGGAGGAGTAGCAGCATTATATGTAAAGGATGTGTACACTTGTGAAGAGATCCATGACCTGGAGCATGGAGGGCAGATTGGATAGGACTCCTGTCTATGACATTGGAAAGTCACTGCCAGTCAGTGTAAACAATACTGAGCTAAATGGATCAGTGGCCAAACTGAGTATACAGCAGCTGCCGGCAGGAGGAGAAAACATTGCACCCAGTGCCAACTGACTCTATCCACTTTCAACATTTCTAGCTGCATATGGAAGAGCGGAAGTGAGTTTTCTCAACATTTCCATTTGCATATTGAATGAGTGGGGAAGGAATTGTATGTTGCAAGCCTGCCTCTCTTTGAATCTACAAACAAATGGTCTTGAGGGTGTGTAGCTATATTCTGAACTTAGCTGAGTTTTAACCTGAAAGTTCCCAACAGCTAAGTGAGGAGAGAGAGTTAGAAACTGGGAGCCACAGAAATGTTTTCTGCAAGGACATGCCATTAAAGGATAAGAATTTCAGACTGAGATTAAAAGGGAAAATCCTCTGAAATGCATTTATCAGTGAATGACCCTGATCGGCTGTGATCCATCACAGGAAGATCGTTACTAAAGAAGTCAGAATAACACAGTAAACAGGTTGAAATGGTTTAAAGATTATTGACACTTAAATTTTATTTAGAGATGAGGATAAGAAAAGAGCATAAAACCAGAAAGGTGAATTTTTCTAAAACTTCATGGATTGTGGCTGGGAATCCTATCAGTATTGCTTTAAAACATTCTAAGTCATTGCATTTTCATTCAGATGTTAAGTTTTACTCAGCTGCTTTTATGTACATAGGATTTCAGTCTCAGAGATCATCACATTATTGAACATGTAATAGCATGTTCCAGTTGTGTGAATATTTGCTCAGAAAAATGTCAATTTCCCCCCAGCCTGAGCCTATGCACATTTATGTCGAAATAAACCTCTGGTGCTACAGCTAGTGTAAAAATAAACTAAAAGCAGTTGTAAAAAGATTTGTTGTTGTTGTTTTTTTTTTAAAAAAACTTGAATTTGAATAATGAAATGATCTTAATGAATGATACTCAAATAAATGTGGTATTTCATAGCAAGAAAAACAGCTGTATAAAATGTAATAGCATGCATGTCAGTAGTTTCTCCCCCATGTGTGTATGGGAGAACCCTATGGGCTGATGTGACACTAATACGCATTGACACTTGTTATACTACTTAGCAGAATCCTATGTCTGCTCTATGCCAAGCCACAATTTGTGAACTGTTTGCCCATTAAATCCATATGATAAAAATAATTAGTCACCAAAAAATTCATGGAAGGAGTTCATGCAGTTCATGCATAGCTACCTCCCTGCTCTGAAGGAGAGTCCAAAACCACATTTCCAGGAAAGTAAAAAATGCAGGCAGCTGTGTTGGCTGTTCAAAAAAGATCAGCAATACACATTGTGATACCATTCTAGTAGGATGAGCTGACATGCACTAGCAGAATGGTGAGTTGGTGAAAGGTGGTGATTGGCCTGTTGAAATTTGGCTGAGATATATTCCTGATCAGCTGTGTGGCATGGCTGTAGCCCAATACATAGTTTCTTGGGAGTAAGGAGAATATGGCACTCCAACAGATGATCTGCTGGATCACAACTGTCATATACCGTTTAGTTTTCTCTTTTTCACCTAGCTTTTCCAGGAAATTGTACTGAACTTTGTTTGTATTTTTAATCACCTTTGTGTAAACCACTAACAGTTTTTAAGTGGTGTAAGATTTTTATTTTTTAACTAAAAGTTTAGATCTGCATTCCCTACTCCTTTTCCTGCTTCACTACAGCACCAACTGACTGAAGATCTTTTGTGTAGGCTCAAAATGAGCTCTGTACATGTACCACTGAGTCTAGAGCTTCTTCTTTTTAAAGTGGATCAACACGGGGGTCTGCATTTTGGATTTTCTTCAAATGTGGCTGTCATGATTAGCTCATGTGCGTCAAAATTTGCCACTACAGCACTGAAATTAGATGACTTGGCTTTCCAATCATGAAATATTGTTTTGGGGTGGGTGGGAAACATTTGAATTATTTTTAAAAAAGAAACATCAAATCTGAACCACCAGGCTTTAACCGCTGTCATCTTTTCACTCATAGTTCCTCAACCACGAGAACTAGTAAAACGTATTTAAAATAAAAGAAACAAAACCAAAGTGTGGTTTGCACAGGTTTTAACAAAAGATCCACAATTTACAGAGAAGCCCAGAAATAGCATGAAACCTCCAAGCCATATGCTGCACATTTGAAATGTAAACACTTCTGTGGTGCCCAGCTGTGAAAGATTAAAAAAGAAGATAAGATAGAAAATACAGTAGAAAAATGTACACTTTGACAAGGATTATTTCTATTTTTCCGTGCATTTTATGGTCCAAGAAACATGATTTCTCAACTCTGCTGACCCCATGTTACATAAAGTGGAATGGCTAATTAGCTACTCATATGATAGTGGGCATTCTCTCACCTAACATAACAGGGGCAAGGCATGCAGGTTTCCACAGCAGGTACCTGGTGTACAAGTGCTTGCTAAATATAACCATAAGGTAGGGCCTATAATCTTATAACTTCATATTTTGTGTTATTAACTAAGAGTGCCAGCAAACACCAACTGCAAAATATTAATAAGTACATCTCAGCACATCTTGTTATTCTTCTGTGGAGCAAAATAAACATCTTTTCAATATTAAAAAATTCAATGTCATTTGGTGTTGCATATTGCCAAAGAAACATTTCCTTTCTCCACCCTATATTCATCATATTTTGCAAGTGCATATTACTGGTCTATAACATCATATCTTGGGCTGGTGGAAGCCCTGCACATGCCACTTTGTGACAGCAGAGTGGCAATGGCATCATTCTGCAGGCCACAGCCAGAGTGAAGTCAACAGAGGCCAGCAGAGCTAGACGGAGGGACTCAAAGCAGGTGTGATTGTAGGAGAGAAAGGTGTTTGGAAGAGTGATTCTTTACTCTCTCACAGCAGAGTTAGCACAATAGGGATTCCCCCAAACACATAAAAACTTGATTAGATTTACACCTGCCCTCATTCACCTTTGAACAGATGTTTTCCATGAAAATACTTAGGCTAGAATAAATCAAAGGCACTTGGCTTTGCAAATAAATGAATATTTTACTCACAGAGTTTCCAGAAGCTACAGCAAACAAGTATCCATCTGTTGGAAGTAAAATAAAGTGTGTGTGTGTGAAGGTTCCAAATGACTTTAAAAAAAAACCCAGAAATGTATTTCCTTATAAAAAGGATCATGCAATCTTTTGGATAGCAAAGATGCAGGCTATAAAATTTCATTTCAGAGAAATTCAGTTCACTTGCTGGGAGCCATGGCCACATGGCTTCTTGCATGTTCTAGGAAGCATGAAGAGAAGAAAGGGGTTGGGCAGAGCCTGCTAAATCACAACCACTGGCAACCTGAGCTCAGATTAACTCAGATTAAGTGTGAGTCAGTAACTATATATTGCAACATGAATTGGCCTGCCTTAGTGTTTCAGGTTGCCACTTCAGACTGCAATCCTGTGCACTCTTTACCGATAATAGTTCCCACTGAGCACCATAGCATTTACTCCTGCAAAGGACTGAACCACACATCACAGAAGCCAGAGAGCAGGTTTTAATGTGAATGCAGAACCACAGCAATTTCCTTAACATAATTAAGTTTGTAGATAGAGCAGTTAAACAGCGCCATCATCTTATACTAAACATATTTCAGCAAATTCCTCCTGTAAGAGCTGGACAGAATAAACAGTACACTTAATCAGTGATGTCTATGGAGCATGTTTACCGGCTTTTGTCTAGTAGGAAAAATATTGCCCACAGTAAACTTGTATAAGCAGTGTGCAAATCAATAGATTTACTTATCTACTTAAAACTGAAGGATGCACTTGGGTTCTTCTGTTGCTTGGAATATGCTGCTGCTGCTTCTTTTATTAATGCCAATCAACTCACCATAGCACAATGGATAGACCTTTATACCAAGACCTTAAAATACACCTCTGCTTGTCACCTGGCATGCTTTGTAAGCAGAGATGGATTTCGGGGTGTGTGACTGGTTTGGTTGTATTGGGCATCAAGCCTTGGGGCCACTGCAGGGGATGCCACAACTATGACTTAGAACAGAGCATGAGAACCAGAGAGGTGCTGAATTTTGGCATCACACAGGGCGCCACTGAAATTTGAGACCGCAAGGTCTGCCACTGCGGTAAGGGAAACATTTAAAGAGCTGTGCTAGTTTCTGTTATAGAAGAATTAAGGACTGTATATGGTGTTTCTGATATGGGGCTTAATCCTGGAATATGTTTTCAGAACCAGGCTGACACCTGCAACATATTAAGTAGCGATAAAAAGCACCTTTCACTATGTACCAGGTGCACTTCCATCCACTATTTCAAATGTGAAGAATTTCATATGCACATCAAATGTCCATGGAGGAAGAAAGAAAAACTTGCTTAACACATTAGAAACCACATGTGGCAATCACAAACAAGCATATTTCTCAGTGTGTACATAAGGAACTATGCATGTACTGTATGTATTACCTGAAAAGGCGTTTCATATGCCCTTTGGAGTTTTCCATGGTTTAGATTTTCCCAGAAACAGAAGACTTAACTGCAAAGCAAATTATCCTATCTCAACAAGCACAGAAACCTCACCCTATGCACAGCTGGGCATGGACAAGTTCTTCAAGGGTGGGCACCATGATTTCTGGATTATCTTGAATCACACCACCACTCATTTGGAGATGAAGTGTTGTTTTGAGTGCATTTTGAAATGTAATCCCAATCTGAGTGGGATAAAGGTTCCTTTGAATTTACCAGGACTCTCGGACTAGGGCTTTCAGCTTGCCTTCTTCATTTGCTGCCAGAGCTCGTGGGACAGTTCCAGGATTCCTAGATGAAACCTACATCACTTAAGATAGTTCTGTTTCAGGGGGAAGCTTTAGTTAGGGCTTATTATTATTATTATTATTACTACTACTACTACTACTACAGCATGCTACCCATCTTTCATGCTAAGGTCCCAGGACAGGTTACAACAATTAAAATCCAAATTTAATGTTAAAAACGGTTTAAAACATGTTAACATTGCAAAAACAATTACATTTGTTGTCTTTATTGCTTCCCTTTTTAATTACTGGGTTTCCCCTCTTTTTTCCTTATGATGAATTTCTACTGCTTTTTCTGTAGGTAGCAACCTTATGTCCACATCGCAGAGAAAAAGCAGGACAGATTAAAAAAAGAAAGGAAGAAGAATTAGTATAAATACATATTCTATAGAAGCCCTCGTTTCTGCCAGCTCTAAGTTCTCGCTGGCACAGTTCCATCTGGAAAGCAACTTGATTGACAGGTCGGCGTGTGAAACACTCTGTAGCCAGGGATCTCCTCCCATGGTTCTTTTGCAGGACTGAAATGGAACACAGCACTGCTGATGGCTCCATGCACACAAGGCAGGCTGCACATTGGAGCTGCTGGTCTGTAATGACAGCTTTCGCTTCTGA
This sequence comes from Lacerta agilis, assembly GCF_009819535.1. Taxonomy (NCBI): domain Eukaryota; kingdom Metazoa; phylum Chordata; class Lepidosauria; order Squamata; family Lacertidae; genus Lacerta; species Lacerta agilis. The sequence goes on along the minus strand of NC_046317.1, from coordinate 29,243,231 downwards.
TGGCAGAATTATTTCCCCGTACAGCTTTGAGCTAATCCGTAATATCTGCTTCTGCACTACTGTGGCTTTCTTGGTAGCCTGGGAGCTGCTGCTACTGCTGTTAGCACCACCACAGCGGCTTGCTTCTGACATTTCATCATTGAAATCACAGAAGGAAATGGCTCGTGTGGGAGTCGGAGCACACAACCAGCCCCTAAGAGCACCCGCAACATAAGCCTCGGGCCGGATCCCTTGCAGTGCTTGCTACTGCTTGCGTAGCCATAGGCTTCCTTTGAAAAGGCGATGTCACAGCTGCTGCTGTAGAGCAGATTTAAGGCCTAATAGTCCTGGCTGCTGCTGCTGCTGCTGCTGCCTTCTAATAAGAGAGGGAGCTGGTTTGAAGCCCAAGGCCAGACAAAGGCTGGGTGCCCCCCGCGTGGGTTTTGTGCCGGTGCCTGTAGCCTTAGGTACTGCAGCTGCAAACATCTCTGCTGCCGTGGAGGTCTTAATAACTAACAGGAAGCCTGCAGATGTGCCTTGTCCTCTCATCATGCTCATGTGACATTACCAGATAGCATGCCTTTAGGCTGAGTTCATGTCGCCTTCATTCTGCTGATTAGAATTTTGGTTCTCTCGGCTCTTTATGAGTGGCAGCAATCCTTCGTAAAGCAGCTGCCTATAGCATTTAGAGAGGCTGTTTTCCAGAGCAAAACATAAGGTTAGAAGGGAACGCATATATGCTTTGCTTCCGTGCAGTACGTATGCGAATTGCACTGCCTGCTGTCAATCTCCAGAGACAGAGAGAACTGGAGTACAATGTAATGAAGAGGAAATTATGAATAACACACATCTGATGCCTAGGTGAGCTTATCCCCATCTTCAAAGAATGGGGAGGCTGCCTGAGATGTCCCAGTGACCAAGTTTGTCCTTCTGAAGATGCTCCATTGCAGTTTCCACCCTGTTCTGGCCACAAAGCGGACAAGGGTCAGGATGTTACAACCTGCCCAACTGGTCTCTAACATTTGTAAATTACTTTAACGACCATATTCTTAACAACTGCCTAAACAGAACATAATTCAGTAATAAGCCATCAAAATGGCATTAAAGTCATAATGACTTGGCTGAAATGAACTTGCATCTTACAGTCTACTTTTCATGACTTACAGTTATTAGCATAATGTTGATGGCTTTTCTCTGTAATTACATTTGACACCAGTATATGTTCATTCAGCTAATTCACGATTCCAAAACAAAAGTGGAAGGAGGGAAAAACTACAGTACTGACTGTAGATTTTTTTCTTTTTTGCAAGTTTGGTAATTCCCTCACCCAAAGCTCTAATTAACTGGGGGAGAAAGAATTACCCTCTGCACAAAATAGCCAAGAAATGAACCCAAGTCCTGGCTACAATGTAATTGGCTGCTACAATTAAAGAATAAACCTAATTGAAAATTTCCCAAGTTTACAAAAGTATTTCATCATTGCGGGAATCAGTGGACCCTTAATAGTCAGTAGAAATAAATTATTATACCCTTACTGTCAAAGCAATTTCAGATTTCATGTTCATTCTCTCTTAAGCCTTCCAGCTTAGCTCAGTTTTTAAATCACATAACAGTAAAGCTTTAGGGGCTAGCATCTCTGTGATTTATAACACAAAGGAACAATTATTTCCACATGTAAAACTGTCCTTTAAGGAAAAAAATAAGGAAGAAAAAGGTACGATAAACAGATGCGCCTAGAGCATCCTTAGGAAATCAGAGAGAATTGCTTAAATATATTACAAACAGCAATAATAACCTCCAAAGTGAGGCAGTGGCCGGGGGGGGGGGATACACCCATCAAATGTCCAAAGCAGTCTGTATACTTGGACAAGGATTCAAGAGTCCATGACAAATAACTAGTATGAAAAAGCCAAAGCCATTTCAGGAGCTAATAAGCAAGACATAGAAATGGATACTTGTCACAAAATTTATTAAGCTGTGATGTTTCTATTATTATGATTTTTTTTAAAAAAAAAAAAGAGGGAGGAGAAAATAAAAGGGGAAACAATGAATGAAATATAGAAGCACTAACTTCAGGGGTGGGATTTACCTTTACCAATAGAGACGTGACCTGCCTTCCTGCTGATTCTAAAATCAGGCTTGTTGTGTGTTGAAAAGAGACCCAAGGATACGAAGTCCTATTTAAAACAGAATCAACAGGGAGTATCAATGTAGACCATGAACCTCTTGCTGTTGTCCCCCCCCCCAACTGAATGTTGTTTTTTAATAGTTTTCTACTGTGACCTGACATTTTGTTTGGAGGAGGTTTGATAAGCATTAATATCTTCTCATTTATATGCATCACCAAAATAAAAAATTGCCGGTAGCACTCCAGAATGTGAGATGCTGGCTGATCTATGCAAACTACATTCTAAACACCTTGCGATGGCACTGAATAGGAAAAGAGAGAGGGAGAGAAGCTCCCGTGTAGTGTTCAAAGGGGTTGTTTTCCTGCAGTGAGTCATGCTGTTTCCCATCCTAAGTATCCTGTAGGTGATTTTTATGCATTCAACAATCAAAACAAGCGGAAGCTTTAACAAATTATCACAGTGTGCAGGGCTCCTGCTCAGGGTTCCAGGGTGCTCTAGTCCCCCTCTCTTGGCTTTCCATTTCTCCACCTTGAATGGTCAGTCAGTATTCTGTGGCCACTGAGCATGCCAATCCTCCTCCTCCTCCTCCTCCTCCTCCTCCTCTTTCTTTTGGCTGGGTTTCTCCCCTAAGGTTTTTCTTTTTCGTATTTCTGCAATTCCTAGTAGTCTCACCACCACCATAAAAAATCTTTTTCCTTCAAAAAAAGTACAGTACTTCTGCAGTCACCCAATCTTGCTGTCACCCCCCTCAAAATTGTGCATGGGTCGGAACCATTTTGGATATTTAAAGATCCAAACTCCTTGAAGTTGAGAGATGGTCCTCAGTGTGGGTGTTTAAATCTTCCCCTCACCTACAAGGCCAGGCCTCTGTGGTTGTCCAATATGGCACCCAAGACCACCTCAGCATTCTTGTTCAGGTCAGTCATTGGGTAGAATAGGAGGTGGTGCACAATTGGTATACAATTAGCTGTCCCAATCTGTCTCTTTCTGCCAGCACTCAGTACATGCCCTCAGTAGTCTGGCCCAGGAAAAAGTTGGTTCGCTTCCCCAACACCTGGAGGGCAGTGACACAGGAATGTGACAGGAACCAGGGTCAATGGGCTCATCCCCACTCTCCTCCTTATTGCATGAAGCTTGAATACATGAAGATAACCTATCCTCTGTCTTACTTTATTAAACACACCCATATCCTTGTATTATTATGAAGCCCTGCACAGCTTACAACCTAATATGTGAAGTCCTCTGCTGACTCCTCTCCTTTGTCAGTGACTCCTGACAGGCTTATCTGGCAGCACTAGATGACGGTCAATCCTTTATTTTTATTTTTATTTTTTTACAGTGCTCCAGAACAATGCTAGGACAGGGCCATCTGGCATTGCAAAGAGTGCCAGACACAAAAATTGAGAGGTCCGGCAAGTGCTAACGGAATGGTGAGGGAGACAAAGGTTCAGATCTCTACTGAGTGGTGAAACTTACTGTCTGGCATTGGTCCAATGAGTCTTTCAGCCTCACCTTTCACAGGGTGGTTGTGGGGATAAAATGGTGGTGGTGAAGAGACTACGTTTACTATTTGGAGCTCCTTGGAAGAAGTACAGTATACAAAACATAAAAAACAAAATTGGCACATCCATTTTCCAAGCTAATTTTCAGAAGACATTATAGTGTGTGTGTGTGTGTGTGTGTGTGTGTGTGTTTGGGTGTCACTTTTTCCAGAACTCTGCTTAGATTTTCTCCTCATGAAAAGAGAGGTTGTTCTGCCTGTGACCTTTGTGAAAACGCTTTGGTAATTTGCTTCTCTCTTCCCCTCTTTGTATCTGGAGTCCAATTGTTCTGGCTGTGGTTATGCACACCACCACCCTTAGAAGGTGAAAAAAGAGAGGGATTTGCTCTCTAAGGTCTGCAAAAGTCTTTCTTAAGAGTACATAATTAGAAATCTTCCAATAGATTGTTTCACACCAAATCCCAGGCCTCTGACAGTTGCCATTCAAGAATACATTTTTTTGGGTAGAGAAAGAGAAATGCATAGCATCAGGAACAATGCGCTCTTTATTGTGTGGATTTAATTATCCTCCGGTGGGAAATAATAGTGCTAGCCAGACTTCATTTTTGTGCATGCAAGTTTAAGGATTTTAATGACAGACACAGTTCTAACTTTCTTAAAAACAGCTCCTGCTTGATCCTTGCTTTTTCAGCCTTGGGGTAAACACAGCAGTTCTTCCAATATTAATTTAGACAGTCACAACTTCCTTCCTAAATAATTAGCCGGCATGTGGCCAACAATTGCAATAAACTTACATACAAAATAAATAATTAAGCTTTTCCTGTTCAGTCAATAGCATTGATCCAGGCTGCGCATGGAATCAAATTGTACATTGGCAATTTTGTTTGACTGCCAGTTCTATAGCATGGACAGATAAGGCTAACATTTTATTTCTTTTATCAGATACTGAATTTTGCATCATTTGGAAGCTGTTTTCTCCTGGGCTGTGAAACAAATCTATACCACAACTAGACTTTGGGGGCAATGGCGTTGTTACCATTCTTTGAAGCATTATATTTGGGGGAAATATCATGTTGAGACAGTACATGACAAATGACTGTCATAGTTGTGAGAGTCAAATGTGCCTGGTGTGACTCATCTTTGTTAAGGGCTGTAGCAATTGCTTTACTATAGAGGATAGCAGATTAGTATGCGGAAATGTCTTCTGTTGCTTTCCTGTTTCTGTTTCAGCTGCGGACAAGGTCTTGGCATGGCTGTACTTCTCCTGTTGTTTTCAACAGGAAATTATATTTAATTGTAGGCTACAGTTACCTAAAAACTAAACCCGATATCTTTAGAGACTCTGGTAACATGAATACATTCTTTTATGGCCGGGGATTTAATGACAACAGGATTCTGTTTATGAGGGTGGAGAGGGCAGTTTCTGTGTAACCAAGACACCATTTATGTTCCAGAAATATCAGATGTGCTTATCTTGTGGCAAGGAAAGATTCCTATCCTGACAGGAATTTTTGCTGCAGAATGAATCTTCTTCTTTTTCTCTTGCCAGGCTATTGGTAGCCAATAAATGGTGTACCCCTAGAGATCATCGGGCATCTAAGCTTCAAGATACACAGTGTTCTCATTGTAGATGTCACAAAGTGATCTCCTGCTGCTGAAAATAAATAATGACTACTACATGTCTCAGCTCAGAAGAGTTGTTAGTGACAGTGCATAATTCTTTCAGAGCTTGCCCTATATTTAACCATTCAACATTCAATCTCTAGAGCTTTCTGCAGTTTACATAGCAAAAAGGCTGCTTCATTTGAATAGAACTGTATGTACTAGTTTCAAGGCATGGCCAAATGGCCTGGACTTTGACCTGATTTGCAATTTGCTATAACAACAAACAAAGTGTATCCTTGGGTCCTAACAAGAGTCTTTCTGTTCAGGGTTCTAGAACAGATTCCTCATTCCTGCCACATAGTGTGAGAAGCAAATTATTATTATTTAACCAGATAGTTACTTCTGCTGATGTCCTTTTCCAGGATAGCATATGTTGTTAGGGGTTTGACCAGCTCAATCTCACTTCCAGTAGTGACACTTAATTACTTTCAATATCCAGTAGATTCTGGAAGCTGTTGTGCACCAGTGGAGTGTAGAGGTTAGAGTGTTGGACTAGGAGCTGGGAGACCAGGTTTGAAATCCCCACGTAGCCATGAAGCCCACTGGGTACTTTTGGGCTAGACACTGTCTCTCACCATAATTTACCTCACAGGTTTATCATGGGAGTTAAATGAGATGGGATTATACCAGGTATGCCACTTTGAGCTCCTCTATTTTTAAGTAGCCCACCAATCACACCAAAAGAATGAAACATCAGGGTTAAAGTGAAACCAAGCCAAAGGCCAGGTGGAACAGCTCCATCTTGCAGGCCCTGCGGAAAGATGCCAAATCCTGCAGGGCCTTGGTCTCTTGTGACAGACCGTTCCACCAAGTCGGGGCCAGTACTGAGAAGGCCCTGGCCCTAGTTGAAGCCAACCTAGCATCCTTGTGGCTCAGGACCTCCAAAAAAGTTATTATTTGTGGACCTTAAGGTCGTAATCGGGACATACCAGGAGAGATGGTCCCTTAGGTACGAGGGTGAGCTGAGGGGAGTCCCTCAGCTGTGTTTTGCCTTTCAGTGGACCCCCCCCAAGTTCACTATCAGAAGGAATAACATAAGGCTTGCCGTGTTAGCTTGCAGCAACAACAACAACAACAGGCTATCCAATTAAACATTATGTCTACCAACAATTAACAAAGGGGAGCCAGCAACCTATGCCAGGCTGCTGTTTCATAAGCTTCTAAATGCCTGAAGCCCCACTTCAGACCTTCATACTCAACCCAATAAGGTCTGAAAGGAGTCCCACGTGTAGAGGGATATTGGGGTGGTGTTGCATATATATATATATATATATATATATATATATATATATATATATATATATATATCGGTAGTGTCTCTGAACATGCAGGCTGTATTTTGAGCTATATTAATTCTCAGCTCACCATGAAGCTTTTCATCTGCCCCAAGAAGATTGGAGCTTCTTTCACCTACTGCTACAACAAAGCAGTATCACGAAAGCTCATACCAAGAACAAACACAGTTGGTCTCTAAGGGGCTACTGAAAAGAATTTTCTATTTTGTTTCGACTATGGCAGACCAACACGGCTACCCACCTGTAAACAAAGCATTAGTTGCTGTCTAGAAACTACACCAAATGTCTTTCCTCCTCATGTTCATCAAGTTCCCAAGCCTAGGCAAATGCCCAAACAATGATAGGTGGCTTGCATTTCAATGGGTGGGTCCATGCATGTTTGAAAGCCGAGGAAGAGCTGCAATGCAAATTTCACATTTCTAAGAAGAGCCCAGGCTTGCTGTAGGTGCTTTAATGTGCTGTCCATCCTAATTGGACGCCATCAATAAATATGTATGCACTATTCTTCTGGGGTTGCTGTGATCCCCAGAGCTATGCCACTTACCCTTATTCGTGGGACGATGGCTGGGGACATCCAGTGACTGTGGGAGGAGATGCAAATGCTTCTCATTTTGATAACGCTTTTGTTTCTTCTTCTTCTCCGAGACTAGAATGTGGCAATAAAACTTTATAATAGATTAATATCTATGGCTTAGGTATAATGAGTTTTGCCTTAGAGCAAAGGGGGGTTGACAAAAGAACTCTTTAATGTCTCCTCCTCCGGGCCTCAAGTCATAAGATTCCATGACGCTGTGAAACTGTCTTTATTATCTACATGGGTATGACTGGAAACAAAATTAATCCTGTTCAAATCCTGTATTCTTCATTTTTTTTAGCTCTAAAAGTCTAAGCTCCACGATGACACAAATTTAGACGAAATAATCTGTATGGAAAAATCATCCCCACAGCACAAAATGCTACTTTATCCCTTTGAACACTAATATTGGGATATATATAAAAAAATTAAGTGGCTCCATTATAGAATAAATCCTAAATTAAATGTTTGTGACAAATATTTTAACAAATAGCTGGAACTTAGAGATATGAGGCTTTCTCCCTTCTTCCAGCCTATCAGTCAGAATGCATTTATTAAAGGAACATCGGCCTCATTGTGCTCCAGTTTAAACATTATTGGAAAACTTCCTTTTTTTAGTGGAGCCTCTTATGCATTTCATGTCGGAAACTTCTTTTCCCTGAAGCTTGCACTCCGGGTGTGTGTATGTTGGGGTGGTATACCGGGAAAGGCAGCAACGTAAAACAGCTCCCAATAAATTATCAGTGATACAGTATCTGCAGAAGCTTTCAGCATCGATAACAAGACTTGTTATCAACAAGATAACAAGAATGTCTTGCAAGTTGTATGTAGATCAGCCTGGCAGCCTGGGTGCAAGAATCCTTGTAAGATCTAGGCACAGGTAGTGGCCCATAACCTTGTCCTCCTTGCAGCAACTTGATAGCATATGCCTGGGAAAGGAGACAGAACTGACCATCTCTGCTTTCCTTTTGTCCAAACTCTGCCTTTCCTTGAAATATGGTGTGCTGCTCCTATGAAGGGTGACATAGAACTCTCCCCCCCCCACCCTTGGTTCATTGTATGAACATCTGCTTTGGTATGTGTGACCACACAGCCCAGTCCACTGCCTGATATCACAACACACCACTGCCAGGCTCTCCAACCACTTGACATTTGTCAGAAAGAGCCCCTCCAGAGTGGATTAAGCCCAAGTTTCAAATATGTCCAGAGACTTGTCAGGAGTGGTGGTGGTGGAAGTAAAATATATTAATTTTCCTCTACAATCCTGTATAGGAAAGGGAACTAAGGCTTGTTTCTTGTTTTGTTGTTGTTAAAGCAGAAAAACGCAGCTTCTTTTCTAAAAATGGAACTCTTAACTTTTAAAGAAATCCTCTACTGCTGTGCGCTAACAAAATAATAATAATCAGAGAGCCTTTCAGTGCTTTGCAGGCAACATTTTGGACAGCCTCTCTTCTTGCAAAGCCCATAGACCTAGAGAAACATAGATATACAGGGATACACATGTAATAATAATAATAATAATAATAATAATAATAATAATAATAATAATAATAATTTATTTCTACCCTGCCCATCTGGATCAGGATCAGAAAAAGGAAGACCCAACAGAATGGTGGGGACCTTGTTTTAATTGGCAGGGTATTGACATCATACTTTGATTTGAGAGGTGGGAAAGACCCCCCAAACCACTGGAATTCACCTCATTATTCAGCTCCACAAAGTACCAATTCACACCCCTAGTAAAATCTGTGTCCTGTGCAAGCACCTAGGTCCACCTGAAACCTCATATGTTGACAATGCCCCGTCTCCCCAAAAGAGCTGGCTGACAATTAAGGGCCATTACTTTCTTTTGCTTTCTCTGGCTTAAGAAGCATTGTTTGATAGAGATGTAGTGTGGAGCAATCCTCTTCCCAATAAAAGAAGAGCAGCAGAGATTTCTCCTGCAGTCAGGAGCATCCTGAAAATGGTCGTGGACATTCTTTCCTCCAAAATGGAAGTAGATCCTTGTCCTCTGAGCCCCTCAATGCAAAGTGCGTAGTCCTTAGATCATGGGTCATGACAGATGGGGGGTGGTGATCCAATAAGGAGCTGTCCTTTTTTGCAGAGACCCCTTAGAGACATCTCATCAGAATCACACCTTCCTTTAATATTGCATCTGATATCTGTATTCTGGAGTTGAGAACCAGGACTGGAGGAAAAAACCCCGATAGCAAACACTGGTTTCTTGCATTCCATCAAATAAATCAAGAAGAAGAGTCAGCAGGCCAGTGCAGTCAGAACACTGGACATGATCTGGGTTTGAGTGAGTCAGTCACTGATTGCTCAGGCTAGCCTACCGTACAGATTTGTTCACATACTAAACAGGGTGTGAACTTATGTGTGCTGCTCTGAGCTCAAAAAAGTAGAGTGGAGTACATATTTGATAACTGTGAGATTGAAATGAAGACCCATTGTCAATAGAAATTTATGCAGACTTTTGGACTCATTTAATGAAGTATGAGGTGGGAGTCAGGAAGGATAGATTCTTGATTGGATTCCAAGTAAGTCTCAGGATCAATTCTGATGATCTTATTTTTTTCTTCAGTGTATGATCTTAATTTTATATTATGGATTGCATTCTGCATTTTCAATAGGGATGTCATTTCAGGGTTTAAAACCCAAGTGTGCTTAGGCAAGATTATCCAATATAACCCCACTGTCAAAAGCTGTGTGTGTGTGTGTTTTTAGTTGGTATGTACTGAGTGAAAATTACCCCTTGAGTTCCTAATGTCAATGCTTTTTCCGATCAGAAGCATTTATCCTTTTACCTCATTACTCCTTCCAATATTCTTTATATTTGTTAAAAACAATCTTTGTGTCTCCAGGGTCTGTGGATATAGATGAAAGCAACAGTTTCTGCCAAGGTTATCAGTGGTTCATAGATACCCTACAATGTGTGATGCATTAACATTGCCTTTGTAATATATGGAATTTAAGGATAAGGGTGCTCTCTCAGTGGCCTCACTTTGTAATACTGCTGGCACTTTGGAAGGCATTGGGTCAGCCCAGATCAACTCTATTGAGGCTAAGAACAGGAAATCAGACAGAATTATTTCTCAATGAATACCTTAAGGTGGTGGAATAGATCTTTGGGTCAGCATATAATGCCAGTAATGGTACCATTATTCTCCCCCATTAAATAAAGACCCTGTATCTATTGCATAACAGAGCAATCCTGTCTGTCTTTTCACTCCACACATTTCTTCAATGATCACAATTAAAACTGTATTTCTGGGGGTGGGGTGGGGGAATCAGTCCAGAGTCTATAATGATAGAAATAATCCTTGTTACTTCAAACACACTTCTCAAAGGAATTAGCAAGCCCAAGAAAATGCAAAGGAAATGTTTTTAATTTCCCACAAAAGGAACCTTTCCTCACCCTCTCCTCCCATTTTGAAGCTTGCAGCTAAGTGACTGATACAAGCAGGGCTTTTTCCTGTAACACTGGATACGGGGGGGGGGGGGGGAGTCAAGAAGAACCATAGAAATATAGTCTGTTTGGTGGCGAGGGAGAAGGAGATATATGCACACTAGTGGCATCATCTAAATGCACTATGGTGGCATCTAAAGCACCAAAGCTAGTTACAGGGTATTTTGATGATAGAGTATTTGCCACATGTCATCCTCCACGTGTCTACATGTGCAGTAATACACATGCATAGCTGAACAATGTGTGCAGGTACTTTAACAAATAGCCACAAAAATTCTGACAGAAATACGACTGGAGCACTGCGACTTTCTGGGAATCAGAGGAAGACTAGGTGCAGTGATGCAATAGGCACAAAACAGGTAGGCAGAGAATTGAATCAAATTAGAAAAACAAGTCCAATGCAAATAAGACTTTGATAGAATCTACATACATATAAAAAACTGTGAAAATGCTATTAAAAAAAGTTTTGAAAAAAATGCATTGAATTTGGCATAGCTCACTGTTGCCATCTAGTGTCACATATGTATATTGCACTTTATAACATATTCAAAACATTTTATTTGCAGCTGTATAGCTGAGTCCTTTGTCTCAAGTGTTGCGGTAAGTTGCTTGGAACTTACGGTGAAATGAAGGAAGCAGAATTCCAGAGCGGAAGGACACCATAACAACGAATGGCTCTGAATTTTCTTAGTGACTGCAAGACACTGCTCTGCATGCCCTTGTGAGCAGGGCACCATTTGTGCAGTTCCACAGTGGCTACAGGCAGTGAGAGGAGAGGCCATGGACTTCCCAGCCGACGCTTGGAATATCCTTCAGGAAGAGCAGGGATATCACAAGAGCTCAGCTGCCAAGCAGATGGGACCATTCCCCCCCCTGCAAGTTTCCCTACCTGCCTGCTGCTGGTGCTAGTGCTTCACAGGGGTTTTTTTTTAGCCAGAAGTTAATTTACAGCCAGTCTCAGTCGGCACTGGGTTGTGAGGTTTTTGCCTTTCCCTCAGTGACTGCATCATTCTTTCTTAGGCATTACACAATTTGAAATTGCTTTGGGTGGAAATAGCATTGGGCAAGATCAAAACATAAACAGTTGGGGGGTGGGGTGGGGAGATGCACAAGCCATGCTGTTAGTTTGTGTTGATCACCCCCCCAGGTTTCCCAGTGGGATCCCAGATGCCTGCCACGTCAGGGCTTCACATGGCCCAACTCCCATGGGTGTTTCCCATCAGCAAGGACTGATGAGAATGAAGACAACAGTGCAATAGTGCCACACCAACCCTGCTTACCTACTGTGACTCAGTTAAAGTGATTTTGAGTTGCATTTGTTCCATTAGATCAGGGATGAAGAACTTCAGACCTTGGCAACAAAGGTGGGCCTCCAAGCCTCTCTATCTGGCTTCCAGAATTCTTCCTAGACCACAAACCCTCCTGGGACACCCCCTTCACCAGCCCTGTTTTACACCCTCCTTGGGTGTTATTCCCTATCTTTGAATTCTCATAATGCTCCTCGCTGGCCAGGAGAGAGCATGAAGAGAGATGTGTGAGTTTGAAGAAAGTAGCCTACTGTACAAAGGTAAAATTCTGCCCACCTTTGACTTTGGCCCTACCCACCACTGGCATGTTGCCCCCAGAAGGTTTTGCAAAAGGGAATTTGGCCCCCAGATTGAAAAATGTTCTCCACCTCTGTCATTCCACAGGCAGGACAGCTTGTATTTGCACGTTCAACCTGTTACATGACAGTTCTGGACTTGTTATAAAAATCCGGTCACAAAGGTTGTTGAGCTTTTTGGGGGGAATTTGGCAAAAAAAGCCAAAACACACATACACCCCGGATGCTAATTTCGCCATTGAAATCCCAGACATGTCGGTGAAATTTCGGACCTTAGTCAACCCTATTGCATTGAATTCTTCTGCTGATCTACATCTTAGGGCAATGGCCCCTGCACTAGCAACCTGTCTGCACTGGATAGAGTTGGAATGGACCACAGGGGTCATCTACTCCAACTCCCTGCAATGCAGGGATATTTTGCCCAATGTGGAGCTTGAACCCATGATCCTGAGATTAAGAGTCTCATGCTCTACCAACTGAGCTTTTCTCACTGATACCATTGACATTTATAGTTATAAACAAAACTCCTTTTCTCTACAAACTTTTTTGATGCTGATTTCTTAGCATTTTTTAGGCATAATGAGCACAGCTAAAAACAACTAATATGTTTCGAACAACCTGCCAAAATAAAACTAGGCATTACATAGCCTGGAAAACCTTGTTGAATCGAAATGTCAAACGCTGCTGTTTCCCCTGCTTTCTCTGCTGCAAATCTTCCACTAATTCTTTATGCCTCTCTCCTTCTCTGGATCAAATTCTTCTCTGTTACATATTCGGATGACTCTTGGTTCCTGGTGTAACGGAGTGCAGAATTAGGTGGCCTATGTTTAATTCTTTTTTCTGGCATGAAGGACCTTGGCTGCTCCCAGGTTTTTCATTCAATTCCCAATTATCTCTCCTTTGCACACATTTTCTCTTTGCCTTCAGGCCTCTATCCCTTCTGCTCCAGGCCCTCTGGAATCCATTTTCTAATCCATGTCCCTGTTCCCAAAAACGCATCTGTATAAGACTGGATGGTCTGCTTTTGCCGCAGTGGCATACTAAGAATACAAACCATTGAGAAATGTAATTACTGATGCTCTCAGCATCTCAAGTCATGTTTTGGCAGAACAGATGAAATAGTTAACCCTGGTGCCATACAATTTAAATGTTAGATTGCGTAAGAAAAACCTTCCAAATAGTTGATTTGCATAATTAAATTGCAAGCCCACAATCATCTAGTGGACATGCAATGTATTCAAATATGCTTCCCTTCCCCAATAAGATGCCAAAGAGAGGGTTTTTGATTTATCTTCTGAAGTAGGCAGGTGGGACTCATCATGACTAAGTTGCCTGACCAGCTTCAACAAAGATCTTCCAGAATAAACATGAAGTGCTTGTTGACATTTCTCTTTGTGCCTCCATTCATGTGGAACTGCAGTCTTCTGCCTGCTTAAGTAGAGCACTGTATCCGTTGTGTTTATATGGGCATCCTAATTCTTTGAGTTGGTTTTAGTAAAACTGGTGCAAAGGGAAAGTGCTCTGGGAAAAGACGGGCAGGCGGATGTACTTTGAAGCTAAGATGGCCTGGCTGTTTATCAGGAGGTTAGCGTCAGGGAAATCAAGGAACACTGTGTACATGAAGGTGAAGGGATATGTGCGACGGACAATTACATCTTAAATTCTATTACTGATTTGAAGCTGACCTAGTCAACCAAAACTTTGGCAGATTTCTGTGTATAGTTGGTAAAACATCGAAGTTCTAGTAATCTCAGAACTCTGATACATGCACCAATTGTGCTTGATCCATGTTAAAGGTCCAGTTTCAATATGTCATCAGAATTGGTAAGATTTATTATACATTAAAAATACAGTCATACCTTGGATCTCGAACACCTTGGCTCCCAAATAAATTGGCTCCCGAACGATCGAAATTTGGAAGTGAGTATTCCAGTTTTCTAACGATTTTTGGAAGCAGAACATCTGGTGTGGCTTCAGCAGCTTCTGATTGGTTGCAGGAGCTTCCTGCAGCCAATTTGATGCCACGCTTTGGTTTTCGAATGTTTTGGAAGTCGAACGGACTTCTGGAATGGATTCCGTTTGACTTCCAAGGTACGACTGTACCCAATAAACAAACAAACAACATCAAATTAAATCTAAAGCATCTACCACCTTGGATATCATAAAGGGTGGTGTACCTCAAATACAGCACTCCATTGGTTTCCATAGTCATGATGGCCTGCTCTGGCAGGTCTAGGTCTTTACTTCACATTTCTGAATTTGTATTTCTCCATTCTCGCTCAGGAATACCTGCAAGCCTAACCACATCTATGCTGCCTGTTCTGGTATGTTTTGCTGGAAGTGTGAAACAGGACTGAAGCTAACCTCTTATATCATGCAAGAGAAATAATTGTATAACTTTCTCCTTCACTGTGATATTTGTGATTGCACCTAGAGACACTTCCAGAAGTGTCTCTACATCATTCTAGCTCTGTTTCCAGACCCTGCTGCTGATCATGTGGGAAATACAGCTGAGGTTCTAAATGAGGCTTGTAGGCTAAAGTTATCAGCTAGAACCTAGAAACCATTTACATATATATTTTACAGAAAACTCAAAAATTCAAGAAAATTGTTAGACATCCACAGTTGTAGCAAGGAAATGCGGCTACTTTCTCACTGGAGCAGATCAAGTTTGATGTAGTCTAGGAATGCTTGAGAAATTAAATATGTGTAAGTATCAATAAGATCTGCCCTGGTCAGTACCTCCAAGACTCATGGCAGGATTGGACCGTAGCTGTCTATTAGTTTTCACACCTCTCCAAATAATGTGCAGTTCTCAGCTCAAGAAATATATCAATTTAAGTTCAAAAATACAGACCGTGTGCTTCTGCATGTAGATTTAAATGCAAAATTGAGTGCAGATTTATTATTATTATTATTATTATTATTATTATTATTATTATTATTATTAACTGTTTCTTTAAGCATTTCTAAGCTGCCTTTTAGGGCAAAGAGCCTGCCACAAAAATAGACTTGATACCACAAACACACAATATCAAGTGAAATGCCATAAAACAGAGATCTCAAAGCCTAGCCAAGCAAGCCATAAAAATTAAATAAACAATTTAAAACACAGCAAACAGGGCAAGCAATAAAACAGCTTTTAATCATCTTAAAACAGCCCATGTTTTCACCTAGAACCATGTGGGCTAAATGCAATTGGGTGTTCAGAGCCCGTTTAAAAGCCAAGCAGATGGAGTCAATCAATAGTATATCCCTTCTACAAATGGGCAGGGTCAGGGTCACCCTCTCCGTTAGTTCCTGTCAATCTAATTGATTTTAGAAATGGATTATCAGGTTAAATCAGGGAGCGGTTTGGATTGGTACAAGGACTACAGGCTCTACAGCAGACCCTGCTAATGTCAAGCGATGGACTTCATTGGACCCCATCCAGGGCTCTTCAATGTGACAGCCCAGGACATGGGTCAGTAAAAGGAGCTTTCCCCCCCTTGCTCCTTCTTCTGCCCTGGCTGGTCTGAGTCCTAACTTGGTGGATTCCACCCCATCAACCCTCAATCCTTCTGGCCAGCAGTTAGGATTGCAGCATGAATTGGTCTAATCCTTTTTAAGGATTATGGATGTTTTAAAACCGTAAAAGATTTTAAAAAGAGATGTGCCTTTTGTGTCATGTAGATTTTCAAAGAGGTATTTCTATCTGTTACATACACAGCATAAGTAAAGATTGTGCAAAATTTACTGTTTAAGAGTTTTAAGGTGAAGCACTGCAATAATTAAAACTTGGATAACAGGGCTGAGAAAAACTGATATTCGGCCTTGTTATCTGTGGTGCATACAATCCACTTTATGCATCTTCCTGCTCAGCTTTATTGCTTCATGAATGCACAATTGGATCTGTAATAACCAATTATTATCAAATGAATATCAAAGGAATGGATTTTTTTATATTTATTGCAGTTTTCAAAGCAAATGGGCTATACATGTTTAATGAGAGCATTGTTTACAAGCATGATCTTCCAAAACCATTATGATTATTTTGATTTCTTTGTTATGCTTTACACTTGCAAAAAGAACAGAAAGGAAATTTATTTGGTTCCTGGACAATAAATTTAATAAAACATGGTGTGAATATGCATATATTTCAGTGCTGGCTGAGTTTCACAGAAGCAGCAGCTAATCTTCTTTATATAACAGGGTGCTGAGTAGGCTTAAACGTCTTCTGTCTCCAGAATTCAATGTAATTATACGACATGATTACAACTGATTATAATCAATCAGCATAGTCTTAAGTGTAATTTATACTGCTGCAGCTGCGGAAAGATTAAATCATCATGTAAAATACAATTTCAACTCGATATGCAAAATTATTTGAACAACCCAAATACAGTAAACTCGTAATGCTATAAATATAGAGTAAATGGTGCCAATTACATAATAGTTAAGGGTTCTGTTTACCACTAAATAAGTCCCCCCCTCCTTCCTTTAGAGCCAGTTTTAAGTTGAAAAACTAAAGTGCCATTTGTTCTTGTAGTAGAATATGATCTGTGGCTTTCTGCTGTTGTTCTTTGGATTGTCCCTCAAGGATAAGCATACTCAGGACTGATTCATTTTTAGGGGCAGAAAAATCACTGGCAATTCCCTTCCTCTCTCTCTCTCTCTCTCTCTCTCTCTCTCTCTCTCTCTCTCTCTCTCTTTTAGTGAAATATATAGCAGACATGGGAAAACCCTTGGCTTCCAGCTGTGGGACTCCAACTCCCATCAGCCCCAGCTAGCATGGCTAATACCAGAATCTAGAGCCATGATGTAGTTCAGTTTTCCCTCAAACTTGGGTTTCCAGCTGTTTTAGACAATAATTCCCATCATTCCTGATGACTGGTCCTGCTAGCAAGGGATGATGGGAGTTGTAGTCCAAAAAAAAGCTGGCGACTCAAGTTTGGGAAATATTGATATTTTCAACAACATTTGGAGGGGTACAGGTTCCCCAACATTGTTTTTTCATAGAAACACAGTTTACTGTATCCTAAAGATTTATAGTTTTCCTATGCCTGTATCCCAAAAGATGCTTCCAAGGCATTATATTCCAAGAACAGGGGGTGAGATAGATTTTATCCTTTATAGCAGATATATATATCAAATTATAACTTTATTTTGCCTTATAATAGAGTAATAAAGTACTTTCCGCTTTCTCTTATGGTAAAGGTAATGGTACCCCTGACCGTTAAGTCCAGTCATGGAAAACTCTGGAGTTGTGGCACTCATCTCGCTTTACTGGCCGAGGGAGCCGGTGTTTGTCTGCAGACAGCTTCCAAGTCATGTGGCCAGCATGACTAAGCTACTTCTGGCAAACCAGAGCAGCGCACATAAATGCCGTTTACCTTCCCACCAGAGTGGTACCTATTTATCTTCTTGTACTTGATGTACTTTTGAACTGCTAGGTTGGCAGGAACAAGGACCGAGCAATGGGAGCTCACCCCATCGTGGGGAATCAAACCGCCGACCTTCTGATTGGCAAGCCCTAGGCTCTGTAGTTTAGACCACAGCGCCACCCGTGTCCTAGTACACTTTATCTAATACTGCTCAGTTGGGTATCATTGCCATTCTAAGAGAACAAGGGAGATGTTCATGGTGAGTGCTGGCCCCTCTTTTTCTAGAAAAATAGTGCTGAAGAAGACTATTTAGACAGTGGACACTACACAATATGCCATGGTTATGGACTTACCATGAATGATCAACATACAGAGTCTGATCACTCCCACTTTTCTCTCCCTGACATGAGCAGATGCACCAACAGGTCATGAAGCTTTACTTGGGATCATAGCTTGTTTCTCTGTAACAAACCATGATAAACAAAGCAAGAATACACCTTGGATAATGACTGATTTGTTCAGGACAGCCAAACCATAATTCCAGGGGCAGACATCATAGTAAGACAAGTGCCATGTCTTGTTGCTCCTGTTTGGACCAGGGTGGAGTGAAGTGGGAAGAATCAGGCAGCATACACCTTAAGCCATTAACCGTGGTTTATCACGATGCAAAGGAGCAAGGTTAATGATTATGCAGTATAATTTTGTCACCGTAAAAATACAATAATTTAGTCTAGGAAAACATGAAGCATGGAATCATTTTCAGACCAACCTTATGTCTTTTCCCCTTCAAAATGATACTGTTTTTCAGGTTTCTAGCATGGAGGGCCTCTGCTGTAGTCCTCGCAGAGGTAGGCTGCTTAATGAACCACATTAAAAAAAATGAATTGCCTTTCTTTCTCAGCTGTATCCAAACAACAGAATGAAACAACAGATATGTGAAAAAGTAAGAAAAAATAAATAAAAATTGCAGGATCCTACCAAATGAATGAAAGCAAGAACTACCTCTTGCTATTTAACTCCAAAATCTGATAATTCTGCTCGGGAACAGACATTCCAATTTCTTTTAGCAGCTAGGATTAATAGCCATTGCTTGAACCATTCTCCACGAAGCTGTCAGTCCTCTGAGCTATCTATGTTGGAAGCCATCATAATGAGTTATTGTAGTGATTTAGTAAATAATAATAATAATAATAATAATAATAATAATAATAATAATAATAAATTATTCCTATAATATGGCCTGAACATACTTTCAATTAATTTCAGTGGATGAACCCACACTTGAACTCAAGGGCTGGCATATTCAGGCACCACCAAGTTCTCTGTGACTCAGAAGGGAGCACTGCAGACTGGCTCAACGCTATCGATCCATTGGAAACATTGCGAAAACATTGTGAAGTGCCAGCTGTGCCTGCCACTATTGAATTAGAATCATAGAATCGTAAGAGTTGGAAGGGGCCACCAGGGTCATCTAGTCCAACTCCCTGCAATGCAGGAATCTTTTGCCGAAAGTGGGGCTTAAACCCACAACCCTAGGATTAAGAGCTTCATAGTCTACTGATTGAGCTGCATGCTACTATTGCTATTCATGGTCCTTTGAAGGTACCTTTGAAGGTGACCCGGAAACTGCAATTAATCCAGAATGCGGCAGCTAGACTGGTGACTGGGAGTGGCCGCCGGGACCACATGACACCGGTCCTGAGAGATCTACATTGGCTCCCAGTACGTTTCCGAGCACAATTCAAAGTGTTGGTGCTGACCTTTAAAGCCCTAAACGGCCTCAGTCCTGTATACCTGAAGGAGCGTCTCCACCCCCATCATTCAGCCCGGACACTGAGATCCAGTGCCGAGGGCCGCGGTTCCCTCACTGTGAGAAGCAAAGCTACAGGGAACCAGGCAGAGGGCCTTCTCGGTAGTGGCGCCCGCCCTGTGGAACACCCTCCCATCACAGGTCAAGGAGATAAACAACTACCTGACATTCAGAAAATACCTGAAGGCAGCCCTTTTCAGGGAAGTTTTTAATGTGGGATATTTTTGTATCTGATTTTTGTTGGAAGCCGCCCAGAGTGGCTGGGGAAATCCAGCCAGATGGGCGGGGTACAAATAATAAATATTATTATTATTATTATACACCAACTCTGAAGGGACTGCACAAGCTGCCAATTTGCTACAAGTGAAATTTAAGGAGCTTTGGTCGATATATAAAGCCCTATATAACTTGGGGCCTCAGTATTGGAGCTAAT
Source organism: Lacerta agilis (assembly GCF_009819535.1). Taxonomy (NCBI): domain Eukaryota; kingdom Metazoa; phylum Chordata; class Lepidosauria; order Squamata; family Lacertidae; genus Lacerta; species Lacerta agilis. The sequence goes on along the minus strand of NC_046317.1, from coordinate 29,223,410 downwards.
GGCTGCTCCCATATAGACCTGTCCATATGTTGAGAACTTTCTGGGTTGTACTTTATATGACAAGCCACAGGAATATGCTCTCTATGGTGGCATCTCCTTTGTGAAATCCCTCTGAAATAAGGCAGGCATCAACTCTGATAAGTTTCCAGCATCTGTCTAAAAATTCTCTATTCACCCAGGTTTGTTCTTAGATTGATCGCAGCATATAATTGGCTGTGGTAGTTTGTATCTGTGCCTTCATAACTTCTTTGGATATGCATGCAAAATTCACAAAACAATTTGTTTGTGTGCCCAGGAGATGGAGTTATTAGCTATTTAGCTGAGCCCCACAATGCACACTGCTTATGCCAAGACAAATAGTATGAAAAATGAGTAAACATTTATTATCCTCTCTGATACAATGTATCTGAAGAGAAGATATTACATTCAGATTACATTTGTCTTCGTTCCTTTGTAGTCAATAAAACAAGTATTTTCTCAATTGCATTTGATAGGGGATGGACTCAAATCCATAATTCTGTCTTTTACATTTCAGATGCATGACCACTGCTGTCGAAGTATTTTCCCTTGTAGGAAGACATCTTATATTTGCATTCATTGTGTCGGGTCCAAAGGTGTTCTTTGCATGCAGAAAGGCACTTCTGCCTGTGCAGATACCTTCCCTCAATTCTATCAACCTGAGCCCCTTTACACTCTGTCCCACACTTTTCCTCAACTCTCAATAACAATTTTAAGGAGATGCATAGGGCTGCGGAGAGAAGGAAGAGGTGGCAAAGTCCCATTGTCCAAGCGGAACTTCACACCTGATTCATTGAATGCAACCCTCTGTTACCTTTGTTAGGCCTGCCTATCTTTCTGTCCTTCCAGTTCATAACCAGAGGTTTAAAAAAATATGGGGTGTCCCTTACGATGAGGGACAGATTCTGATGTATTTACAGAGTATCTTTCTTTTCATTTAGATGTGAATAAGGTGGTGATTTAAATCCAGATGAATAAAAGTATTCTCTATAAGAGTAGGAAGTTCCTTGCTTCATGTTATTGTTCACTGTTTAGGCATTTTGACAGTTTGCCTTTCTTAGTACAGAAAGTATTGAGCGGATGTGCAGAGATCTTTCCTGTTCTGCTTAGTTCAAGAGGGTTCTGGAAGGTTTCTTCTCTGTGTGAAAGAAGGCTGCTTGTTTGGGTTATTCCTTCTGAGAATCTGAGTACAGCTGGTTTAAACTGGTTCTGCTATCTTTCTGTCAAGGTCATGCTGACTATACCAGTCAGGCCAGAAGAAGCCTGGGTTTCACTTACTTTCTCTTTCTAGCTCTTTGTTCTGATGTGGTGTTCTGTTCTGTATATAGTGTTACAGTTTAGTCTTATTATAAGTTCTTGTTGGTAATCTAAGATAAGTCTGCTGCAAGTGGATTTCTTATGGACTGTGCCGATCCTGAATGTATTGAATTTGTGACAATTATGCTCATTTGCCTTCAGTGGCAGTAAAGCTCTGCTGGATGAAGTAGAATTGCCCCTGGTCTATTTTTTTGGGAACTCTGAAATGTGTTTAAGTTTTTTCTCCACACACATGACACATTCTGCCCTCCCCTGCAGCCCACAGCACTCAAAATCTTCTCCAAAGATTTGGGGGACCTCCTAGAGCAGACTTGGGGAGGGTATAGGGAGAGGAGATGGCAGGGGAGTTATCCTGAATGAGTGGACTTCTGTTCATGGAGCAATGGGTACAACCCCAAGTTGTGTTTTATGATATGTTGTATTTGATTGATTGATACTGTAAACTGCCCTGTGGTCTCTTGGGTTAAGAAATAACACTTATAAATGAATCTCTAGCTATCCACACATATAGAGAAGAATGATAAATCCATGCAGATGAGCTGCAGTCAGAGGTTCCAATCCAATGATTTGTTTGCATGTGCAAACCAAAAATTGTTGTGTTCATTGCCATGTAAACATATGAACCTGCTATTTCTTGAATCAGGTCATCTGGTCCATATTTTCCACTCTCCTGGAAGGGGCTGTCGAAGACTTCGGGGTGACACCTTTTCCAACCCAGCAGTTTGACATCCTTTTAACTAATTGCTAAGGGTGGGAACTGGGATCTTGTTAAGTATGGGTAAATCTGTCAAATTGGGTTTTTCTTGGTTTCTCCCCTTCCTCTTAATCTTCAGCACAGTCCTCCACATTTTCCAGATCACGCTCATGAAAAGTAATCAGCTTTTTAGTGCAAATTTCTCCTAATTTACATTTTTGAAGCAAATTTGCCTAGTATACACATTTTGGCAAAGCAATTTCTGCTAAAATAATGCATTTTTGAATATTGTTTTTGCTAACCTAAGCAGTTGTCTGCACACTTTACTATGACATTTGCATTTTTGTACACATTACTTGGCTGGAAAACTGTATTGCAAAATTCAGAGAAGTGCAAAGATCAAAGGATGGCTGGGCTTCAGTTCCCATATTGTTTGGAAAAGTGTGATTTACATACAAACTGAATTGAATTTCTCCCCCTCCCTAGAGCTCATGCTTGCAATGCTCTACCACACTGAGATTTAGTCCCTCCCTCCTTGTGGCACCAGGACTGTGTGTACATTTGTTTCTTCAATGAGCATTTGAGATGAGTTGATGTCATTTTGTGATTTGAAATGTTTTCGTGGCAGCAATCTGGATTTCATTTGAATTTGTTTTGTTGCTGCTAAATTTTTGAAAGTTTTTTTTTTTAGCTTAGTATGATTCTAATTAGATACATTATTCCCTTTTTTGTTTAGGGATCTGCCGAGTTGTTGTTTTTTGGAAAATGTCTTCTATTAATACAAGTTAATATATATACTAGCTTCTTTACTGTTTGCATACAATGGAAATTGCTGCAATCACAGACTCAATACGGCCTCATCAATGTCACCAACACCCATTTACACAAAACAAAATGAAGATTCAGTCTTACTAGCACAGGGCTATGGATTTCATACTGTGGGTTTCGTTTTTAGTTTGTACAGTGAAGGAGAGATAGGTATCCTGGTTCTCAGACATATATGTTGAAAGCTGCCATTTACAAATCCAAATGCCAGCATATTTTTTTTTTTAATTTAACTATTCTGGACCAGTTATTGAACAAGTTTAACTTTCATCGTTGTAGGTTTTTCAGCTTTCCAGTTATAGCAGCGATGGTGTTTTTTTCTTCTTGCTCAGTAATGAGCTTGTATTCTAGCCAAACAGCTGCTTATGTGGGCTGCCAGAGTTACTCTTCACACACTTCTCCATTAGCAGAGTTTAAATTACTTGAGGTTCATAAAAATCTATTTCTACTACTTTATGAAGTGAGGTCAGCATGATGTCAGCCAGCATGCAGTAGCCTTATTGCAAGTTATATAACTAATGGCTTTTTTGTTATATCTGAAGGGGGTTTAATATGCAGACTTTGATAATGAGTGTACACAGCCATAGTCCTAAATACATCTCTTCTGTCATGTTTGTCTGCAATGCTAGTATGATGTCTCTATAAAGCCAGTGCACAAAGACAAGTTTATTTTTTTTAATGTACTTTGCTATGCAGTTGGTACCCTAAACATACACCTGGCAATCGTAAGTCTAAGGGCCTCTCCTGACCAGTGGTGGTTTTCCCCCAGGTGTATTCTGCATCATGTTCTTGACACAAGAGAATAATAGACTCATAGAATTGTAGAGTTGGAAGGGACCCTGAGCCCAACCCCCTTCAATGCTGGTCCCAAACAGGAATCAAACCTGCAACCTTGGCATTATCAGCACCACGCTATAAGCAACTGAACTATCCAGTGCATTCATGGTGGATTTGTATGGGACCATCCACAAATCATTCCATTTTATTAGCTGTTGTTCTACGATGTTTCCTCATTGCAACCATGTTATTGCTGTCTGGAGAGGCCATAAGGCAAGAAAAGTATGACCCCCCCCCCAAAAAAAACCCCACAATAACCCATCTTCAGGCCACTGAAAACTACTTGGAGCAGAGGAGAAGGAGTAACATCAGGTGATCGTGTCTTGGTTTAATACTTCACAATGTAGCCTGAGGTTCTTTTGTTCACTTTGAACTTGCAAATGATAAGGTAGGGATGACAGAGATTTATAGTGAAAAGAGACAATTAATTTACCAGATACTTTTGCAGCTCAGCTTGCTTGCTTGGAATGTGCATGCCTGGCATCCTGTGATGGAATCCCTCTTTAAAATAAAAAAAAAAGTTTTTATGAAGATTTTCTTGAGTAACAATACAACATAAAGAGTCTCTGTTTTACTGAATTATTCAAACAAAACAGTCGTGTTCAGCGTGATACATTACTGTTATAGGCAATATGGGGTTGTTGGAAAAGATAATTGGGGAGAAGGGGTGCAAAGGGGAAGACAGTGAAACTGCATTCTTTTACATAGTATATATGCAAAGCTTTCATGTTAGCATCACGTAGACAGGTATTTTATTTTGCTGGCAGTGCAAAAGCCTGGAGGGCCCAGGGTTGGTTAGTGCCTCTCTAGGCCAAAAGCAAACCATCCTTCTTGGTTGCTGGCTATCAGAGCAAAAATAAAAATTAAAATGGATCTTTATGGGGTGTTTCAAACAAACACAAGCAACATTGACACAAATTCAAATGCACGGTTTAAAATTTACCTGCATTGTTAAGCTCACCACCCACCCACTGTGCCTTGCAAGACCTTTGCTAGGTTACATGTAACATCTTTTTCTTCAGCTCAATTCAGACCTCAAAGCAAGCTTAGCTTGAGGTAGGGAATATCACATTAGGGAGGGCACAGCTTTTCCATGAGATAATTGGGCAAAGCAGATAATTAGCTGGTGGTTTTAAGCACCCTTATTCTATTCGCTAATTCCCCCCTACAAATTCTCCTACCCTATCTGTTTAATAGTATTCTGAATGGATGATGGCACCAGGGACCCTTTGTTTCTCTCATAACATATCATGCAGCCTCTGGAATCATGATGATACAAGCAGAGGGCACTATTCAGCCAAAGGGCTGTACTTTTAATTACAAGGGGTGATGTAAAACATGTTCTTAACTCTTTCCCATTGAAATCAAAACTACTTAATGCTTAAGTCCCATTGATTTCAGTTGGAGAAAGCACATGCTTTACATCTCCCATTGGAATCAATGAGACTTAACAGTGTTTCACTTGGGCTGGGATTGTCTCCAATTGATTTCAATGGGAAAGAGCTAAGCATGTGAATAAATCTTTCTGATTGAAATCAATAAGACTTACATTCTGATCCCAGCTCTATTTACATGGGGATAAATCCGACTAATTGGGCATGCTTCCAATTAAGCAAACATAGGGCATGGCCTTAAAAGTAGCTCACATTGGTAGAATAATTCCTAAAGCAAACTTTAATTTGCTCCCCCCCCACACACACACTGCAACTGTGCTATGTCTATTTGGTGCAGAAGGAAGGAATGTGGGGGAAAGAATGTGCTCGTTTGCACTGAAGGTGCTCTATGTTTAGATTGCCTAGTTAGAACAGCATACCTGTTCAGATCAGTAGTCAATAACTGTCTCCATCAATGATCAGTGCCAGAAGCAAAAGATAACACAGCACATGACAATTAGAGAACAATCTGAACTCTGTTGACCATTAAGCCTAGCAACAAAAAATGCCTAAAAAATATTATGGGTGGGAACTATTGAGAGTAGTTCTGTCGACATGACTAACTTAAGTTTGTTACTTTCAGTTGGCCGAGTAAAACTTAGCTGACTAGCACTCTTTGTTATTCCAAACTCGCATGAAGACACAGAACTGCATCACATTCAGTTTATAAAGCATTTCAGTACAATATATCTCTTTAGTTATATCCGCCATATTAACTTAAGAAGAGACCGGCTGGATCAGGCCAAATGCCCACCTAGTTCAGCATCATGTTCTCACACTGGCCAACCCAATGCAAGCAGGACATGAGAGCAACAGCACCCTCTTCAACTGCACTCCCCATCAACTACTATTCAGAGAAATGTCAGGTGTAGTACACAAACACTGTGACCAGTATCCACTCATAGGCTTATCTTCCCTTAATTTGTCTGATGCTCTTTTAAAGCCATTCAGGTTAGTGGCCATCACTTCATCTTCTGGGATCCAAATGCCATAGCATAGCTATGCAATGGGTGAATAATGATTTTCTTCTCTCTGCCCTGAATCTACCAATATCCATCTGGATTGGATCATCTTGATTTCTAGTATTATGAGATTCTCTGAAATTTTTTACACATCACTTGGGAAGACAGGCGAACTAATACCAGTGTACTGGAAGAAGCAAAGATCACCAGTGTTGAAGCAATGATTCTTCAACATCAACTTTGTTGGACTGGACATGTTGTGCAGATGCCTGATTATCGTCTTCCAAAGCAACTACTCTATTCCGAACTTAAAAATGGAAAGCATAATGCTGGTGGTCAACAAAAGAGGTTTAAAGACTGTCTCAAGGCAAATCTAAAAAAAATGTAGTATAAACACTGACAACTGGGAAACATTGACCTGCAAGCGCTCCAGTTGGAGAACAGCCTTTACCAAAGGTGTCATGCGATTTGAAGACACTCAAACTCAGGGCGCAAGGGAGAAACATGCTAAGAGGAAGGCACGCTTGGCAAATCCACACCGTGATCAACTCCTACCCAGAAACCAATGTCCCCACTGTGGAAGGGCGTGTGGATCCAGAATCAGCCTCCACAGTCACTTACGGACTCATTGTTAAAACTGTTTGCATGGACAGGCGGAGTCCCCCAAAACCCAGGTGACCCCTGAGTGGAATAATGACACAAGACAACATGCTATGGGATTAAAATTGGCCACAACTTTATTAAGATTCAGATGTAGGGAGACCTTGGCTCAGGCATTGGGCGTTTATCCTTCCCAGCCCCCAGCCAGGGATCTGGGAAACTTCAGGGTTATCCAGAATGTGTGGGGATTGGGCTGGCTCTGGAGAACATATGTTCAAGCAGAGAGCCCACCCCCCATTCACCGTCGCTGGAGGGGGAGGGCAATGACAACCTCTAGGCATATGGTCAATGCCTCCCCCTAGACCCCTTTAACGGGAACCCTGGTATCGCACCCCCCCCCCCATTTAGGAAGATGACTAAAGGATTCCGCCCAAGGCCTGATACTGCCACCCGAGACCGCAAACTCACGGTCTCACCGCCAAGACTACCTACACCTGAAGAGACGTTTCGCAATCCGCCAACCATTCTAAGAGACCATGCCTCTATTGTGTGGGCTGGATGGTCCCTACCCTTACCTTGCCAACCCCCCCTGGCAACACCTCCCCCAGGTGGGATTGGATGCTGGCTGAGGTAGGCAGGGACCACAGGTATCCTGCCTGGGGAAGGTGATGCCAGCCTGAACTGGCAGGAGCCGCTCTAGGGTCCAAGGGGGCTGCGCGTGACCACGCAAAAGTCGCTCTCCATTTAATGTGGGGAACGGTCATTATGGAAGACAATCTTACTCGGCTACGTATTATGAAAGAGGGTGAAAAGCATCTTCTTACCCACTTTCTTCATGCCTGTGTAATTTTATACATTTCCATCATGCCACCGCTATCTCGCCTTTTCTCTAAGCTAAAACGCAACGGAAAAGAGACAACATATATGGAAAAGTAACCTGTGCCCTCTACCTCAGATGCCACTCTGTAGCCCACTGTTTGATATTGCTGCTGCTGTTATTTTAGGACTGAGGTCACCAGCAGTTGCTGAGTATACTTGGCAGGTGGCATGTATCTAGCTCCTTTCTGTCTAGCTCACGGTCAAAATGACTGGAATTCATTGGAAGTACAAGAAGATTGCCATGGATATAGGAAGAGTGTTGATATGTCTCGGCTGCTTCATTATTACCAAGATTAGTTCCCATACCCATTACAGGAAATGACCTGTTCTTGGCAGTTTATCATTGTGTTCTCTGTCTGTCCAGTATGCTGGATAATACCCCTGTTGATTGCTTGGTGCTAATTATTGTTCTGTTGTGTCTCATTACGTTTACAGGGAGTGCAATGTCAATGGATTTAATTTTAACATATTTCTGTCTCTAACGTACTAGCATCACAGATGCACATTAAAACAGGGTTATCCTATCATTTCCTTGGCCTTACTTTATTATTTGAGTTTCTTAAACTCTTCTGAATAATGTAATGTAAAGAGGTCAAATTATGCTTAAAATATGGCACTGCAGAATATTTAATGTAACAGAAGTTAATGCATTCTATATTAGTCCAAGAAATATTGAAATTATTTTCCATACAACCCTTTGATAATATATTTATTCTGAATAATAGAGCAAACTTCCAGAGAACGTCATGAATCATGGAACAGATCTGAAATCTTGACTTCCATTTCCTTGGCATTAGGGTTCTGTCTGCCACCGGCACCATGGCATACTAGAGATTGCCTTATTCACGGAGCAAATAGCTCTAAATCCTTGAACCATATGATTGAATGAAAACAGAATTAAAATGTGGTTGTGGGAGATATTGCATATCCTAAGGAAATAATACTACATATACATATATATAGATACACACACATGTGATTTTATGTTATATCTTTTTCTTCTCCATGGTAACATCACAACAGTACCTGTTTCTTAAGCTCTAATAGAAAGGTCTTACCACTCAATTAAAGCCACACAAAAAACTTATCCTTACCCACTGATTGTCTGTATAGAGTTCTGTGGACTGTGGGTAACACTTGCAACTGCTAAGTGTTTTGAAGGGGGGGAAATATAAATAAACCCATCCATATAAATGTGCAGTGGAAGAAGATTACAGTTGGAAATGCTGATTCTTTGTATTTATATTTTTATTCGTGTGCTCTTCTTTTCTAAGGGCCCAAGGTGAATTAAAACACTCAAATCATGGATTGTTTTGCAGGCAAGATGGCACCACCCATGCTCGAGAGAGGCAGCATCACACTTGGACAAACTCCAAGATTTGCAGAAATGCACACACACAAATAAGAGCAGGGGTAGGGGAGAAATAAAACTAACAGGCTAATGAGGGCTTTATTGCTATCAGGGGCCATTTTGAATGGCTGACTCAAGGATGGAGGTTCCAATTGTACTGATAGAAAACACCCACCACCTTCTAAGGGACTATTTAAAGACTTGTACCTCCTGATGAAAAGCAGAGGAGGAAGAGGCAGGGCTGGGGAATGTATGCCATCAGCTCCTGGAGAGCACACCAATGGCCTGAGAGAACTCTCTTTGTCATATTTTGTAAATGAATTTTCTTTGTAATGTTTTAATATTTCCAGTGTCTTGTGAGAAAGATGGCCTATAAAGAGCATAAATGCACAGTTTGATGGTTCCTTCACAGGTTGGCAAAAACTGGGTGAACCTGCTTAGCGGTTACATTCTTAATATCCACTTTGCCATCTGCTAGTTTCATATATAATACTGTACTCATATCACAAATCTCCAAAAAAGAGAGAACTGGCCATGGAAATTCTCATCTTTGACCAATAGGGGGCTGATTTCATGAAATGTAAAAAAGCCATTTAATCCTGGCATGTGAATTAGAGAACACTTTGCCATTGCTGCTTGTAATTGCCAGCAGAGCCTTTCTTTTCTAAAAAGCTTTCATTTCCACCTTCCCAAGCTGAAGTGTTTGTTCCTAGCGTTTAAACAGTTTCAGAATAAGCTATTTTCCTTCCAAGCTCCCTGACGCTAGATAACAATCTCTGTGTCTCTCTTGTTTCATATTATTTACTGCTTTGAAAAAATGATGCTAGGATTTTTGCATCTGTCAAGGGTCAGGAGAATTGTCATCTTCTTCCAAGATTCCTGACAATACAAGCCATCGAGGCAACTGACCTTCTTAAACTTTTCCATTGTGACAGGAAAAACCCACTTTGATCAATGGAAGAGGATCCAGGACAGCTTTTACATTTCACAATGTAAAATGAATGTGCTAAAAATGATATTGTTCAATACACGAAGAGATTTGATGATCCAGGCTCCCTATGAAACAGTTTCCATTTTCTGTGCAGAACGGAATCCATGGAGTGGAGACCCAAGGTTGAAAATCCTGGCCCAATTCCCTTAACACCACACATTCACAATATCAGAAAATCCATCGATTCTGTACACATGTGCCTTCAGTTCCTGAGCATTCAAACGCATGTGTATTCATACATGTACACACAATCCTAGAATGATTGAGTACCGGATGCCATGCAACTTTATTCCACTGCGGTTCGAAATTTAGTACTGGTACACTGCCTGGAGAAAGATTATTTGTGTTAAAATGTTTTTGAGTTAAAAATCTCACTGCCAATAGTAACAGCAATGATTTAGGCTGCTTGTTGCATTTAAATTCTTCTTTGTTCTTTTGTCTAGTTTCCTCCTGTTAATACAGTAATTGTAAATTATTCATTCCTTCATTCATTGTTGCTAGAAGATTTATATGAATGATATATTGGTGTGGGGCAGGCTAGTAATCCACCTTTTTATTTTTTCTTACACGTGTACATTTGATTCACAAATTACTGGTTCCTCCTTCGAGTCACTGAAATGAATTAGATGACAGCTGTATATAGCTGCCCCCAAAATGAAAATAAAACAAAACATACAAGTTTTTATTTTGTGAAATAATCATGTTTTCGTAAGGGTTTTTACAATGCAGCTTCCAAATGTGTGCAGCCACTCACTTGTGCACAAACACTCAACGTTTTCACGCAGGGGCACATATTTTTGTAGGGAAAACATTATGTGTTAATCAGCCCAGAGGTTTTTATAGCTAAGTATTCATCATTTTGAAAAGAAAAGGGGGAACGGAACACTTCATGTTAACTGTTAATATTCATGGGTTTTAGGGCCATTGAGAAACATCAGCAGGAGAAGCAGAAAACCCAGCATGAAGATTCAGCTTAATCCAGCCACTAACCATCTGCAGAGTATACAGCAAGGTCAGAATTAAGCAGAGGAGCAGTGGGATCTTGAAACATTCCTCACCAGGTGAAGAAGAAGCAGCAGCTTCGTGTTGGGTATGAAAAAATAACACAGTTTAAGGAAGTGTATTGTTTAAGCGGCCTCTGCCTGTGGAGTAATCCCATTCCACTGATTCTCAAAACACATATAAATCATTGTTTAAAGGCTACCCTGGCCTTTTTGAAGATGTCACATGTGAGAATCCTTGGGTTAAAAGGAGGAAGGCTTCAGAAGATGCGTTTAAATTAAAACTCTCATATAGTTCTGTCCACAACAGTTCGAACACATTGCCCCTGCATACTGAGAGGAAAATATCGGAGGTATGTGTGAGATCTGAAGCCACCATCTTATTAAAGGGATCTGAACAGTTTATCCTTGTTAATTGAAAAAAAAGCAAAACACAGAAAATCTTATGGAAACAACATTTTTCTCCCTCTTTGCTTCTTATGTTCTATCTACCGACACACAGTTAAGACTGTGTTTATGGAAGACAATCTTACTTGGCTACGAGTGACTGCCAAAGAAGAGTACTGGATGTGAGCGGTCCCCCCACGCCCGCCAAGCTGTGCTTTTCCAGCTTCCTATTACAGACACACATCAACACAAATTTTCCTGTTAAAGCTTTTTAGTTTTAATATTCAGCAAATCTCCCCACCACCACTTCCAGCAAAGAAAGTTCCACAATTAATAACTTGGTGAATGGACATCTGAAGAACACAACATTGAACAGCCAGAAATATAGCAGTAAAATTTAACATTGCTTCCTAATAATAATAATAATAATAATAACAAAATAGAAAATTCTTTCCAGTAGCACCTTAGAGACCAACTGAGTTTGTTCTTGGTATGAGCTTTTGTGTGCATGCACACTTCTTCAGATCTGAAGAAGTGTGCATGCACACGAAAGCTCATACAAAGAACAAACTCAGTTGGTCTCTAAGGTGCTACTGGAAAGAATTTTCTATTTTGTTTCGACTATGGCAGACCAGCACGGCTACCCACCTGTAACTGGAACTATGGAAGGCACCACATTGAGCCACATGAAATGGAAGTCCGTCTGAAGAAGTGTGCATGCACACAAAAGCTCATACCAAGAACAAACTCAGTTGGTCTCTAAGGTGCTACTGGAAAGAATTTTCTATTTTGTTTCGACTATGGCAGACCAGCACGGCTACCCACCTGTAATAATAATAATAACAGATGAAGAATCTCTTTCTCCCTCCTGGATATCAAAAGTATTTGTTCCAATTTTCAATGCCATCTTATTCAAGGGCTGTTCACATCTTTTGAGGAACACTCCCCTTCAACCAAGCCGAGTCTATAACTGATGATCTGCCAGAATTTTTGCAGTAACAATGAACCCTTACAAGTTCCAGAATGTTAGCTGCAGTAAGTCTTTCCAGACTTCAATTTTTGGGGGGTGTGCACAAATGGAATCAAAGGGGGCAACAGGTTTCTAAAGCCTTGGGTTCTCTTGAACAAAGCTACCTGAATAACAGGGGGCAGAGATATATGCTGGAGTATTACAACTTTTTCAAATTCACAGCTGTATCTCCCTGAAATGGAGATATTCATGTAATATACTAATTTTAGCCTTGTTCATGAACGCTATAAGCAGCAGCAACCTACACAATCATTTTGAATAAGCACGTTTCTCTGTGACTTCTTCAGTTTATCTCAGTTGCACAGTTGCTGAGCTAGATGGGTCACTGTCAAGCAAAGCAGAATGAATAACAGTCAAAAGGTGAGATTCTATTTTCAGCAAGGCAGCGCTGTTGTCAACTGAGACATTTTTGTTGATTTTTTTATTATTATAATAATAATCTCACTTGATGGTAGACTGGCATCGAATATGAGAGCACCCTCTTCTTTTAGGTGAGACACATAGGATGATTAGAACCGATCTTCTGCTGTAACAGAGAACTGTTTTTTGAACGTGCTCTGTCATGGAAGTGAAATGACAGGGTAGAGTACACACTTTCCATGAACAAATGCCAAAGTTTTGTCTGCAACATCTTGAGTTAAAGATTCTTAGGAAGCAGGGCTAAAAAACTGCTTGGGAAATCCAGAAAAGCAGCCTCAGTGTAGACAGTATGGGGCTAAGATGGGTCAGTACTGAACTAGATGGAGCCACAGCTTCATAATGGAACCTTGTGAGACTTGCTTCTGAGATTTTTGAGAGAAGCTTCCAAGCTTGTATCTACATCATACCTTTCAGCTGAAGTAAATGATTGTTGGCATCGTTGACTTATTTTCTCACTTCCAAATCAGGATGCTGCCAACTAAAGTGATGTCCAGCTGAGGCTGAAATACTGTATCTGGGAGCAAGTCCCACTGAAGTCAATAGAGCTTAGTAAACATCTATAGGATTGAGCTATCTAATCACATTTTAAAAGAAAACCAAGCACAACAAGAACATTTTCATTGCATTAGTCAACACATTAGGGATGAAATTTACCCTTGCTGAGCAGAAATGAGACTAGGATTAGATAAGACCAGCCACAGTATGCAGGTAACTTTGGATCCAATAAAATTCTTACATCGGTTACATGAGATGGAAAAAATATACACAGAAGAATACAGTGAGCATATTCTAAATGAGTAGAAGTTTATGTTCTCCCTGTTGACAATGTATTACATTTCAGAGATTGATGGAAAAGCATACTGAAATTTTCACTACAGAGGTTTCATTGCAAATTTGGTTCTTAACGCAATCATGGCCAGCAGTCATTCTGTTTTCACAGCTGTCAAAAGGCAAACTACTGTACTTTTCAGAACTATGTGGTCTTGGTCTCTGTGAAGCCTGTGAGCATTAGACTGTTTACGGGGAGGGGGGAAACAAAATTATTTTCCCCCTTTCTGTTTAGAATTAGGCACACTCTGATGAAACAAAATAAATCACAGTGCAATCCTAGCTATGTCTATTCAGACAAAAGTCCTATGAATTCAGTAGGGTTGCCACCCAGGTAAGTGGGTTTTGGATTGAAGCCTTCTTTGCTGCTTTTCTGAGTAGCAGGATAGCTCATTCGATGGAGCATGACACTCTTGATCTCAAGGTTGTGCATTCGAGCCCATGTTGGGCAAAAGATTGGTGTATTGGAGGGGTTTGGATTAGGTGACCCCTGTAGTTCCTTCCAACTCTACAATTCTAGGATTCTAAGAAGAGGAAACATTGAATTTGATAACCCCATGGCTGCTGTTGTCAACCAGATCGACAACACTGAGATCTCTCACCAGTTCTTGGAAGCCCCTTGTTTGGTTTGGGTTTGGTAAATATACAGGAGATTGCTGGTACAAAGTGCTGGAATTGTTTGGCATTAAAGTATGAGAATGAAAATATCTAAATAATATACCTTGGAGTCTATTTAAAGTAATGAAACAATGTGAAGCATTAAAAACATGGTGGATTTTAGTATGATTTAGAACTGCGGTATTTGAGCCAAAATTGTTTTGAATTATTTTGAATTGTGGTTGTATGACTAGTTTCATATGAGAGCTCACTAGATGTTGGCCCAGATTGAATCTAAATCATGGAATGAACAGCCATGCTTTTGACAAAAACAGGGCAGCAATGTGTGGCAAAATTCTGTTTTGCTTTCTGTTTATTCTAAAGTCCAGCTGAGAAAACAATTACTTACTTTCAGTTTTACAAATATGCTCCAATAATGTTTTCTTAGACCACACAATCACATTCCCTTCTGATGTAAAAGTAATTTTGAGAAGAGAAATTTTGTCTGCCCTCCCTACAGCTATACATTCTGCAAATATTTGGTCACAAAATGCCTATCTTTAGCCTTGCATGCAATTTATCATATGCCAATTATATACACTGAGGAATGGAAAAGCTTTCCCAGATACTGATATATGTTGAAATTGATGTGCATTTACTTTAAATTGTTGTGTGAAAATGTGATTCCCCGCCCCCCCCCCAAAAAAAGTAACTGGTAATGCATAACATGAAATACCAAGTTAGCCTACATTTAAATGATATGCATTTCCCCCAATGTAGTATCTTGAAGGACTTTTTTGTCAGCTGATTTAGGAGACAAAATAGGGAGCCATTATATTGTAGCAGACAGAGAGCTAGACTACTACACCTAGGGGTATTTGAGTTTCAATCTTCACTCATCCATCAAATTCAAAAGATGACTTTTAGACTAATTTACCACACAGGGTTGTTTTGAGAATAAAAGAGGGGCATATGCAATGGCAAACAGGTGTTCTTCTAAAGCACACACCACACATTCTCTAGGGCCATCAGAACAAAGTGAGGCAGGAATTCCTGGGAGGCTAAGATCCTCATGGTGTTGTTCTTATTAGTTAATTGCTTGCTTTAATCATTTGTATGATTGATGCACTCATTGTATTTTATATACTGTTGGAAACTTACCTTGGTGTGGTGGAGGATGGTCTATAAATTTGAGAAATCAAACCAAAATAAAGACTGAGAAGTCATGTGTGAAGAGGACCCATGAAATAGGAAGCTTAAGAGAACGGAGACCCAAAGGTGCACTAGTCGTGTATTGTTACAGGACTCAAATAGACACAGGCATAAGCATCTGACTTCAGCTGATGTACTTCCCTATAGATTCCAAAGCTGGGATGGTTGTCTCACATTTTAGGAACATTCAATTCTTACACAGAAAGTAGAGAAGATCCAAACTTAAGAGCAGTAGGCACATGGCATGGAAACAGCATATTGGAGGGGAGTTTGTTTCTGTTTCTGTTTGTTTCTGTTTCACCATTTATGCTCTATTACAGCTGATTTAGGGAGCTACTTAAATAACCATGCCTGTCCTTCTGCCTTTTAAAAATGTATCATCTTACATTTAGCAAACATGCTTATTAGAAACCAAGATGCAACATATCTTCGTGAGCTGGCATTAATGAGATGGGTAAACCACAGAACAACAACACCAAAAAAAAAAAAAAATGAAACCAAATCTAGGCAGAAGCTGTAACTACTTAGGGCAGAAATATCCTGCCTAATGAGCCACCTCATAATTTTACTGTAACTCAGACAAGAAAGTTTGTTCTTCCATAATTCTTGGTGTCCCTGTGTGTTTTAATCTGGCAGCTAGAAGGCTGAGAGGACTCATATCACAGATACAGACCTTGCAAGCATCTAATTTCTTTTATTTAAATTATTTTTATTACAGGTGCTCAAGGGCCCCAAGATTCCCTTTGGACTTCCTCATTTTCAAAATCTGGTCTGTTACTAAGTCACTCCATACTCTTGCCACTTGAATTTTTGTTTTACGTTTTGAGATGCTTTGATTGGCCAGGCAGGCACATTATGTGACCCATGAGAGCAGCAAAATAACAAAGACTGTACAGGGGTGGTTGGTCACAATCAGGACTAATCTTCATTGACAGCAGCAGGCAAGGTAAAGGTTGGCATGGCACTGAGTCCCAGGATCATTCCTCAAGCCTCATGTTGATCGAATAGATCCGCCAGGTTTTGACCACCCTAACCTTGTTTCATGGTAGTTTGAACTTTGCTGTGGTGCAAGCCAAGCAAGCAAGGTCTAACTGGGCGACCAAGGTACAGATTCCTACCAAGCAGATACCCCAGGCTTAGGGGTGCTGTGGTCAATCCTCCCCTCAGGCCCTTTATTCCCCCCATACTACGTTGAACCTGACCAATGCCATTTTCACCTTCATACAAACAAAATTCTTCTGCCTAACAAAGGAATGCCATAATTTCACTGAGGCAAAGACAGAAAAAAACCCAGTCAAGTGCCAATCAGGTTGAGCAAATAATAATAATAATAATAATAATAATAATAATAATAATAATAATAATAATTCCTTTCAGCCTTGTCAATTAGAGACCCAAAATTGTTCAATGAACACTCTAACCTGAAGGTGGGTGGGAAGCTCTAAAAGCAAAATGGCCCAGAGCTCCAGAGGAAGCAGCCTTATATAGGTTTCCCCTCCCCTTTGCAAGGGCTCATGGGACAGCCCCTCCACCTGAAGGTGAACATAAACATGCTTCAAATAAAAATAATGGACCAAGGACAAATGTTCATCTTATGCCCAATAAGTATCTAAGAAGTTCTAGGGGCACAGCTGTAAGCAATGGCACAATTTGCACTTTTATATCTGTAATATACTATATGAAGACACCCCAGATTTACCTAGCATACAATCCAGCCACCCATGGTATCTCCTCCACTCCCATAACATGATCTATCCTTTTCCTATTTCACATTCTGCTTTAGCCTTTCCATAGAATTTAGACTTTGGTGGAAGACTGAGAGCTGCATATCATGTCTTGCTACTTATGTTGAGGCTGTGATTACTATATGCTAAAACAGAATCAATTTTATTAGATTTGAGGGAAACTGTGCATTAGTTAATACCTTCTCAAATAGCACACATGATAGCATCCTGTGAAGATGTTAGCTCCCCTTATTGCAGCTTAAATAATTTTAGCATACAGATGTTCTTGGTATCTGTGAAAATCTAACCAAGTCCAGGTGTTTTCCCAGCAGGCGTGAAGTGACTGTATTGCCGTTCAGACTCTCTCAGTGGTAGTTTCCAGCTTGCATGTTGCCTGCCTTAACAATAACGAAACAAAATTCCTCGAGAAGTTTGGAAAGGAGCTTAATTTGTCTTTTTCACTGGCACAACAAAAAAAGAAACTTTCCATTTCTTTTCTGGCAGCAAAAGCTTGTGAGATTCCATCAAAGTAAAATTTAAGTACAGGCCAAAGACCAAATATCACTTACGAAGCTATTTTGTGCAAGTGAACAAATCAATATCTGATATCCATAATGGGAAGAAATCTGAGAGGTGCAGGCTTCACAAATGCATTGAAAGTGGATGAGGGAGCATAAGGAAAGAACGGTACCAAATTAGGCACAGATTCACAAAGGTAGAGCCTTCAGTCAGAGCCTAGATGTCTCAAAATTATCCTGCACAGACTGCATATTTTAGAAGAAACATTCTAGAAACAATGAAAAGCTCTCTTTCTCATTCTTCTCTTTCTCTATGCTCCCTTATGCTCAAGGTCCTTGTTTGCATCCATCCTTCATCCCTCTACATCAGGCATAGGCAAACTCGTCCCTCCAGATGTTTTGGGACTACAACTCCCATGATCCCTAGCTAACAGAACCAGTGGTCAGGGATTATGGGGATTGTAGTCCCAAAACATATGGAGGGCCGGGTTTGCCTATGCCTGCCCTACATTCATAATGTACAACGCCATTTCCTGCTTTTCTACAGGACATGATGACTCGCCATGATGGCTATATATTGATACTGTTAATATGGATATTGTGGTATATTTTACTCATAAGACCAGAAAAAGATCCCCACTGGATCAGACAAAGGGCCTGATAATCACTCTTGTTAGGCAATCAGAAGAAGAAAGTTGACCACCTACTGTTGGCATGCAGGGGTGGATGGGCTCCCAGTAGGAAAAAAACCCAGAAGAAGGTGGATGGATAAGGATACCTGGTTATGTTTGTTTAAGCACTTTCCACACTTTTTCATTCACACTTTACATAGCAAAACACAATTGGCAGGCATTGGTATGTTTTATTCATAAGTAACTTGTTAAGAAATAAAGGAGCTTTCCTTCCTATTGACAAAAAATTGGTTATATTGCAGTCCCTGCATTGTGATTTTCCACACATGCCCCCCCCCATGCCACTACTGGACTGTTTGTCATCACATTAAGCATAAAACAAAATAACATCTAAATGTACTGTATCAGCAAATGCAACACATGCACATGCAAGCCGCATCCCAGTGTTCTCATTTACTTCCTCTTCACCTGGCCAACACCTGACCTTTTCTTGTTCCGTGGGGAAAAACTGAATGGAACTACTCACATTTGCTTTAATGCAAGCAGAGCACTTGATGCTATCAGGAATTCTGATGAAACGGGATCGCCATTCATGCTAAGTATTCGGCTTGTGTTCAAGCCTCATGCAGACCTTCCCCATTACGGAATTTTCTGGGGAGGCTGATTGGGGGTGGGGTGACACCATGAACAAGAACTTGGGGGCACCCATGTGTTGAGGCAAACACCTGAACACAACCTTTCTCTCCCTTTTTGCAAGATTCACACCATTCCCTTTTCAGTACTGATTTGTAGGAGAAAGTTCAATTAATTTAGTAGTTAAGCTTAATTCTCCCAAGTAGTATGTTAGAACATTTATTGGTATGGTAGGTAAACCACATTTTTAATTAGCGTGTTTTAGAAGTTTGGGTTTCTGTATCCAAGAATCTTTCCAAAATTAATGAGCTAAATATTTCCAGCTGATAACCTTCTGCACTCTTACCTTGTTTTCGAAGGCTGCTTCTGTAAACTACATGAAAACTCTTTGAGTTAGCTTCTCCAGCCCCCCACAATAAGATCAGCAAGATGCTGCTGGACTTTGTATATTTGTGATTTGA
The DNA here is from genome assembly GCF_009819535.1 of Lacerta agilis. Taxonomy (NCBI): domain Eukaryota; kingdom Metazoa; phylum Chordata; class Lepidosauria; order Squamata; family Lacertidae; genus Lacerta; species Lacerta agilis. Next base: position 29,204,060 of record NC_046317.1, on the reverse strand, counting down.
GTACATTATGTGATAGTTCCTCACAATTGCTTGTTTTAAAAGGAATTCTTAGAATACGTGTTGAAAGCTAACCATACAGCTAAAATAAATTTAGTAGGAGTTAAACAAAACTGTCTCCCTCACCCCCAATACGTTTGTTAAAATGAATCAATTTATTAAAATAATATAGTGACCCACATGTACATTTCAGAAAAAAGTAATGTAAAAGTCCTTTTCAGGGGGGTTTCTCCCAGGTGAGTAGACACAGGCTTGTAGCAGAGAGGTACATATTCTTAACTTACTGAAATCTTAACAGTTTGCTCACTTTTATTCTCCACTGTGCAATAGGAAGCAGGCTCCCTTCTGAGCCTTGGTTTAGTCCCTAGATTTTGGTCTTTTTTCTGCAACAAAAGAGCACCAGCCCAATTTTCATGCACACATGGGATACAGCCTTTTCTATTCTTTGTGTGTGTTGTTGTTTTCTTTCCCCCATGCCTGTCCAAGCCCCAGTCCACTGTCAGATGGCATTCCAGCACTTAATGCTGATGGAAGATCCTCACTATCCTGGTAATGTCTCCTACCATTCTAAAGCACTGCCTAAAAATTCCAGTAGCCTATAGCTACTGTACTTTAGATTCCCCCTACCCCCCATCTACCACATCTACAATAAACTTACTATAACCAGCTTATAAACCAGGCATAGGCAAACTCCGGCCCTCCAGATGTTTGGGACTTCAATTTCCATCATCCCTGACCACTGGTCCTGTTAGCTAGGGATGATGGGAATTGTAGTCCCAAACCTCTGGAGGGCCGCAGTTTGCCTATGCCTTTTATAAACAGTAGTAATGTAAGACAATGTGAGAATTTCTCGTGAAAGCAAACCTTCTTTTCTCCAAGATTCAACCATGTCAAACCTAGCAGAAACAGATTTACAGAAACAGATTCTGCAATGACTATTGGGATGAATAAGAAACTTAAGAAGGAATGGGACTGTGTGCTACTATGAAACTGAAATGTACAGATAACTGATGAGAGGATTTATTGATTTATTGACTTATATCGAACATATGACCCCTTTCAGGACAAATGTTTTTCACAGCGGCTTATGTCAAAACCATAATATTCAATATCCATAAAACCACTATATAAAACTAAAATATCAAAACATAATTTCAATAAAATAGCAGCAGCTATAACAGCACTAAGCACCACATACAGAAAAGCAATTTGATTTTTTTAAGGCCTTAGTGTCCATTTAAAAGCCAGCCCAACAGGGGGAATGTAGAAGGGCCTTCAGGTCTGCCTAACTTTCTTAGAATTACATCCTAAGTCTGCCTTCTCCTCTCCCCTTTAATTCAACAGATAGCACAGCATCAGGCTTATATTTTCCCCCTCCTGTGTTTACAGAACAAAAGAGTTTTTATGTAATTTCATTCTTTCACGCTATTATTGATGCCACTGACTGTACTTTTCTTTAGCTATTAAAACATGCCTAAAATTGCTGAGCATCAGAGAAAGAGGCAACTATGGCATCAGTGCACCGTGTTCATGATGTGAGTGCATTCTTTTAAGTGCAGCGCCTAAATTCCTCAGATCAATATATGATTTGTGATCCTTCAAATACTCAATTATCTCAGTTTTGAAGTGGTGACCTGAAGATGTCAGAAATTGTATTGATTGGTCTTTAGTACTTCTTTTTTCTTTTTGAAGTAGCACTTGAAAAAAAAATCAGCTTTGAATGTCATGTTTTCCTATAATTATTTTGATCAAATAAGTATGGTATTTTATCATTGTAGGCATGGGCAATTTTGCCAATCTTCACAGAAACCATTGCAGAACTCTTGAAGACAATGCACACGTTTGTTTAATCCTTTCCAGTTCATCTTGAAATAAATCAAAAGGAGTGGGACATAGCCTGTGTTTCAGAACTGAAGAAGTAGGGATGGCATTGATGTGACCTTGAACAGGTGGACCCAATCCAGCAAAAGCTAGCCTTGAGTAGGTTGACGGTTCCCTAAGAAAACGTACTGTCAAATCATCAGGACTTACTTTGGGGTATTTGTAGTTATAATGGGGCTTTAAATCCAGTTGAAATCAATAAAATTCAGTTGAGATCCAATGAGGTCCTGTTGCAAACAACATTTCCTAGATTTTGTTCCATGCATAAATCTTTGTCTCTTTTTCCATAACACTGGCTTGGGGAAAATAAAATGAATGTGTACCTATTTGCAGAGCCTTTTAAAATAGCCTGAATGGTTAATTTATACATAATTACTGTAAGCCTTAGATTTTTAACCAGAAACAGATGACATGGTTTTTGAAAGAATGAATATGCTAGTATATTTTGGTTATATAAATAACTTGATGGGCATTTAATATTAACAGTAACACATAAAACCTATGCATAAATGAATAATTATACTGGGCACCTGCTCTAATATGGAAAATGAAAGTATCATCAACATTTGGGAAAACTGTAATAAAGACGAAAAACCTGGAACATACTAACTACTTCAGACCATGAGATTTTACTTGCATGTGTACTTCAAAGTGCCACTGTTCATAGGCTGGAAAAGAGCAACATTTTGCTTTGTGAAATTTTGCTGTGAGAAGTTTTGAACTGGGTTGGAAATGGGTTGGAAAATGAGAAAGCTCATCCAAACTTGGACTCATCAGCATTTCAAAACAAGAGGCATAAACACTGAATCCCTGAGATGGATACAAAACACACACAGGATCTTATCTCTCTCCCTGCCTCCTCCCATGGACCTTCCAATATCAGGTGATGTTAGATGCTCCTCATTTTCACAGTAACTGAGACAGTGACACCTATCTGTGAAGGCATACCAAAGGCAACAGAGAGCCACAATATGTAATACTGCATAGTTATTTATTTGAACCACCATGAACTCTTAGAAATAAATGATTCAGAGATATTTTCAGCTCTGTATATCAGGGGACCTCTTATGTGGTGAAGTCATGAGTCTGTGTGTCCCTGCATGCCAGGGAACAATTTTAGGGGCACGGCAGCCACCACAGTGATGATGGATGACTTTTCCTGCATCTCACAAGGCCTAAGCTGCTCTTAAGTGGCCTTGCAGGTTCTCAGAAAGGAGACAGGGTGATGGACTTTAAGGTCCAGGCATTGAGCCAAACTGGTCCTATCACAGGTCCTATCTGCACCATACATTGCATGCAGTATCATCCCACTTTAAACTGTCAATTATATTTGGAAAAAAACAATGTAATTTTTATTAAGGCTTAGGGAAGAAATTATACGCTTGTCAGAATCTACCTAAGAATTAGGTTAAAATTTAAATTGGGTTGAAAGAAAGTTTGGTTTAGATTGTATTTCTTTAGAAACTGCCAATATAGATTTGGGATTTGAAATCCAGAAGGGGGGGGGACCAGGGGAAGTCATTTTATTTTATTTTATTTTTAAGGTATTTTTTATTAAAGATTTTCTTGATTTACAAAGGTAGTGCAATGTCTCTCTCGTATTTTTTCCATGTAACATTTTTACAAATCAATTTCGTTTGTTGAGACATTAGGAAGAAAAGGGGGAAAGAGGTGGGTAGGATGGGGAGGTGGGTGGGGTGGGGTGACGATGTTTCTATTTTACTTACCGTAATATATATAGGGTTTGGTGTCAGAGTTGTTTGTGCAGGTTCTCTGTTGTTCACTTGTGCTCCTTTGGTGGTAAGAGAGGTCGGGGTTGGCGTAGGGTGCAATTATTCATTTGTGGTTGGATGTGGTAGTCTTTGGTTTCCTGTGCGAGTGGGTTGGGTGAGTGTTTTTGATCAGGTTAGCCATATTGATTTGTATGCTGTCAGTAGATTTTTGTCATTGTCTTGTTGGGCTATGTGTGTGATGAAGGGTAGCCATACCGGGGTGAAGGCATCTTCTTCTATTTGTCCCCGTGTCAGTTTCAGCTTTCTTGTTAGTTTTCTAGTATGGCTGTTTCCCATACTACTTGGTACCATTGGTCTATGCTTACTCCTGACAGGTCTCTCCAGTGTCTGGTTATGATGTTTCTGGCTGCTGAGAGTAGGTGGGTTATGAGTTCTTTGTGGTGTGAGTGGGCATTGTTGTCTTGGAAGATGTTTAGTAAGACCAATTCTGGGGTTATTTCTAGCACTTGCTTGGTTATCTTACATATTTCTTGTATGGTAGTTGTCCAGAATAGTTGGATTTTGGGGCATTCCCACCACATGTGGAGGTATGTGCCTGTGGAGGTGCACCCTCTCCAGCATTTTGGTGAGGTTCCTGGGCATATTAGCGCGAATTTTCTTGGCGTTAGGTACCACCTATAGGTTAGTTTCAGGGTGAGTTCTTTTCTTTTCATTGATATGGATTTAAAGGGGGGTTTAGACCACATTCTGGTCCATTGGGTCAGATTGATTTCATATCCTATGTCATCCTCCCATTGTTTTTTGATTGCGTCTAGGGAGATTGTGGGATTTTTGAGTAGTATTTTGTATATTGCGGATACCATCCCTTTGCTGTGTCCCTTTGTCATTAGGATGAGGTTTTTGAAGGTTGTCAGGGGTCTAGTTGTTGCTGACTTTACTGCTGGCTTGTTTAAGAGGGCATGTAATTGGTGTTGTGCTAACCAGGGCATTTGGGTGTCTTCTAGTTTGTCCTGCATTTCTTGTGTTGACAGAGGTTTGTTATTTTTATCAAAGTCTATTAGGCGATATAGGCCTTTGGTTTGCCAGGTTTTTATTGGGGAAGTCATTTATGATGCACAGTGAAAGTTATATTATGGTAAGAATAACTTATGTTTTTGTATTATTATTATTTTGTATTTTCTTACTTTTTGTATTTTGTGCTTTTGTGCTTTTTTCTTTTTCTTCTTCTGTATTTTCTTCTTTAAAATGAATAAAAATTATTTAAAAAATAAAAATAAACTGTCAGTGCTTCCCCTAAGAATCCTGGGAGCTGTAGTTTGTTAAAAGTATTGAGAGTCTGGAGGTTACTAACACATGAATGATTGCAGCCTGTTTTGTCATCTATAGGAAATGCATTCTGGTCACCAGTGCCGCCTGAGCATCTAGAAGCAGGGCCTGATCAATAACTTCCAAGCTGTTTTCATTTACATATGTTCTGCTTTGTGCATTTCCCCTCCATACTCAGATATGCAACGTGAAATACAAATCAGCCTTCAAGGTCTCCCCTTTTTTAAAGGAAAAAGCAAAAGAATTCTATAATTTGAAGAGAAAGCGTGTTCTCCTTCATGGAGAGCACGTGTTGCGGTGGGGGCTAACAAGTCACCCCTCGGCTGCTGGGCGGGTTAGTTTGGATGGCCACTACTGTGATTGGGCTCTGGCTGTCGTTGGGGAGATTCATATGTTGCAATTTGTTGATGGACAGCCCAGAGCCTATAAATGACCCCGCACTCAGCGTCGGAGCCCTCCTGGCTTCGTGCATCGGATCGGGCTATTGTGCTGACGGATCGCTGAGCCGAGATTTGCAGACGGTTGTATTCTATCACTTTTGTTCTCACCAACTTCGAATTTGCCTATCTTATTCCCTTCCTTACCATCTAATTTTATTGTCCCATTTCCCTTAATCCCCACACCACCACCCCGTTTCACCCTCCCCCATACCCTCGCCGCCGCCCGGGATTACCCGGCGCGGCGGTTTTCTTCGGCCTCCCCCCTTCCACCGGTTCGGGCCCGCGCTGCCCGGATCGCGGCGAGGTGCCGAGTTTTTGTCTCGGTGGGTGGAGGATTTTGGCAGGGCGGCCCCCTGTTGCCTGCGCCCCCCCCCACGCGCGGCTACCAGCCACCGTTCCAGGGCGAATTTATTCGCTGCACAGGGCGGTCGCTCCGCGCCAGGTTTGGCCTCCTCGCGTGTAGGATCCCCAAAGGGAGGCCCCCTGCTGCCCGGCCCCTGTGAATAAGCCTTTTGGGCTTAGGGAACTTGGACCGCGTCTCTGGAGTTGGCCTGCGTAGGCCCTCCCCCCCCAGCCGGGTCCTCTCGGCAGCGCAAGGGGAGGCCGTGGTTCCCCGCCGGCTCCAGGCGCCCGTCGCAGCCCCCTTACTTTAGAGTAGCCTCCCCTGTGGGCTACGAGAGGTGGTTTTTTACCGCCTCACAGCTGTTTTTTCGGCCGCTCCGGCCGTTTGCCGCTTTGCGCAGCGTCCCAGCCTCGCAGGTCGGCTGGGACGCATTTACTCAAGCGTAGCAGCGGCGCTTGCTAGCGCCAGCTAGCCCGCTTCCCGGCCCCTTCTCTGGCCGTCTCCGCTCCCTGCCGCCTCCTCGGCAGCGGGAGCAATCGTTGCGCGCCGCCTGCAGGCCGTCTGGGGCGGCCTCCACGTAGCCAGCTGCCCACCGCGGCGGCTGTCCGCCAGCCAGCGGTGTGCTGGCTACCCCCCGTCCCCGCACAAGCACTCTCCCACACTTTACACACACAGACAATAATAAATAAATAAATAAATAAATAACTTAAATAAATACATAAATTAACAAAATAAAAAATCTTACCTGTGTCGGGGGGGTGTGGGGAGCAGCCGGGCGCCATTTTGGGCTCCTGCCTCCCGCGTGGCTGCCTTCTTCACAGGTGCTCGTTTCCCCCTGGAACTTTCCTGTGGGTGCACCCTCTAGTGGCCAGTCAGCTCATTACACCGACCCAGCCTAGGTTTGCATCCTGCTGCCCCCAGTGGCCGGTTGGGTTACTGCACCCAATTTAATTTGAACTGAAGTTTTTTTTTCTTTTTTTTTTCTTTCTCCTGCTGCCTCTAGTGGCCAGTTGGATTACTACACCTAATTTGTTCTGATTTATTTATCTTTTCTCGGTTACCACTAGCGGCTTGCTGGGTTACTACACTTGATTTAGTTAATTCCTTTAGCTTCCCCGCTGTTGCCCCTGGTGGCCAGCGGGGTTACGGCGCGTGATTTGCTTTAATTTACCTTATTGTACAATACTTAAATAATTTCTAATAATAATAATTAGCGGTTGGAAAGGCCGTTGGCGTGTCACTTGATCTATTTGTTTCTCATCTGCAGCGAAGTATGGCGTCAGGGGAAGTTCCAGCTCTTTCGCTGCCCAGCCAGGAAAAGAGGGTCATCAAGGGGCCATCCCAGGCCTTGCGCTCACCATCTTCGGCGCAGACCATGGGGCGCATTCAGGCCTTTGTGTCCAGCCTGGCCAGTGATCCCGAGGCCTTAGCCCGCTTCACATCAGATGTGGATGGCATCATCCAACGTTCTACCCCGCAGTCCAGTGCCCAAGCGGGACCTTCCGAAATGGCCGGTGCTTCTTCACAGAATTCCTCCTTGTCCGCCGACGAGGGGGAGGGCTTTCAGCCATCCGGGGTTCTGTTTTCGGATTCCCAGTTTTCCCGGATCCCGGTTTCTTCATTCAGGGCTGGGGTTCGGGGGGCTGGAAGGCCGGCCCGCAGAGCTGCCAGGGGGAGGGGGCCTCGGGCCACCTCCTCTAGGACGGCGGTTCTGCCCCGGCCTCAGGTCACTGGGGCCTTAGGAGCGGATCTCTCACACTCTTCTGTTTCGGCAGTCCCAGGGCCCTCCCGGCAGGAGCCGGAGTCAGGTCGGCAGGAGCCAGAGTTGGAGTCTTCGGCTGAAGACAACGCATCTGTGCTATCGCAGGCTTCCTCCGGTCGGAAGCGCCGCCCAGAAGGCCATGGCAAGAAGCGGGCCAAAAAGACCAGAGCCGACGCTTCCGGGTCATCGGCGGTTCCAGCTCCTGGCGTCGCCCGTGTTACAGGTAACTTTCAACAGGATTCAGGGTCGGAGTCTTCGGCTGAGGACACCCTTCCGGCACCTTCACGGGTTTCGTCTGGCGGAAAACGTCGCCATAAAAAATGTTGCGGGGGGCACGCCAAAAGATGTAGAGGAAATAGGTCTTCCTCATCTTCTGGGTCGTCCTCCTCGAGTTCCGACGGGGAGTCTGGGGACTCCTTGCGACTCTATTGGGGTTTTGGCGAATCTGCCTCCGGCCTTCCCAGATGGGCGTGGCAGCGGAGAGCCAACTCCCATCGTGCCAAGTATGGAGCCACCCAGGAGTATTTGAATGACGTTCCGGTGCCGGAAGTCAAAGTTTCCACCAACAAGGCTAGGGACATTATCCCAGGGTCTCACTTGTCCTCTAAACTGCGGAACAGGATATTGGAGGGCCGCTATGTGGATATATTTAAACTCGCCCCTCCCGAAGAGGATTTCCCCGGCCAGGACAAGGTAGCATCTTCCTCTAAAAAACGGGCCAGCTCCGCAAAGGTGGAAAAAACTTTCGAGCGTTGGCTCGATTGTTTTCAGGTTTTTGCAGGAGTGGTCGCAGCTGCTTACCCGAAAAGAGCTCTTCACATGTTGGTTTATCAGTCCATAGTTCGCTCAGCCTGTTCAATGGCGGGGGAGGCTGCTGCGATTACTTATGACAAAAAATTTAGAACCAGGGCCAACAAGATACACTCGGCCCGCTGGGATCGTAGGGATATAGATGTTTGGTCCACTTACGTGGCCCCTCACATCCAGAAAAGAGCCCCGGAGCAACAGAAGCAAAAATTTGGGGGTGTAAAATCCGCACGCAAGGTCTGTTGTTGGGACTACAACAAGGGGTCGTGCCAGCGCACCTCGTGCAAGTACCCGCATGTGTGTGAAAAATGTGGTGGGAACCATCCTGCCGCGGCATGTTACAGTGGCCGGCGGCCCTTTCGAGGGGGAAGGGGGGGCGCGCAACAGGCTGCCAGAGCAGCCCCCCCCCAGCCAGCAACAGGTGCTGCAAGATAGGCCAGACATGAATCTGGCTTCTACCCCAGTGCGTCTTTTGGCTATGTTACCTTGGTTACAGCTTTACCCCAATCGCGAAGCAGCTTCCTACCTGCGGGAAGGTTTTTCCCATGGTTTCAGGATTCCGGTAGCCTCGTCTCCCGTGGCACGCAATCCTGCTAATCAGAAGGCAGTTAGGGAGATGCCGGATGTGGTCAGGAAAAAGATAGAGAAGGAGATCGCATTGGGGCGCATGGCCGGCCCTTTCGACGCTCCTCCTTTTCCTAAACTGCATCTCTCCCCTTTGGGGATCATCCCTAAAAAAGTCCCGGGTGAATTTCGTCTCATCCATAACTTGTCCCATCCTGAGGGCACGTCAGTGAATGACGTCATCCCTTCGGATCTTTGCTCGGTAAAATATGCCTCCCTTGATCATGCAATCAAAATGATCAGAAAATTTGGCCCTGGTGCCATGCTGGCAAAATGTGATATAGAATCGGCATTCCGGTTATTGCCAATCCATCCTCAGGATTTCTGGCTTTTGGGGTTTCAGTTTAACGGGGCGTTTTACTTTGATAAGGCCATGCCCATGGGCTGCTCGGTAGCATGTGCTGCCTTTGAAGCATTTAGTACATTTTTGGAATGGGCCCTGCGATATAAAACTGGCCAGGTGGGGGTTACCCATTATCTCGATGATTTTTTGTTAGCTTCGACACGGGATTCTGGGGATTGCGTAGCCCTTCTGCAGGCATTCACTTCCCTTATGGAAGAGTTCGGTGTTCCCCTGGCAGCAGGGAAGACTGAGGGCCCATCCCCTCAGATGATTTATTTGGGTATCCATCTGGACACTGTTTCTCAAACCTCTCGTCTTCCTGACGACAAAATTGCTAACCTGCGGAGCATCATTGAGGAATTGCTCCCGTTACCCAAGGTGACATTGAAGCAGCTCCAGTCGCTGCTGGGCCACCTAAATTTTGCATGCAGAGTAGTGGCACCTGGGAGACCATTTTGTTCGAGAGTGGCCAGGCTTATGGCCGGCCTGCGGGCCCCACATCATCACACTCGCATTCCGAAGGAAGTCAGGGCGGACCTTCGGAATTGGCTTGACTTCCTGGGGAATTACAATGGAGTGTCATTGTGGCAGGACACTTTGAATATGCGCAATGACTTCCAGGTTCACTCGGATGCGGCGGGTTCCCTGGGTTTTGGTTTATATTGGAGGGGCCGCTGGTGTGCTAAGCACTGGCCGGCGGCCTGGCAAGGGGAGGCAATTACGCGGGACTTAACTTTTCTCGAGTTTTTTCCCATTGCAGTGGCGGTCCACTTATGGGTTGAGGAGTTCAGGGATCACCGTGTCTGTTTTTGGTCTGACAATCAGGCGGTCGTGAACGTGTTGGCCAAGCAGTCTTCCCGCTCCTCTAGGGTATCGGCCCTTCTTAGGGCATTTGTCCTGCACTGCCTCCGTTTTAATATTATGTTTTCGGCTCGCTTTATTCCCGGGATTTCTAATGAGATCGCTGATGCTCTGTCCCGTTTTCAGATGGAGCGGTTCAGGTCCCTGGCTCCAGAGGCGCAGGAGCATCCGGAATATTTCCCGGAACATCTCTGGAACCTTGGCAGCAATTGGTTCTGCAGGGAGTAGCCGCGTCCATTGCCCCTTCCACGCTGCGATCCTATAGGAAGGCGTGGACGGATTTCTTATCTTTTACTGATCCGGCCGTATCGGCCGACGTCAGGTCCCCTCCTTCTTCTGATCAAGTGCTTAAGTATTTGGCGCACCTTTTTCAGGCAGGTCGTGCCCCAAAGACACTCAGGATACAGGCTGCTGCGATTTCCTTTTTCTCTAAAACATTTTTCAATAAAGACCCTTGCGCGAAGTTCGTTGTTCGCAAAGCATTGGAGGGTTGGGGTAGACTCTGTCCCCCTCGGGCCCCTGGCAGGCGGCCCATCTCCTTTGAATTATTGACTAGGATGCGCATGAAGTTGAGGTCCATCTGCTGGACCAAATATGAAGCTCGCCTTTTTTCTGCGGCCTTTTCCTTGGCGTTCTTTGGGGCACTAAGAGTGGGCGAAGTGGTACTGGAGCCCATTCAAGGTGGGGGATCTAGGGGATTGCTGTTGCAAGATGTTTTGCTATCCTCTTCTGAGGTGGTGCTCACTATTAGGAGCTCGAAAACAGATCAGTTGGGCAGGGGGGCTGTTATCCGGCTGCCCGCTACAAAGGAAGCAGGTCCTTGCCCTGTAAAAGATACTTCTAAATTTTTGGCAGTCAGGTCCCCAGCGGGGGGCCCATTTTTGGTTCATGCTGATGGCACTCCACTAGCTAGGCATCAATTTTCCAGGGTGATGCGTAAGGTTATAATGGCCTGCGGTCACCCTGCCTCTGAGTATGCTCCCCACTCTTTTCGCATAGGTGCAGCAACTGCTGCGGCGCATTGGGGCCTGTCAGCAGCCAGAATCAAGGATTTGGGAAGGTGGAAGTCCGAGGTGTACAAGGGCTACGTAAGAAAATAGCACTGTGATATTGGTGGTAATGTTGTTTGTCTCCCTTCCTTTAGGTTTAGCGGTTGTTCAAATTTGGATCGTGGGGCACAGCATTGTCCACTGGGCCGGCGTCAGAGCCAGAGAAACAGGACTTGGTCCCAGCCTCGGACTTCCACGCCATGTACATGTGTCTTGGTTTGCCAGAAGGGGCATGTTGTGGGGGGAATTTATGCCTTTAATCCATATGCGGGTGCATACTGAAGGGCCCCCTTCAGCGATTGTAATCCAGTTGGGTGAAAATGACTTGCCTGAAACAGACTGCCTCACATTGCGCTCTATAATTCAGAAGGATTTGCAGGACCTGGTGTCCTATTGGCCGACTGTAAAGATGTTTTGGTCTCAATTGTTACAGAGGCGTGTCTGGCGGGGAAGTCATTCCCCAGCCGCCACCGAAAAGGCCAGAAAGCGTACTAACAGTGCTACAATTAAAGTGATACAGGGGTTGGGGGGATTCGTGATTACGCACCCTGACATCAATGTCAAGGCAAGCCACATGTATCGGAATGATGGTGTGCATCTGTCATCCCTCGGGAGTGACACATGGTTGAATTCAGTGGCGTCGGGTCTAAAAGCTTGGGTGGAGTAGTGAGTGGTTTTGGCGGCAAGCCTTGCAGGCTTTTTGTGGCGGTTAGGCATTGGTTATAAATTGATTTAGGAGGGGCAGAGTTGGCTGTGGTTGCCCCTCCTATGCTGCGAAGGGGCAGGTTGGCTGTGGTTGCCCCTTCAAAGCTGCTGCTGCAAGGGGAATTCCGTTACAGGAATCCAGGGGCTCACCATGCTTGTCCGTTTCCCCCCGCTTGGGGGACAGGGCCCACGCAAGAGCCCCTGGGAGCATTTGGGGAGAACGGGCGCACATTCTCTCCCCAAAGTGTTTTCCCCTATACTGACTCCACAGGCGGGTGGATGTCAGTTCTGTTCCCAGAGGGACAGATAGTCTTAACCAATGCCTAAGCAACCACTCACTTAATTTGTATTCAATAAAGTTGTGGCCAAATTAATGCCAAAAACCTAAAACTTATATCTGGTGTGAAGTGTGATTTACTTGAGGGGTGGTTTGGGGACCTCAACACGCAAAGCGTGTTCTCCTTCATGGAGAGCACGTGTTGCGGTGGGGGCTAACAAGTCACCCCTCGGCTGCTGGGCGGGTTAGTTTGGATGGCCACTACTGTGATTGGGCTCTGGCTGTCGTTGGGGAGATTCATATGTTGCAATTTGTTGATGGACAGCCCAGAGCCTATAAATGACCCCGCACTCAGCGTCGGAGCCCTCCTGGCTTCGTGCATCGGATCGCCCGCCCTCCCGCCCTGTTATTAGGCCTCTGCGTTGACCTTGCTATGCCTGTCATGGGGTCGTCTGCGTTGAGCAGGGGCCTGGTAGGAATTTTTGCCACTTGGCTGATTGGAATGTTGCCATTTGGTTTTTCGCCTACTGCGTAGCAATTAGTCACAACTTGTAAGGTTGGCGGTTAGGCATTGGTTATAAATTGATTTAGGAGGGGCAGAGTTGGCTGTGGTTGCCCCTCCTATGCTGCGAAGGGGCAGGTTGGCTGTGGTTGCCCCTTCAAAGCTGCTGCTGCAAGGGGAATTCCGTTACAGGAATCCAGGGGCTCACCATGCTTGTCCGTTTCCCCCCGCTTGGGGGACAGGGCCCACGCAAGAGCCCCTGGGAGCATTTGGGGAGAACGGGCGCACATTCTCTCCCCAAAGTGTTTTCCCCTATACTGACTCCACAGGCGGGTGGATGTCAGTTCTGTTCCCAGAGGGACAGATAGTCTTAACCAATGCCTAAGCAACCACTCACTTAATTTGTATTCAATAAAGTTGTGGCCAAATTAATGCCAAAAACCTAAAACTTATATCTGGTGTGAAGTGTGATTTACTTGAGGGGTGGTTTGGGGACCTCAACACGCAAACCTACTAGCATTTAATGAGTTCATTGTCATGATTTAAATAAAAAGCCCTAACCAACAAACCAAGACAGCTACTTGGCATAAGTAACTGTATTGCCTGCCTTCATTCTGACTCAGGCATCTTAGTCTACACTTTATATTCTAACTGGAAATGGTTCTTCAGAGTCTTGGGCAGAAGTCCTTCCCAGACTTGTTACTTTAGATATTTAAATTAGAGATGCCAATCAACTCAGCTGAATGCGAATTTGCTAAGACCTGCCTCCACATGCAGACACCCTCATCTTTTATAACTGATGTTCCACTTTTGCAGATTATTTTTATAGGCATCTGAAGTCAGGAATTTGTAATATGAAGATACAGGAAAAATAATTGAAAAGACTATACACAGCCCTGGTTACATTTCCGCAGCAGCAAAGTCCTTTTGAAATGGGTAATGTGGAAAACAGGAAAAAGATAAGATTCTGTTCTGCAATCCCCACTTAAGTGGTAAGAAATTCCAATACAGTACTTTCAATTATTTGGCTTCCTTTGATGAAATCATTGGCAACATATGACATTAATTGTGTACTATTTTATTTATTTATTTATAAATAAGGCAACATATAGGTGAAGTAAAACAGCTTAAGCACTCCTGCAAGTAGCAAATCCACTGCCCTCATTAGATCCCCGGAGAAGTATGACAACACTCCCAAATGCATCTTCCAAACTACAGTTCACAACTGTGGCTGGATCTAGATACATCAAAAAAGTGCTTCAGGAAAACGCATGGCGAACTTTATTATGGGAAATCATGTTGGTGAAAGACGGGACTCCACAGTGCCATCTGGTGTTACAGTGTATATTGTACATAAAATGGTTTTTCTTTACTAAACACTTCTATTGTTACAGAGAATGAGAAAACAAATTGTTTGGTTCATCTGTTTTGTTCTCAGAGTAGCTGTATCTCACATCCATACCTTTCACTTGACTATGACAAGTAATAACATGTATGTGTGAAGTCACAGTTTTGATGGCCATATCACTCCCAACCCAGTACTTGCAAACTGAGGCAGCATGAATGATCCTAAATCAAAAATATGCAAGAGTAAGGCATCCTTCTTGTGATACAACTTTTGTTAAAATGTGTCATTCATGAAATGCTCTAAAGGAGGATAATCACAATGTAAGGAGAGGCCATTAGGCTGTCATTAAGATTCTGGCAAACTTTGAAAGTTAAACCAAAAAAGAAAAAGAAAAAGTTTCCTTATTATTTCAGAAAGTGTGGGGCTTCAATGTCAGAAGCAACTTCAAAATCCATTAAGTTATGTTCAAATATATGCCCACATTGCACAATAATAATTTGTATCAAAGAGTACAATTGTATCAAACAGTCAGATTTAAGGCTCTTCGTATGGAGAAAATACTAGGAGAGAAGACTGTGGAGCACCAGGGAAATATGCAGGAAAAAACTGTGATAATATTCTCCTCTGCTTTTTGCATAAAAGCAATACTTAAGGAAAAATACAAAATTACTACCTCATGAATTTTATGCATTCTGATCAGCAGGTAGAGGGAGCATTTCAATGTGATGTATTATGCTAAAAGTTATATCTATTTGCAGAAGTAGGTAAAACCACAGAGAGACGCTATAGAAAATCTACTGACTGCTCTTAGTTTTTCAGATTGTTAATGTTCTGTCCCCCTTGATCTTGCACATTTTAAATGGGTCTTTTGTTTCTTCAAAGTCATGTAACTAAAACTAGTAATACTTTGAGATTGGACAGCCCTCTTGTGAGATGCAGTCATTACACTACAACCAAGAGACACTTCAAAAACATTACAACGGAAGCATTCAATATGGCCGGAGAACATGCTGGATTTCAGGATATAGCTCCTGTTACTCTAGGTCTGAGCTGCTCTGCTGCTTGTAATTTGGTGTTTTCCATTCTATTGGCAGGCATTTTGAAACATTCTGCTACCCCAAGGGACCACATCTGACAAGGGAACCCAAACTTCACACTAGCGTGTTGATGGACGGGGTGCCAGAAAACATTTTTTCAAATCAACTGGTATTATAAAATGCAGTCCTCCAGACTAACTCAGGTGAGCACAGTTGACTAGGATTAAACTGCTGAGCAAAGTGGAAAGAGGTGATGCAGAACTCTCTTTCTACACCAACACAAAGCAAGAAGGCCTGCAAATATTCTTTCTTCAGGGAGATATCAAAATCACCAAAATGGGATAAAGCAAATGTTATTGCTCCTTTCTTTTATACTTCTCCACATCTTCCTTTGCAACTGTGATTGGAGGTTTCTGTGAAGAAAGAAGCAGAGGCATAGCAAGCCCAGGTGGCACCCGGTGTGGATTTTTTTTTGTCACACTTCGCTTAGCCGGGGCACTGAAAAAGCTGCACCCTCTTGGGAGCCACGGTTCCAGTCTGTCCCCCTCCCTCCCTCCCTCCCTGGCTTGCTGTAAAGCAGCAAAGCAGGAGCTGTTTACAGCGAGCCGGGGAGGGAGGGAGGCTGGGAGGGGTGGGATCCTCTGCTCGCGGATGCAGCCGCGAACGGAGGATCCTCTACATGTGGCTGTGGCGGTGAGATGGCTGCTCATGCTGCTGTGGTGGGGCACCGCCTTGTCACCCCCGAAGACGTGCCACCAGGAGCGCACCACCCCCACCGCCCCCTGCTGCAATGCCACGGGAAAGAAGGCCTATCATATTAATCAAAACTTTGGCTACAATGTGCCTGACTTGAAGACTGGGTGCTCACTCTCTACTAGCTTTCCCTGTAATTTCATCTGAACCTATGCTTGTTGTTGTTCAGTCATTTAGTTGTGTCCGACTCTTCATGACCCCATGGAACAGAGCACGCCAGGCACGCCTGTCTTTCACTGCTTCCCGCAGTTTGGTCAGACTTATGTTGGTAGCCTTGAGAACACCATCCAACTTTCTCATCTTCTGTCGTCCCCTTCTCCTTGTGTCCTCAATCTTTCCCAACATCAGGGTCTTTTCCAGGGAGTCTTCTGTTCTCATGAGGTGGCCAAAGTATTGGAGCCTCAGCTTCAGGATCTGTCCTTCTAGTGAGCACTCAGGGCTGATTTCCTTAACAATGGATAGGTTTGATCTTCTTACAGTCCATGGCACTCTCCAGCACCATAATTCAAGAGCATCAATTCTTTGGCGATCAGCCTTCTTTATGGTCCAGCTCTCACTTCCATATATCACTACTGGGAAAACCATAGCTTTAACTATACGGACCTTTGTTGGCAAGGTGATGTCTCTGCTTTTTAAGATGCTGTCTAGGTTTGTCATTGCTTTCCTCCCAAGAAGCAGGTGTCTTTTAATTTCATGACTGCTGTCACCATCTGCAGTGATCATGGAGCCCAAGAAAGTAAAATCTCTCACTGCCTCCATTTCTTCCCCTTCTATTTGCCAGGAGGTGATGGGACCAGTGGCCATGATCTTAGTTGTTTTTTGATGTTGAGCTTCATGCCATATTTTGCGCTCTCTTCCATTAAAAGGTTATTTAATTGCTCCTCACTTTCTGCCATCAAAGTTGTGTCATCTGCATATCTGAGGTTATTGATATTTCTTCTGGCAGTCTTAATTCTGGTTTGGGATTCATCCAGTCCAGCCTTTTGCATGAGAACGTATGCTAGGACAAATTAAAACATTATATAGAAAACAGGCATAAAGGAGTACAAATGCATAAATGCCATCTCAGGTTTCTGGACTGCTCACTTTGTGATGAATGACAAAATAGTTTATTTACTGTGTTTTAACATTCATCCCGAACAAATGCACAGGATTCAGCCAAAGTATTGAGTAGCATGTCTACTGCTCTATAGCGGATAATAAGGTTCTTCATGGTTCCACCTCCCTCCTTCACTGGATCTTTGGCGTTCAATAAATTTATGTGAATTTTGCAAGGTTACTGTGAAAATCACAATACTTTTTGGGTAGGTAAGATACTTATTATTTTATAAGGTGACTGTAAGCGAGCTTCCCTACATCAAGAACTCAAAGCATCCATTTTCCTTTCCTGATCTTTGGGTGGGTTTTTGCCTCCCGTACCAGGAATGAGCATATCTATCCATTTTGGTTTCTCAAATAGGTCCTGGGGCTATAATAACAGCTGTTTTACCTTTGCTATAAAACCTGACAATGTGACCCACCCACCCCACTGCCTCCTTGTTTGGGAGAAACCCCCCATGAAGCAAAAAGAGAGAAAGCTATATATTAATTATCTGTTTGGGGAAAGAGCTATGGGTAAAGATGCGCTTTGGTCAGTGACCAAAATAATTCGATTCATTCATTCAATTGGTAAGTAAGCAGGCCACAACAATAGCCTAATTCTACTGCTTGTGCATTTTTGGAGGAGAAACATGACCCACATGGAGACAAACTTTACTTATTTACTTCAGCATCCCTCCCCGAAATCACTACAATTGGAGTGGCCTTGGAAAGTACCATATTTTTCCATGTATAAGACTAGGGTTTTTTTAACCAAAAATTTTGGTTTAAAAATTGGGACTCGTCTTATATACAGGTAGTGTTGAGAAGTGTTTTCTTAATTTTGAGTCCCCCAAAATAGGGGGCGTCTTATACATGGGGGCGTCTTATACACGAAAAAAATATGGCAATTCACTGTGATTGAAAGCTAGACCTATCCATCAAAATGAAAGATCGCCACAGCTTTCCAACTCTGCTGTCTTCTCTGCATCCCTCCCCTCTCAAGCTCTGGGCATTTCTCCAGTCAACCTGGTTCCATTTCTCATGGGCAGGGAAAGTGGGGGGCAGCGCCTTTATGTTTTGGGGGACTCAGAAAGCTGAGGATTCCCAGATCCACCTGAACACACCTGTGCTGTGACTGAGAAATGTGAAAGCTTCTCCCCACCCCCACCCCCACCCCACTTTGCCTTCGTATTTGGTGTATATGCAGAGCAGATGCGCACCCCTACTAAATAAACCAATAAAATTACCTCATACATAAAATTCCTACCTTCAATTGAGAAAAGAAGCATTTGGCCCCAAATCACAGGTTTCTGTCAACTGCTACGTACAAACAGATGCTTAACTTTGAGCGAATTCTTAAGTGATACTTGAAGCATATAAAACGTGTTGCATTTAAAGCAAAATAAAACGCAGAGCTTTTCCTGGCTGTTCACACAGCACAGGTGCAATGATAGAATGAGAAATAAAGGGAAAGAAAGAGAGAGTTCATCTGAAAACGCCTGCAATTACCTGCACCTGAGGAAAACTGGTATCAGATACAGATTTTCTTAATGACTCTGCAGTCAACACAGAGCTTAATGAGGTAAATGGGAAAAGCCGCTGGGAGCTTCTGCTTATTTTACATCAACAATTAACTTCCATGGGACTTGATTTGTGAGGGGAAGATGGAATCTTATGGATTTAAAAGCTATCTTTATTTGCCAGTAATGGTTGAAAATTTAATGGATGCTGCTAGATTATTCTCATGTCAAAGAGAGGTTACATTTCCAAGCAGACACTTCCCCCTCTGCCTCTCTTTTAGGATGTGTCTGAAATGAATGCCTATTCAGCATGTGTTATTTATTTCTTATTGTTCTGGAATGAATGCAGGAGATAACATTCCTCATTGTGCAATGTGAGTGATTTTACAAGTGGTCAATACATAGAGATAATTGGTATACTCAAAACTCAGGAATGGCCACACAATCACAAACGTTTAGGGCAGTTTTTCAGAATTATTTGTGAACATGTTTCCTTATCTATTTACATTGTCTACCCTTGCCTTGCCTATCTATTGTCTTCATTTTTTCCCCTCACTGCCATCAGTACATAGCCAATCTGATTGTGGACCCAACTGGTATTGTGATGTCATTCCTTTCTGATTGGTGGGTATATTCGTCTGCCTCATCCAAAAACAACAAAACAGCTGTCAACAAAGTGGTGAAGGAATGGTACTAAAGCAGGAACAGTCAGAAAAAAAATAGTATAAAATAAGGTTTTAAAACAAAGCATCTTATCCAATGGGTACACCAGTTTCGTTGTATTTTTATATTTTATTGGAAGGTGCTCAGAGTGGCTGGGGCAACCCAGTCAGATGGGCAGGGTACAAATAAATTGTTGTTATTAGAAATGAATTGACATTACTTAGGATCATTAATTTCAATGGGTATACTCTAAATAAAATTTAATTAAATACAACCAAAACAGCTTGGTAAACATTCAACGCAAATTACTTTCATCCTCTGCTAAATGGATAATTGCAGAAAGTGGTGAAAACGTGGTTCTGCTATCCACTTTCAACGTTGTGGGGAGGCTGTAGTGTAATGTGTAGTCAAAGAATGAACACAAGGAGACATAGATTAGATTCAAATTCAGCCACAACATTATTGGTTACAGATTAAACAGGCTTGGCATGGGTATTGGCTGTATTGTTTGATGGACAGTTGTGGTTGAATAAAATAAATAAAGGAGCCATAGGAAGTGAATGGTGAATGCTGGCGTATCAGGGTCATAATTTTGATTCAGGGAGACTACTTCAATCAATTAATTGGAATGATTGATTAACAGCAGCTGAAAGAATACTTGAAAGAATATTTTTTGAAAGAATACTTGTAAGCCTACCTAAAATAGTGACATCAACAAACCATCGAAACATGTACAGAATCACAGATTTGTAAGGGGCCATGAGGATCATCTAGTCCATGCATGCCCAACTGGTCGATCATGATCTACTGGTCGATCGTGGGGGTGTCCCTGGTCAATTGTGTGATCTTGATTGATTAGGGAAAGAAAGAAAGAAAGAAAGAAAGAAAGAAAGAAAGAAAGAAAGAAAGAGAAAAGGGGGGGGAGCTCAACAATTCTGGGCAATAACAACAGGTAGATCACTGCCAGATTTATGATACTGGGAGTAGATCACAATCTCTAGGGAGCTGGACATGCCTTCTAGTCTAATCCCTTGCAGTGCAGGAATCTTTCATCCAACATGGGGCTCGAACCACAACCCTGAGATCAAGAGCTTCATGCTCTTCGTTATTTCTTCTTAAAGGTTATTCCCTGCTAGATATGGGGGAGAAATTGAATTCTGTTTGCATTTAGAGGTGAACCTACCTAATTTGCCCTTTCCAAAACTATCCAAGAACCAAAACATATGCATCCTTCAAAACTCACACGTCTCTGAATTTTGCAATGCTGTTCTGCACCCAAATGACATGCACAAGAAGGCATATACTAAGCTAAGGCATGAGCTGAAAATAGTACTCAAAAATGCATTGCATTATGTGCAAAACTGTGTACATTGGGCAAAATGGCATTCCAAAGTGTGAATGACAGGAGAGCTAAGCACTAAAATGCTGAGGAATTTCCATGAGGACTTGGGAGGGTGGGATTCTGACTCCTGTGAAAATGTGGAGAGCTGAACGTAAGAGTGAAAAAATGAGAAACTGAAATTGGCAGATTCTCACATCCCTAGTGCCTGTCATTCAAAGGGACTCCACACTTTAGGACCCTAGTTCATCCATGATAGGACAGGTTTGAGTTCCATAGCCATAGTTCCAAAGATGAGGTCTTTCCATGCATCCTTGATTTATTTAGTTAGCATCACAAAAATTATGAAATCTGGAGTTTACATTAAGTTTGCTGCATTCAAAAACCATGACACAGCCAATCTTCTGCTAGTAAGCAGTAAATAGACTGGGCCCCATAGCATGACAACTAAGCTCCTATGAATTTCTGTGTGGTCAAGGATAGCCTATGAAGCTTCACAATGGAAAGGTGGCAAATGCCGAGATGTATTGAACAGAAGCTTTCAAGTTTGGATGATTCCATGTGGCACAGTAAAAGAAGACAAATAGGTACTTGACTAATGTGGTTAAATCAAATGTCATTTCCAGGCAGAGACCTTTTGTAAAAGTCAGCTTTTGTTGAGACCATATTTATTTCACCTTTGAAAAAGATGGCTTTTTAAATAGAAATGGACACCACGGGGGGAAGGGTGGGAGATGCTGAAACATGAACACAAGCTGTGTTATTGCCACAATTTAAAGCTGTTTCCTCTCCCCTGCTGTGTGCAGGGTTCATGTACCTATTATAGTTGCATGACAGGCAGATATCAAACAGGTGAAGTTTCATTTATTTATCGGCATATGCGCTTTACAACTAAAAGTCACTGAAGTGGCATGCAAAAGATTACAGACTCGGGAAACCAAACGCAGCAAAATCATTTCAACAACCGTACAATTATTACTTCATAAAATAATATATCTGTGGTAGGAAAGGTTTCTGTGCATCCACTGCGGTAGTATGTAACTGTCGCATCAGTTCAAGAATATCCACTTGCACAATAGGACTTCCCTCACCATCTCCACCTTAGCGCCCCCCCGCCCCACAGGAGCAGATTTGGCCAGGGGGTAGAGAGAGAGGTGAGTCCCATTGTGCAAGCATAAATCCTTGCACTGATGGCACAAGGAAGTTGGATGCCCTTTGGCCCATCCCAGCAGCATGTAGAAACATGTACAAGTGGTTGCTGCATGCATGGTCCCTGACACAATCCAACAGCTAGCTTGGTGCACTGGACAGAATTGGACAGAATTGACTCGTGCAGGTGATTGGTGATAAAAATGCTGATGACGTGTCTATTTGGGAAGAATGACTCTCTGGCGAATTCATTCTCAGCACATGACAGAGGCTCTATGCCGTGGGTAGGCAAACTAAGGCCCAGGGGCCACATCCGTCCCAATCGCCTTCTAAATCCAGCCCACGGATGGCCCGGGGATCTGTGTGTTTTTACATGAGTAGAATGTGTGCTTTTATTTAAAATGCATCTCTGGATTATTTGTGTGGGCATAGGAATTTGTTCACCCCCCCCCCAAAAAAAATATAGTCTCCCCCCCCCCGCAAGGTCTGATTGCTATATTTCGCTAAGAAAGTGTGTTGATTTAGCACACTACTCTTTATGGATAGGATGTGAGTGTGTAGCTGCCTTTCACATTTGGGTGTCTGTATCTGGATATGAAACGTAAAGTGAGAATTGGTCCTTAGCCAAGGCATTTATCCGCTGGCGATGCATGTCTAGCTTAAGTATACAATGTCAAGTTCTGTAGCAAAATGCTTCTTGCCATCCACTGTGACATGCCCTGATACTATGCAAAGTGCATGTGGCAGCCACAATTTTTAATTCGGAAATAATAATAATAATAATAATAATAATAATAATAATAATAATAATGGAATAATAATAATAATTTGCACAGGCATGCAGTTCCAGTTCTTCCTTCTGTATTATAGAACCCCGGACCAAAGACGCCTTTCCTCTTCTTGTATACTATCTGAGGAGCATTTAACTCCCAAGCCTTGTGGTTATGCTTCTATAAACTAGATGTCATCTGTTGGTTCATTATAATACACTTGCCAAGCATAATCTCACTGCTGTTGAATGCATCAGGCCTTACAAGCCTGGATTATATTTCCCCTCATGGAGGCTAAAGGAACATTATGGATTTTATCACTGACATGTGGAAAAGCAATCAGACAC
This sequence comes from Lacerta agilis, assembly GCF_009819535.1. Lineage (NCBI taxonomy): Eukaryota > Metazoa > Chordata > Lepidosauria > Squamata > Lacertidae > Lacerta > Lacerta agilis. Next base: position 29,181,404 of record NC_046317.1, on the reverse strand, counting down.
TACATTAGTCAGCTGTCACTGCCCATTTGCCTGTTCTTATTCTCCCCTTGTAGCAAAAGAAGGAAAGAAACAGTCCTGCGCCACGGCAGCTGACATTGCTTTGCAGAACCAAGCAAACGCTTATGACAAATAATAACGTGTGGGTTTTATTTATTTTCCCTTTTGATGCATGTGCTTTATCTGCATAAAAGGTGCACTAGCTGCAAGAGAGCATTTTTTTAACCTCAATATTGCGTAAATTTAACCTATTAATCAACAATTAATAGATCAGGCTTGTTGACAGATCATGCCCTGCTGCGGAAGAGTCGTTTTTATTTATTTATTTTTAAAGAATTAATTGATTCTGTGAGTTCACAGTATTATTTCAAGTCTGCTGATGAAATGCATCAACAGGGTGAAAGAGAAAGAATACAGTGCGAGTACAAAGGCATTTTCCTTAAAAGAGAGAACCCCCTGATAGATGTACAGGACAGGACACAATTGCATTGTTCTAAAACAGGTGGGAAACCTTTCGTTGTTGTTCTTTTAAAGGTGAAGGGCCACATTTAATTGTGGGATTCAAATGTCAGTGATGGGTGGAGCCAGCACAGTAGCCAAGATGGGGCACCATCAAACCATTATGGGTTAAATCCTCAACAATGCGAAGAAACAAGTTCATTTTGTCTTTTTTATGTAAGCAAGTAAAGGTAAAGGCAAAGGGACCCCTGACCATTAGGTCCAGTCGCGGACTACTCTGGGGTTGCGGCGCTCATCTCGCTTTATTGGCCAAGGGAGCCGGCGTACAGCTTCCGGGTCATGTGGCCAGCATGACTAAGCCGCTTCTGGCGAACCAGAGCAGCACACGGAAATGTCGTTTACCTTCTCTGCAGAGCGGTACCTATTTATCTACTTGCACTTTGACGTGCTTATAAACTGCTAGGTGGGCAGGAGCTGGGACCGAGCAATGGGAGCTCACCCCGCCGCAGGGATTCGAACTGCCAACCTTCTGATTGGCAAGCCCTAGCCTCATTGTTTAGACCAGTGTTTCCCAACCTTGTGCCTCCAGATGTTTATGGACTACAACTCCCATCATCCCTAGCTAGCAAGACCAGTGGTCAGGGATGATGGGAATTGTAGTCTGAAAACAGCTGGAGGCCCAAGGTTGGGAAACACTGGTTTAGACCACAGCACCATCCACGTCCCTATGTAAGCAAGTACATTTGTGTAAATATGCACCTTGTAACATTTGGGATTCTCTCCTATGTGTTAAGATGAGGAGTTGTTTTCCTTCCAGTGGGGTGTAATGGTTAAGAGCGGTAGAATCATAATCTGGTGAACTGGGTTCGCGTCTCCGCTCCTCCATGTGCAGCTGCTGGGTGACCTTGTGCTAGTCACACTTCTTTGAAATCTCTCAACCTCACTCAATTCACAGAGTGTTTGTGGAGGAGGAAGGGAAAGGAGATGATTAGCCGCTTTGAGACTCCTTCGGGTAGTGATAAAGCGGGATATCAAATCCAAACTCTTCTTCTTCCTCCTCCATGTACTGCATATTTTATTCATATTTGTTCAGTTTTTTCTGTGTATAAAATACACAGACTGGTATACAAAATGTGGGTCTATATAGCAAAAGTTCCATTCCAAGATTTTATTCTCTTCACCTCATTGGCTGTGAGCCAAGATACTGTCAACAAGCACTGAGCAAGCCCATCAATCTGTAGGGCAATTCCCAAAATGCTTAGTATTCCCGTGTGTGTGTGTGTGTGTGTGTGTGTATAATGCACTCTATGGTAGGTTTTTACAAGAAACATGTGTGCATCTGCAAACCACTTAAATGATCTCACTGAATCTGTTTTCTTAATTGAGCAAATTAAGCATACATAAGTATTTCTTTAAAAATCACATATAACATTTACAGTAAGTTTTGTTTTATTTATTGCTTTTGGCTTATATTGTTAAATTATTTATTTATTATATTTATTTATTATCTCCATCACCACCAATATTCTAATAAATTATTTATTTATTGAATTCTGATATCTATAACCCCATATAAGGGAGGACTTCTCAGATCCTTTCACAATGAAGGAAAGCAAGGGCCAGCACATTATATGGTGGCAGGTGAAGTGCAACTACTCCTGCTTTCTCTCCCCTCTCCCTCTTGTTTTGAATATTGTCACACTGCCAATTCAGCAGCAGTGTGCCTCTCTGCCATGGACTGGTTGGATGCAGAGGAATGTTGGGAGGAACCAGCTGGGGAACCACAAATGGAAGAAGTGTCAGTGTCAGGAATGAGCCGGCTCCTGGTAGAACATTACAGCCTGCTGCAGAACAGAGAGGGTTAAATCTGAAGCAGGCTGGACAGCAGTCAGAGCTCAGCGAAACCTCCCCACCCCTTGGAATGCTGGGGGGCGAGGGAATACCTGAGAGCGGGCTGGAAGCTCTCAGGAAGTTCAATCAGGCGAGAACATACACACAGAGAGTACGTCAGGGCAGGAAGAGGTTGAAGCTAGTCCAATTTCTCTGAGGAGTTGTTGAAGGGGAGGGCTGTTAGATCGGAAGCAAAACAAAGAATGCAAGGGGTGACGGTTCAGTATATTCTGTAAAACCCGGAAGGACTCTTCAGAAGGGTCATCTTGATTGATAATGCTGGTGGCTGCATTAGAGCTGTCCGGAGCTATCTGTTTGTTTTTGCAATAAATCATTACTTTTAATTACCTACACTTACTGTGTTATCAAGCTGGGAACTTGGACGCCTGACAGTCAGAGCCTGAGGAGTGGTGGTGGGACTAAGTTTAGTGGTCAAAGGGAAAAGAGAGAGAAGATGGTGAAGAGGAGGTGTCAGAAGCTGAAGAGGTAACAGAGCTTCATGAGCTGGCTATTTAAATACATCATTTTGATAACATAATATTTGAATATAACAGTGATATCTATGTCTTTTAAAAAAAGAGAGGGTTAAAAATAACACCAGCTGTAAAGGCTATTTGGGCAAATATCCCTGACAGGAAGTTCACCTGACCTTTCCAAATGTGTGTTCGTGTGTTTCCATTTTCTTCTTTTCAGTGACAGTGTCAGATGTGATGGAATAAGTCATAACGATTTTAGTTTCCTCCTCTGAAACAAGCCGAGAATGATCCCGTTCTATAGAGATAAGCACTTAGTGTTCTCTACAGCTGATGAACAACCCCCAAAAGCTAGATGTTGCCCTGGGGACTGTAAAAGGAGACAGTACTATCTGTTTCCACCTCTCTCCTTATCCTTTTCCCCTGACCCTTAACCACCAAGGAGCTTTGACTACAAAACAGAGCAAGTCTTGTAATATATATTGCGGATGTTTATAACGATCTTTTGCTTTTTCAGTCTAATAGCTGCTTTTCTTTTAAAAAGCTGCAAATTTTCCATAACCGAGGAAAGAGAGAGATATTTTTAAAAGAAACAAACCCGACAATCTCTATTTGGTTTAGTTTAAAGTAGGTGTTATTTTCACTACTACGGTAGGATCAAGCCCAGTAGGTATATAAAATTATAATATTTGTATTAGTGGCGGGTGGCTGGGCACTCAGTCCCAGTTTTATGTCATCTGTATTAAAGGCCATATCTGAATATTTATTTGTGGTACTAATATACTGCCTGATTCGCCATGTTCTTTTGGCAATTGGCAAATTAAAAAATCAATGAACATACAAATAAAATCGAAACTATAACTCGGTCAATACAGCGCTAGCACAAAGAGGAGCATAAAGCCATCACGGGGCAGTGTAAGATCAATAAGAACAATAAAATCAGCACTAAACCACAGCAAAGGGGGGGAAACAAAACAAAACAAAACTCGGAGAGATAAAATGTGGAAAGAAAGGGGAACATATTCACCTAGTTCTGAAAAGGTCCTGATGTAGGTACCAAGCAAAGCCTCAGTCCAGTTAAGGACGATGTATGTGACAAGAATTTGTTCTGGAAGCGATCGAAATCAGATGCTGGTTGTTGTGTGGGTTTGCGGGGGGGGGGGGTAAGTTTGGGGCAAAGGGACTCTGAGAGATGGACTCTGCTGTGGCACAGCAGCTTGGGCAAATGCATGCACGCGCACGCACACACACACACACACATGTGGAACCATCCTATTCCCGTGACTGCAATTTGTTTTAAACTGCTTTCATATTGTTGTTGTTGTTCAGTTGTTTAGTCGTGTCCGACTCTTCGTGACCCCATGGACCAGAGCACGCCAGGTACATTTTAAAATTGTTGTAACCCACCCTGGGACCTTAAGGTGAAGGACACATAAGAAACTAACAACAACAACAACAACAGTAATAGTAGTAAGTGACTGTTCCCCCCCCCAAAAAAAAGGTCATGAGAATCACCATGAGAAAGTTTGATAAAGGACCAAAAGGTGGAGGGTGGGAGATGTTAATGGGTATATACATTATGTACCAAGGAAAATGTGGAAATACATTTCCCTTTTAGTCACACATCCTAAACACAGTGCTCTCATTGGCCACTTTTTAATTGATTCAAGCCTCTCAGACCACATGAAAAGCTTGGTCCTCTCGCTGCAAAGCTCCTGGATTGTGGATCTTGACCTTTATAAGGATGGTATTCAACTAGCCCATCCCATCAGTGCAAGGATTTATGCTTGCCCAGTGTGACCTCTTCTCCTACCCCACCTTCCTCGAATCTTCTCCGGCGGCTTACATAAAAATTACTGTTAATCTTGTGACATGCTCTCGTGTCCCAAAGTTATTCAAGTGAGTAATTTCCATGCAATTAAGTTTCGTGAAACAGGCAGAGAGATCGGACATAGACAGATATCCGTATCTTTAGGACTAGATAGAGATATCAATCTATGTAAAGAAATGAATATTCATATGTTGCTGGGATCAGAGGCAAGTAACTCAGCTAAACTGCTCAGGTTTTCAGATTGCATAGGTAATAGGCAATCAAAAGTAAAATATATGAAAAATATTCAGATATGGTATATATTTGTATATTGGTTTTTTCTATACATTTTGTACCTTTTTCTTTTTCTCTTTTTCTTTGTATCACTTTATTTCTTTATAATTGAACCCTTCTCAATAAAATATTAATACCCATTAAAAATAATAATAATACATTTCTTCTTTTAAAAAATCAGAAGTAAAATAGAGGGCCCTTAATCACCCACATACAGTACTCTGCTTTCCACATAAACTAGTATACTATGTTGGCTTGAGTTACATGCAAGAAGGATGAATCAATGGATTTCTTCTCCTATTGGTGTGGTGGAATCTCGTGTACATAAATAGCCATTCCTCCTGCACTCAGTGAATCTTGGACCGGGTGGTTAGTGGTTATATATCAAAGAAGGAACACTTCTGATCAGTCAGCTTATCTGTAGTATTTAGCTGGTAGTTGCATAACTGCAAGGGTTGATCGGAAGCAAATCGTAATCTGAATAACTGTCGTGTAATTATGGAGAAGAGCATGAAGGTGATAGAAAAACAAGCCTTCTTTGAGATTCAAACATTGGAAACATGTTGACAAAGTGGATGTCTTTCATAAGTAGACATTACCCCATCTCTTGCAGTCAGGAGGAAAAATTGACTTTGTCATGATATGCTTCTTAAAGCAAAAGTAATAAATTCTGTACAATTGGCAAGCCTGTAGTGTGCCTAATTTATTCATTACCCACCCTGAAAAATAATTAAGTCATGCTTTCTTTCCTGGTGCTTCATTACAGTTTAGCCTTTTTTCTGCAGCAGTCAGTGACTGAATGCTTATTAAAATAAATTAGCTGCAAAACTTTTAACTCTGTCTTAAAGAAAAACTAATCCATTTTTCTAGTGGAAGCAACATTGATTAAATAAACCCAGTTTCATGCAGAGCAGACTAATTCCTTTAGCCACAGTTTCCAATCTTAAATCATGTTGTATCTGCATTAGTCTGAGCAGGATATAATGAGCTGTGAGTTTATAATTGCTATTAACCTCTTTCGGCAAGCACTTTTATTGGCAGGATGGGTGGTTTTATAGTGCTGTAGACTCACTCAGACACACCCATATTTCTGCTTTAATGCAGCTCCTTTAGATAGATTAACTCGATATATGGCAGCCACTGGAAGTTGGAAAGGTCATTTAGTTGCTGAGACCCCTGCCTTGCTAAGGTGCAACTGCAGTGCTTCCTGACTGGTACTCAATGCAGAGTGTGGATGGATGGATACATCTGTTTTTTGTTCATTTGGAAATGTTTTTTCATAAGCCCATTTTGTCTTCTACTTTTTTTATTGAACTCGCATGGTATTCCATATTGAATTGTCCATGTAAATACATATTCGGAATGCATTTTCTCTTAAAGTAAGCACTCTTACCTCTGACTAGGCTAAGCATTGCATGGAAAACATCTATTCCTTGAGAAGCCCCCAATGGGCATCTGGGGTTCACACTTCAGTGGGCATCATCCATACTTCACTGGAGAGTGACACCATACATGACAAAATTGCCGTTGCTGAAATTGCTGCACTCCACCATATTGACAAAAGAGAGCATGAGCGAGAAACAAGTCATTTGTCAATGCAAGAAGACATTGGCAATGAAACATCACAGTGAGACACAAACAACAGTGACATGCTGTTGATTAGAGCACTTAGAAAAAGTGATGCCTTGGTCCCTAACCAGGATGCCTTACGAAGCTTTACATGACAATGTGCGTTTCAAAGAATGTCTCCATTACACTGAGATAAAGATCACTTTAAATGGCTGCAGTGCACACCTGCATACATGATATCTGGAGAAAATAAGTGGCCCTCAGACCCAGGGGGGAAAGAAGATCTTCAGGTGACCTGCTGTATATAACTAGCGATCAGCAAACTTCTCTTGGCTTGATTTGGAAGACAGGCAGGTGAGAGTTGGCTAACGTTGGGGGAGCAGGGCTCCATTTGTTCTAATGGGCCAACTTCCACTAATCAGCACAGTGGCACCAGAGGCCTATTGCAGTAGGACAGTTCCTGAAGGGCTCCCCCCCCAAAAAAGCTGGAACTTGCCAGAACTTAGTTCTGGCATCTCTCAGGTGGACGCCATTGCCATTCTAAGAGAACGAGGAAGGATGGTGAGTTTAAACACCTCTTTTTCTAGAAAAACAGCACTGGATTCCTGTGTGAAAATTAAAATGAGCAGCAGAGAAGTCCTCTTTCCAAATTACTGAAAGCCATATATCTGATATATTATGCTGCTGTTTCATGGCAAAAGCATGACCCACCTTGGCCACCATAGCTCTAAGTATTTATACTGACTTCTGTGAACATCTCTAGAGGTTATCTGGACAATACCTTTTCAAGTTCCATTTGGAAAATGCAGATAAGCCCTGCTTTCTAGTTGAATTTTAGTTCCTTAATTAAGAACACTCCATACAAACTTTAAAAAAAAACACAAAAAAACTAATGTGCAATTTGTACAAATGAAATCTATCTGATATAAATTATATTTCAGTGATCTAAACCCAATTAACCTTCAGGAAATCTAGATAGATATACCCTGTGAATGATGTTAATTATGGCTGGGGGAAAGCTAGGCAATTATTGACCAAGTTTGGCAGACGTTTTATGTTACCTACTGATACCACATACTGCTAGCTGCCTTGATATGTAACGGAGAAGTATTAATTCAAATGAGGTCACTTGGAGAATCATGAGCTGAATATCTCTTGACCATTTAAAATAGCACTTTAGGCTCTTTAAAGCAATAGCTGCCCCTTACTCCACCCTGTCTTTCAAAAGAAAATAAATTACTGCTATTATTGCACAGATATGCATTTAGAAATGAAAATAGGTTGGTTGTAGACCAAATATTAAGAAATGCCATGAGCTGTTTCTAATTTTGAAAATGTTTGCTACTAATCTCTTGAGACTACTTAAAATTCTTCAGCCACATGGAGCCCGGAGCTTTCTAGAAGCAAGCCAAGACACTAGGCTACAGCAAGACGGAACATTAGAAGCACTTATGTGCCAGTCTGATAGCAAGCATTTGGGAGCCTGTTCTCACAACCACTTCTCTGATCTGTGCAAAGAGCTGATCCAGGTCCAAATTAAAGGGCTAAGAGGACAGACATATAAGAGGATGTGTAAATAAGTAAGTATATCATAAAGTCATCAACAGCGGCGGAGCAAGCTGATTGGGCGCCTGGGGCGGCATGCATGCCCTGTGCCCAGGGGCGAGGCCAGCTGCCCGTGGGGGTGGGGCCATCCAGGGCAGGACACTCCGTGGGGCCTCCAAGGAGTTTGCCTGCCTCCTCCCACTCAGCCGCCCTACAGCTGGGGAGGGGAGGCAGTGGGCGAACTGTTTGGGCAGCGCGGAGCCTCCGCACACCCGAGCCACGACGTCTCTCCCAGGAGAGACGCGTGGCTCGGGTGCGCTGCAGGCTCCGCAGTGAGTGCCACCCAGCATTTTGTCACTCCCCTCAGTGGTGACACCCGGGGCGGTCCAAGCCTAAAAGGCTATAGCAGTGATGGGGAACCATTGGCCTGAGAGGCCAAATGCATCCTTCCATACCTTTCTGTCTAGCCCTTTGACTCTCCCCAGGCCACACCCCTTCCATGCCACACACCCTTCATTGACCTTGCTCCACACTCTCCTTGAGTGTTTTTGCCTGGCTGGAATGTGTCCTTGAGCTCTGACATTTCTCCATGCTTGCCTGGATGGAGGATTAGAGAGGGAGGTGTGAATGGATGTTCTCCTCTTTTATTGCTATGATGCCTTTGTTGTATCAAAATAATAACAATTGCCTACCCCTTTATCTGTTTACACATAAATTCGGATGCTTCTCTTCCACCCAGAAGGACCCCCAGAATAGCTAATAGGAATGCTAAGAAGAGACAGTATAGCAAGCTTTTGCTTTCAGAGGTTTGGCATGCAGCTCTTCTGCAGAGGCGTGTAAAGGACCTTGATAGGTCATTAGTTGAAATAATCTACATGGGACGGATAAGTTATAGGTCTATCCTGGGGGGGGGGAGAGATACTAGCCCAATTCTATCCCTTATACACAAGGCAGGAAAGTTGGGTTTTCTCTGAGATGAAATAATGATGCATTATTTTAAAAGGAAGAGCCTTGCTTTACTGCTGTAGCTAGGAGAATTATTAGAAATGTGCATTTTGGAGGGCCAGTCAAAAAACCCAGCAGAAGGAATAGCAAATATTGCATTGATTTTAATGAAGCTGGATTACGTGCTAAAAGTTATATATAGACGCAGGGGTGGATTTATATTTATACCCTTCTAAATTATACATAGCTACCCATTATTCATACTGCAGTAGCCACCAGAGGGCATTGATCAAGCATCCTAGAGTCAATCTGCTAGACACACTTTTTTAAATTTCATTGTGGCTTTGTCGAGATAAATCTGCCAGCAATGTTGTGCTAATAGGTATCCCTTATGGTTTAATTTTTTGAATCTGACAGATCAGATAACATTTTACTCTGGTGCAAAAGGGGTGGGGGGAAAGGCAAGCACACTGTAATAAAATAACCTTGAAGAGACAACTTAATTAGTATTTAAGTGATTCTGATTTACAGTGTAATTCGTATGGAAATATGGGTGCCCACCTGCATATCAAACGCCATCTCCACATTTGTAACTTTTTTATACTAAACAGCATTCATTTGCTTTATTCAAAAGTAAAGTAATTGTTTCAGGGACTATCTACATAGGGCGATTTATCTACGGCATTGGTGTGTATGAAGGTAACTATCGGCCCTAAGAACGATAATGTATGCTGAGATGCTAGAGCCACCTTGGACTAGTCTTCTCAACCTTGGAGGGGTTTAGTCAGAGTAGCTGGAAAACTGCATAAAGAGGGGGAAAACACCTCGATGATAGCCAAATGCTATACTTAAAGCATATTTTCGTTAAGTGAGTAAATGACATAAAAAAACACCTGGTAGAGAAACCTCCCATAGTCAGTATAATGAAGAACTTCTGCCTTGATAGAAATTCCAATTTCAAGAAGAAACCATCAGGTCTCATTTTGGCTTTGTATTTCAACTCTGTCCCTGTGATTATATAATGAGTGTACAGTAATTCAGTCAGCTTCTCTGTGTTGCTTTTGATTCTTTTTAAAAGGTGCTTTTGCTGGAAGACGATCTCCTTATTTCAACACATTGGTGTTACCAGGTGGAAGTAGCCTCTGGGTGCATCTGCACTGTGGAACCAAATGTTGCTCAAAATCTTGTACCTGTCAGATGACAGCGTGCCTGAACAAAGGCAGTGTGACTCATTAGTGCAACCTGCACTTTTCTAGGTGTTCCTGTGCTCCTTGAATATTAGACAGGCACCTACTGAAGACCAAACCTTTTCAGTTGAGATCTTTTCCGGTCTGCACCTCTATTGCAGTTGTTTTAAACAAAATGTTTTAGGGATGTTTTTATCTCTTGTTGTTTGCTGCCCTGGGCTCCATTGGGAGAATGATAGACAACTTTCTTCAAACGGACCTCTCTTTAGAAATCCATCTGGTATGAAACAACCTCTTTCACAACAGACAGGTTTCCTACGCAACAGAATTTGCTGCTGTGTATGAAATTTATTGTATCCTTGTGTGTGGTTCATCAAGGTAAAGGAAACTGCCTTATATTAATTCAGATCTTGTCAAGTGTTGTGCCATGATCTCTCCTCCAGTTTCTTAAATGCTTTCTTTCTCTGTGAATGAGGTTTCCATTTTTTCTGTATCATTCTCATTGTGTTTTAGAAGCCCTTAAGAATTTTGATCGGTGTGGAGTTTTGAGCTTACCTTATCATTATAAGGTAGCCAAGGGTGGTAGATGTGCTTTTCTTTCATGTAAATATTTCTGAAATCCTCTGCAGCCTCCTCAGCTGCCCCCCAATTCCTGATCTGGGGAAAAATATATGAAATGAGTTACTTTATGATATCTAATTGATGTACGTGCACCTGGGGAGGCTGCAGAATGCAGAGCAGGATGGAGGCAAATTGTAGAATGAAATAAAGGAGACGTACAAAGACCCCTTGTCCACATCAAAAATCAGATAAGTGTAACAAAACTCCTGCACCCCACATGTAAGGATCTCACTGGAAATTTCTCTCCTCCTTGATACAATTTCTTTGGGTATTATCTGATGGCATATGGTTAGGAAAAGCTGCAGGATGAATGTTCATCGTGGTACTAATCTAAACCAGTAATGCCTTCTTTGAACAGCTACTGCTGTCCGGTCCGGAGAGCAGAGATATTTTCTAATGGGATATTCTCCATGTACAATAGGTTCTACAACACTGAGAGGTGATCACTTTTCCTACAAAGGAGTTATATTCATATGTAAAACTGCATATAAGCATCACATACGTTTTGCCATGTGAATATTATTCAGCACCAACGATGCACAAGCTTTGCTCAGTTACCTACAGAGGATTGACTTTCACGTAGAATATTCTTCAGTGTCAGCCCAAGGTTGACGAGCACACTAGCATAGCTACAATACTGATGACATTTTAAAAAAGTATTGTTAGGTAAAAGTCTTCTACCCAAGGGACTATTGTTTCCTTTGCCTGTTTCTGTAAAGGATCTCAGTGACTAGAGTTCACTGAACTCTGAAGAACAAGAGACAAGAAAGAAAGAAAAAAGGTGGGGCGGGGGGGGTAGATAAGCTATCTGGCAGAAATACAAAACCCAAATATTTTTATTTTTTGGGTGTTGTTGAAGGTTTTTGCAACTCAGGTAAGGGAGCTCACTTTTCCTCACGCAATCTGTGCATTTCTCTGCTTTGGTACTTCAGTGACTGCCATAGAGTGCAGTGAATTCTAATACAGTTGACTGGAATGGGCAGCAGTACACAGAAAATTTAAAAAAAACAACAACTTTTTTTTTAAAGGTCATACTTGTGACACCATTTGAAACTATTTGCTTCCTCTTGGGGAAAACATTAAATTAAAAGACATCAAAAATAACAGCAGCAGGCTGGGGAGAGGGAATTGTTTGAGAAAGTTTATCCAAAATAATAATAATAATAATAATACTTTCTTCTCTAGTGTAGAGAAATGGATAGGATGTTCTGCTACATCTCTTTTTGTCCAGTAGGATGAGTAGATGAAACAAAACTCTTGTGTCATAGTGGATCCTCTATTTCAAATAAGTCAAAGGGTGCTTGGAAGCTGAATAAAAATCAAACCAGAAGAATTAACCTGCTTTAAACTAATGCATCCAAGCCTACTCACAACACAGCAGTCTTTAGTCCCACATTACCTTGCACATTCTGATAGCGATGGGAAAGTTCTCCTTTGGCTGAAATCAGACTTGGCTCAGTAATTATGTTAGTTAGTTAGTTAGTTATTGCTTATTAACAATAAAACACCAACAGTAAAAACCTGTATTAAATCCATTACAGATGCAGACTGCAATAAGAGTTTCTATTTAAAATACTCGTTGAAAAAAGAAATCCTTTCATATGCGCCAAAAAACCTCTATAGGAATGGAACTTAGCTGTTATGTAATGGGAGAGTGTTTATATTTTTATTTCAAAGGAGAGGTGCCACCACAATAAAGGCAGATTCCAACTTTATATGGAATGAAGCTTCTGGTCAGATGGAATGTGCAGGAGGCCCATTGGTTGGGTATATAGTAGGTGACATGATCTTATGAGCTTTCACAGGAAGCATTCAGATGAAAAAACCATCCATTTTAAAGAGATATTTCACTGCTTGTCGTGTTTACCGATGTATGTTGATAGTACCACTCCCATGGTGGTGCTTTCATGTGCTCTACTTTATTGTCTCATGGGAACTGTAACTCACCACACCAGCCATGGCTGAGGGCTGCTTGGGAATTCATGCATGCCACTTTTTGAAAAAGTGACACACCTAAGAACGGGAGGAGTGGGGACGGAGGAGAATCCTTAGATCTGGACAATAATGGCTCAAAAATGCTTGGAAGGAATCATTAATAACATTGATTAAAGTGTATGGGGTTGTCGTGAAGGACGAGAGGGGGAACTGCAATTGTTCCTAAATTTTAAATTAATTAAAAAATAAAAATAGGATAGGTTAAAAATGGGGGGGGGGGAATATGGAGTGATCTCCATTGTTAGTCCCATTGAGTTTTGTTGTGTGAGCAGAACCCTGTTCTACATGCACAATGAAAATGATGAAACAGTCCAATGGACTTCATTCCATTGAAATCAATGGAATGAAGTCCATTGCACTGTTCCATCACTCTCATTGTGCACGTAGAACAGGCTTCCGCTCACACAACAAAACTTCCCTTCCTCTCTTTCCCCTGCAACTCTCTGCACATCCTCAAATGTCTGCTCCAGAGGGTTGGGTAATCCTCCAGAGGAGGTTTTGGGGTGTGTTGAGATCTACAGGGGGAGGAGAGGAAGGGGAGGTGTGCTAATGCAGTGCTGGATACAACATATTGATTTTGGTGCCTCTGCTTGGAGTATGACTCATGTTGGCTGCCACCCGCTGACTATCTCTTCAAGCAATCAATAAGAGCATCAGCAAAAGTAAGGGTTACCTATTAGAGAATTTTGCGCATGTGCGTACAAAACAACCGGCTTCACAGTTCATGTAATTTCACAGTGTGAAAGTAAGGGATTTATTAAAGAACTTGCCACAGGCATTTACAAAACTGCTGAGGAAAATGTTGCCTAATTCATAATACGTTCTAGTCTTACACAGTCGTGGCAAATTCATATTCTGAGCCAGGTAATTACAAGCTGCAGCAATGTTATTACTTCTGCACTGTTTGGTCACTTCTGTGAGAATGAATACACCACTGCTTTTCTTCTTGCTTTGATTTCATGGTGAGAAGAAAGGCACAGCTGTAGTATATACATGTGTGTTCTGCAAGGGAGTGGGATGCTCCCTTTGAAAAGGGCAGGTTCTCCAACTATTTCCTCCCCAAAATGATCTCAGTTTCCTGTTTCTGGCCTGAACAGCAGCTGAACCTTTAATCAGTAATTTAAGGATGAACTGCCATGGGTCAGGCGCAAACTCTACAAAGGTAAAAGCATATTGAGTGACAGTGCCAGTAGTAAATATCTGGTGTGTATAACAAAGCGTGTGGATGTAGAATAGCCACTTACCATAACTGTATGGGTGGGAGAGCACAGAAACAACATTTTTTTTTAAAAAAAAAATGTTTCTAAGTTTATATTGGGAGAATGCAAATATATTGAATTTGAGCATGCTAATAATTACTTTATTAACACAGATTGTCAGCAGTGGCCACCATGATTCATATTTTAATTATCTTTATGGGAGGAAGGGGAAATCAAAAAAGTTTTACGTAAGTGTAATTAGATATTTTCAAAGCTCTAGCTATCAAGATGTTTGATACTTTCGGGTACTAGGGAAACCTCCTACAACACAGGAGGCTATGCTTTTGGCAGCTGCCTTACAAATATTTCACTCCTAACAGTATTTCTTCAGGTGTTAAATTACCGCCTTGTCACTCCCCACCCACCTCTTCCTACCCACCCACCCACCATGCCAAGATAAACAAAACTATTAAACAAAGTCAGGTGTTGGGTTTACCAATACATGAAAAGCAGCAGGGATTGTTTCAATTTTAGCTCAACTTCAGAGGGTTTTTGACAACATCTGCTTTCTAAATTCAGTGGAACTTGCTTCCTGCTAACAAATGTACCTAGGAAACCTACAAAAGTTGCAGCTTGGGCGTCCTCTTCATATGAAGAAGTGCATAGTTAGGTATTTGGCCACAGAATCAATGCATGTTCAGGTTTCTCCATTGGGTGTGTGCAGGTTGTGTGGTGGGCTGAGCTGCTCACTTGACTTACATCCAGCTGAGCCACTTGGCATACCAGGATAGAGAGCTGGGTGGTGAGGTTAGAGCACTGGATTAGTTCTGCTGGTGTGTTTTCTTTGCACTGACCTTGCCACTGCAGCCCTCTCCCTCTCCATCCCAGTGTGCTGTAGTGACTCCTCTGAACAGAGGTCAGCCACAGCCTCCCCATGCCAATCTCTCATGACCCTTGTACTGCTTGTTTGTGTGAACTGAACCTAAATGAGGGACTATTGGCTCCCAGTACGTTTCCGAGCACAATTCAAAGTGTTGGTGCTGACCTTTATAGCCCTAAACAGCCTTGGTCCAGTATACCTGAAGGAGTGTATCCACCCCCATCGTTCTGCCCAGACACTGAGGTTCAGTACCGGGGGCCTTCTGGTGGTTCCCTCACTGCGAGAAGCCAAGATACAGGGAACCAGGCAGAGGGCCTTCTCGGTAGTGGCATCTGCCCTGTGTAACACCCTCCCACCAGTTGTCAAAGAGAAAAACAACTACCAGACTTTTAGAAGACATCTGAAGGCAGCCCTGTTGTTTAGGGAAGCTTTTAATGTTTAATAGATTATTGTATTTTAACACTCTGTTGGAAGCTGCCCAGAGTGGCTGCGGAAACCCAGCCAGGTGGGTGGGGGTATAAATAATAAATTGTTGTTGTTGTTGTTGTTGTTGTTACTATATTTGGAACTTTTTCCAGTGCTATTTTTTATTATTGCATTGTTATCTGATTGTTTGAAATATGCTGTTCTCCAAGGGCATAAGGCTGAAAAGCGGTATACAACCATTGTCAAATGATATTAATACTGTTAAGAGTCTCCGAATGCTCTCATTTCAAGTTAATATTAATACAGAGCATAGTGTGGTTCAGCTTTCTGTGTGCCAGTTCTAAGTTGCTGTTGTGGCATGAAGAACTCCAATCTATATTGCAGGGGTAGAGGTCAATCTGCAGTCTTCCAGAATTCGTTGGACTCCAGTTCCCATCAGCCCTAGCCAACATAATTTACAGTCAGGGATGGTGGAAATTGTAGTCCAACAACAACTAGAAGAACACAGGTTTTCCACTTCTGAGTTGTAGGTAGCCAGCTGACATGGAGGTTGACTTGATGGAGAAGATCATGAGAATGGACCTTGATCAACTATGAAACATTGTACTTACATGCTAGAAGGACTATACTTAGTAACATATACAAGGCTGTCCATGGTGTGACTTACCACCATTCAAGCTAAATATTTGCAAAAGTTTTGTCAAGTCATTGCTTCAGAGCATAATCTCTCCCCTCCACCATGGCAGGATGTTTTAATTTCAGGAAAATTGATAGGTACAATGAATTTAATGGCCCCTAACTGACCTGTCTTATGTTTAAAAACACTGAGACAGATGTTATGGGCTTGAAACATCATACCAGGAATTTAGTGAAAGGAAAAGATAGGAATGTTTGATATAAGCTGGATACAGATCAAAAGGAAAAGGTATGAGGAGGATGAAAGAAATTCCTTGACAAATCCAATCATAAACATTTATAAAATTAAAACCGCAACCCTAATATGCAATATAATTAGTTGATAATATAACTGATTTTTTTAAATGAGCCATATTATGATATTCTTAGCAATATTAATCATTAGAGAACATAGAGTATGTTACAAAAAAGGTGTTGGTGCCAGTTAGAATATTTCATTAATAATCATAATAGTAGTCAAGGAATAGTCTTTGTGTTTAGGGTACAAATGAAGTGGACAGTTTTTGAGTTTCGTTTCACATTCATTTCAGATTTATTACATGTAAGATTTTGAAAAGCTTTCAAACTAAACTTCTTAAGTGAAATCAAGTGGCATTACATTCTCTTTGAGCCAAACGCTAGCCAGGCACTCTTTTGCATCTCTGGTGTATAACAGGGACTTAGAGGAAAGGAATTTGTCTAATTTGTTGTCTGATGCTTTTTGTCATATGGACAATGTCAGAGAGTCTTTCCAGATGATCAATTCATTCATTCATTCATTCATTCATCCCACAAGAAATGCTCAGTTGTTATTCATTTGCTGCAGGAGAAGCCTTGAGGTACCAAATCTGTTGAGGGGGATAAAATATTTTGCCAGATCCAAACAATATTAATTTCGGAAACATGGTTCTTCTTCCAACTATCACTTTCATTGCCATTGTTGGTCTCAGTAGTATGCGACTATGTGCCTGTCCTGGGCCAGTTTCTTAACAGTTTTCCTTAATCCTCAACATTAGTTTTCCTCAATGCATTACCAAGGAATTTACTTACTTTGTTTCCATCTCTCCCTACTTCCTTCTTCTCCCTCTCTTCAATGGTTTCTGCATCCTTTTGCTTATTTCCCCTCCCTTCTTCCATTGACCTTCGCTGTGTTCTCTACTCTTCACACTCTGTGGTTTCCTCTTTTAAGTTTGTTCCTCCTTTGAAATCAATAGCTCCTGCCGTCTTACATTATCTGCCTCATATCTTTAATCTGTTCATATTCTCAGGTTCTTTTCCTTCCTACTTGTCTCTTAATCACACACACACACACCTATATGCCTTGGGTTCCAGTTCCATCTCTTTGCATCCTTTATGTTTCTGATAGTGTTGTATTTTCATACGACATTCAATTTCTCCCTGCAAATTCGTAACTTGATCCGTTTTGCTCTGGGTTTCAATCTGCCCATTCAGCCAAAACAAACAAACAAACAAAAAACCATTTCCCCCTTGATCTAACGTGCCTTCCTTAACTATGTTTTCTGTTGATTTCTTTGTTATTTCCTTCTGGAAGTGTTCCCATTATGTCAGATTTTATAGTGAAGCCCACATTTGTCCCATCATACTAGTCCTTCATTTGGAATTTAGATCTGTGGTTTAGTCTGCAGTTTTACAAACCTTTCTGACAACTGGTTCAAGCATTCTACTTATGAGGTGTTTGGAGTGTATACTGGACTAGAATATAGCGCAAAGGGGGAGGGGCTTTAAAAAAAAAAACTCATGGACAAACCAAAATGGGGTCTTCAGCTCTTAAGAATTTATAATAAATATTCATAATCAATCAAAGAAGCAGCCATGCAATAGACCACAATGCGAAGCATGTCATTAGTATATTTATTACCCGCCCTCCATCTTCTGTATTCTGTATTCAGAGAACTGAATTTCTTGTCTTAGAGTAATTGCAAACAGCCACGTCAACATGGAAAGTGAGTCAACTGAAGCCACTCTGAGTTGTGCAGCATAGAGAGCCACTTGACTTTATGACAATATAAAATGTCACAGCTGTATCTTCCTCATATATCAAAGCCTTATTCAGTCCAACACTGCTGCAATTGTTCCTATTGCCTAGCTTTAGGGAATTGCTTCCGCTCACGTCTGTCATCCAAATTATTAACTCAAAAGTGTGACTGTGTCAGAATTTTGCTGGTTTTGTCTTGAAGATTACATCCATCCAGTTTCCTTGATGAATTTTATTGCTGCAAACAGACCTTGAACTTGCCCATGTATTTTATTGCAAGTTCATTATATCCGAGTCAAAAGGTTTACAGCCGGAAGTGTAGATACATTGGATTGTGGCAAACATTTCTTGCCTCTACATGCCATGTGTTACTGTACCATTTATAAGTTTTAAAGCCTTGACTTGAAAAAGCTTCATTGTTAAAACCACCATTTTCCTTCTGCTCAGTGTAGAGCGTTTCATACATCCATTCCTCCCCTTTCCCTTTCCGTTTTTTTTAATTGAGTACAGCTGCAGCCATCTAACACTTTGCCCTGGAGAAATATGATTGGAGCCAACCAGACTACAAAATACTAAACATTGCAAGAATCATGACCACTTTAAAAACAACAACAACAACAACAACACGTTAATTCTGCTTTAGAATAAAAGATGCCCATGTGGATTACAGGGTCCATCTTAAATAGCCATTGAGATTTGAAACCGTGTCTATAAAGTTTACAAGTGCTGAGACATAACAGGTATATATATATCAGCAAATGAGAGATAAACATTGCCTTATGGGTTGGAAATCCTACTAAAATCTCTTGCCTAAATGAAATGAATGAGCTCCTTTATATTTCAACCATTATTCTTTAAATGGCCAAAGGAACAATATTAGCTTGAAATATGCAGTGCATTCAGACTTCCCCTTTATTTTAGGGGTGGGAAA
The DNA here is from genome assembly GCF_009819535.1 of Lacerta agilis. Taxonomy (NCBI): domain Eukaryota; kingdom Metazoa; phylum Chordata; class Lepidosauria; order Squamata; family Lacertidae; genus Lacerta; species Lacerta agilis. The sequence goes on along the minus strand of NC_046317.1, from coordinate 29,162,512 downwards.
CAGTCATTGTTCAAACGCTACATAATAGTCTAGAGGATACGCTTCAGAAGATAGAGTGGGCTAGGAGACATGTCTGCAATTCTCTGGTCACTGGTGTATAACTAAGTAGTCCAAAAACTATAGCTTGTTTCAATTTGGCCTTTGCAAACAATTGAGCTGTGGCACATCCGGTACCTTCTGGAATTCTCAAAGCGACACTTTCCCCATGTTTTAGCTAACAATGGTAGATAAGGACTGTCATCTTAATGTCATGCTAGTTCAGGGGGATCTTTTGTTCTTCCTTCAGACAGGACTGGCTAGTCAGTCAGCAGAGATGCTTAATCTTGGAAGGATGCAGCTTTTACCCCCTTCCCCCCCTTTGAGATAAACATATTAGCATGTGCAGCTGATGACAACCAATGGCTATGGGGGTCTTGCAGTCGACGTTTGATGAAGCTCAAATGCTTCTTGCAGCTTCCTTTGCTTGGGAAAAACTGTTTCCTATGTGAAGAATATATTTACAAATGCACCAGCGCCATGGGTGATAGCTTTAACGAGGTGCAAAAATGAAGCGCAAAATTGCAAAGTGACTATTAGGACTACATTAAAGGTATGAGAGGAGAAAGCAACACGAAGCAATTACAGTGTCTTCTGTAGCTTAAACGAAAATTAAACAATTCTCCATATTATATTATATTAATCATATTGAAGAGGCATAGCATCTGCAGATGGTCTCAGGTTCTGTCAAAAACAGAAACAGGAGCAAAAAATGACCACAATTTGCATGTTCATCGAAGGTCAGGAATGGAAACCAGGCAAGCAAATATGAGCAGTATTTGCCAAGGTTTATTTAGTCCACAGACATTATGTAAATGATTATACAGTATTGTTTTCTGCATGATTTTTGATGTTCTCTTCCATTTAAATGTATGGAAATGAACTGTGTAATTAATGCCATTAGTTTTGGCTCTGGCAGATGACATGACAAACAAGGTACATAGGTTTTAGCAGAAGCCGAAATGCAGCAGAATTAAAAGAGTGCTGGTAGTTATGAGCACATGATGGGATTGGAATCGCTGCTGCCTCACTACACCACTGTCAGAAACCCAGGAGAAGTACTGCCAGTCACTGTACACTGTACAATACTGAGTAAGATGGTCTAAGGGTCTAACTTCGTAAAGGCGGCTTCCCATATTCCCCTATAGATGACATTTCATGCATCTGATGAAATGTGCCTGGCCTATGAAAACTTATAAATATGTCTTAAAATTCCACGACAGTCCTTTTTAAATAGAAGAGGAAGAAAAAGAAGGTAAGATGTGCATCACGTTATAGTGTTGTTGGTAGCAGGTGAATTCACCTTCTTTCAGGCTGTTTTATGAACATGTAATTCAGAGAAGGCTGGCTGCCTTCATGAATATTTCTGCGAGGTTTGGCTGAGTTTCAAGTGATACAAGGCCAGGCACCAAGCGAGAAGATTTATGGTTTCTAGGAGTAAGTAAGCAAACCTTGCTGCTTTCAGCTGACTCTTATTTTGAGGACTTTCTGTTCCAAACCCTATCAAAACAAAGCTTAGGGGGACAGTTTTCACTGCTGCAAAAACAACAAAAACCCATTATCCAAACCACAGGATGCGAAGCCTGGGCAAAATAATGAATAAAATAAAATGTGCCACAGAACACGCAGGGCTGAATTAGCAGGGATTTACACAGCTCTAATTATTATCATTGCACTGTAGGCTAATGATTATTTTAACAGAACTGATCGTATGAAATATGCAGAAATATTGAGTATGTGAGGGTCCATTACAAAGAATACAAAATAATATTTGCTGCAGGAATAATAGCAATGATTAGCATCCAACTAGAATGAAGAGATAGATACAGACAACTGCATAAGATAGGGAATAATATGGTTCCTGGAAGAAAAACTGGCTAATGTTTTTTGTTTTTTCCCCTTGTGCTGTCAACAACAGGACAGATTTTTCCCCCTGTTGTTCTTACTGCAAGCAGGCCCCAATTAGAGTCAACAAGGCAGTGCCAGAATAAATGCTTTTAGCTTTCACAGTCCAAAAAGGCAGTGGACCTTTTCGCATGCTTTGAATCTCACCTATAGGGCACATGTCAAACGCTAAAATGCCTCCATTAAGGTGGGAGATATGTGCATGTGCACACACATAATTTAAAGCCTTGAATAGAAATCCTATCCAAATGTACCCCCAGTATCTGCAGCTCACTACATTATTGTTACCGTCTTTAGGGGGCAGGTCCTTTAATTTTGAAATCACTGCTTTCAACTTAAAGACATTCTCACCTCCATTTTCACAATCTGCATGGCCCTGTGTTGTTCATCTAATCTGTATTGCAAAAGCGTGCAAAAACGATTGTTTTCAAAATTCCCTTTCTGTATACAAATGATCCATCAATATTACTAGTTAAAATGTTCAATTTCTACAGTTGTGGTAGCTTTCTTGAATGAGCAGGCATGAGATATATTTAACTTGTTCAGCAAATAATATTTCACTCTCTGTCTCTTGCTATATATGTTTATACTGGTACTGAAATTGGCATATAATTGTAGGATAGCAATACATTTATGTTGATGCTTTTATTGTAGCACCATTTTTTCATGATGTACAGCAGCTTGTTATTTTTCTGTGAAAGCAAATAAATAAATATAATGAAATCTGAGCTAGTGGACCCATTACTGTATATCTTGGAAGCTATAAGAATGGGAAGACTGGAAGATGCCTATAACCAAACAGATTGAAATGTGGCCACCTTTGTTGGTATTTCCAAAATCACAGAAAGTATTGCACTATAGGCTAGAGGCACCAAACAAGGGGAGCAATCCTAAGTGAAAGAATGTGAGATCATTAGGAAACATCAGCTCTATGAATGTCAAAATCTAAAAATTTGGAGTCTGCTGATGGGAGAGGGATGGAGGTTCCAGGCCTTTCATTTTTAGGAATTGTATAATACAGACACATGCCGTGACATAATATTATGTGCTTAATTTCAATTGAACTCTTGGAAGGGATAGTGACTGAAGCCATGACTCTCGTAGCCATATCCATCACAAATCCTTATGACTTTATGCTCTAACATTCTCTTAGTCGAAAGTACTGCCTCTGGCTTATAAGGCTCAACACCTCTTTTGCCATTTCCAAAGAAGCATCTATTATTTTAATCTACTAGGAATTCAAGAGAAAGCAAACAACAACAAAAACTATGGATCTTTAATGGGATTGAAACTGGTGGCTATTTTTCTGGGATTGATTGAATGGGATCATTAAATCTCTTTTGTTGGCTTTAATAGAGAATGATTGAAAAATCAATGGATACATACTTCAGATCACAGAAACGATGACATGTCAAAATGTCACCAGGGATGAAGAGCTAATGATAGAGCTCTGAAGAAAATGGATAAGGTCTCCCTTTGACTGCAGCACTTGCCAAGTTGAAAACATGAAAGTTACTCACTGAACAGCTTTTTAGTTTTTGAAAGCCTTCAACAATCATTGTGACTCGACGTATATCTGTCTCTTTTTCTTGAAGGAATAAAAATCATAAAGAAATCTCAGGAATTATTCTTCCTTGCCAATATGATGTTTTTTTGGAGGGAAGGGGGAAAGACAATATCTCAGTAGATGCTCTAAGCATCTTCCAACTTACACATGAAACTAAATACGATAGGCAACAACAATAAATTCAGTGATGGGGGGAAAACAGACACATCAATTGATAGTTGATGTTTAATGTCCCCTTTCTTACAGTGTATTGTTGCTTGTGGCAGACATTCTCAACACATTATAAAGCAATGTGAATGACGTAAATTTTGCAATACAGTTTTCTTTGTAAACACTCAGAGAAGTTGTTAATGTTGTTGCTATTATAATAATCAAGCCATGGACTGAGGATTTTGATACTTGATATGCAGACTTGGAGGTTTCTCTTAGGGTGTGTGTGAATCAAGAGATATTCTATCTTATAATGAAGAAAAAGAAGAGCCATGGGGAGAAGGAGGAGGCCACCAGGTGGTGGTTAGGGTTTCCTGCAGGTCATCAGGATCTTGGGTCCTCCTGTCAAAATACTATGTAGTGCTCCAGGGAGGAAAAGACCTCTACGCTTCCATTTTGGTGGCCAGGGCACTACTGTGACTCCCATCCATCAGGCCAAGTAAATACGGTTTTCAGTAAAGGGAATATGGGGATCAAAGGGCTGGGTAAATGGGAAGGGATTAGTAGTATATTCTTCCCCAACTCAGATTTTAATCCAAGAATAATTCAGGGCTCTTGGTTGTCCATCCTTTGACACAAGCATTATTAGTTTCCATAGTTCCCAGGTGATCATCACTGTCATCTTTATATGATGACTATACATAAAGTTGACTGGATTGTGCTAAGAAATATATTGCCTTTTTTCAGTTCTGCGGCTACTGAAAGTGTACTTCATAGGCTGAACCCAAATTCCAAGGAGAGAAGGCTCCCTTCTGTTCAGTCTTTTAATACCCAACAATACATCAACTTTCAAGGAGAATTCTGCTTGTTTGGATTTTTGCAATGGTGCAACCTGGTCTGACACTTTTGAACTTTCTTGCAGACTGGAACACAAGTCACAATTGGATTACACATTTTTCTGAATTTTGCAATTCGTATTCCGTGTGCAAAAACTACAAGCATATATGTATTTTTACATATTTTACATTTTATATTTTACATGAATGTTGCATGTGGTATACTTATTTTACTGGAGAATGCACTAAAAAGCACTGAAAAGTGTTTCTTTTACAGTAAAGATGTGCTACAGAGACATGCCAGTAAGACTGAAATGGGACAAAATTAATTGCTCAGCCCATCCTTGAATATTGTCTTTACATTTTTCATCTGTGCACCAGTAGAGTGTTCTTTGGGAAAACATGAAAGACACAGAAAGATGGTCAGTGTAAAGAGAAGCAAGTCTCATCGAAACAATTCCAGTAGAAAAGAAAATGCAAAGTTAAGCCTGGCAGCACCTTTCATACCTGCCTGACCAAGTCCAATTTGTAGAGAGTCTCAACAGTAATAAAACCCAGGCTGGCCCTAATCCAGATACAGGCACATTAGAGCTACTGCAAAAGATGAAATCAAGTGTCTTTGATCTAACTTCTGAACAACACAGAAAAAGAGTCTTGAATAACTACATCATAAACTTGGCACATCTTTCTCTGGAAGACCTTCCAAAGCCCAAGAATGAAAATCTTTTGAAATTATTGTTAAGATCTCTTTTGTATGTGCTAGTTTCTTGTTGCTAAAGGTTATGCTGTAGGAGGAATAAATACCTGTTATGTTTTATGTATCTGACTTGTTATTTGATATAAATTCCTTCCAAGGTATTTTTACCTACATAAAATCTTGAGGATGGGTAGACTCACACTTTAAATAAATAAAATAGTTAGATCCTTTTAAAAATGCAGACACATGCTTAGGTGTAAATCAAAAATAAATTGCAGAAGATTTTATGACATTCCCCGTGATAGTTTAGTAAACATGAAACACAAACATAATTGCTTGGCTCCTAACTAGGTGCTTGGAAATTGGGTTCTTCCATTAAAGAGGGCACGTGTTGTGATGCGACCTGGCCACGCATTGTTTGGGCACAATCTGATCAATGGGGTGCCTCAAAAAGAAGCAATGCGGGACCTATATAACCCATGCGAGGCTTATGAGCTTCCTCTTTGGGGCTATCGCATCGGAACACCCACCCACCTCTCCCTATATTTAGGGCTTGTGCTAGACCTTGCTATGCCGTCGTGTGTCGCCTGCTTTTGGGGCAGGGTCACGTTGGAATTTTCCCCACTTGGCTGATCGACTGGTGCCATTGGGTTTTGCTTGCCAAGTAGCAAATCATCACAAGTTGTAAGGTTGTGGATAGGCTATGGTTCAGGTGATAGGCGTGGCACGTGACGTGGCCATGCCTATGCAATGAAGGGTATTCCGGTAAAGGAATCAAGGGACTCACTGATTTGGCGAACCCCAAAAGGGGTTCTGCCTGTGCCCGAGTCCAAGGGACATCAGGGTGGCTGTTTGGCGCTCCCTCCATCAGCTGTCCCTGGTGTTCATCCTTTGGCTGTCCTATGAACGTGGCTCTGGGACAGCGCTGCCTGCATGGGTGCAGGGAGATAGTCGAACCAGAACCTATGCAACCACTCACCTGATTGTAATCAATAAAGTTGTGGCCTAAATTTCTGCCAAAAACCAAACCAAATATCTGACTCCTGTGTGAATTTATTTAAGGGAAAGGTGAAAGGTGTAAACACGCAAATAGAACTATTCATTCCATTCATGGAGGAACTGCGATCCAGAGGAAGATCCTCCAACAGAAAGGAGATAGGCATTTTTTTCCAGTTTCCCCCTTAACCCCACTGCGTTGCTTCTCATCCTATTGTAGATGGTCCCCCAATCTCCCAGAGCTGATTGGTTGGGGCATGGACAGACCCCGTTCCACCAGGGGCAGTATTCCATGGCCAGAACTATGCTAAGGAAACAAATCCACCAGCAGAAGATTAGATAGGATTAATTGTGTTGTTGTTTTTTCAGATGGAGCATATTAGAGTACAGTTCTGGCTACTCTCAGGTGGACGCTATTGTGGGCCGGCATTTTCCCCACCCGCTTCTTGTTTTTACATACTTCTGAGAAGCCCAAAATGGACATTTCAATCAAAATGGAAGCTGGCTAGCATGTGCGAGTCTACACTTCTTTTTTTAAAAAAGATCCATCACTCCATCTAGCTCCTAGCTGCTCCTGTCCACCATTGATCAAGCTACAGGGCAGGGCCAATTCATATTTCCTTTTCTTCAAGCTGTCTCCAGTGTAGTGTTGGGGGGTCATTAAGCTTTCCAGCCAAGCCTCTGCAGTTTCATGTGCACACGTTTGTGCAAGGGCCTTTCCGAGCTGCCCTAGCCATCTACCTGAATCTAAGAGAATGAAGGATGCAGGCTGCATTTAACTGACCTGCACCAGAACCAGGAGCAACCCTCAAACCAGCTAGGATAGGGAGACAACTTGCCATAATTTTTAGCTGTGATGTTGTCAAACCGGCATCCGTTCAGAGCTGCCTCAAGTAGCCCGGCAACTTAATGTAACAACTTCATGGTGAGTTCTGGCACCTATTTTTTTTGGGGGGGGGAGCACTGGTTAGGATCCAAGCCACTGAAGCTCTTAATAAAATAATAATATGATGAAGTTTCAGAACGGTGATGCAAAATTTTGTTTCTGTTGCAAAAACAACAACACCAAATGTAACTTGGGCACCAGTTGTGGTGTACAAACATGTTCACCGGTAATTAGTATGGCCACAAAGCATGTGCTGGTAGCTGCAGTCCCAAACATCTGAAGGGCAGCAGGTTGGTAAAAGCTGCTTTAAGTAGATTTTTGTGCTAGCATACCTCCGTGTGTGAGAGAAAGAGAGAGAGAGAGGAAAGAAGAGAGCACTTTAATATACTACTCCTGTAAGTTTTCTTTGGGCTCAGTCCCAAAAATATGCCAGTATTTGTGCTTCCCTAGTAATCAGTCAAGTCTCCCCATTGTCGGCATGTCTAAATATTTCCAGTTTATCTCATACTCTCCACTCAATGGCATGTCTTCACGAAAGACTTCAAGGGCTTCATATCTTCAGCAAACACACTTGTAATCTGTGGTCCTAATTTGGCTGCAGGCTGTGACAATTAAGGAAAGTATGATTTATACATGGACACAAGCAAAGTTGGGGCCAGTTCTGTTTCAAATAATGGAGTGTTAATACCAGTCATTTACTGGTGGCTATAATAGTACCAGGTCCCTTAAAAAATAATAATTGAAGGATGAGTTTTATTCTACTTAAAAGCCAAAGTGCCTGAAGAGAATTTGTTTAACTCCAAGCTTCCTTTTGGGCAAGGAGCTACACTAGCTGCAGGTAGCTCTAGAAAACAGTGCTCATAACTACCCACATCTAATTCATGCTGCTGTGTGCAGCCCTAAGGTCACAATTATTTCTGAATTCCACAACAAATGGAGACTTGATATGATGGCTAAAGCAGAATAGCTGGAGATTTCCCTCCCCCTCCCCTAGCTACAACCCAGAGAAGTCCTCTTGGCTGAAAACAATATGTCACCTCTAATCTTATTTCCTTCTCCTAGCCTGTATTTTCATTAACCCACTTTTTATTTCATAGCCTGCAATCTGACACAGTACTCGCTTTGTTTCCAGAATAATTGTGTGTGACTTTACAAGGGGCTAAATTGATGGAATGGATTAGACCAGTCTGCAAAAGATGTGTTCCCCCGCTGCCCTCCCCCCCCAACAGCTGTTTTCCAAACAACTTCATTTGGGAAGCAGGAAAGAAACGAGATTTATTGAGCACTCGTTCATAGCTTTACTTTTAAATAAATCCAGTATATCATGGACAATCTGTGCCTTTCTGTTGTTGTTACCCACCGCAAAGTTTAGACCTATAAAATAGATAAATTGCCATTAATATCTGCCTGCCATTTGGTAATTTGTATATCAACATGCCTTCCAACATTTTGCAAATGGAAATAGGATCATGCTTGTAATATCCTCAGTTCTTAATCTGAAGATCATAGTCGGAGCGATTCCCCCTATTATTGCTCATTGCTGAAACTTTTCTTTGTGTTTCTTTTCTTTTAAAAAATATGAAATTGCTTCTGTTCCTCTGATTTAACAGCTAGGACCATGCTAGTTCTAGGGGAAAAAAGACAATGCTGACTTACCACCTTTTAAAATATGCCTCAGCTGCTAAAGTAGGAAATGGAAGACAGCGCACTGCATAGTGTCTTCTTCTTCTTCTTCTTCTTCTTCTTCTTCTTATTATTATTATTATTATTATTATTATTATTATTATTTATGAGAATTATTTATATTTCATCTATTGGGATAAATCCTATCAATGTGGCTTACAAGATAGTCAATCTGGGGCAGGTTCTGTGGTCGTCTTTCAGAAGCATCTTGAAGCTCTGGAGTCTGGCAGAATAAGTTTGTCCTTTTGATGGGACTTTTCCCAAAGCACCAAAAATTAGTTAATCTAGCTCACAGATAGCCAACATGGTTGCATCCAGATTTTGTGGTGTACAACCAGCATTGTTCTTAATACATTGACCATGCTGTCTGGGGCTGAGAGGGGGTGTAGAACAAAACGTTAGGAGGGCACCGCAATGACCAACCCTGATCTAAGAGTTATGTTTCTCCCTCTGCTCACCATCATGACATTACTTGGTTTGAAAGTTTAGAGGATGGAGAAATATTTAAGCTAATGTGTTTCAGCCAATTGGTTCCATGAAATTTATGGGAGTGGGGTTTCCTTTGTGAACACAGGAACTTTCTTTTGCCCTGGCTTCTCTTATTTCTTAGTATCAGTGAGTTCATTCTACTCTGATCAGCAGCACAATTAGATGGTATAATAAGATAAAGGCCCACGGTGGTTTTAAAAACCATATAATCAGAAAATCATTGTTCAATGCATGGATTAGGTATAAAGATTTACTAGAAAGAAAAACACCTAGGTGGATTTCACCACTAGAGGCTAAGACCCATAAAAGGTTAAATATGGAAACCAAGTGGCTGAAATACAGTGATCTCTTGATGGAAGTTGATAATAAATTTAAACTAAAGTCTTATGAATAGCTTGAAGACAATTTAAATTACTGGTTGCAATATCATCAGATTAATGAAATGTTTAAGGTGGATATAAAAATACTGGTTTTCAATCAGAAAAATCCAAATTGAAAACAGAATTGTTGGATACAAAGAGTAAATATCTTTCCAATATGTATAATTTACTGTTGGAATGGCATACGAAGGATTACAAGTGAAATCTGTAATGATAGGATGGGCTAAGGATGTGGGGCACAACATTATGCTTAAAGACTGGGAGAAATTGTGGAAAAAAGGAATTAAGTTTACTGCATGTACTGCTTTGAGAGAAAATATAATGAAAATGATGTATAGATGGTATTTAACACCTGTAAAACTTGTAAAAATGTATCATACATCTGATAACAAATGTTGGAAATGTAAGGAAAAAGAAGGGACCTTTTACCACATGAGGTGGACGTGCCCCAAGGTAGAAGACTTCTGGGAAAAGATTTATAATGAAATGAAAAAAGTGTTGAAAGACACTTTTATTAAGAAAGCAGAAGCCTTTTTATTGAATCAAGAATGACAGGAAGAAACTCAAGGATAAACAAAATATAATTGTTGGTATGTGTGTGTTTTGTTTTTATTCCCTGTGTTCTAAATGATTTTTAATTCAAATATTGCAACTTACATTTGTTGAATTTTTACTTATTTATTTATTTATTTATTTATTTTACAAAACAGAGAAGGCATTCAATCACTGCACCAAGGGAAGGCATGCACCAAGTACAATGGCAATTGAAAAGCAAGCATTTTCTTACTATGGAATTCACAGGGTTCAGATTAAAATGATATTTGAGAATATTGTATTTCCAAAAAGATGTTGCCTAGAAATAAACCATTTAATGTTTATAGGCCACCCTCAGGACTCACACAGCATGTGAACATTAAATTAATGAAGCTTGTATCAGCAGAGCCATTGGAGAATCTTAGCTATAGCACAATCCTAATTCTGGTGAATCAATTGGGGGTTTCCTCATTGAGTTTAATGAGTGAAGAATGCACCCTGCAGTGGTCCATCTCTTTCTTGCTAACAGTGTCTTCCTATCTATGAACAAGTGTGCAAGCAAGGGTTTTGTATAGGGTGGAACCCCTGGGCAATGATTATACTCACACTAACAATGCATCCTTGCTTGTCAGATATGAACAGAAAAACCTTTGCAGCTCTAACACTTTCCTTATTTGGGGGGGGGGAATAGCACTGATCTGTGAACATTTTTTTAATAGCATCAAATGGTGCCTCCCTTTTGGTCATTCTTCAGGGGTTGCTGAAAGTGTTGATATGGTTAGGAATCATCGCCAAAAATAGGCTTGCAGGAGTTGTAGATCAGTGACATCTGGAGGGTCATTGGTTCCCCACACCTGTTCTAAATAAACTTAACTTGCCTTTACTGGTGTCAGAAAGTACCTTATCAGATACACAGCCCACAAGATAACCATGATCCCTGGTTGCTCCACCGAGTATGCTGTGTTTATGTTGATAGTGCTTATAACCTTCTAGCGATCCAAATTCAGTAACTGAACATTCCTTGTGGCTGCTTACTGATACAACTGGAAACCGTGTAAGAGTCTGTGTAAGATAGCCAAAGGAGGAGATTAAACACAAGCAAACTCACACCTGATACCTCATGAAAAAATGATCTGTTACTGAATAAAAAGGACCCACAAACATGAAAGGGGACAAGGATCTCTTCCATATGAATCGGAGGAAATAAGTTTCACAAAAGCTATTCGGAACATTTTCCTTCTCCTATTTGTAATATGCATGCACATGCTGCAGAAAGAACATGTTATTAAAACCAAGCCTTTTGGGGGGGGGGATGAGGGAGACCAAAGGCTAATCCCACCTGAATTAGCTAGTTGGGGGGAGATGAGAAATAGTGTGAACACAAAGAGAAAAGTGGGATAGAAGAGGGGTGGAAAGAGGGGAAAGCAAGAGATCGAGAAACACAAAAGGAGTAAATATACAAAGAAAAGATGTGACAGAAGGGATGGGAATGAAGGAAATCAGAAGGGGTGGATGTATGGAAGAAAACAAGCTGAGGAAAAAGGATGGAAAGATGAGTGAGAAAAGGGACAGGACAGGAAGGCAACTACAGGACCAATGGGAAGAAGGATGATGGAAAATACAGGAGGAGCTTATCATTCTCTCCTTCCTCTCTCACACACATGACAGGGACCTCTACTCTCCATGGAAGAGGCAGTTAGTCATGGCAAGGATTTTTTGCAGTGGCAAAACAAACAGGCTTTTTATGGGAGAAGGGGAAACAGTGCCAAAAAAAAAGCAAGAAGTATTACATTATTGTAGGTGAGATTAAGAGAGGGCGCCTGATTACCCTTTGTCTCTGACTTAACATTAACGTGAATGTGTGTGCGGTAATCTGTGTTGCCTATTAGTAAAAAGAGAATGTGGTTTTTGAATGTCATGAGAATGCGAGCTCTTTTATCTTAATTAGTAGATTAAATACAAGGAAGCTCCTGGCGAAGATTCTTGAGAAAGAAAATGCATCCATACCATACCTGCCCAGGCTCATTTTACAAGTTTTAAAATATTCAGTCTGTTTGCCCTGTAAACATGGTTGTCATTGTCAGGACAGATTCTGACTTGGCAATCTCATAGGAACAGAGGAACTTGCCTTTTACTGAGCCAAACCATTGGTCCACCTAGGTTAGCATTATCTGCAATCACTGGTAGCAGCTCACGGGGATTTCAGAAAGGGGTTTCTCTCAACCCTACTGTAGATGCTTGAGATTGGACCTCCTGCATGCAGCAGAGCAGATGCTATTTACTTTCTCCAATAAAGGCATAAAGGCAACTCCACAGTATAGTAATTAACACAATAACTATATAAGAGCGTCATAATTGCTATGTCTTCATACCTCCTTTTATTCCATGTTAATTTAAAGGAACCCAAAGCCACTTCTCCGAGTCAATGCCAGCATGCCAATGTTGTCCATTCAGCTCGTCCAAAATGGCAATGGAATTTCCAGATGGCCTCAAGCACAATTCTCCTCCGAGCTACGAGTGGCAGGCTGTACTGTGTTGAACGTTTCCAACAAACGTTTGAACAAACAAGCAAACACTACGGGAGGATGCATACCAACCAGCATTCACCGTCGAACAAAGGAATTCTTGCTAACACTCAAGCAGTAAGTGAGCATTATTTACTGCTAGATTACAATAGAATTCCTGTGGTATCACATATTATATTCACATTAAAACCAAATGAGCTCATCGTGATTAATGTTACCACAATGAATGCTGGAGGAATTAGAAATGATTACCCACTCATTGTAAAGGGTTGCTGATAATTAGTGCTATTACACAAAAAGGTACATTTTAAGCAATCATCATAATTAATTCATTCTGCATTGTATTATGCAGTGCCGATAACAATGAGGTCTCCTGGTTCTTCTGTGGCTCTCACATGTACATCTGTCAACTCTCCTTTTGTAATGCCTCTCTCTAGATTAGTGTCAAGTGACAAACACGTCAATGGTTACCTGTAGGGGATCATATCCTGTTTTCTCCTCTTAAATGTTCTACTATAGCAGTTAGTAAATCATTTTTTTAAAAGAAATACAATAGGCTATGCAGAATAATCTCAGTAAATATGAATGCCTTTAGCTAGGGCAAACAAAGTAGCAATGATCTAACATTAATCTATTTTAGGAAAAAGTCGAATACGAGGACTTCCGGTGGAGCTGCGGCCATCGCAGGATCGTGGAATATCCCTCTTGGGAGTTCCAGGCGTACCTGGGGGAAAAAGGGGTCGCGCAAAGGCTAAGCGGACCCGTCGCTTCAAGGGGGGTTACCTTGAAGCTCAGTGTACCCGGCAGCGTCATTTGCTGCACCCCTGAACTGAGGCTCGAGCATGAACTTCAGGAATAAGGGGTGAAAAGCGGACGCAAGTAGGGGACATCGCACCCCCCCAGCGGCGCAAAGCCTCGAGATCCGGATAAAAGCAGCCCGCTTCCAAGACAAAAGGGAAAGAAGACAAAAAACGGGAGCAGCAGGAAAGATCAAGCTGCCTAAGAATTTAAGAATTGGCAACTGGACAGATTTGGACGGGAGTAAGAGACGCAAAAAGGGAGTCCGTCTCTACTCTGGCGAAAAGATGGCGCTGGGCATGACTGTGCAAGACGAACAAAAAACAGCGTTCCTGTAAAGTGAGTAAAACCCGTTTTGACTAACTACCCGGGTAGACAATCTACGGGTGGTTTAAAGGACTCTATTAATATAAGAAGAAGAACTAGAGTATATCTGAAACCCAAGGGATCTTGCGGGGGCAGAATAGAAGGAAAAGTGACTTTTGAGAATCCTTTAAGAGATTTTTAGATCGGCTCCCCACCGTGTCGGCAAACCCAGAACAGAGAGAAGTGAAAGGAGAGGAGAAAGGAGAAAGGAGAAAGGAGAAAGGAGAGGGGTTTTTGCAAGACACGGTGGGTAAAGGGTTGTTTTGAGAAGTCGGAAAGCATTGGGGTTCGGAGAGACTCGCAAAGTTGTTACATTGAAACCCTTGAAGCCCCCCTCCCTCCGAGCGCAAGAGGATTAGATCGGCAGGCGGCGGAACGAAGTAAGGGGTATCGACCCTGTGGATTACAAATTCTCCTTTGGTTTCCTGGTTTAAGGGGTAACGATCCCTTGGATTACAAACATCGATTGAGCAGAGACTGAGGGTCAAAACGTTCGTCGCGGGGAAACTAGACAATTACTACAGCCGCCGGACTGAGCTTTTGGGTTTCGGGGGTGTATTGGAAGGGAGGGAAGGGGAGGGAAGGGGCTTGCTTTTCAGGTGTGACTTTTAGTAGTTTCTTGCTAGACTTTTTCCGAGACTGATCGCTGATTGAAAGAGTAACTGTCGCCCATATTTAGTCTACAAAGTAGCAAGAGAAGAAATGGAGCCGTTACAGAGAAAGTGAAAGCAACTCCGGGACTCCGGTGAACAAAGAAAGCGAAAGTAAGAAGACAGGACTATTGAACTGAGTAAAAAAATAGACGCTCTCCACAGATTATTAGGCGCCACCTATAGGCAGGAATTGGACTGTAGGATAAAAGATTGTAATTTAAGTGAGGTCTGGGCCCCCTAGTGGTTGGAAAAATATAATAGAAGTTAAATTCTGAAGTAGAAATGAAGGGGAATAAAGGGAGTGCAACACCAGGGGATAGAAGGTCCTCAAAGCAAGAGGAAGGGAAAGAATGGAAAGGTCTATTATCAGAAATAAAGAAAGAAATAAGACAAAGTGAACAGAATATTGAAAAAAAAATCACAGATTTGAAGGAGTCAATGGATGAGAAATTTGAGAAAGTAGTAGGAGAGCTGACAGAACAATTAAAAGATTTGTCCACCAAATCTAAAACAATAGAAAACTCAGTAAAGAAAGTACAGAAGGAAGTCAATCAAACAAAGAAAGACACAGAAAAGGTAAAAGAAGAAGTTGGAGATCTAAACAGGGTCCAAGAAGAAATGTTGGACAATTTAGCCATGTTAGAACTCAGGCAAAAACAATTAAATCTCAAATTCCGCGGGATTCCGGTGGAAGCCAACGAGAACATAAGACAAAAATTAGTGGCTGAATTAGCTAAATGGCTGGATACAAAACAAGAAGTGGTGGAATACTCTATTCTGAACGCCTTCAGAATAGGGGTAAAATCTATAAAGGCCAGAGCGAAAAAGTTACCAGGAGATTGCTTGGTAATGTTTAATTCATTAGATATTAGAAATGAGATCCTGAGACTAAGCCACTCTCAAAAATTGATAATAGGAGGCAGAGAAATTAGCATATATAAAGAAATT
This sequence comes from Lacerta agilis, assembly GCF_009819535.1. NCBI lineage: Eukaryota > Metazoa > Chordata > Lepidosauria > Squamata > Lacertidae > Lacerta > Lacerta agilis. The sequence goes on along the minus strand of NC_046317.1, from coordinate 29,147,063 downwards.
CCAGTGAGATTTTTACAGAAGAGAGGGTCATATCATGCGTTGGCAGAAACCCTAAGGAAGAAAGGGATAAGCTTTCGATGGGAATTCCCCGAGGGATTGACGTTTTATTTTAAAGGTAAAAGATATAAGATCAAGAATGTACAAGAATTAAAGAAGTTCACCAGGAGATACCCGAAGGAGCTGGGATTGGAGGAGGAGAAGAAGGGAAAGAGAGTGAGAGAAATAGCAGAAAGGAAGAAGGAGGAAGGAGCAGTAGGAGGGGCAGAGGAAGAGGAAGACGAAGAAGAAGAAGAAGGGAGAGAAAGAAGGGAACAGGAAAGTGAAGAGGAAGAAGAGGAAGAAGAGGAAGAAGAACAGGAGAAAGAAGACAGCGAGAGCACCAATTTGTAGAAAGCTTAATAGGAAGAATTTATAAGACATCAGAATCGGAAACGAAATATGATTTTAAAACTCCAATCCTGCAATATAAATGGTTTAAACAATAAATGTAAGAGAAATAAAGTTGAACATGTTTTGAACAAACAAAAACTAGATGTCATATGTTTACAAGAAACCCACATTGCCAAAAAACATAGAATATTAATAAATAAAAGATTGGGTTTGGATTTTGTGTCGGCAGATAAAAAGAAAAAGCGAGGGGTGGTTTTTTATATAAAACAGAACTTAGAACCTAAGCTGGTGTATAAAGATGAAGAAGGGAGAGTGGTAATCGTACAAATAACATGGCAAGGTGAGAAAATACAATTGGTGGGGATATATGCCCCGAATAATAAAAAAGCAAAATTTTATAAAAAGTTGGAGGAAATATTGCTTGAATTTGCGGATCAAAAACAAATTCTAATGGGTGACATGAATGGGGTTGTAAACCCGGCATTGGACAGATCCTCAAGAAGCTCAGGTTCAGAAGGCAAATTACCAAAGACTTTCTTTACACTAACAGAGAACCTAAATTTGTTAGATGCATGGAGAGCCAAGCACCCTATAACAAGACAATATACTTATTTTTCGGAGCCCAACAAAAGTTCAGGGAGAATAGATCACATCTGGGTCACTAAGGGATTGTTATTTAAGGTGAACAAAATAGAGATTCAGCCGAGAATATTATCTGACCATAATGCTGTATATATGGAATTAAAAGGAGAAGGCGCCAAAACCAGGTGGAGAATGAATGAGAGCTTACTGAACGATGGCAAAGTAGTAGAAAAAGCAAAGAAGGTATTAAATGATTATTTTGAACTGAATATGAATAAAGGAACAGACCTGAACATGGTGTGGGATGCCAGCAAGGCGGTGATAAGAGGTTTCATGATCTCTCAAGACATTGGTAAAAGGAAAGAAAGAGAGAAGAAGAAAGAAGAAATCTTAAAAGAACTGGAAGATAAAGAAAGGCAATTAACTTTAAAACCAGGAAATCAAGATCTGAAGCAAAATATTAAGGGGCTGAAAAACCAATTTGAAATATTAATCAATCAGGAAATTGAGTGGAAATTAAAATGGTTAAGACAAAAGAATTTTGAGCATGCCAACAAAACGGGGAAAGTATTGGCATGGCAATTGAAAAAAAGACAAGAACAAAGTATAATAAATAAAATCAAAAGGAATGAGGAAATAATTGAGAACCCAAAAGAAATCAAAAATATATTTCAGGAATTCTATAAGAATCTTTATCAGAAAGAACAAGAGAAGGAAGAAGAGATGGATTATTATTTAGAAAAGAATAAACCAAAAAAAATCTCAAAAGAGGATCAAGAACAATTAAATGCATTGATAACAGAAGAAGAACTCAATTGCGCAATACAAAAATTAAAAGGAGGGAAAGCCCCAGGCCCCGATGGCTTATCGACGAGATATTATAAGGAATTGGCATCCCAGTTAGTACCAAGGTTGTTGGAGGTCATGAATGGGATTTTGATCAATGGGAAAGTCCCAAACTCATGGAAAGAGGCCTTTATTTCGTTAATTCCCAAACAAGGCACAGATTTATTAAATGTTAAAAATTACCGGCCGATTTCATTATTGAATTTAGATTATAAATTGTTTACAAACATATTGGCGGACAGATTGAAAAAAGTTTTAAATAAAATAATCCATAAAGACCAAGCAGGGTTCCTCCCAGGTAGGCAGATGAAAAACAATATCAGAACAATTGTAGATCTAATTGAGTACTTGGACTTAAAAATACAGAAAAAAGCAGCCTTAATCTTTATAGATGCCGAAAAGGCTTTCGACAACGTATCGTGGCAATTCATGATGAAGGTTCTAAAAAAGTTGGAGGTGGGAACAAAATTCCTAAATGGGATCATGGCCATCTATAAAGAACAAGTGGCAAAATTAGTGGTCAACACTACATTAACAGATGAATTTACAATTACAAAAGGAACAAGACAGGGATGCCCAATATCGCCGCTTCTCTTTATTGTTGTGCTAGAAGTTTTGGCAAATAAATTAAGAGACACAAAAGATATTAAAGGAGTTAAGATTGGCAAAAGAGAATTCAAAATAAAGGCCTTCGCGGATGATTTAGTCATGACGTTAGAGGAACCGATGCAGAGTCTGGGAGAAATGTTGAAAGTAATAGAGGAGTTTGGGAAACTAGCAGGTTTTAAGTTAAACAAAGAAAAAACAAAAATGCTGGTCAAAAATCTAAATAAGAACGAAATTGAGGAATTACAGGAAAAGTATGGCATTATGGTGGTAAAAAAGGTTAAATATCTTGGAATTTGGCTGTCACCTAAAAATATTAATCTGTTTAGTGATAATTATGATTTGACATGGAAAGAAATTAAAAGAGATTTAGAAATTTGGAATAAGCTAAATTTATCTCTGTGGGGAAGGATTGCAAGCGTGAAAATGAGTGTCCTGCCGAAAGTCCTATTTCTTTTTCAAATGTTACCTGTGATAAAAGGCACAAGTCAGCTAAAGGAATGGCAGAGAAATCTGTCAAAATTTATCTGGCAAGGCAAACGTCCAAGAATCAAACATAAATTACTAATAGATAAAAAAGAGAGAGGAGGATTTGGATTGCCAGATTTAAAAATTTATTACGAAGCATCATGCATGACCTGGTTGAAAGAGTGGATGACTTTAAAGGATAGAGAGATATTGGATTTGGAAGGCTTTAACAACAGGTACGGATGGCATGCATATCTTTGGCAGGACAAGGTGAAAGTACATAGGGAATTTTTGACACATGTATTTAGAAAGCCTTTGTATGAGGTGTGGCACAGACATAAAGAACTGGTAGAAAGAAGGACACCTAGATGGTTATCACCCACGGAGATATTAACAATAAAGAAAATTAATACAGAGGAAGAAAATTGGCTAACATATGAGGATCTGTTGATTGAATCAGAGAAAGGTTGGAAAATCAAAGCTTATGATCAGGTGGCAGATAAATTGACTGGGTGGATCCAATATCACCAGGTGTGTGGTCTATTTAATGAAGACAAAAGAAAACATAATTTCGATAATAAGAATAATCTCAGTAAATATGAATGCCTTTAGCTAGGGCAAACAAAGTAGCAATGATCTAACATTAATCTATTTTAGGAAAAAGTCGAATACTTCCACCAAATGTAACTTAATCCAGAGGTTTTTGTTTTCATTTTATAACACTCTACACTTCCTTTAAGGAGCTCAGAATGGCTCTGAGTCATCCCAGAACAGGTTCTGAGGGTGGTGATGATGATGATTTGGCTTCTAAGTAGTTTACATGATGTACCAACCTTTCAGCAAGTCTGGGTTGGGGTCAACTTAAGGTTCCATCTGGGCACCCATATACACTGCCTTATGTTGTATTAAAGCAGGGCTCACCCAAACATAAGGCAGGGTAAGATGGCTACCTCGGGCTGGGGATGTTGAAGTGACACTGCTGGCAACCTACCCAGCCATTTCCCTCTGTTGGATGGCAGAGTTGTAAACACCATGTTGATCCATCTTGTGCTTAACTCCTTGCTGCTCACAGGTGTTGTGGAGAACTCCTTCTTGACACCATTGCTGAAGTTAAGTGTCAGCTGCCAGTCCAGTTGGTTTCTATATGCCAAATGTAAGGTGTCACCAAGTCTTGTGGGTCAGGTAGTAAAGTGACTTGAAAGGAAGTGGGATGCAAACCAATTGCATATAACGCTATAATATCCTAGCTTGCGTGGACATATTTCCTTTATCAGATGCAAATCCTTTTTGGAGTTTAGCAACTTTGAAAGCCACTCCAAACAGCATAACCACTGGTGTGTCGTCAGACGGTCAGCAGTTGATGTAATATCCTACCACGCTCTTCCAAAATATTAATTAAGAGCAAGAAAAGGAAATCCTATGACACATCTAAGAGGGCTTTTAAAAATGCAAACGTTATGGGAACTTGCTTTGTAGCAGAACTTACCATATTTTAATCAGAGCTGGGTATTTGCATGGGAGTTGTCAAATCATGCCTTAGGCTGGGTTTCAATATGCCTAGGAGCTACAGCAGAACTGATGCGAAAAAGCCCAGATTATTAGTCCATATGGAAACACCCCCCCCCCCCCCGGAAAATGACAACTGATCTGTTTTGAGCAACAGCTCCAGCAGTATGGAAGCAAGGCTTCAATGGCACCCAGAGCAGCTCTGTAAGGTGCTGTTTCAATGACCATCATCCTCAGTCTTAAATGAGAGCTAAATCTCCACCTTCCATGACAGGAGTCTCTCCATTCAAAGTTCTCCTGCTTTTTCTTTAGCTGTTGACACCAAGGGAGTGGGACACAGTGGTGTTTCACTACGGATTCTCAAATGGAGTAAGATTAGAGAAACACCACGTTCCCTAGCCAGAAAGGCACTTGCACAATGGTCTGCTGTTACTCTAGCATCAGCAGAGGGCAATTCCCTCTCCTACTCTGGATCCGTGGCTTCACCCTCTGGAGTCTGATTACACGGTAATGACCACAACCATCGGAAGTCTTGGCAGACTGTGCCAAGAGGGTTCTCCTTCCACATGGTTCTTGATTTCTCATGTTTCCCCAGGTAATTCCAGGTATGGGTTCAAACAGCCATGCCACTAAGACAGCCATGCCATTGAGATAAACATAAGAGCAAGAGCCCACTTTTAGATAACACCACTTAGGTACAACATCATAAATTCAGAAACATTTTCCTAGTGACTACATGATTTGCCCTTTAGGTAGGTCTCCTTTGTTACTTAGCAGCATGGTATAAATCACTATTACAAATGCCCTTTCCTTGAACAACTGTCATACATTCCCCTCTTCCTTTGTGCTTTCTGACAGTTCCAACTTGCATAAAACACCTGAAAATCATGTTTTCAACAAATGTATTCACCTGTGGATGATAAAATGAAAGAGGTGGCGGCTGATAGTGCTGAATTATAGGGTGGTGTTTAAAAGCTAAAGAAAGATAAAGTCTTGAGGTCTGCAGAGTTCAACATCCATTAAAATGTCTATTTTCAATAAACCTAGCTGAAAACGCAATTCAGCCATTCCTTTTTAGTCATGTCCAGAATAGCATTGACAAGGCAACTCCTTGCTGGCATTGAAGACATTGCAATTTCCCCCCTCTTGAATAACTTTGCATATTCTGGCATGATAGTGCAATAGGAAAGTGACATGACCTTCATTGCATCAATTTACAAGTGCGTAATATGGTTTAAATAGTGAACACTATATTCCTGAGAGCAATGGAAATGTTCCTGCTCTCATCTCACATTGAAAGGAAATGGGTCAACCTAACATGCTTATAGTTTCTAAAAAACAAAACAAAAAAACCCCCAAAACTTTCTGCAACTATATATAAAAAAGCTAGAATGAATGAATGTTAATAAATGTTCTTTGTCTTTGAAGTGGTAGAAGGTGGTGGTGTCAGACAGGACAGCCTAACAGGTATTTAATACACTTGGAAGTGATGCTGTTTTCAATGCAACAACAAAAAATTCCCCCCAAAATGAATGGAAATGGTATAACTTGGTTCAAATGTAGATACTAAATTTCATAACTGTGTAATTAGTCACAGAAACCCAGCAGCCTTGGGGTCAGAGAAGCTTCCATGTACAAAGGGGTGTACCCTGCGATGAGGGGTGCAGGTGGTGCTGTGGTCTAAACCACTGAGCCTCTTGGGCTTGCTGATCGGAAGGTCAGCAGTTCGAATCCGTGCAACGGAGTGAGCTCCCGTTGCTCTGTCCCAGCTTCTGCCAACCTGGCAGTTCAAAAGCATACTAGTGCAATTTGATAAATAGGTACCGCTGTGGCGGGAAGGTAAACGGTGTTTCTATGCACTCTGGCACTTGTCCCGGTGTCCCATTGCACCAGAAGCAGTTTAGTCATGCTGACCACATGACCTGGAAAGCTGTCTGTGGATAAACACCAGCTCTCATGGCCTGAAAAGCGAGATGAGCACTGCACCCCATAGTTGCCTTTGACTAGACTTAACCGTCCAGGGATCCTTTACCTTACCCTGCTATGAAGCAAGAAGTGCTCACTCTCCTTTGCACATGTGGAACCTACAGGAGCAACTGACATATTCTGCATGCAATGACCTTGTGCACGACCCTCTTAAAAGTTTAGACTTCTTTCTCCAAATAAGCAGCTTGGGAAGGTGGGTTTAAAAATTTGGTGCTTTGTCTTGCATAGTTTCCATTTATTTTGACGGCACTTGTTTAGGAGAACTTCCCAATGGATACTACGTCGATAGCCTTTTACATGTTATTTTAAACCTCAGTGATAGGCTCAGAGAAACAGGATACAAATGCAAATTAATATAAATTGCACACAATCTGGCACTACTCATATACTGCTCATGCAGTATGTTACTGTGTTTACTCTAGAGCAGCAGGGGTACACTATTCGCTCCAACCCTGACATTATGTATTTATCCTTTGACCATGTTGATCATTGGTTGTCTGAGGCAAAAAAGCACAGGGGCCTTACTGTCAGGTAGGGAATGTGCATGACTGGGACACCTGCGCAACTGAGTGCCAGGATTGCGCAGACCCACATGTAAGCAAGAGCCGGCACATTGGGCTTTCACCAAGAAAGACTTCTTCTGGAAATGGACCTTCATGGGAAAGCAAGGAACCATGCAACAATACGAAGTTCATCCTCCAGCAAATAATTTTATGCACACAATCCCTATTTCCACAGATCACTTTTTTAATGTGTGTGTGTGGGTAGAGAGAGATGTGTATACATGAACAATATGACATGGACAGGAATAAAAAACTGTAGTTAAGAAGTATAATTTTGGTATCAAATCCTGGAAGGCAAATATTTGCATGAGGAAGAGGTTAGGAAATGGGGAATATTTCATACAATCATAGTGTTGGAAGGGATCCCAAGGGTCAACTCCCTGCAATGCAGGAATCTCACCTAAAGCATCCATTTATTTACATAATCCAATGACACTGGTTTAGATCCAGGGATAGATGAGCAAACCCTCTTTTTCATAAATGCTTTTTATTTATGTAAACTGCTTTGAGATGTGTGGTTGTTGTTTTTTAACAATCAAGAGGTGTATAAATTTTATGAAATACATAAGTAATACTTGATTTGCACAATGGGACTTGTTGGCTCCCTCATTACTACAGCACCCTGTATCCTACAAAGATGCTTCCGAAAGATGAAAGACCCTGCAGAACAGAGGTCGGCAACCTAAGGCCCATGGGCCAGTTCTGTGGATCGGCATGGGGATTCCGTGGGTTTTCCCCCCTGCCGACATTTCCCCCCTCTCCCTCACCACGGCGGAACCGCCTCCCTCCTCCTGGTGCAGTAAATTATCGGCCAAACACCTGCTAAGGTTTGAGGCCCTGGCCAATGGGCAAGCAGCGGCTGTGCGTATTTGAGAGGAGGAACAGGGCTGGGCTGAGCTGACCGAGCACATTTCAAGCAGCCCTTGTCGGAGCAAGCTGTTTGCTGCTGCCACTCATGCCGCTGCCGCCGCCGCTCTGCCAAGCACGGCTCCTTTGCCTGCCCTTGCGAGCGCCAGAGGCTGGCAGCGGCAGCAGAATGAGCAGCCCAAAATGAGCAGCCTTGTTTTTCTGCCGCCGCTGCCACAGGCAGCCTCTTCCTCTCGGCAGCACCCTAGGTAGGCAGGGGGACGGGAGGGGCTGGGGGAGATGGGGGGAGAGAGAAGCCCCCTCTGCCGTATGTGCATGCACGCACACACACACATCCTGGCCCACCAGGAGGTTTGTGGTGCGGTGAACCAGCCAAACCCAGCTCCAGAACAACACGTGATGGAGCTCTGGTGTGTGTGTGTGTGTGTGTGTGTGTGTGTGTGTGTTTAGTGTGAGGAAAATTTTTTCCCAAGCCCCTACATTATTTGATTCATGATACATGATTCATACATAAGTTTGCTAGCACTGAAGAACAGATTAGAAATGAATGGGGTTTTTTTCAGAGAAATGACTTGGTTGCAACATTGCCAGAAGTATATCCTGCTAATCTGATACATGGTACCCATTGCACTATGAATTGAACTGGATGAAGACACTGGATTTAGCAGAAGGGTAGTTGACAGGATGGCAAATGTACCAGTTGCACTGCTACTTACTAAAATCATTAGACATGGGTGCCTTCATTGGGGAGGCCTTTGGTACTTGTCATTCCCTCATCAATCAGCGGCGAATCCTCTTGAATCCCTAATCTAGGTCTCCCAGGTTGATTCTAATAATTTTGCAAGGAGCTGCCAAAAATTACTTATTGTTCTGTTAATCATTGCTAATAGGAACAGAGGATGTTTTGAGATGCCCCATGAAAATCATACTAATTAGAAATGTCTGAATTCATACAACTCCTCAGAGATTAATTTATTCATCATAATCAGTTAATCACTTTTCCCCTTACATAATTAGACAGTGCCTGGTGGAAAGGAGAGCTCCTTTTGTTCTCCTGGAAAGAAGAAGACTACAGTATGAGCTGACAGAATGCATGGCTGAGATTGTAGGCTTGCCTATCAATTCACTTTCAAAGCCTGGACAGGCTGATTAGAGGACATGCCTTTATTGCCCATTCTTCCAAAAATCTGTGTCCCCCCCCCACACACAGCAGATATGATTTTTGCTAAATAGAATACACATTTTTCCTATTGCAAAAGAGATTTGCATTCATTCTTCCTTTACAGAGTGATGGAAGACCTTGCTTCCCAATGTAGGGTGTTTTCACACATTGAACATGTCTTCCTTCTATTTTTGTGCATGAGGGATCATTAATGCAGGGCAGCTAGTGGAAGAGATGTGTTGCTGAACGGAATGTGTATTATAAACCAGGCTTCCCCAACCTGATGCCATTAGAACTTTCAGACTACAACTTCCATCCACCTCAGCCAGTTTAGTCAATGGCCAGGGATTATGGGAGTTGTAGTCCAACAGCATGTGGAGGCTCCTAGGTCGGAGAAGGCTATTCTGCACAAAGCAGCCAAGAGAGATTGAAAGTGCAATTCTACACATGTCTGGTGTAGATCCTACTAACTCCCAGATAAGTGGGCATTGAATTGCAGCCTGTAAAGAAAAAGCACCCTAGCACTGTATGTTAAAACTAAAAGGTGGGGGATTTTTAAATTTAGGTGTATGTTACACTTCGCTCTTTTACATAGCACCATCACATAAACTGCCAAATCAACAATCCACCCATTTCCCAGCATGTGAAGTAGTGGGAGCATTTTATTTCAGCTAACAAACCTCACCAATGACTAGGTGCCATGTTGTGTTGCAGTGTTAAATCCGGTGCCTTTGGCCTGAGGTTCTGACCCTCAGTGTCGTCAAAACTCAAGAGTACAGGAAACAAACATTTTTATTTTATTTTTTTGCACCCATTGTGAACATATCATGCAGGCAGCAGTGGCCATAGTTTGAATATTACTGGCATTCTCTCAGCAACTAAAGTAATTCATGGAGACATAGTTAAGTACAGAAGAAGAGGAATGCCCATAAAGAACAGCATTCAACAGCACAACAGACTTCCTCGGGAGGTTTGGGGCTCTCCTTCATTGGAGTTTTTTAAGCAGAGGTTGGATGGCCATCTGTCATGGATGCTTTAGTTGAGATTCCTGCATTGCAGGGGTTGGACTAAAAGACCTTTGGGGATCCCTTCCAATTCTATGATTCTATGAAGAGCCACCATACTAGACTGAACATCAAATCCCATAAATCCCTCAGAACAATAACAAATGAAGTTTTGAATTATTGCCCCAGAAGGGAAATAGTTGTCCTGCACATTTTGACCTTTTCCATATTTATGCAGATCAAAATTTCTTCGATTTTTGTTTGCTTAAATCCCAGAGTTCTGTATCTGGGCCCCGTCAATGTCCTGCATGGGGGGGGGGGGATGCACATGGATCATAAGCCCAGCCCTCCCATGTGAGCATATGGGAATGGCGTTAATGGAGAAATGGATGTTGGCAGAAGGAACTCTAATCCCCGTATTCTTCAATATCACCAACACCATGAATGGATCTCATAAAAATAAAGGACATCCATGTGTAAACTAACTCCTGCTTTTCGGACGGCTTTGTCTTTAGATACGTGGAGTGGCATACATTGAGGTTTCCTTAAAGGCTAAGTGGTAGATTATTTTTTATTTTTCTCATCATGCATGCAGCTTCATTTGCATTTACTGCTGCAGGTACCAGTATGTCTAGACCTCGTCTTCTCTCGTTTACATGAATATTTAGGGATAATTAATCCTTGTTCAATACACATTGTAACAAAGTTTCATTTGCAAACAAAACCAGCAAATGCCCAGTGTTGGCTACCTAATGTTTTCATGTTGCATATGGTGACATTTACTAAAGCTCCACTGGGAAACAGCAGTGTGTGTGTGTGTGTGCGTGTGTGTAGGAATGGGAGGGGTGGTTTTTTTTTCCTTATAGATTTTTGTAGAGGAGATTTTTATCACAAGATCTATGCCTTTGTAATGAGGAGACACAACAAGGCACAAACAAACACATTAGGGGGTTTAAGCTGCACCATGGCCATTCTTACACCACCACCATATGCACTGGCCACTCCAGCTCCTTTGGACCGACACATTAACCAGCAAATTGAAGGGGCATGTGTATAGGGTTTTACCAGAGATGTGCAATCCTGACTGACCGTTTCCCTGTCAGCTTGGAGTAGCTATATGCTCTCATGGCTCTTCCATATGGCAACATGGTGCAAAACCCTGAGGGACAGGGTTGGTGCTTATGGCAAGTGTAGGCCTAATTCCACAAATCCCTCATAGGTGGGGGGAAAAAATGACACCATACCGTTCAAATGAACCCTACTAATCTTCAGTTGTCATTGGAGTTTTCTTAGATAATCATTAGTAGTGATTAGATGTGTATCTACAAAATGGGGGCCTGTACAAGATGGAATATGCTAAACTGGTCAAAACAGTCTCTTTGTAAGATAATGGCCTCAACTGGCCATGTTGCCTTGGAGACAGTTGAGCTATGATGGGGGTTAGGGATTTTCCCCACCCCTTCATCTGGCTGGAGGCAACGTATTTTTATGAATAGGAGAACAATAGCCAGGGCTATGCTGCATGTTTATGTCAGGAATGCATGCAGGAGCCAGGCCCTGTGACCAGCAGGGCTTCGTAGGACTGGGGCCTTCCTAAATTTGTTCTGGAGAGGCAAGGCGCAGCCGCGTAGGTGAGGCCACTTGGTAACTCACTGCACCTGGTGGCAAGAGCCGGGAAGGGATATAGGTCAGCATTTCCCTTTGGCTCTTTGCCACAGCAACACACTTCCTGCCTTGCTGCATCGGGCCTCTTGATTCCTGCCTCCCGCCTCCTGATCCCCAGACCTCAGCTTTTGGACTCCTTGCTTCTTGACCCTTAGACCTTTGCCTTCGTGACCCCTTGCTTCTTGACCCTCGGACCTTAGCCTTTGTGACTCCTTGCTTCTCGACCCCTGGACCTTTGACTTTGGGACTTTCTGCTCCCTGACTTTCAGACCCCGGGTTTCTGGACTCGCATTCCTGCTCCCACCTCGCCATCTTGCCCCCGGTCCTGACGTCCTCTGCCGGGACTTTGTTCAACCGTAGACCAGACCATGACAGTTTAGCACTGACTGGAAGATATAAAGACAGAGGCTTCTTGCTCTGTGCATGCATAGCTATGTCATTTGGCACCCTTCCCACCTGAAAACCTAATGGGGAAGCAAAACCTGTTGGATTGTTAATGCTATGAGCCCTCCCATCTTATGTTCAGGTTGTATATCTCTCTATGTGTAAATGAAACCATATATCTTAAAGACACCACAGTCTCCACTGACCTTCATTCCAAGAAAACCAAACTGGCACTCCTGAAGCTTCTTGCCACTCAGAGATTGGGATGCATTCAATAACATCCACTATCTTAGTTTCTTGTCATAGGCTGTTCATGACTAGTAAAGAGCTCTCCAGCTCATGCTACTGCCTTAGGCAGCTCCCAAATAAATAAATACTTAAATCTTCCACCTTATGGAACCATCAATGTGCATTGTGTTTAAAAAAGTAATAAAGAGGACAGATCACAGCCTCAGGGATTTTGCAATCTAAAATCTGACCGGGGAGAAACAGAGGAGAAACCAATGAGCATCTATTACAGTTATGTATAGTTAGACTTAGTTGCAATAAGGAACAGAGATCTGATTATTCATAAACTGTGATTGAATATCATGACGTGAACATCAAAAACAAATATAATTGCAGTGCAATAGCTGAATTATATTTTTATAAAGGATTTAATAGTATTTTAAAGATAAATTACGTCTACGCAAAATGAATAAAAGTATGCTCATTTTCCACGTTTGGATAAGATTAAAGTGTTTATTAGAATTTATTAGAACCATTAATTACTTTCGTCTAATTTATTCTACTTTTGTGTCTGAGTAGAAGGCGACTGGATTGGGGAGAATTTCATTCATTCCTATAATTAATTACATATCAAATTTCTCAATAAGGTTCCATTTTTTCCCCTGTCTCAAATGGTATTGATTTTTTTTTTCAAATTACAAAATGCCAATATTAATTATGAAAACATTATGAGTTTCCATTTTATAAGCATTGCCAGATTTCATGCATGCAGAATGTGAGTCTGATGTGTGAGTGGGTGGTCCACTGCAGAAAGTGTTGGGTAATGTATACATCCATATAAACCAATGTAAGATGTAGTTATGAAGACATTTCCCATGAAGACATTTCACTAAAGCTGTTGAAAAATATAAAAGGTCAGGCTGTTGCTGGAAAGCACCTGTTAATTTCCTGAAATTCCAAGTCTTTTTATGAGTCATGTTAATCATTATGTTGATTGCTCTGAGGCAAAGATATGCTATGGGGTGAAAAATGTGGAGCCACATTAATTCAAAGTCTCACTGGTTAAGTAAGGAGCTATGTAAGCAGGTTTTTCCTTTAAAATGGGGCATTAAAGCCTAGATGAAAATCTTCCCTCCTGAAATCCCAGTGTGGTGTAGTGGTTAAGAGCGGTAGACTCGTAATCTGGTGAACCGGGTTCGCGCCTCCACTCCTCCACATGCAGCTGCTGGGTGACCTTGGGCTAGTCACACTTCTCTGAAGTCTCTCAGCCCCACTCACCTCACAGAGTGTTTGTTGTGGGGGAGGAAGGGAAAGGAGAATGTTAGCCGCTTTGAGACTCCTTCGGGTAGTGAAAAGCGGGGTATCAAATCCAAACTCCTCCTCCTCCTCCTCCTCTTCTTCTTCTTCTTCTTCTTCTTCTTCTTCTTCTTCTTCTTCTTCTTCTCTACACCTCTGAAAAGCCATCCCTACATTATTTGAATCTGTGTTTCTAGTTCTCAGGCAGAGTGGGTGTACAGAAATCCTGCCTGAAAGACTAGTGGTGTCTATTTGTTCATGTCCAAATATTTCAATTTTTAAGCTCCAGAGGTTCGCATAATTCAGATAAGACCCAGATAAGCACCTCAAGAACCTGGGGTTCATCGAACCCAAACAGATAGCTGAGCATAGCTGTCAACTTTCCCCTTATTTTAAGTGCCATTTCCCACTGCAAAAAAAGGGAAGGTTGACAGCTATGGCCTTTTCCCAATGCAATAAAAAGGAAGGTTGACAGCTATGATTCTGAGCATGGGAGGTTTGTAGACTTGACTGTTTCAAAACAGGAAAATGAGAGGCTTGTGTCTCTGTTAAGCAGATGTGTTACTTCCCAAAACCTTTCAAGTCACATGGTTCCTTGTAGCTGTCAGGTGTGTGTGTGCGGGTTGTGGATATGAAACTTTTTAAAAATATATATAACAAAAATAAATATATCACATGCATAGTTCCATGCATTAATATGAGCTGACACAGCTACAGCATCATATTCCCATGTGTAAATTACTTCTCCCTCCCTCAACTAAATATGAGCAAATGAGCAACCAAAGAAGAAAATTATATATTTTAATCCCACATCTACTGGCATTGGCATTTCCCCCCCCCCCTTGTGGCTGCCATTTCCCCCTGCCTCCCATATGTCTCTAGAATGATAGCAGTGTTCTCACTTCAATTGTTTGCAACATAGTGCAGCGTGATGAGGTAAATCTTTTTCCAAAGCCAGGATGAGAGCAATGCTTCCTGCCCTGACTCATCATTGGGGCCGAGAAGGAAAGTGGCCACTTCCAGGGATCCTTGTGATAAATTTGTGGATGGTTTAGCACTTTTCTCATCTCTCCACTCCCTAATGTCTGAAGAAAGCCAGCTCTGAGGGTGAGGGTGAAGTGAACATGGGAAAGATTTTGGTGGACTCCTGTTTTGAGCCCTTAAGAATAAGACACCATTGGCAAGTGCATTTTATGTTTGCTGTTCAATATGTTTGCAATGAAGGGACGCAGGTGGCACTGTGGTCTAAACCACAGAGCCTAGGGCTTGCCAATCAGAAGGTCGGCAGTTTGAATCCCTGCGACAGGGTGAGCTTCCGTTGCTCGGTCCCTGCTCCTGTCAACCTAGCAGTTCGAAAGCACGTCAAAAGTGCAAGTAGATAAATAGGTACCACTCTGGTGGGAAGGTAAATGGCGTTTCCATGCGCTGCTCTGGTTCGCCAGAAGCAGCTTAGTCATGCTGGCCACATGACCCAGAAGCTGTACGCCTGCTCCCTTGGCCAGTAAAGCGAGATGAGCGCCGCAACCCCAGAGTCGTCCATGACTGGACCTAACGGTCAGGGGTTCCTTTACCTTTACCTATGTTTGCAATGAAGTAATAAGTATTAACTGCAAAGGATGTGTGCAGGTAAGATCTGGGCTAGTACATTGGAGATTAAATTTAGATAGATAGATTCTTTGCCTTTCATCCAAAGAGCTCAAGTTTTGGAACTGCTGTCTTATATGATACAAAAACTGCTTTTGAAAATCTCCTACATTTCAAAAGTGTTTGTCTTGTGGCACAAGGCAACCCAGATCCCTTTCTGAGCATGTGGAACTAGTTGTGAGGGCCTTTTGACCCCAGCCATCATTTCTAACCTAAACCATTTGCAATATAAATCTGATATAATCCACTTGCAGTATAACCTGATATAATCTGCTTGACAACAGACGTTCCCCTTCCGTTCTTGTTTGCTATAGAATTGACTCAGTTATCCCTCAGTTGCTCCTGAGCTGTATTCTGTATGACCCCTTTGTTCTGTGAAAAATGGTACAATTGAGATGCCCATCAGATAAATGATCGCAAACTGTCTTCCTGAACATTGCACTGCTAACTCAGGGTTAACATTTGCAATCCTAAATCTCCCCTGACTAGAACCTGTCAGTGAGGCTAAGCAACTGAAATATATATACTTGGGGTGCACTGACAGGTTGAATTATTGTCTTCTGTGAACTGATCTGAGTACAAAGTCAGTTTTGCTTCAGACTTCACTTGACTTTAACCCTATCCTCATGGGGAGAACTTGGTATTATAGCCTCCTAAACTATTTGGACCTTTATGGACATAATTACATTTACAGGACGGCTTCTGCATTTCCTTTTAAATCTGACTCACATACAGTCTGTTCTTGTAGCTGTAGAGATTTTCCAGAAAATTCCTGCTCTGTGAGGTAATGGCTCTATGAATCTTATCATTTGAACACATTTCTACTTGCCTTATTGTTTTTGAGAGAGAAATACAGCAAATCTCAGATCATTCAGTTCAATTGATGTTGCTGGACTTTTCACTCATTAACAAATAATTTCCAGATAGGGACAAACACTCAGAAGGCTTGATAATTCTTAACCTTCCCACAATGCCTCTCTCTTGCTCTGAAATAATGCTGGCTATCTCTTCATGCACTGGATGAAGTGCTGAGTGCCTTACAAATAGATTTAGATATGATAAGAGACAGACAAGTGTCTAGGCCTAAATTCTGGGCTTGAAATTCATGAAAGTTATGGAAAGAAAAAAAGGGGGGGAGAACAGCACTGAGTGTTTAAGGTTTTATTTCTGACAAATGACAGCCTCTGTTTTTCAGATATGTGTTATCTAAGCTAGTAGATTTATAAAGAGCAGTTCTAAATGCAAGAGACAGGAAATAAGTAGGACAGAAGCCTGAAAAAGCAGCAGACAGAAGTTGAAACACAGCATTCAGTTCTGACATTGCTCCCCCACCTTCAAGGAATTACCTTCACGTTCTGCACATACATTAGAAACTAAAGCAAGAACTACTGAATAAATGTGGAGGGGGATTGCCTTCTATTTATTCTGAAGTATTTCTCACTCATTTTTCAATTGTAGATATTCAAAGCAAGTTACACAAATAATGATAAGAGAGAGCAAATAAACTGAAATATCACCTACCATTGTATTTTCCAGAACCGCTGCAGACATGTTTGCTTCAATGAACTTTTTGAGCTGGATAGAAAGGGCTCTGCATTAGGCGTTCCTTTGTACTGTTTTTAAACATATCTTCACGGATGTTTCTGTACTGTTTTGAAAACAAATTATGAAAACTGTTTTTTATGATTTGTTTGTAAATCACTTTGAGGCACATGTAAAAGGTGATTGATAAATTGGTCAATAGATCACACAAGCACACACTACTTGCCTTTAATTTATGCAGTTTAAAATAAGGCTTACATTAATCAAAATCAAACTGGTCTCAGCAGCAACTCTGTGTAACAATGGCTTTGTTCTGGCATAAAAAATCTTTCAAAAATGGTGCGAGTTGTGTGGGAATATGTTTTTGGGACTTCCCGTGCTGTGCCGCTTCACAAAAACCTTCCGCGCTAATGCACGGAAGAAAGGAGATCCGGCTAGTGACTGCTGCCTGGATCCCTCCGCGCTTGCTAGAAAGCGCGCCAGGAAGCTTCTCAGTAACGGCCGAAAGCTGTTTCCCGCCCGGAAACACAGATTAATGCAATGTTATGATTGGTTTATGCAAATGCTATGACGCTGTTCAGTTTATCAATAAATGGCCCCTGCTCTCTGTTAGTGATGACTAGTGCACTCGGAAACACAAGAGAGAGAACAAGTAATGCGAGACAAGCACAGAGAGAAACGAAAGAGAAACTAAGGAAAGAACGCGCACAGAGAGTAGTTGGGAGAGCGCATCCCAACCATTGACTGCAGTCTCTTTATTTCTTATTTTTATTTGGCCGCTTTCCTACTTTTGGCCTCACCTTTTGCTATTCTTTTCGCTGCCTATCCTTTCCTCTTCGGAACCTTCAGAAACCTTCGTAACAACCTTCAGAACTCCAGACAACTTCTCACAACCTTCAGTAAAACCTCATAACCAGCGGACCCATCATAACCAGTGGGAGCAGGCTCTCCAGGATTACTGGTTATCCCAGAAGTTGGTTATCCCCACAGAGTTGAACATCTTTTCCACACTGGGGGCATCAATAAAGAAAAGGTCCCATATGTCTAACAGCAACCATCCTCTGAATCTGTGACAAGCAGAGTAGGGCCACTGAATAAGATCACAATGACCAGCTTCATATATGGGAATTAGTTATCCTTTTTTTATTTCTGGCCTCAAATCATATGCAGTATTAAAGACTGTGAAGTATTCTCAGAAACGAAGAAGCAAAGATCACCAGTGTTGAAGCAATGATTCTTCAACATCAACTTCGTTGGACTGGACATGTTGTGCGGATGCCTGATTATCATTTTCCAAAGCAACTACTCTATTCCGAACTTAAAAATGGAAAGCGTAATGCTGGTGGTCAACAAAAGAGATTTAAAGACTGTCTGAAGGCAAATCTTAAAAAAAAAATATAGTAGTATAAACACCGACAACTGGGAAACACTGGCCTGTGAGTGCTCCAATTGGAGAACAGCCTTTACCAAAGGTGTCATGGGCTTTGAAGACACTCGAACTCAGGACGCAAGGGAGAAATGTGCTAAGAGGAAGGCACACGCGGCAAATCAACACCGTGATAAACTCCCACCCGGAAACCAATGTCCCCACTGTGGAAGGACGTGTGGATCCAGAATTGGTCTCCACAGTTACTTACGGACTCATTGTTAAAACTGTGTTTACGGAAGACAATCTTACTCAGCTATGAGTGATCGCCAAAGAAGAAGAAGAATTCTCAGAAATGCACAGGAAGTCAGTGAGGATATTTTAATAGTGATGAGATGTGTCCAAATTGGCTGTCTCCAGTCAGCAGTTTGGCTACTACATTTTACATTTACTGAAGTGTGCAAGAAGTCCCAAAGGCATCCACAGGGCAGAGCAATCTTGACCCCTGAATAGCTGCATGAGAGGGAGTTTCCATATGCCCAGCCCAGAACAGCTCTGTTAGCTTCCTCTTTGCTTCTGTATAGCTATATGATTATAGCCCACAATCAATCGTGAAATCTGCTAAAAGAAAATGGCATCTATTTGCCTTCAGACCAAGTGCCTCACACCTCCAGTTCCCTGGTCTTCCTTTTATTTATACATCTGTTCTGTCCTTGCATCAAGAGATTGCACATCTCAAAAGAGGAGAAGTTGCAACATTATGTTAGTACGAAGAAATGCGGAGGACAGGAAGTACGGTGTGTGTTATGTATTGAAGTTCTCACCCTAGGCCACTAGGGGTGTGTGTATATAGTTCATTCTGCTGCAGTTTTCACTCAGGTCCGCATATGCAAATGAAGGATTGTAAACTGACGTTCAGGGATTGGGTAACTACAGAAAGTTGTTACTGTTGCTTTGTAGCTGAGTAGCTGAGTTCTATATAAGCAGTTTTCACTCAGGTCCGCATATGCAGATGAAGGATTGTAAACTGACGTTCAGGGATTGGGTAACTACAGAAAGTTGTTACTGTTGCTTTGTAGCTGAGTTCTATATAAGCAGGTTGCTGAGCCCTTCAGCTCACTTCTGTTCCAGCCTGAGAATAAACAAGAGCTGTTTGGAAATCACTGTGTCGTCTGCTATGTCCACCCACAACTTAACAGTGTGCTTCCTGTTCCTCTGTATCTCGTAACCGCAGAAGACTCTCTGAGTTATACTGGAATGAGAAATAAGCTAGGTAGGTAGTTTTTAGTCCTACAAATCATGTTTAAAAGACAATGGAGGTCATTCATTTCCCAGTGGAAAAGAATAACATGCCATAAGCTATTTTTGGTTCCAGTTTAACAATGTTAATTGAAATCCAAACTGGCAATAAGATTGCTGGAATTTCAAAGGCTGAAGACAAAGGTAAGATGTGGTGTCAACGTAGAAAGCTACGTGTAGCTTAAAATGTGCAAAGACAGAAAGTGACAGAGTATAATTATTACTCTAAAGGAGGGCGGGGGGAAACAGCTCTTAAGGTTCATTTCAGGCATACTAATTTTAGAACACCAGTGAACAAGAAAATCTTCAAATGTCAGGCTAGTTAAAACATAAGTCTGCAAATTATGGATGCAATCCAACTGCATTAAAATCAATGACAAGTTTTGCAACTGAATTAAATAGGAGGTATATTGAACACAGTGACTTTATTATTCCATTACCTAATCTGCATCTGTGTTTATTTACAGCCCAAAGTGATCACACTCCTCATTTTATATGTTAGGGTCGTTAAAATTGTGTTCTTGTTGTCACTTGTTGGTTTTCTAATATGTGTTTGTATTTTTCCTTGAACAGAATTACCTGGAACAATATAGCAGTCAAAACTCAGGCAAGAAAAACCCAGTGAGTGCTTGAACATCTGTGGCTAGATCACAGAATAAAAATGAAATGTATTTAAAAAACGAATAAAGATTTATTAAAATGCAGTGTAGTCTGTTCCTTGGATAATAGTATGACTATTACCAATAGCAGCTATTAGTTGCTTTGGGATAGAAGCTTCATTTTTTTCCCTCACCTTGAAGTAGTCAAGAATTCAGTGTAATATATGAGTTTTTTGTTGAAGACCAAGGTAGAAGAAAATGAAGTATACCATATAGTCATAGCTGTCATCAAGATTGGATGCAGTCTAACCTCTATGTAAGCTTTGTGCAAGCAAACCAGGATAAATGGTCAATAAACAAGTCTTTGGGATGTAACCTAAGTCAGAGAGACATCCTAATGCCCTTGAATGCTTATATCCATACAATGTTTTATTTAAAACCATGAGGGTTTTCAAGAATTAATACTGAAGTGATTTAAGGTTAGCATATATGGAAATTTAATATTTCCATATAAAAATACCTTAGAACGGAGTGGAAAAGTGGAAAATATTAATGCTCTCTATACTTGGGCTTTTATGACTGTAGAATGCCAGGATAGTGTCTAATTTATTATAGCTGTTGCAAATGTGGGAATAGGTTAAAGGTTCACTGTAGCTACATGTTTGAGTTGACTTACCGGAATTTTAATCAAGACTAATAACTTAAGAGCACTTAGAGAAACTAAAGTAGCTTAATTTTATTTAACACCAAGGATCTAATTTTTGAATCCCCTGCCCAAAATTAATATTTGCAGCATCAAAGTTATGGAGCAGGGGGGTAGAGTGAGACTGAGTCTGTTTACCATTTCCTGTGCTTCCCTCAGCTATCGTTTAAAGGAGATACAAGAATACCATTTCCTGTCATAATGCACCATGTTTTTAGGTTTGCGGTTGAAACCTGAGTTCAATGTGTGCTCATAAATACGTGTAGATAAGGACACATGGTAACAAGTGAAGAAAAAAAGTTCAATAAAGGTTTTCCTGTGTTAGTTATGTGAATAAGATTATATAAACAAAAAGAGAGAACCATATTAAACCATTTGTTATTTATTTTTAATTGGACTGATAATGTCCTCATCTACATGTGCTTATGAATATAGATGTTTGTTCTTTATAGGACTTCTGTTGGAGGAAATGAAGTTTGGAACTGAATAATTTGTTCAACTGTGGGGATCTTGGAACATACCAACTTCAAATGCCATAGAGGTATGTCATCACCACGGTACATTGGGGCTCCATTTTGTTTGAACAGCTAAGCTCCAGTAGCCACATGAGGAACCTTGGCCACAAATCCAGTCCACACCCCATTAAACAAACCATCGTCTGATCTGTAATTGACATAGCAGCAGATATAGGCCTATAAAATTTTAAGGGGCAGACAAAGATAGACTCAGGCTTCCTCAGGTCAAGCAGGGATGCCTATTCCTTTACCTTCCCACCTGAACATAGAGAGTAGAGCTCATCTGTGAAATGAGTTTTGTTTGGAACTGACTTTATATGTGCGAATGAGATTTACTGAGCGTTACTTGTTAAGATACAGCTGCTCCCTGGATTGTATTGCTCTCGGAAGGAATGTGTGGTGCACACATGGCGTTGAAAGGCAAGAAAGTGAAGTATGAAATAAAACTGCTGGGATAGATATAGAATGATTGACGGCGTGTATTTTCTGCTGAGTGCAATCTGTTTGAGGGTACCAGAGAGATAAGAATGTGGTACGTAATATGTAAAAGGGTGTTCTTTCTCTTGTACTCAATCACACTGTATTAACTTAAATAACATCTCACTTCCCGCACCCACCATGTACCACTTTCTTTTCACTTCCCAAAACAACACAGAACCATGGCTTGTACAAGAGAAATGTAGCCTTTTAAAATTATAAATCTTTCTCTTTCTGACATAGCCCCTCTGTTGGTGGAAAGAAATGTTCAGTGTGAGAAATGTTCGCCGTGAATGTTCTCTATTTCAGATGTCATGGAAAGGCTGTTGTTTCTTCCCAGTGTTCAGTACAGGCAGCATACAATTCTCTTTTCAAGGGGAAATATTGCAAGGAAGTTGATAAGTTTCTGATTAATTCTGTGAGGAAAGTCAAAGGCTTGTTTTCAGTGAATGGAACTCGTTTTTGCTCAATTTCTGTACCAAATACAAAGTTGTTCAGAGCCTTGACTGAAACTCCTTTGAAATAAGCTTAGATGGCTACTGTAAATAATCACCAGTGACGTGTTATGGAGGTTCTGCTTATCTACAGAGCTGTAAGAGCTAGATTGTTTGGTAAGGAACAGAAAAGCAGTAAACCGTCTTGAAGGCTGGTGTCTTTCTCTCATCAGAAAAGTTGGATGCATCCCATTCCCGTATAATACTAATTAGTCTGTGGCCTCTTATTCCAGGCATGAAACAATCACTTTCAGATGAAAATGCAGGTGAAAGGCTTGGACTTTCTTTTTATAGCAGGTTTAAAATAACCACACTTCTTTTTTCTTGTGATAAAGCTGCTTTGCTCTCTGGTCTCATCAACTACATTGGGATTTTAATTCCTTTCTGCCACATTTCATGTAATAAAAATATTTTATAGTAGGCTTGCTTAAATGGCAAATTCTCAAAACAAGGAAATGGATGAGGTGGTAGCAGCAGGCCGGGCATAAGTACCCCAGAGGTGGACCGGAGGGAAGTTTGCTGATCCAGTCTGGTCTGTCCCCAAAAGCGGAGCCAGGCACCCAGCCCACCAGTGATTGGAGAAATGACTAGCAGGACAGAATTCAATTCCCATGCCAATGCAAGACCAATTTGGCATTGCACCAGCCTGGGAAAAGACACCACCTCCAGGTTCCATGCCAGATCATGTTGGGCATGATCTGCAAATGTGTCCAATCCTGGAGGTACACATCATTCTCAAAACAAGGCTATCAACATTCTGGACCTATTTGGAGACATAGAAGACAACTTCAGTTTCTCAGTACTATACCAGAATGGATTTATTTAGGGACTAATTGGGGGCTTGTGGAGTCAGTAATGGGGACTGAGGGTTCAATTCCCAAAATTAGCTCTATTTGTTGTTGAGGTGAGCAGTCAGATCCAGAGGTCCCAAACCACTTTCAAATCTCTCATTGACTTGTTAACTTGACCGAATGGCTGTGAATGGCACTCAGACACATGGAACACGGTCCATACGACTTTTCTGTACATATGCTCTGGACACAACTCTTTATATTTTAAGCCTCCGTTTTGTTCTTTTGATTGTAATTTCTTTTGAACTGGTTTTAATATTGTATGTTGAATTGTTTTCACCTGCCATGGGACCTCACAATAAAAGAAATGTTAGAAACAAATGCAACAATGCTTAGGCTTTTGGCATCTGAGAGGATAATGAAGTTTTACAATATACAGTTGGCCACATATTAAGTTTTTTTTTGTTTTTTTAATGGCAGATGACTACAATATGGCCACCACCCTGTGAAATGTTGACGCTTGCTAGAACTGCAAAGGTGGGTGATGAAGTCAGTTCAGGCACTTTGCATTTCATTGTGCTAGTAGAAACCAAGGTAACAGGTTTCATTTTAATTTAATACAACCTTGAAGGTATTACTGAGGAAATCTGGCTCAGGTTGCCTGGTGGCCTGTCTGGAAGAACAATCTATGACAGGTCTCCTCTCTTCACTCACGCTTGTCTTTCTTTCCTTCTTTATTGACTTCACCATTTTTCTCAAGGAGCCTAAGGCATATTTTCCCAAACTCTTAAAAATAAATAAATATCAGGACACCTCAACTGTTTCACCACATGCCAATCTCTCTACCTCTCTCTTTCTCTCTCTTGTGCACACACACACACACACACACACACACGCACACATTGTAAAGAAGCCCATTCAAATCAAGATCGCTTTAAAAAAAAAAAAACCCATCACAGTATGAACTACCTACCTGCATTTTCTTTTTTAGTCCTGCTTTTCTTTCCTGAATGAAATAAGGCATTGTTACTTAGCAGAGCCTTTTCAATTTTGGATCTGCCAAGAACTGAAAGGACAGAGGTGAATAGTCTAGAGATGTAAAAGAGACAATTATACCAAAAAATGTGCCTTTTGAAGTTTCTTTCCCCCACCTTTTTCTTACGTACATATTTTACTGTGGGAAAGGATAACTATATATAAAAGCAATGGTAAGTGAAGCTCAATTAGGATAAATATCCTGCTTTTTCACTTTCAGCTGAAAAAGCAGGACATTCAATACTGTATAAGAGCACAAGGAAAACCTGCTGGATCAGGCCCATGGCTCATCTAGTCCAGCTTCCTGTTCTCACAGTCATCAACTAGATGCCTGTGGAAACCCCACAAGCAGGACCAGAGCACAAGAGCACTCTCCCTCCCATATTTCCAGTAACTGTTATTAAGAAGCATTAATGCAACTATGGAAGCTGAGCATAGCCATCATGACTAGTAGCCATTGATAGCCTTATCCTCCACAATATTGAAAGCATACAAGCAGCTATCTGAGAGCATTCAAGGGGCCACCTACATAAGAACAAAACAATAATATTTAGAACCAGAACCTCTGAATGTGGTTGGAGCTCTTTGTTTTTCTCCCTATTCTTCTAGGGTGACATGGAGGAACATGTGTATGAACTGGTAGATCCATGTGGAAGCTGTACCTGTGACCACTGTGTTTAAACAGTCAAAGTCTGGGGAAAGTACCAGTAGGAATTGAGCAATGCCCACCAGTTGGGATCAAATGTTATGTTATAAAGCCTGCTGATGAACTGGTTTTACCTTCAAATAACTTCATATCAAAAACAAATTGAAGCTACTGTGTTGAGCCTCCAGAAAACTAGATTCTGAAGTTGTGAGGCTTCATAAGAAGTTGGCTACTCTCCTTTCTTAACTGGAGCATACGAGAAGCTGCTAATAACTGAGCCCAATGTTACATACATGCAATGGATGGGCTTCTGTCAACCTGCTTGCAGGTAACAACTCATACTAGATTTATAATACTGTACTAAGTTCAGATCTTACAAGAGGGGAATTGTTTGTGTCAAGGACAACCCTCAGCTTTGTGTCCCACTGCCCCATGTGGTGAAGCACCAGAGCTGCAGTCTGAAGACTCTTTGTAGGGCCGTGATATACAGTGGCACCTCTGGTTAAGAACTTGATTCATTCCGGATGTCCGTTCTTAACCTGAAACTGTTCTGAACCTGAGGTACCACTTTAACTAATGGGCCTCCAACTGCTGCTGCGCTGCTGCCATGCGATTTCTGTTCTCATCCCGAAGCAAAGTTCTTAACCCGAGGTACTATTTCTGGGTTAGCGGAGTCTGTAACCTGAAGCATCTGTAACCCGAGGTACCACTGTATTTTCAAACTCTGCCTACTCAAGTCAACCACTAGGTGCTCCTAGACAGGAAAAGCTATAAAGGACTTCCTCTTTGGGTTAAGACTGCATGAACAACAATTTTAACTCTGGTTACAGGTAGGTAGCCATGTTGGTCTGCCGTAGTCGAAACAAAATTAAAAAATTCCTTCCAGTAGCACCTTAGAGACCAACTAAGGTTGTTATTGGTATGAGCTTTCATGTGCATGCACACTTCTTCAGATACCAAGAACACGAAAGCATGCACACGAAAGCTCATACCAATAACAAACTTAGTTGGTCTCTAAGGTGCTACTGGAAGGATTTTTTTTTTCTTATTTTCACTCTGGTTCCAGTGGTTTTTAGTCCTGGCTTCATTCCTTGGCTTAAACTGTTGGCTTTGTCTTTGATCTCTGGATATTTCCATGCTTCAATGGTTCTTACTCCTGTCTGCTCTTGGGCCTGTTGGATCTAACTCCTGGCAAATTCCTGACCTCTGGTTACTAGCTCCACACCTGTGTCCCAGCCCTGTCATGATGCTAGTTGCACAGTAGAAAGGGGCTTGTTTAAGTAGGAGGTAAAATTTATATTTGATGCTTGCAAATGGTTATCCTATTTGGTTATATAAGCAGTTGCCAAAGACAGAATGAAAATAGATGTGTAGCATCCTTTGAAAAACCAAACTTAGTAAAGAGGCGAGTGGATTTTCTACAACCCTCTGGAGAATACTTAATAGATTCCCCCCCCCACTTGCAAATAAAAACTGAAGTACAAAGTCTGATCCAAAGTTGGTTAGTGAACTTACAAGTAACCAGACATCCATGCAATTAATTTGTCCTGATGTCAATTCATCCCAGTGCACATATCTTCCATCATAAAAAATAATAATAACTTGATCTCTTCTTTTTGTCTCCTTGCTTCAGTTCGCCAGAAGTTGTGAAGTTAATAATAATTAACAATCAATACCAATCTGGGAGACAGAGTGGAAAAAATAAAACTAAAATTGAGCCATTGTGTGGCATTATCCGTCTGACATGATGATGCATGCTGTATTGAACCATGTAATGGTTCACAACCAATGTAATAGGATGACACTGACAAAATTGTATAGGGAACAGACTTATTGTAATTAAATTGCAGCTTTCAGCATGAATATCATCCATCTAATACACAGCCCACAAAGTGAATGGAAGCATGCAAACATGATTGTAGTGTTTACAACAAACTAATCAAGGCTTCAGGCTCCCTGTTAGCAGTAATATATCTCATTGTACAAGTCAGCAGCAACTTCCTGCAGTGTTCTGCATTCTGACTGCAGATGTATGGGAGGCCAATCCAAATAAGTACAACTCACATCAAGTAGCCACAAATAATTCAGAAGGAAATTGAAATTGCATTCGTATTATTTTAACAATTGCAATTTACTTTTTTGAAAACACACACCAGGGCTTTAACATCAGTCCCTCATTGTTTGTGTATGTGTTTGGGCAGGGGGAGCTATGGGAATACAGAAATACAAAGGATGGAAAAGAAGGAAACATCATTTGTTTATGCAAATTGGATCTGGCAGTAGAACTCCATTCATTCTAGAGTGTGATGCTTACATTCTTCAGGTCTGCTTCCAGTAAGAAAAAACAGTAAGAATACTCGTATTAGATTACTGTAATAGCATCAGAAGAAGTACATGTTTTCCCAACTGCAATTTCCCCTTCATTCAGTGGGGCTTTCACTTAGGTAAGTGTGTACAGGGCTAACACCTCCTATTACAGTGGGTGAACTGTAACACAGACCATGCCTGATTTAAAAAGCAGGCTGATTCATGCATGCAGATTTATTTCTTGCCCATAGGCCCCCTAGCATGGGAGGAGGAAAAGGGGACACTTTATCCAGCCCTGGGCATCTAGTCCTTGACATGGGTAGTAAGTCCATAACCACAAAGAAGAAGAAAATAAGGCTACATTGTTGTACATCTTGCTTGAGGATATTTGCACAGATGTAACCCCTTGTATTTATGTGGGGTGCCCAGATCTTGTAGGACAATGTGGGACTTGCTCGTAAAAATGAGAAACAGTGTTAGAACATTAGATATGCTAGCCTATGCCCTCTAAGAAGAAAGCTGTATAAGAAACTCTAGTAGGTTGAGAAACAGAGGGAAGTGTGTGACCTTATATGACATGCCTTCCTGAAAACTTCTTTAATGCTTGATGACATTTTCTATGCACAGCAAAGAGGTACTAGTAGGTTATGGCAGCAGACTATTAGCAGGAAGGACAAAGGTAATAATCAACAGGGGTGCCGAGATCTCAGGAACCTTTTTGCAGATGAAATTTAAAGGCTTCAGAATATGAGAAAGTAAATGGATGCTATTTCCAAAGTACAAGTAAGAACTGGCATGAGATCCCAGGAACAGGGAACAAGATCTAATAGGCATTTGCCTATGGTCTCAACAGATAAAACAGTTGAGGGAGTTGGGTAATGTTTAGCCTGGTAAAAAGGAAAGTGAGAGGAGATATGATAGCAACCTTCAAATATCTAAAGGGCTGTCAAATAGGGAAAAAGAGCAATCTTGTTTCCTCCTGTTACAGGTGGGTAGCCGTGTTGGTCTGCCATAGTCGAAACAAAATAGAAAATTCTTTCCAGTAGCACCTTAGAGACCAACTGAGTTTGTTCTTGGTATGAGCTTTCGTGTGCATGCACACTTCTTTGCTGATCCAGTCTGGTCTGTATCTGAAGAAGTGTGCATGCACACGAAAGCTCATACCAAGAACAAACTCAGTTGGTCTCTAAGGTGCTACTGGAAAGAATTTTCTATTTTGTTTCCTCCTGTTCTAGAGGCTAGGACAAGAACCAATGGATTCAAGATACAAGAAAAGAGATTCTGACTAAGCATCAGGAAGAACTTTCTAATGGTAAGAGCTGTTTGATAGTGGAATGGACACCCTCAGGAGGTGGTGGACTCTCCTTCATTGGAAGTTTTTAAGCAGAGGTTGGATGGCCATCTGTCATGGATGCTTTAGTTGAAGAAGAAGAAGAAGAAGAAGAAGAAGAGTTTGGATTTGATATCCTGCTTTATCACTACCCGAAGGAGTCTCAAAGCGGCTAACATCCTCCTTTCCCTTCCACCCCCACAACAAACACTCTGTGAGGTGAGTAGGGCTGAGAGACTTCAAAGAAGTGTGACTAGCACAAGGTCACCCAGCAGCTGCATGTGGAGGAGCGGAGACGCGAAGCCGGTCCCCCAGATTACGAGTCTACCGCTCTTAACCACTACACCACACTGAGATCCTGTATGGCAGGGGGTTAGACAAGATGACTCTTGGGGTACCTTCCAACTATACAATTCCATGATTCTAATTGGTATGCATATATACCATTGTGTGATGCCTTCCTATAAGTAGAAATTGGGCAGCCAGGAGCTTAGACAAGGGTGTTTAAAGAAGCATAAACAAATAGGCTTAAAGGACAGCACTGAATCTTTCTGTTTTTCAATAAAGACCATTATTGGTATGCCTGTGTTCTAAGTTTGTACTGGACCCACTAACATGATGCTTGAGAACTGCAAAATTGGGTTTGGAGGAGAGTTTAGGTCAATCTGTATCTTAAGTGAATTGACATAATTTACACCTCCTGGTCCAATACATAGATTGGTAAGTAATTTTCCTTTGGAGAGCCAGTGTGGTGTAGTGGTTAAGAGTGGTAGACTAGTAATCTGGTGAACTGGGTTCGTGTCTCCGCTCCTCCACATGCAGCTGCTGGGTGATGTTGGGCTAGTCACACTTCTTTGAAATCTCTCAGCCCCACTCACCTCACAGAGTGTTTGTTGTGGGGGAGGAAGGGAAAGGAGAATGTTAGCCGCTTTGAGACTCCTTCAGGTAGTGATAAAGCGGGATATCAAATCCAAACTCTTCTTCTTCTTCTCTTCTTTGGATTTTGCAATTCTTTTAATTTTGCAATACAGTTCTCAGCCCAAAAAGCACCAGAATGAATGAAAACAACTATTACAGGACAGAAATAAGTACACTGAGATAAAAATAGAGTTTTAAAAACAGTTTTACTATAAATATGTACTCAAATGTGTGTGTGTGTTTTGCTCAGATTTGGAAACCAACAATTCACAGATTAATGGGATGCAAACAATTTATGAATGAACACATGTGAACTGGCATGGACCAGAAATAGACTGATCCACCCATCCCTATAGAACATTTGACTTAGCCCTATACATTAAGCAGTGCCATAGAAGGAAGTTCCAGAGAGTGCTCATTCACATGTGCAAGTTGCAGCAGACATGCATGCCATGAACTGGGCCCAAATGCAACAAGGACTTGCATATGCAGCAGAAGGGTTGGGAACGGAGGTAGGAAAAAGAACAGCTCAGTAAACAAGACAACTGGAACAATGTCATTGCAGCAATCTCCCCCCAACCCCACCCACATTATCTGCGAATGTTGATAGTAGTATTAGAAGCCAGCAACTCTCTGCAGTTGTTAATACAATTAACACCTCAAATTGCAACCGCACATTCAAAATGGCAGTAAGGTGGTTCAGCAGCTTTATTTATCTCAGCAAATTTTTAACACATTAAGCCCAACAGATACATACAACACTTCTATTATAGCAGAGAGTAATTTGTCGTCTTCTTGATCCTGGCCAGGTAACTTAGTTTGTGCTCGTTCACATTTGAGTTAATGTTTTCTTCACCACAAGTGGGGCCTGCAACAAAATGGTGCAGTGTGGAATTCTCCTGTTCAGGAATCCAGCCAGCCAGCCATGCCCTTTTTTCCAGAATACTCCATTCCATCCTTCCTGCATTCCTCTCTTCAATCCCTGTTCCTGACCAAGAGTCATTCTGCATCTCATGCCTCCTGAACATTCTCACTTCTCCCTAGGTTGTTTTTAGGGTTTCCTTCCACTTAGGGTTTTCCCTCTTTCCTCCCCCCTTTGTTTCTTCTTTGTACTATGGCAAATCTTTGGGTGCCCTCAAGCCTGTGAATGCTACCCTAATGTACATGGATGGTGCTGTTTTGGCTACATAAGGACTGACAATTTGAGAGTGATTTTGCTGTTAGTATATGCAATACCTGTGCCGAGTAATGGCCAGAATGGAGTGAACAGCTGGCAGCTTAAAACGCAAGATGCTGTCTTTATGCGATCTTGATCTGTGGCATGCCACATAAAGCTTTGTTATGTCAATGCCTCAGTAATCTATTTGCAGCGGTGCTGCATTGGAACAACCAAGGTGCTTGACCTCAAATCTTTGGATATCCCACTGCAATCCAAGAGTACCACCGGAGCTACAGCTGAAGGACCCTAGTGAGCAATCGCCACTGCCGTCATCTCTGTTTGCCCCCTACATTTCACAGCCAAAGGATCCCACCAGAATTAGCACATTGATTTATTGAAAACAAACATATTGATTTTGCATTACGCTTCTCCCAGCTGCTGCTTTCCACTTCCTATTTGTTTTTTTCCCCCTTTGCTCTCGTTCATAAGAATATTTCATATTCATATCCCATCTCTCGGAGTGCTCTTCAAAGTTATAGTCTGCATGTCAGTTCCAGCATGGGACGAGACTTGTGGGCCTCTGATGATGTCCGCAACATATTCTCCCGTGACTGAGCCAGCTAGATAAACAGGGTCAATGGGGGAGGGGAGAGAGAGAAAAGGGAGAGACAAACGAGCCAAGATCTTAAGAGCTTCTTGGTCAAAAATAAAATCCCCAATGAACATTTGAGGTAGCTCTGCTGATGAGTCACTCCACGATAATGGCTGTCTTGACTGAAATGGGTCATGTCACAGATTGCAAACAACATGATGCTAACTAATAATAATGAGGAGGTGGAAGAATAAGGAGGTGGAAAATTGCCATCAGGTT
Source organism: Lacerta agilis (assembly GCF_009819535.1). Classification (NCBI taxonomy): domain Eukaryota; kingdom Metazoa; phylum Chordata; class Lepidosauria; order Squamata; family Lacertidae; genus Lacerta; species Lacerta agilis. The sequence goes on along the minus strand of NC_046317.1, from coordinate 29,115,814 downwards.
ACCGTGACACACACACAAAAAAACCTCTTGAAAACAAAGTTTCAAATGTGATTTTGATTACATGTGCTGCAAAGTGGACTGCAACTGTGCATATAATAGTCAAAGGAATGCATAGCCACATGTGTGGTGCTGATAATGCCAAAGTTTCAGGTTCAATCCCCGTATGGGGCAGCTGCATATTCCTGCATTGTGGAGGGCTGGACTAGATGATCCTCAGGGTCCCTTCCAACTATGATTCTATGAAAACAAAAACCCTGTAAGGTTCTTGATACCATTTTAATAGGCTTCAACTCAACAGTATCTTCAATGTACCATTGAGCTCTTAGATAGCCCAACTGAGACAGTTATTGTGGGTTTTTGTTTGTTACTGTGTTTGTTTCACAACTGAAGTTAACATACAAGATCATAATTACTTTGAATATAAACAAAACACTGTGAAATTATGCAGCTTTATGAAGGAGGGGGGGGCCAAGTTCAGAAAGTAGAAATAAGATCTTGGTGGACAGCAAACCTATTTGGAAGCTTGAGATGCTGTCAAAGCCCAACTGTGTGCAGAAATGGGATTATTTCTTGCAATAGCAAAAGCAAACCTGAAACAAAACAAATTCCTTCAGAAAAAGTAAGAAGGTACACCGAGCTGTGACGTGGGTTACGTTCATGCATCCTTGGTTCAGAATATGAACTTTGGGTAGTACTGCATCACTTGAGGGTCCCCTGTCCCAATTTAGACTTCTCCTGCAAGCAGTATTCTCTAACATAATGCAGTTTATATGATATTTTTCATGAATATATGTATTTTAATGTACACTTCCCCCTAATATATATGTGTGCAATATATGTACACATTATTTGGCTGCAAACTGCACCACAAAATTCAGAGAAGTGCAAATTCAAAAACTGTGCTTTGGTTCACATATAGTTTCAGATAGTGCAAATCAGGTAGGTTCACATCAAAATCCAAACCAAACCAAATTTCTCCCCCTCCTTAATCCTGTCATAGCAAGAATGAAGAATTATTTATTGTAGTAAGAATGTGCAGCCTCTAGAAATACAAATGCTGTGCACATTAGACATTTATCAGCAAAAGGTTGAGGTCAAACCTGGATTTCCCCTCCCCATGCATAGAAAGGAGGGGCCTTGGCATTCAGTGTGCAGACCCTGAGCTGTTAGTAACACAACTTTTTGTCAACTTTCAGGAGGCTGAACCCTTTGCAGGAAAGGTGTTTCATTAACTAGGGTCTGGAGGAAAGGTCACCTTCTTTTTCCCACTGCTCTGCCTCTGGATATTCAAAAAGTCGTTCATTGCGGGAAATAATGAAGAGCCCATTCTACAACTGTAAACAAACACAAGCTAGTTTGTGATGATTGTTAGAATAAAACCTTTGCTAATGAAACTCTATGGCACAGGAAAGAACCTAAATAAAGGGCATTCTCATGGCCACCTCTTGAGAAGAGAAGACTCCCTGGAAAAGACCCTGATGTTGGGAAAGATGGAGGGCACAAGGAGAAGGGGACGACAGAGGATGAAATGGTTGGACAGTATTCTCGAAGCTACTAACATGAGTTTGGCCAAACTGCGGGAGGCAGTGAAGGATAGGCGTGCCTGGCGTGCTCTGGTCCATGGGGTCACGAAGAGTCGGACACGACTGAACGACTGAACAACAACAAAAGGGCATTCTTGTGTCCAAAAGGTAAGGGAAGAAGGTATTAATGGAGTGCACACAGTCATTTTTAACCACGTATCTGGAGGAACTCTTCTTCTTCTTCTTCTTCTTCTTCTTCTTCTTCTTCTTCTTCTTCTTCTTCTTCTTCTTCTTCCGTGATCACTCGTAGCCAAGTAGGAATCTCTTCTACAAACACAGTCTTAACAGTGTGTCTGTAAGTGACTGTGGAGGCCAATTCTGGATCCACACATCCTTCCACAGTGGGGACATAGGTTTCTGGCCAGGAATTGATCATGGTGAGGGCTTGCCAAACGTGCCGTCCTCTTAGCATGTTTCTTCTTTTCGTCCTGAGTTTGAGCGTCTTCAAAGTCCATGAAACCTTTTGTAAAGGCTGTTCTCCAATTGGAACACTCTCTCCAGATTTTTTTTCTATCAGCTTGTGAAGTTGTTATGTAAGTTCAATTCCATCCACTTTGATCCCATCAGGATACCTGCGTTGAGGAATAATCTTGATAGCCATCATGGAACGTATTAATCGGTGATCTGTCCAGCAGTCGTCAGCACTTGTCATAGCTCTGGTAAAGGCAATTACATAGTCTAAGAGGTGCCAGTGGTTTGACCGAGGGTGCCTACATGATGTTTTAAATTTATTTTTTTGTCAAAAGCGTTTGTTGGTAATAACAAGGTTGTGTGCTGCACACATACTCAAAAGGAAAATTCCATTCTGGTTGCTGTTGCCAATTCCTTCTTTCCCAATAGTTCCAGGCCACAGATCAAATCTTGCCCAACTCTTGCATTAAAATCACCCTGGAGGATAATTTTATCCTCCTTAGGTGTCTCTGATAGGATGGCATCTAGCTGAGAATATTTTTTTTCTTTAATGTCTTCATTGGTATCCAGTGTTGGTGAATAAGCACTTAGAATAGTAGCCTGGTGGTCTTTGGTGAGTTTTATTTGAAGGGTTAAAAGTCACTCATTAATGCCGGAAGGTACTTCTGACAAGAGCTTCACAAGATCGTTTTTGATAGCAAAGCCTACTGCATGTATTTGATGTTCTTGTTCAGGTAGACTTTTCCAGAAGAATGTGTAGCCTCCAATTTCTTCCTGCAGTTGTCCCTCTCCTGCTCTTCGAGTTTCTTGAAGCACTGCAATATCGATGTTAAAACGTCACAACTCTCTTGCAATGATGGCAGCCCTGCGTTCGGGATACTCATTATCTGTGTTATTCAACAAAATCCATATATTCCATGTTCCAAAGTTTGACTGTCTTTTATGACCACTGGATGTTGACCCCACTGGGCACGGTAATCCAGTCAGGGAAAAAGGGAGGCAGGCCATTTTTAGGGCACCTTTTCTAGCCCCTCCCCCTATTTGGGGTGACCATAGTAAATCCTAAATAGGACTGCTCAATCGTGGATACAGTTGCTGAGCTACTCAGTGGCCTCATTCCTTGAGTCAGAATGACTGAATCTGTATCCGCCACCCATGTGCCAGTTCATGACTAGGGGCTTCCAGATTTCCCGGTCCTGCCCCTATTACCATTTGCCAGTTGTCATGGGGCTTTTTTGGGTTGGGGTGGATTTTTGGAAGATGCTTGTACGTGAATTTGTTTTATTTGTGTAGATCAGTGCACGCTGACCAACGCACAGTCTTCACAGTAAGGCTCCGTTCCGATGGCATGAGTAGTCATGATGACCAGTAGATTCTTATCTGCTGCAGCCTTCACCCGCAATCACAGCCGTTGTAAAATACCGCTTGTTATTTTCCGCCTGTTCTGCTGTTGAGGACTTCTTGGATCATTCTTTGTCTAGCTCCTCCCCTTTAACCTTGCCGCCTTGGGTGACCCTGCTGGGACTACAAGACTCCCAACGGCTTTGCTCACTAGGGTCATAGGAACATGCAAGCCATGACAAGGGGATGATCCAGCAAGTGAGAGGAGCTATTAGATTTGCAGAAAAAACACTTGGAAATATAATACTTCAGCTAAATAGACCAGAGTGAAACATTAGCAAACATACAAGAGGAAACAATGTGTGGTACTCAATACCAGCCATACTCCAAAGTAGAGCCATTGAAACTGATAGATATGATTAACTTTGGTCATGTCTACTTTGAGTAGGACTTAGTTGAATGCAACTTTCTAGTAAGGGGATGAAAAAATCACTTTATTCTGCTCTCTCTTTGTTTTTAATTGGATGTAGTTTTTATCTATATAATTTTAACTGGGGTAGTTGCTTATGTTTGAATCCACTCTCAGATTAACTGATGAAGGGTGGGATACAGATATATTAAATAAATAAATAAATATGATCTGTTTAATTTTTTTACTATACTTGGGGAGCATATTCCTTAGAAATGGGATAGTTGGTGGTGAACCAAGAGAGCTGAGCAGAGGGGCACCTCCAACCTAATCCACCTCCCTGCCAGTCCAGTGTTGGATTGCTCTCCCAGATGGTTATTGTGTATTTTGTACAAATCCAAGCAAAAACGAGCCCCTCCAGACATCTTTTTTAACTGCATGTGATGCCACTTTCAATACACTTTGCCCCACCCAGCAAAGCTTTTGGGACTTCCAATCAGTGCATATCTTGTAACTTCCTACTAAAACCCCATAAACTTTAATACTGCAAATGTTCTGGTTCGTTTTGCCCTGCTGTTGCTGCACTACAGCCCCTCCAGACAGCAATAATGTGGTAGCATTGGAGAAGCATTTCAGAACAAACTAAAGCAAATAAACCTACCGTTAATGCACTATTATTGCTTCAAGAACACGTTGCAGAACACACCCACAATAAAACACTGGTCTCTGGGCAAATGTAACACTCAGCTTTCTCTATATACAGTATTGCACATGGCAATGTTTTAGGATTGTTGTTGTATGACAGATAGCACAGAGTTTACCCATTCAATATAATTGCGAGATGAAAGTGCTGCCCATTAGTGGCCCATTTGCAATGCAGTAACGTTGTTAATTGTGTGTGTGAAAGACACACACACACACACAGAGAGAGAGAGAGAGAGAGAGAGAGAGAGAGAGAGAGAGTATCCCAGCTTTTAACTCCCCCCCCCACTCCAGAACGAAGCCTAAATCTTATTTTACTGTTACAGCCACAACATGTTTCGATGACAAGGGAACTGTCAAATTCTGGCACAATGGGAAAGCTTTTAATTAAACAGAAAATGGGTTTAGAACATTTCAGTGACATGGAACAATACATCTGACTCTTCGGTTTGATATGTTTCCTAAGGATTATGAGTTCCCTGTTCTGTGGCACATGAGTTCCTGATACCGTCAACATTCTTGTTTCCTTACTGATCTTCAAGAGAGTCCCTGGTAAGCAAATGTGTGCATGCCTGTTTTATTTTTCCCCTTTGCTAGAAGAAATATCTGTGTCACTAGAGGGCAGCCATCATCTGTTGGAGAGCGAGACGAGCTCTCCACGGAAACAGAGGCCTGACTTCAGATACAGAGGGTGTGATTCTGGATCAGTGGACTGTGTCTCAGCTGTACTAATTTTCAACAGAAGTGATTATCAACATTTCAAGTTTGTGCCTAGGGATCATCAATATAGCTGGCTTTTTAAAAAAATCCCTGCACAGAGACAGAATACAGGGGGGGGGGGGGACCAACTGCTACACAGCACTCAAAGTCAACTATTTGGGCTGCATGGATCTCTTTAAGATTAAATTAATGTTGCCTGTCCGCATCACTTCTCTAGTTCTGCTTGTTTCTTTTTGGTATGCAAAACAACAACACACTAATGATTTTCCTATAAGACTTTTGCTGCCAATTTAATTGAAATATCAGGCATGGCAAGTAAAATCACAAATGTTATGCTCTGATATGACACTCTCTTTAACTTTGGATATGTCCTTTTTTGTCATATTGTGGTGCTGGGCGAACTAATATGCTGAGTAAGACTACAGCTTTGCATCACATATGGACAGTGATTTTATGAAATGATATGATTCAATGTGAAAGCTCACTAGCATGAAAAAAGTTTGCATATTGTACTTCTACTACTCTGGAAGTCTGTAAAAATCTATTTAGCTCAGACATGGAAGTGTTAGCATAATCTATCACTGTGTCTCTTTTCCACAGTAAAAGCTTTAAAACAGATGAACTGCAGAATTATATCCTGGAAAGGAGAAAGAGGGTTGGACATAATATTTAGCAGCATAATATTTATGCAAGGATATTGACAAAAAACATATAGTGTGGTTTGCAGATTAAACATATTTGGGAGCCCAGAATATAATCTGGCACAGATCCTTTATTTCCTTTCTTGTTATGTTCTGCAATAATGTTGAGACAGTTGCTGGATCATAGTTTTGGATTATCCATCCAACATTGATTCCAACTTAATTTAGCTTTTGAACCTGAGACAGGATTGCCGGGTGACATGAATGTGATTTCATTTAAAATTAAACTGTGGCAAATCTGCGAAAGGAGATAGTTTCATAAAACACAAAAGAAGGTCCCAAATATATTTGACATAATGACAGGTTTAAAAAGCACAGGGTGTGAGAACAGATAAAAACAAAACAAAGGAACCCGCACATGTTTAATGAAAGCTTAAACTTGACAGATCTAAAATATTTTAGAACAATTCTGTGCTTTTCTGTACCATTTGACAGGATGATAATGCTGCTTGCTATCACAACAAGTTATTATCTCCATTTCAGGCACATAGTAGGCATGTGCCCATGTGTGACATACAGGTGAAACTCAAAAAATTAGAATATCGTGGAAAGGTTCATTTCTTTCAGTAATTCTACTTAAAAGGTGAAAGATAGACTCATGACATGCAAAGTGAGATATGTCAAGCCTTTATTTGTTATAATTGGGATGATTATGGCGTACAGCTGATGAGAACCCCAAATTAACAATTTCAACTTTGGGGTTTTCATCAATCAGCTGTGCGCCATAATCATCACAATTATAACAAGCAAAGGCTTGACATATCTCGCTTTGCATGTCATGAGCCTATCTCATATATTAAACTCCAGTAGCTAATGAAAACAATTGCTTACATATGAGATAGACTCATTACATAAATGGACTTTTCCACGATATTCTAATTTTTCGAGTTTCACCTGTACTGTAACTTCTAAATCCATCAGTCATTCCACATAGACCCTCTCAGGTGTTAAGGTCACCAGAAAGGGAGGGGCTCTCTTGGTAGATCCACCACCCTCTGAAGTTTGGGGGTAGACAGCCGGGGAGACGACTTTCTTTGTAGTAGCCCTAAGTCGTGGAATTCATTCTCACACAAGGGCATCTGGCACTAACATTGTGTAGTTCGTGTTGTATGTTGAAGACATATCTCTTTATCCTGGCCTTTGACAACTTAGATTTTTTACGATCCACCACATTCTTTTAACTGGCATTTCTTTTAAAGTGTTTTTAATATTGTAATTTTTTTCATTGCTGTTATCTGCCTTGAGACCTTATGGTGAGGGGTGGGTAAGAAATGATGGTGATGATAACAACAACAACAATAATGCCTAGGTTTGGCTCCTTGGTCTAAGTAAGTCAACTGCCACAGAAGGTCCTAGATAGATTCCTGTTCCAGCACTTGACCATCAGCCCAGCTCAGCTAATATCAACCAGAATTATTGTAGTTGGCTGGGTATAGGGGGGTTTCTTTCCCACAGCTGAATACCCAATATAAATATCACTTATTTCCAGTAACAAACTAGAAAACCAAATGAATATCATTAAGTAGCCTGGATTAGAAAGCTGAGATTTGTCTAAAACAAAGCCTCATCAACTGCCTCCTCTTGTTTTTATTAAGACAAAATGTCCAATGCTGTATGCTGGAATACACCGCTGCTATTCTTGGATGAGGAACCAGAGCTGAGATGTCCAAATATCTTGAGGCAATAGACATGCCAGATTTGTATACATTTGTCCAGTGACGTGTTTTCAGGACCGATTTCTGAACTTAAGAATTATGGGGGGGGTGAAAGAAGATGGTGGTGGTTTTATTTCTTCTCTGTGGCACAACAGTTGAACGTTTCTATTCAACTGGTATACTGTGTATGCTCAAATGATTCACACTCCGAAGGGAACTGTATGGACAAGATGCTGGGTCCCCTTGACGCTTTCTGATGGCATCCACCTACAGTGATAACAGGGGATACCTGACAGGAATTAACCTGAGCCTTTCTGAGCTCAGGGATTGCCTTTAGTTTTCCTGTGAGAAACAAGTTTTCCTGTGGGGATTTAACAAAAAAGAAAAGAGACGCAAACTGAATTATGTTAGCACCCTGGACTCTCTGTATAACCTTTCATCCTATCCCCTCCTAGACTGATAGCAAACAGCTACTCTTTTGTAACCCACATCTCTCTTGGCTCCCATGCTCCTTTTGTAATAGTTGTTGTGCAGATAAAGGTTATGATGTGAGTTCTCCCTAATATATTCACCTATAGACATGTAGTGGGAAATGTGAACCTTTCGCAGAAGCCAAAAATACATATAATAATGGAAGCATCATTGTCACAAGTCCAAGAATCGATTCATCAACAAACCATAGTGAGAACAAGTTCCAGTTTCTAGTTCTATGGCCTGTTCTGCCGTCCTTTGGTGCAGCTAATTTTTCACTGCCGTGTCACATTGTTGACTCATGTTAAGATTGTGGTCCACTAAGACCCCTAGATTCTTTCCACATGTACTACTGGCAAGCCAGGTGTCACCCACCTTATATTTGTGCGGCTGGCTATTCTTGCCCAGGTGCAAAACCTGTCATTTGTCCTACGGAAATGCATTCTGTTAGTTTTGGCCCAGTTCTCCAATCGGTTAAGGTCATATTGAATCCCGAGTCTGTCTTCTGTTTGTCGTCCTTGTTTGCTAAGACAAAATAAAGAGAAACATGGCAATCAATTGAAACCAAATAGTGTAGTGTTACCTAGTACCTTGTTGATCCATAAGAAAAAAAAATTGAAGTCCACAGTTATGTAATACCTTTGCTAGAACCAACAAAAAAGTTCCCAAAATGTCTTTGTTCATAGCAATATGGACTAAGATATCCACTTAAAAGGAGATGAATACCTATTTATTCCTGAACCTGAAGATTTAAGCATGCTACTCTTCGTGGTGGCAAATAATGGTTTAAAGTGCATTATTTCGTGGGGGAGTAATAATAACGATAAATCCAAATACCTGTAATGAAACTTCTTCCCAAACTTGTGTTTCAGGAGCTAGTCAACGAACACCTGATAGAGACTCTGCTAGTGATGGAAGGAGTATTTACATCCTAGAATAGGAACTAGTTTATTAACCTCTTAAAAAAAAAAAAAAGACCTGATGGCAATCCAGGAAAATACAGAAATAACTAACGCAGAAAGTTAAGAGAAGTAAGCAAAAAATAGCCACTTCCCACCATAAGAAGCTAGAAGTATTTCTAATCATTTGATGATTGATTTTACTGACAGAAATGTAAAGGAAAATATACTATGTTCTTTTCCTCCTGTGTTAAGGAACTAAGCTCCCACACATCTCCAATTTAACAATAATCAAAACATTTCCTTCTTCTGAAATTTAAAATAGCAAGGTGGCCTGGGGAATTAGGCCAGATCTTCAAATCAATTGTTTCTTACCCAAGAAAATCGCACTGACCTTGTTAAAAGATGTGGCAGGCAGACAAAAGACTTCGCTAACATTTCACTGCTGTGATAGAAATCCTGGGTGTTATCTAGCCCAAAGTTAAGCACTTTTGAGCCCCATTCATTTCATCAATGGGGAAATTGGCACATGCTTAAATCTCTCCTACCATAATCAGTACTATTGAAAATGTTTCTTAGTTGCACACTGTTTAATGCAGCAAAATTGAGATGACCGTTAAACTGTATCTTTGTCGCCTTCATTTCTATTCCCCATTGCAAGAGCGTCCATTTTAATATTTTAAATTTGTAAAGGTTGCTTTGGCTAATGCTCTCACTCCCTGATGATATCAACTTGAGGACTGGTGGTACGTGGGCAGGGCAGCTTCCAACAAATATTAAAATACATTAGAATATCACAGATTAAAAACTTCCCTAAACAGGGCTGCCTTCAGGTATTTTCTAAATGTCAGATAGTTGTTTATCTCTTTGACCTCTGATGGGAGGGCGTTCCACAGGGCGGGCGCCACTACCTAGACGTACCCTGCAATAAAAGATTGTGAGGGTGTTGTTGTTGTTGTTTAGTCATTTAGTCGTGTCTGACTCTTCGTGACCCCATGGACCAGAGAACACCAGACACTCCTGTCTTCCGCTGCCTCCCGCAGTTTGGTCAGACTCATGTTGTTAGCTTTGAGAACACTGTCCAACCATCTTGTCCTCTGTCGTCCCCTTCTCCTTGTGCCCTCAATCTTTCCCAACATCTGGGTCTTTTCCAGGGAGTCTTCTCTTCGGATAGAGATTCCTTCAGGTAGTGAAAAGCGGGATATCAAATCCAAACTCTTCTTCTTCTTCTTCTTCTTCTTCTTCTTCTTCTTCTTCTTCTTCTTCTTCTTCTCATGAGGTGGCCAAAGTATAGTATTGGAGCCTCAGCTTCAGGATCTGTCCTTCCAGTGAGCACTCAGGGTGTATGCCACTTCTATTAGCATTTACAGTTTATTTAATCCTGCCCTCAATTTTCTCTGGATTCAAACAATCTAGAAGGAGGGGACATAGTGGATTGCACTGTGTTTCCATGAGGTCATTTTCAGTACACATTTGCCCTGGGAGGGGTTGAAGTAGGAGGAAGCTGACAGGGTCTTTGAGAAAGCCCCTACTTCCTGACCTTTCACCCTTGGGGGTGGGGCTTCTTTCCAAATACTTTTAAACCTGAAACATGTTTTCCCTAACCATTAAACTAGCATCACATATTGATCATGATGGCATCATGGTACCATGTAGCCAAATTGATTTTCCTGGGTGATCGAAGTGCAAAAGGAAATTCATTCTTGTGAATGTTGCACTGTTCGTTAAGGCCTTTGCCATGAACATGCTCTAGTTGGCATGCTTAGTTGAGGAGAAAAGAGATCTGCATCCTCAGCCAGATGAACTGCATGTGACTGGATCCAGAAGTGGAAATGTTTGTCTGGAATCCTTGGGCAATGGCCACACATCTCCTCTTCTGCTAACATTCACCTTTCGCAATCCAACACACTTTTTCAAAGCGGTACAACAAATCTACATTTTGTGTAGGGCACTCCGCCCCCCCCCCCCGCGAAATGTGTCTCTCCATTTCTGCTCAATGTACATGATAAAGGAATTCTTGTTATGTTCTGAATCTCCATGGCATTTTATTCTGGTTTCCAACAACAACAGACAACAATTCTCATGAAGCTGTTTTGAAAGTGAAAAACCAAACTTCAAACACAATCTACCACTGGACTCTGCCAGTGTGGACCATTTCATTATAACATTCTAGTCATAGCTGTCAACTTTTCCCTTTTCTTGCGAGGAATCCTATTCGGAATAAGGGAATTTCCCTTTAAAAAGGTGGGGAAAGTTGACAGCTATAATTCTAGTGGGCTTTGAGTCAATTTTTAACGTTTCCTCTCAACCAATAAACTAACTGGAACAAAGCGTAGCTCTCTGATGCTCATCTGTTGTTCTCAAAGCCATGCGGTCAGCTTCTAAAAATCCGAACTGTACTTTCTGATAAAAATCAGAAGCTCAGTGAAATGCTTTGCAAACACACTCAACAAACATTTGTTTAGTTATAGATAAGAGAAGTGATACATAAAAACAAATATAAGTTAATATTTTAAATACATGGGTGGATTTGGGCTTGAAATGTCTTCATAATATGTGCACGTGTGTCTGGGGGGGGGAATAGGTTTGTATAGGCTTACTAAGGGCAACTTGTGTCAATGCAACTTGGTATATACTGACCTATTTCCCTTTCTTAATACACTTAATGAAGTTACCAGCAGCCATTCCTTTCCTCAGTCATGGAGTTTAAAAAGAATATATTAGCAACGGCTACAGCACCTGTAGTAAATAAGCACTGATTCACTGTGAAACTCCCATGTGCAATTCCCTTTAAAATGCTTATATATTATCTCATCTGTAGATGCTAGTATTTTTTGCCATTTCTGTTACAGTAGAAGGGCATTAGTTCAAGCCCTTTTGTCAAATTACACACATGCACATGCACACACAATTTCCTCCTACACTGATGTAATTTGATGTTGGCACTTATCCTTAAGCAGACAAAAGGGTGTTGCTGTTGCAAATGCAATAGAAATATATAAAATAGAAAACGAAGATCACATGAGAACATATGAAGTTGACTGCAAAAGAGTCATGGTTTTGCAGAACTTCAGGAAAAGGAAGCCTTTATTTTTTATTAAGTGGACCTCATTGCTGAAAATAAGTCATTGCTTAAGATGAAAGAATTGTTGGCAGGCAAATACTGGAAGTACTTTCAAGGGAACCAACTACTTTTAAGGCTGGTGTGGCTGGTGTGGCGGCCTAATGCCATGCAGTCACTCTTCTAACACCAGCATGACTGATGCTTACTGGGCAGCGCAGGGGGCAAGGCAGATCAGGACAGAATGGGCATGCCATTGTGGTAAGAAGCAGCAGCAACACCAGCATGGGTGTGGTGGTTCAGAAGAGCTTCCTAACCATGCTAGCCACTCCAGCTCTTAGGAATGGGTGAATCCAGTGCTTTTTTTTTCTATTTTAAAAAAATGTTTAGGGGTACTCTCATTCTGACTCAAGAAAACCACCATTTTATAGTTCAAATCAGGGAAAATAAATACAGTAAATGGACAAAAGTACAAATATTCACAAAATGTTTAGGAGTATGTGTACCCTGCATCCTCCCAGAGGGGGAAAAAAAGCACTGGGTGAATCTATGCCTGCATCCAGATGACATTTTATTCCTTCTTCTGGACATTTCCTTACCGGTTAATGTTACCTGCAACAGGTAGAAAGGTAAAGGTACCCCTGACCGTTAGGTCCAGTCATGGACGACTCTGGGGTTGCGGTGCTCATCTCGCTCTATAGGCCAATGGAACCGGCATTTGTCTGCAGACAGATTCCGGGTCATGTGGCCACCATGACTAAGCCGCTTCTGGCGAACCAGAGCAGCGCATGGAAACGCTGTTTACCTTACCACTGGAGCAGTACCTATTTATCTACTTGCACTTTGATGTGCTTTTGAACTGCTAAGGTGGGCAAGAGCTGGGACCAAACAATGGGAGCTCACCCTGTCGAGAGGATTCGAACTGCCAACCTTCCAATTGGCAAGCCCTAGGCTCTGTGGTTTAGACCACAGCGCCACCCGCGTCCCTACCTGCAACAGGTACTGCAGCATAAAATGAACATTAAGAATTGGGGCAGAAGCACTTGCATTAAAACCAGTAAAACTAACCCAATAAGTCCCACACCTGAATGCAGAAGATGTTAATATGTTTCCACCTATATTTCTGCACTGTTTCATTTCCACATTAATCTGATGTATGTGCACTTATGTAGGGATGTGGGTGGCCCTGTGGTCTAAACCACTGAGCCTCTTGGACTTGCCAATCATAAGGTTGGCAGTTCGAATCTGCGCAATGGGGTGAGCTACCATTGCTTTGTCCCAGCTCCTGCCAACCTAACAGTTCAAAAGCATACCAGCACGAGTAGATAAATAGGTACCACTGTGGCAGGGTGGTGTTTCTGTGCGCTCTGGCACTCGTCACAGTGTCCCGTGCACCAGAAGTGGTTTAGTCATGCTGGCCACATGACCTGGAAAAGCTGTCTGCAGACAAACGCCGGCTCCCTCAGCCTGAAAGCAGAGATGAGCGTCACACCCCATAGTTGAATTTCACTGGACTTAAACATCTAGGGGTCCTTTACCTTTGCCTTATGTATATACACATACATTGTTACCCCTCATCATATGTGATCTCAGGGTAGGTCATAATAAATAAATAAATGCAGCTTCAAAACCAGAATCCATGAAAAACTATTACAATTCTTGAGTCTGGGTATAATATTATACAAGGCTTGATAACAGAAAGTAGCCTTCAGTTTGCCCTGAAGAACAAATAGAGAAGCAGCTAACCAAAGCTCAAAGAAGAGAATCTTTCATAGCCAGGGTGCTACTGCTGAGAAGGCCCTCTGGTGAGTCCTTGATTTTTTAACCTTAGGGTTAACAACAACACCTATTTTTATGTATGGGTGCCTACTGCAAAGAGCCAAAACTGTACACAACTGTATCAATTTTCATCCTCACTCAGCGCACCATATTACCAAATTCCACCCCTGTGAAGAGGTGTGGATAAGGGCATTTGATATAGGAATGCATCAAGGTAAAATTCCTCAGGCATACCCAGTTAATTTCACTTATTTCATGCAGGTATGAGCTTTGTAAAATGAACATTGCTACTATATACTTAAATGGCTCCTTTTTATCATGCAGATTACTCTGCTCTTTGCTGAGCGTTTGGGTGGCAATCTTAGAGTGGCTGTGGACTTAAATAGACATTCTGGGTCCATAACTGATTGACAAGGTCAATAATTTTAAGATCAAATTCTAGCAGCACTCTTTTTTTGCTTTAATCAGTATCTTTTTGGTTCACACCCCTGCCTACAGCTAGCTCCTGTTTTCCACATGTTGACACAGCTTCCTGCTGTGTGCTGTCGAAAGAATGAGAAGGCAAGATGGAGAATCAATTTGAGGGTGTGGGGAACCTTTCATTGACAAAGCTTTACTGTAGATCAATGGAATCTGCCTAGTTAATATCTGCAGTAGAGATTTTTCTGATCATATGCTTTGAAGTAATCAGGTCAGTTATATTCCCCCTCTCCCGATCATTCATTCAGTGATCTTTAAGATCAACCCCAGTTTCTTTGTATACAGACACACACACAAAAAAAACTTATTACATCATCACTTTAATATATATATTTCTTCATCATGAAATACAGGGCACCACTTACAATGCTTTGATATACAGGGAATCTCTAACAGGTTTGAAATAATGCAGCATTAATTAGAAGATTTTGTCCTCTAGCAAAGTAGACCAATCAAATCCTATTTATCTACTGAAAAGCCTAATCACTGTTAGACTTCCCAACTCAGTACTTGGGTGATATATTTGTTTGATTCGTATTGTGCCTCTATCACTTATTTGTTTGAACAGGTTCCACTACAACCATGGAATGTACACAGGCGGCTGCAAAGTACATGTATTTGTTTTACAGCTTTATTCAGATATCTGATATTAATTTAATTGGGTTTCACTACATTTGCATTCCTGCAGTAATTAGTTGTTGAAAACTCTTAATAGCACCAAGTGAAAATGTCGCTGGTCGCTTTTCTTAAACACACACGCACAGAAACATGTGCATGCACGTGTATATAGGTTAATATTTATAATAAAAGGAATCTCCTAATAGTGATTCTAGTAACTGATCACATGGGGTGGTGAAGAATGCAGCGCATGTTCCTCAACATGAAATGTGCAAGTAAATAATTTAGAAACTGATCTTGGCCCTGCAGCTAGCTGAGAAAAGAAAATGAATAATCTAATCCACATTGCTAACTGAACTTTGACCTAGTGGTACTGCGGGCTTCAAGGCCTCAGCTTTGAAAACTCCTTTAACTGCTTAGACATAATTTCTACATTAAAATGCTGCCTTTTGATTTTATCTTTTCTGATGTATGGGGGCTCCAAGTGCAATGGCTTAAAAAGTCCTATTGGGGAAACAAAATAATGAAAAACAGCTTTTGCTTGGTACCAACCTGACTTACTAAAATTGGTTCGGTCATCTGGCCTTTTTTTGGCATCCTTGTGACGCCAAGTACCACTGAGGTAGGTGTTGCTTGCCCTCATGGTGTAATTTACAGCCTCAGCTTCTATAAGGCCATTTCTGAGTCACTTCCTTAAGCAAAATAACTACTGAAGTCTGTGGAGGGGTTACTTTTTGTTAAGCATTGAGTTTTACTTGGCTGTGCTATGCTTCAGAGTTACATTGCTGGCAGAGATGGATTGAGGGCGGCCATGACTGGTTCAGTCCCACTGGGCATGGAGCCTCGGAAGCACCCCAGGGGACACCGGTATTATTCTTGAGGATCTTCAAAAATCTGTTTGCAGGAACAGCATCAAGTCCATAATAAATTGCCCTATGGTAGCACCCTATATCACACATTTCAAGGAGCCTATAGTTAGATCTACACATGGCTTCCCTCAAGGAATCCTGGGTACTGTCATTTACCCTGCACAGCACTACAATTCCCCCAAACCCTTAAGAAACTACAGATCCCAGGATTCTTGGGGAGAAGTCATACGTCTTAAATATATGGTGTTGATGAAACCACAGATTAGAGATCCATATATTTAACTCTCTTTCTTGTAACATTTCTCCACTGTGATTTTTCCTTTCTTATGTCATTTAGTGGGAACTATCAAATCTTACCATGGGGCTTACAGTCACGGATAAAGGCCTCCTGCACAGTACTCAATTAAGTCTGGGATGTTAGTCGTATAAAATTCTCAGCTATTATGAGCTTGATCCAAAGCCCCTGAGCATCAGTAGAAAATTCTCGACTATGCAGAGACCGGATTATGCTATATTAGAAGCAACAGTAAAATACAAACTATTCTGAGAGAACATGTATTAAACCAGCCCTTTGGGCCTGATCCCCCACTTGTGAACAGGAGTTAAGTAGCACTTCCCCCCCCTCCCAGACTCAACCAGCTTACATTACCAAAGTAAGAAAACAAGACAAAAAACTTTCCATAATAGTCTAATTGGCATAAAGTTGTCTCAGCTCATCTAAGGCCATGCATGCTGTGACAAATGGATTCAAGCAACTTCTAACCCTGCAGAGCAGGACAGGCTAAAAGTACAATTTGCTACTTACTCCATCCCCTCCAATGCAATGTGGCCCCCAAACCGGGACACCATCTTCTGGGTCTGTACTCCCATACAAGGCATGTGAGATTGTGGACCAGGAAAAATACCTTTTTTTGGCACAGTACCCCAAAACGCACATTTTGGGACACCATGCAAGATCATGGACCTAAAAAAAGTGCTTTTTCAAGGTGAGATCTCGGCTCAAAATTGTGTGAGAGCCCAATGCCCCCAGTGGCCACCGTGCTCTTTTTGGGGGGTGGGATGCCCCAATTTTTTCGGGGCAGTTGATGAGTATGCTTACTCTGAGGTACACCTGCCACCATCTCTACTTTTAACCCGTTGTCTGAATCCAAAGGCAATTCATTCTTACAGTTTTTGAGTGTTATTTGAGTAGACCTAGGGAAATTAATGAACATTAGTAAGTTAGGTTGATTAATTTATCTGTCTACTCTAAGTAAAACCTAATAGAATACCAACCTATGCTTCTAGAGAATCATGGAGTCTTCTTACAGGAGCAGTCAATAGCCTAAATGCTGCAGAGCTGGCTGTCCAATGTTGGGTCTCACAATCCAAGGGGAAATTGGGTCCTCCATTAAAAAGAGGACACGTGTTGCGGTGCGACCGGCAACCCGACCCAGTGTTGTGGGGGTAATTGGAAAGAAAGGCCACAACCCCTGATAGGTTGGTCCCGTGTTGCTGGGGTGAAATCTGGCCAATGGGGCGTCGTAAAATGCAGCAACGCGGGACCTATTTAAGCCCATGTGATTCTGCTGAGTTACCTCTTTGGGGCCTCATGCATCGGAACACCCACCGCTCCCTATATTTAGGGCTGGAGTTGACCTTGCTATGCCGTCGTGTGTCGTCTCTCATTGGGACAGGGGCACGGTAGGAATTTTCCCCACTTGGCTGATTGGCTGGTGCCATTTGGGTTTTGCCTACCGCGTAGCAATTAGTCACAACTTGTAAGTTGCGGATAGGCTCTGGTTCAGGTGATAGGCGTGACACATGAGATGGCC
The DNA here is from genome assembly GCF_009819535.1 of Lacerta agilis. Classification (NCBI taxonomy): domain Eukaryota; kingdom Metazoa; phylum Chordata; class Lepidosauria; order Squamata; family Lacertidae; genus Lacerta; species Lacerta agilis. The sequence continues at coordinate 29,098,301 of NC_046317.1, read as the reverse complement.
ACGCCTATGGAAATGCAGGATATTCCGGTATAGGAATCCAGGGACTCAATGGTTTGTTGGTCCCTGAAAGGGGTCCGGCCAGTGGCCAAGTCCCGGGGACATCAGAACAGCTGATTGGGAAACCTTCCATCAACTGTCCCTGGTGTTCTTCCTTGGCTGTCCCACGAACATGGCTCTGGGACAGGGCTGCCTGCACAGGTGCAGGGAGATAGTCAAACCAGAACCTATACAACCACTCACTTGGTTGTAATCAATAAAGTTGTGGCCTAAATTCTGCCAAAAAAACAAACCAAATATTTGTGTCATGTGTGAATTTATTTGGGGAAGGTTAAAGGTCTAAACACGCAAACCCAAATTGCTCTTTTCTCTGCTCTTTAGTGTTCAAAGAGCAGTTTTCCCCTGGGGAAAACAGCAAAACAAGAGGAAGTGTGGATAAGTCCTGAAATGTGAAAACACCATCAGCTTCAAAGTTTTTCTAATGATGAGGTCTAGAAAGTTATTTTCTTCTAGGAAATAAACCAGTTTTTATTGAATGATCCACCCACCACCTTTTTCTGCTTTCACCCTCAGGTATAAAATTGGTGCTTAATACTATACACTAGAGTGGCTGAGGAAACCCAGCCAGATGGGCGGGGTATAAATAAATTGTTGTTGTTGTTATTGTTGTTACACTATTAGGTAGCAGAGACTGGGTCGCAAGGAGGTTATAAGCATGTCCATTCAAATGTAAGTGCACTGAAGTTATGCAATTGATCCATTATTATTTTTTAGAAAAAGCTCTCAGTCTCTGTTGAAGGATTATATTCAAACTATTACAGAAGACCTAGCAAAGTTCACTATGGTATGGGTTAAAATGTGAATCAGAAACACAGATATTCAGAATTATACTTGTTCAGCTGTTGTCTGAAAAACCAGAAGTTCTTTGTGAGTGTTATAGGTTAAAAAAATTACTGCCCCTTGTGTAAACCACAGACAGCAATGCCAAGACTTAGATGTTTTTGAGTGACAGCTACCCTGTAACTGTAGAATTGTGTAACTTTGATTGAAAGCTGCAACACATGGGATTTAAATGTACTTGGAGAAGGGTTAAGAAGCAGACACAGGAACAGCTTGACAGAGTTTGGAGATAGAAGCTGGTAGCTGAAACTTGAAGACAAAACTATCTGTCTGGGAGGGAGGCTAAAGCAACTCTGAATGCTCCAGTTTTGCTCTCCCCACTTTCCATTATTGTTTGAGACACCCCTGTCTTGTCAATAAGGTGGAGAAAACAGCATTATTCTATGCATGCACATCTCCTTCCTGTCTCCCTCATTCTTTTTTAACAAATCTGTTCAGATGTCTTGGTTCCTTTCAAGCTGACAATATTCTCTTAACTCAAGCTATCCCGAGTTTAGAAGGGGATAGTGAACTCCCATCTTGCACCTTGAGAATGTGGCCATTGCTTTGTTTTTGTTTTGTTTTTTTAAAAAAGGAAAATGCACATTTTCTTCCTTGTTTATGAGTCAACACACCCCAAAAGCTCAGACATGTTTTCACACAACTGTTGATTTCTAAATATCAAGATGCAGATTTTCTTTTGTCCTATGCATAATGTATGAGACTTGTTCAGAAGGTGACCTTCAGACAGCTCAGCTACTGGATACTAAAAGAGAGAGCGAGAGCCTGTTATTTATTTATTTATTTATTTATTTATTTATTTATTTATTTATTTATTTCGCACCCCAAAAGGGCAATGTTAGAAAAGAAACCTCAGGGGGGAAAACTGCACTTGAGTTGCAAACTGGACCTTGCAAGTTGCTGGAAACCACAGGAGGGGAGAGTGTTCTTGTGCTCAAGTCTCGCTTGAGGTCTTCCTCCAACCATCTGGGTGGCCACTGTGAGAACAAGGTGCTGGACCAGATGGGCCATTGGCCTGATCCAGCAGGTGCCAGTGGCGCAGTGGGGGGGGGGCGACAGGGAATAGTAGTTGGGCAACATCTGGAGGGCCACAGGTTCCCCCCTCCTGTGGTGTGGGCCATTTGGGAGGAGAGCCTGTAGGCAGAAAAAAATGTGCGATTTCCCCTCCCAGCTGCAGGGCCTGAACTATCAGATAGAAAGCATCTGGAGCCACATGGAAATGCAGGTGATGACCCTGAGGAGGCCTCAGGTCTAACTCTACAGCAGTGTTCTCCAAACTTAGCTCTCTAGCTGTTGTTGGACTACAGCTCCCATGATCCCTAGCTAGCAGGACCAGCGGTTAGAGATGATGGGAACTGTAGTGCAAAAACAGTTGTAGGCCCAAGTTTGGAAAACACTGCTCTAGAGGAAAGGAAGGGACTAGCACTGAAAGGAGCTGAATAATCCAGCTATTGATAAAACAAAGTATGCTTCCATTCTGCACACCTAACAGAAGCCCAGTGTGGGAGGCCATTAGCTGAGAGTGAAGGAGAAATCTAGATGCCTGTTGTAGCAATTGCAATGTCTTGTGCTAGATGCTGCATGCTTTTAAATTATTTCTTTTATTTCTTATATTGCATTTTATTGTATTACAGTTTGAATTACATAGAACCACCTGCATGGAACTCACAGAGTGCTGGTGCTGCAGAGAGTACAGTTTGAGAACCACTGCTCCAAAATATTCATTTAAAATACCAATAAAAAACAAGCATTAAAGGCAAGCTTCATTTTAAAAAAATCCATATATAAAGTAAAATCATTGGGTTGAATTCAGTGTTGTGCTCTACTGCACAACCATTCTAGCATTTCAGACAGAGCAATACTCCTGTCCTTCTCTGTGCAATTTTCAGGGCAGGGGGAGGTTCTCCTGACCTTCTGAGCTAGTTTTGGGAGGGTCGGGAGCAGGAGAGGCTGGAAAGCCCCATTGTAGAAGCACAAAGTTTCAACTGACAGGCTAGTTAAGTGAATCCCATGTGCAAGGTTGTAGTCAATCAAGTCCTACTCAGAGTAGACCAATTGAAATTAATGAGCCTAAGCTGTTGTTGTTGTTGTTGTTTAGTCGTTTAGTCATGTCCGACTCTTCGTGACCCCATGGACCAGAGCAAGCCAGGCACTCCTGTCTTCCACTGCCTCCCGCAGTTTGGTCAAACTCATGTTGGTAGCTTCAAGAACACTGTCCAACCATCTCGTCCTCTGCCGTCCCCTTCTCCTTGTGCCCTCCATCTTTCTCAACATCAGGGTCATCCTGGGAGTCTTCTCTTCTCATGAGCTGGCCAAAGTCATGTCCTAAGCTAGTCATGTCCATTAACTTCAGTGGGTTTGCACTGAGTAAGAGGAGTATTGAATACTACCCAGTAATCTTAAAACCATGTATACCTCAGTCACATGCCTGGGTTGGTTTGCTAGAAAAACAAAAACAAAAAAAAACCACATGCCAAAAACAATATAGTGAAGTTGTTGGCCTGCTTGCAGCTCCAACCCAATTCTCTAAAGGTACAGGGTCACATCACATGGAAGCCATTGCTGCTGTAGCTGCTTAAAATAGCCCTTGTAGGAACTGGAGGAACATGTCTGAATCTTGAAGCGGCGCCGGCACCCCCGGAAACGCCCTGGGGGCGGAGCGTCATGACGTCACAATGTGATGTCACGACGCCCCGCCCCCGGGGCGTTTCCTTTGCCGCCCCGGGTAACGCGGAGCCTTACTCCGCCACTGATTGAAGGTTGTCATGTGGGACATGCTTTTAGCAGAGGCTTTAGTTCAATTTGCTTGTCATTATCGAAAGGCCTGACCCTACCACTGAGGCATATTCAATTTGTCTTCCTATCTTAGGAGAGAGGGCTTTTTGTTTTTGTTTTGCTTTTCGAAAAACTTTCATGTAAAACAGTTTGCAAGGTATAAATCTGTTGCTGCTGTTTTAGCTATCTGCTGGAGGATGTACACATTAAGATAAATGGATTGTCATAATTCTAGAACTGTTTAGTTTCACATTTAGAAGACCATCTGTTCTCTGATGGATGTCCTTGCATATATTGGTAAGAAAGCTGTATTGGGGTTTTAAAGCATTTTAATAAATGCCATACCTAATTACAAAATAAAGAGAGTGGAAAAATAACTTGCAGGAACTTTTTTTTCTAAAGCAAACAGAATCTGATGGATAAATATAAATATCTGCTGGATAAATCTATTTCACAATGGTTACACATTTTGGACAACTTTTATTCCATTCAAATATAGCATTATATTTTGCACCCTGACAGGCACAGAAAGAGGCAGACACATAAGCTGGGGTTGAACTGGGGCACCTTTATTTAGACCTTAAATTCAAATCAGTAGAAGGGGATGACTGTGGGATGAGAACTAACTTAACTGTATAACTATAGCAGGGGTAGGCAACCTAAGGCCTGTGGGCTGGATGCGGCCCGTTGACGGTCCGGGAATCGGCATGTTTTTACATGAGTAGAATGTGTCCATTTATTTAAAATGCATATCTGGGTTATTTGTGGGGCATAGGAATTTTTTCATATATTTTTTCAAATTATAGTCCGGCCCACCACATGGTCTGAGGGATGGTGGACCGGCCCACGGCTGGAAAAGGTTGCTGACTCCTGAACTATAGCCATTGCATGACTCACCCTTGCCTAAGGAATTGGGGCATGGCTCCTAATTGGGAAAAATTCCTACGTGGCCCCCTAGTGGCAACACTGAAGCACACTGGGAGACAAGGAGGGAGGATGGGTGCTGCTGCAAATGTAGAGGCTGGAGGGAAGGTAGAAGCCTTGCCCCGCCCCCCTTAGACCACCTTAGAAATGCACCAATCGGTGCCAAGCATTTCCGCACTCTGTCTCTCTTGACCAATGGCCCAAAAGGCACCCAACCTTCTAAGTAACATTTAGGCCTTTTGTATAAGGCATATTCAGGCATGTTGGTGTTTTTGCATTTCCACTATGGACACTGGGGGCATTAGAATATATATTTTTCTCACAGGAACGTGCCCTGGATATAGATGATAGTGTAAATGTGTGCAGAAAGCTCTGGCTTTTGTGTAACTGGGATGTAGTCTACTGTGCCAATGCTATTTTTCTAGAAAAAAAAAGAGGTGCCGGAACTCACCATGAACACCTCCCTCATTCTCATAGATTGACAATGATGCCCACCTGAGAGGTGCCAGAATGAGTTCTGGCGAGTTCTGTCTGGAAAAAAAATATCCCTGTACTATACATCTAAAGTTCCATCCACTTTTGCATCTTCTCCCTAACACCACTGACATGCAAGCCTCAGAAGTTTCTCCATGAGGGAATGTGGTCCTCCGGTGACAAGACGTTCCCCAACTCTATATAACAGTCTCTCTGAGACATTTCTAATTGCTAGTGTACAAATGCAAATGCTGGTGAGTCAAAATATTTGCTGTAAAGGTGAGGCAAAAACCAGGATTCTCAAATTCTTCTCCATGTCAGATAGAGAAGAATCACTCCCCATAGAGAAGAGCTCTTCCCACGCTGCCACCAACCCAGCCACCTGCCTGGAAGAAGCAATGCTAGTAGAACTGCCCTGATATCTTTGGATGAAGGGTGCTATATAAATTTAATAAATAAACAGAAGGAAAGAGTGTGGAATCTATCTTTAAATCTCTCTTTATATACCATTTCCCTGACACTTGGAATGATGGAGAATACAGTTTCCTCAGAATGCCTGACAACGAACCTTCTTTACGAGGAAGGTTTACAGCATTTGCAGCTTTTTTTTAATTGAGAGAAAAGATGCCTCAGGGGAAGGAGTGGAATATAAAGTGGCTTATAAAATTACTCAGTGTGGAGAAAGTGGCCATTTCCGCCGCTGCCCCCCTCTGTCATTGCTGGGCCATGCATAGCTGACTGAGGTTAGGAAGCGATCAGGACAGAAACATTAATCACAACTGAAAGTCAAAGTAGGTGGCAGAACTGGGAAGCAAGACGGAAGGAAGGACAAACCAGGAGGCAAGCTGGACTTTGGGACTGAAGACAACCAGAGGATAAAAGGACAAGCTAGAGCTCAGAATGACATGGCTGATAGTGTAACTGGGAATTTATTATTTTTTAGAAATTGTTGAAACACATTTGGGAGAACAATAGATTTGCATCTCTTGTTGACAAATACTCTGTTCTTTACTGCTTTTCATTGCAGTTGCCAGAAGCTAATCTGGTCCAATCAGTGGTATGCACCCTGTTGTTTTAAAAGGGCTCCCTGATATGGTAAATTCTTAGCAATTATTCAAAATGTATTTAACATCTGGCACATATGCTCAGGGATGTACTACATTTGTATGGTTATCAATCATGATAATAAAGAGTTTACTGTATCATTTCACATTGCTCAGGTGGAGCACCTTTTACATTTGATTCTCGGGACAACAGTAAGTCTATATTGCCTTGGATACTGAAGTTAGCCTGGCATGTGCAAAGTATAGATGTGTAGATTCTATTAGTGGGGCCTATATTGTTGGGAAAGGCCAGTGGCAGAGGGCCTGTGTTGGTGGCTTAAGGTCTTAAGTTTAATTCCAGGTAGAGCTATTTTAAACATGGATGAGTAATAGGACTGAGAAGTACCCTGAGATTCTAGACATGGTAAACAGTTTTGTATTAAATTGCCCTTGATCAAAGGCCTATATCCTGCAATGTGCCTCACTATCAGAACTACCTAGGAGACCAACACAAGGCCTCTGAAGACAGTTCAGAAACTTCTGCTGTGTAGAATTCAGCACCCAAGTTGCTCACCAGGGCAAGACGGTTTGAGAATATTACACTGATCCTGGCCCAACTGTACTGGCTGCCAATTACTTTCCAGGTCCAATTCAAAGGGCCTACAAATATTAAATGGCTCAGGACCACAATGCATCAAGGTCCACCTCTCCCCATATAAATTGACCCAGAAACATTTGAGACTTCTCCCACAAGAGGTCCAGAGGATGGCAACATGAGAACAGACCTTGCAGCAGTGTCTCCCCACTTATGGAATGCTGTGCCAGAGAGTCTCGCTTCTCCCTTTCATTACTTAACTTTAGGCCCCAGGTGAAAATGTCCATCTTTAACTAGGTCTTTGGCTGATCAACATGGCCTTTTAAATGTGTTTGTGGGAGGGGGAGTCATCAGTTTACTTTGTTGTTGTTGTTCTCATTGTGTATTTTATATTGTCAGCCATCCTATGATATTCGGATGAAAGGCGGTATGCAAATTTAATTAATTAATTAAAATTTAGCAACTCCTTTTGGGGGGTATTCCTACCAAATTGGGCAGGAAGGGACAGAGTTCACAAGTAGAGCTTCTGTTTTACATGTAAAACTCTATCTGAAACTCTGCAGAACTCCTCTCAGTCAGTATGGACAATTCTGAACTAGACCAACCAATGGGCTGACTCTCATTTTCCTACGTCGAGTTCTTTCCCCCACTATATCTAGCTATGGAATCCTAATGGTGTGCCATGTTTCTTTAGTAAAGTTCTGACCTCTTCTAATCCATCCAATTAACCCATCTCTTTCTTACCCTTGTATCTGCAATACTCCCACCTTGCTTGTAAGGAAGGGAGACTTTACTGTTCTCATAAAGAAAAAGAAAACGGCCTCACTTCAAAGAAAGAACAAGCGGAGTAACAGGATATATCCAGAAGGGCGTAAATCTCTTGGGTAAAGCTAGAAGCGCAAGCATCTGAAATTCGTCCCAGGCAAAATTCCAAGGAAGCCCCAACCTTTCTATCTTAGTTCAGAAATAATGCCCCACGATTTCAATAACTGCACGCACACATAGTAGCCTTAGTTTTGCACATTAATTTCACACAAGAATGGATTTATAATATTCGCTGACGACACCGGATTCCAGTGATCTCCCCTCCCCACTTATACTTTGCCATACAGGCAAATATCCGAGGAGTCATTTCTGGTGATAGGTATACAAACAGCATGCCTCTGAAAAGCAAATCTGCAACAATTGAGTTACAACTGCACATTACTGCACAGTCAGATTATTGTTTGGAAAGGCTCTTATTACAAGCTTAATTTGGATCAAGGTGTAGCTCTTGACACTTTCTTGGACTGCGCCTCTCTAATATTTTATCCGAAAATGTGGGAATTGGATTTGGATATTACATTTAATCAATGGAAAATCCTCCGGTTTTGGTGCAGAGCTTAAGGGTATTGCTAGGAGAAGTGAAACGTTGAAAAACAAAGAAAGGCAAAATTGAGCAATTCCTGCAGTCAAATCGGTAGGCTTATTTCCATGCTATGACATGAGGCAATAATGGGTGGCAGCTGCTTAAAGGAACTGCATACAGGCCTCCTGCAGTGGGCTACGCTCAGCTGAGCGCCTGAAGAGAATGAAGAGGGAGAGAAAAGGTTTCTCCTATGCAAAATCTTTATTTATTTAGGTATTACTCCACTGCTCCACAATTAGGCACCCCAAGCTCCTATCAGCAATAGTGGGAAAATAATAAAATACAGCAAAGCTGGGTTGTATCGGGTGGGAGGAGTGATGGCGGCAGCAGGGCTGTTTCCTGGCATGTAGATGGGAAGGGGGGGAGAGATGGGCTGTGAGGCTGGGGGGTCTCTGGGTTGGCCATGGTCAGGCATAGGCAACCTTCGGCTCTCCAGATGTTTTGGCCTACAACTCCCATGATCCCTAGCTAACAGGACCAGTGGTCAGGGATGATGGGAATTGTAGTCCGAAACATCTGGAGAGCCGAAGGTTGCTGACCCCTGGCCATGGTCTTCAGGATGCTGAGGTTCACCAGCCTGCATCTCCTCTGACTTCGCCACAGCCAAAACCCAGGAGCACATAAAAAATAGCAGCCAACTTAAAACATCTGCCATCACTGAGTAGTGGGAAAACGCAACATGATGGGCCAAAGCCTGTCTGTCTAAACAAAAAAGAAAAAGAAAAAGAAAAGAAAAAAGAGTATTTGGTTGTTGGCAGAAGATCCCTGGAGAGGGACCTAGGTGTACCTCATCAGAGCCTGGGTGCAGTTGCTGAGAAGACCCTCTCTTGTGCCTCCGCCAAAAGCCTGCTGTTACGATGTGACCAAGAGCCAGTCACAGAAATCAGAGCTTCTTATGGAGAATCACACACACACACACACACACACACGAGATGTACCTTGAAAAAAGGAGGGGGAGGGGATCAATGTAAAAATAGCCTCCAGCAATCTTTTCCATTTCAAAAGGTTAGTTGTTTCCCTTTGATGAACTGTAAGGAAATGAAAAGTTTCCAACTGGCAGCTCAGAATTACTTCTGAATTTATAAACAGAACTTTTTTTTTATCAGTAGTACCTTACAAAATATTGATTGATTGGTTGTTGTTTTTTCATATTCCACCATAAAGTCATTATGGAATATGAATAATATTAAACAGCGTCCTCTTAGCATATTTTACGAAGACGGCATATGTCGTGTTCTATAGATATAGATATATTTGCCCAGCTCTCAATCTGCATTTTCTCTGAATAAGGGAGACTTGCAAAAGATTTTCCACTGCGCTGGGTGCTTAGAAATAAGTCCCACTGAGTTCAACGGAATTTTTATTTCCAGGTATGTGGCTATAGGGCTGCAGCTTTTTGAAATGGAACCATTTGCAAAAGGAGCCGGGGGGCAAGAAGAGTTGCTCCCCAGCAGTTCCCCCTCTCCTGGTGCCAACTTTTATGTGCAAAGAAAACTTTGTGCTGATTTTCTCTTGTTTTTGAAGTCTCCCGTATTATGGATTTGCGCAGACCCTTTAGGGCTCTTGTATAACAAATGTTATGATAATGTAAAAGGCTTCTGTGCCATTCGTTGAAATAAATCAACAAATGTTATTACAAAACAGCTGGTTTAACTACAGGATGAAGCTACAAAATTGGCCTCAGGTATGTGGGCTACTGAGAAGGGAGCAGATAGAGAAAGAGCTGTCTGGAGTAGAAGCTGGGAAAGCACTGTGGCAGCTGTAATGGTGAGAAGGAGCCTTTAGGACATAATGATAGAAGACCAAACAAAACAATTTCTTTGTAAAAACAACAATAATAAAACTGAGAAGCCCACAGAGCTATCAGGAGTCCATAAAGGCCTGTTGATCAAAAGAAAAGCAGCCCGTGTTTTGGAGTATGGCGGGATGGAAAGGGAAATCCTCAAGTCTAAAGGCATGGTGCATTAAAACAACAACAACAACAACAACAACAACAACAACAACAACAACAACAGGAAGAATTGTTAAAATGCAGCCCATGGGCCATCTCAGAAAATGTACATGCATTTCCCTCAAAAAAAGAAATTAATGAAATGAAAATTAACTAAAATGAATTAAAAATCAATTGTGCAAAAGGGGGACAGAACAAACTATTGCATGTGAAATTTATGACAACCATATTCAGAATGACCCCAACTACAGTATGGATGGGAATGTGCACTCAGGTTATGGTAGATGCAGTAGCATGCTGAACAGACACAAGCCAGGGAGGCAGGCAGGTAGAAAAAAAAAAAAAAAGAACTGTGTAAACTTGCTAATCCCAAAAGTGGGATCTTGAAACAGTCATCCTTGGGGGTGAGATAGGGGTATTACAAGTATGTTAAGACTGTTTCTATTTCCAACTGTGAAATCCTGGAGTGGGGATCCAGTATGAGAATAATAATGCTGATTTCTGATCAGGGCAGGCTGCAGGATGGGTGGGGGGGGGGTTGATCGAAGCGCACTCCGTTGGGTTCCCTTTCTCTGCTGATGGGCCTTGGGAGTCTTGCCTGACAGCGATAACAGCTAGCTGCGTTGTATGGTAGCTCCCATTTTTAATTCCCCACAATTCCCCTAAAATAGCATCTATTTGGGGCATTGTGGAGAATTAAAATGGTAGCTAGAACCTGCCACCTTCTACTCTAACACATCAATCTCAGAGAAAACTAAGGGGTCTGGGGTCTGGGGTGGGTTCAGGGCCTTTTTACAAATAATAGAGCCAACAATACAAAACTTTTCCTTTTTCTTTTTCAAGTGACTGCCTCCATGTTACAGGAAGAGAACAATTATTGGGTGGAAAAGGCCCATACAATTAGCCTTGAGCACTTGACTGTTGTTTCTATGCACAAAGTATACCTATGTGAAGCAGCTTAACAGGAAAATAAGTCCTTCTCTGTCGGAGATGTGAATGAAAGGAGCCTAATGTGACAAACACAAATCACCATGCACTGTAGCTCCCGACGGTTCTTATTCACCACATCAACTTGTTGCTCATTGCTATATGTGGATTGGGGCACTCATTTTAAATTGTTTCATTCTTTTTAATACCTGATTGCAGCTTTACACAACACCTCGGCATCTGCTTTGATGCTGAGAGTAATTTTCCCACTGTCCTCCTTTCAATCTGTACCATTTTTAAAAATCAAATATGCACTTGAGTAATGACTAGAGGTCCTGCAAGATACAAAGTTGTTTTCCTCTCTTTGAGAAATGATTTGTCAGTGAGCACCTTTTGTTGACTAAAGAATTCATGCTAACTCTGAATTTCTTTGGGCACCTAACAAGAAGGTTACAGATGGTGCGCACTTCATATGACAAATAGCTTGTTACCTGCTGGCATTTGAGAAGGGGAAAGAAATGTTTCCATCAGGACTTCCGGCTGGCGACGCCATAGCGGGTGGTCGGGGCTGCTTCGGCTGCGAGGCGCCCGATCCATCCCGGGGGTTAGGAGCCGCGCTACCGCAGCGCGCGGCTCCGGTTGGGGTGCGGGAAGAGCGTCCCGCACCCTGGGCTCCCCGGCTGTGCCCGTGGAGGCTCCGAACCCTTCCCCTACCCCCCTGTAAAGGGGGAGTGGGGGTGAAGGGACAACGGAGCCGGGCTTACGGGGATATGCCCCAACCGGGATGTAAATGCGGCGGCAAAGCCCGCGGTGAGCGTCCAAGTTCTACCTGTGAAGAACGGAGCTAAAGGAACCCGGTGGTCGTGAGTAAATAATCTTGGCAGAAATCGTGTTTTTGGAACGATCCGGGGGGAAGGAGAATGGCAGCCTGCCTCCCTCCCTTCGAGCCTAAGAACTAACCAATATCAGGGATTGCTGCCAAAGAACTGGTTACAAAGTATTTAAAATCGACACATGAGACTGGCAAACTTTTTCCTTGGGAAGCTAACTAGCGGAAAATATCTCTATTTAAAGTTGCGGTGTTTGCGCTCCAGCTCAGGAAAATGGCGACGAACAAAGAGACAGGAGAAGAAATATGACACCCACTTCCTCCTCCTCTGCCAGTATGCTGGGTTTTGTCCTTGAACTGGTATTGAACTCTGGACTAACAGATGAACAAAGGCTCACTGCATTGAAGGTGGAACTAATTTACAGAAAAGTTAAAGTCTTGTGTGGGGGTCTGAAATGGAACCAACTGCCCACAGAGGAGGCTAACAAAACTTTTGACACTTTGGAAGGAAATCTTGTCAAAGAGCTGAGAGGATGGATGGAAAGATGGGAAGAAATGAATGAGCTACTTCGGAGAAGAAATTCGCTTGTTGGGGGTGGCAGCCCCAAGGCGATGTCAAGATTTGCTATATCCAGTCCCCGAGGTGTGAGCTCGGGGGCCAGGGACAGAGAATTAAGGTATTTACAAGAAGAAAAGGAATGTTACAAAGAACCGGAGAAGCTGAGAGAGGGAGAGTTGGATACCTCGGAGCTCGTGGCAAGGAGAGTGTTGGACTGTGCCTGGATTTGTGGACGTTGGGAGAGGGAAGTTGCATGGAAGTTCAGTGCTGATGCCATCAGGAGAAGAAGAATGGACAGAGGGGGTGTGGGGTGAAGCACTAAGTAAAAGCTAAAGCAATCTGTTATGGTATTTTGAAATCGGAGGGTGAACACTGTCAACAATAGTTTGTTTTATTATTTGGTTGAATATGAAAAGAGATATTTCAAGTTTCTATGTTATTAGCAGCAGTTCAAAGGATAGAAGAGATAGATCTGATGAGGATGATTTGTGAGGATTTATGAGGATGTAGTATAAATGAAGTCATTTTAAGTGGTTTAAGTTTATAGATTAAGATGATTAAGACTAAGATGAAGATTAAGATGAATGCGTTACTTTATATATATAGTTAAGTTTAATTTTTTTTAAAAATGAAGAGGTTATGAAGTAGATTATGGATATAAACTCGAAGGTGAAAAGGCAGGGGAAGTCAATTGTCAAGATTGGAAAAAGAAATTTTTTTTTTTTTTTTTGCAGATATTCAATTAAGAAGAAAAATCATGGCAATCTTTGTATGTGTAATTGTATTTGTTTTGTTTGTGTATAAATGTAGGTGTGGTGAAGGTTGTATGTTGTTATAAGTAAAAATGTCAATAAATTCTTATAAAAAAAAAAAGAAATGTTTCCATCAGAGCACTTCTCCATTTAACAGCTACTCAATCAAACAGAGAAAATACAGAGTCCTAAAGAAATAGATGAGTGAGACCACAATCAAGTCAAGAATTATTCATTACAGCATCACACTAGGTCCTAGACTAATGGAAGCAATTGCTACATCTTTGGATGTGGAGATTTGGATGTGAGGAATAAAGGCAAGTACTGTACACCATGATAGATGATTTCTACCTGCTCTCTCTATCTGTCTAGTAATCTGTTTAGGTTTTGCCACTTCTTGGAGTATAAAGATAGATTATCTGCTGCAAAACAACTGAAAGGTTACTGTGTCTCATGATTAAAATGCCAGATTGTGAGTCAAATAAAACCTAGCTTTAGTCACATTTACTCATAAACCTATATCACTTCAAGAAAACAAAGAACTTGAAAGCCATATTCTGAGGGAGGGGGACACAATTTCCATCTAGAGGTAAAGAAATGGGCTGTGTACATACAATGCCCTTAAAACACATTCCCCCCTTCAAAGAATGCATATACTAGTTTAAAGTGTACAAAAATATGTATATATCTGCGGGGATTCTTTGCTGGAGCCTCCCGCGTGCAGGACTAGGTCAACTGCACACGGGATTCCAGTTGCCGGGGATCTGCGGCCAGCGCCTCACATGCGTTCCCGCATGGGCGCCGGCCAAGCCTGTGAACGGGACGGCCGATAATTCCGGAGCTTAAACTCACACCGAGCCGTTGTCCGCCAGGCTAAATCTGAAGGTGCGTGAGTCGTTCGAAGGAAAAGAGTGCCTCGTAAAAGTACCTGCGAGCACTTGCTACCTCCTAAGTTGTTTCCTTAAGTAATGTACCCAAATAAAAGATGGCCAAAACTACGGCCAGGCAAAAGCACCCATAGACTACAAAAAATAAAATCGAGACGAAATAAAGACAGACAATCACTGTTTCTTTTAGATGGCTTTGGCTGACCCGCATAGGCTATTACCTTTCTCTATGCCTAAACTGTTCTAACATTCCCTAGGCTAGCCGACCCTGAACCACCAATTCTTCCGCAAGTTCTAGGCTACCTAAGACTAAAGCTATCTAAGCCTAAACTGCCAATTCTTCCGCAAGCTAACCTCTCTACCTCCTGCACGCGCTTCCAACCCAACCAACCCAACCAACCCGTTCCCCGAAACCCCAACTATCTACATCTGAATCATCTGAACCCTAACTCTGACTGTCCGCCTAAAAAGGGGAGCCGCAGCCTTTTATTGACAACCAAGTGCAACGTCATGATCGATATTTTTACCAATAGGAATGCTGTTGCTGCCCCCCAAAAAGGCGGGAAGCAGATTAACTGATCATTAACAAATTCAAACCTCTGGAACCAAAAAGTCTAGGCGGAGGGATCTCAGTGGCGAGACGCCTACTGAGCCCTGCTTTCGCTTTCACTTCTACATGGAAGAATACATAAAATAGTGCATAATATTGACATTAACTTAATACAAATAATCGCGGGTTCAAAGAAACCCACGGAGTGTATTCCCACATATATCAGTGAAAATAGAATACAAAGTTCATTATATAATGAATATGTATATTTGCTTTGCAAAAATGTGTATATTCTGGAACAATTGCATTAAAAGATGTGTTTATTATGATGAATTGGTACTAAAATGTTTTTTTTTCATTGGGGATAATTTTTTTATTTAATTTTGAAGGCCTTTTTGCATGAGCCTAAAAAATTAACATTCGATAAATAAATTTATCCAGCTTACTCTCTTAAGGAAGGTGGGGACTGTGAGCCCCCTGGACCCTGACTGGCCCATCATCCTAGAATCTTGCCACGTAATAAGACTTACAATGCTGACAGAACTTTGTCAACCCAACTTAAAAGTGTGAGTTTGGCTAAACTGCGGGAGGCAGTGGAGGATAGCGGTGGCTGGCGTGCTCTGGTCCATGGGGTCACGAAGAGTCGGACACGACTGAACGACTGAACAACAACAACAAATGCCCTCCACTCTAAACACCTGCTTTTTCAGACTGGGAAAATGGAACTGAAAATTGAATTCTTCCTCTGGATTCCATATTCAACTATATGGGTAAGAACGGTCTTGTTGGATCGCTGCAATTCATGTCTCTCATTTTAAAGTGGTATACAAACAGTGCTGTTAAAATGTGCTGCAAAAAGCATTCTACAGTGTAGCACTCCATAATGCAATGAGAGCTGACAAAAGTTTTTTAAAAAAAAAAGAAAAAAGAAAAAACACGCATGACATGTTTGTACTTCTGTTTGGACCATATGTTCAACATTTTTAACGGCACTGCAAACAAGTGGTCTCTTAAAATTCTCTTTGGTTTATCGAAGCTCATCTTTTTTTTCTTTTTTTTTAAAAGGCTATGCACTGTCTATCTGACTCAGGCTTGGTTGTTTAAGGTATGCATCTATATCAGGGGGGAGGGGGGAACCTAACCTCACCTAGCTCCCAAGCAAATGTTGCTGCCCCACTGTTCCCATGGCAGTGCCAAAAAGAAAAGGAAATAAGAACACAGGTTTTGAGATAGCCCTTTCCCAATGGATGGGCAAATTGCTCCTCAGATCAGCTGTGTGCCTCTGTAGGTGCAATCTGTGTGTACATGTTAGAGCATGGGTAGGCAAACTAAGGCCTGGGGGCCAGACCCGGCCCAATTGCCTTCTAAATCCGGCCCGCAGATGGTCTGGGAATCAGCGTGTTTTTACATGAGTAGAATGTGTCCTTTTATTTAAAATGCATCTCTGGGTTATTTGTGGGGCATAGGAATTCGTTCCCCCCCCACACACACACTTCAAAATATAGTCCAGCTCCCCACATGGTCTGATGGACAGTGGACCAGCCCCCTGCAGAAAAAGTTTGCTGACCCCTGTGTTAGAGTGTGCATTAGTGTGAGCTGACCATACCACACCCACCACCAACATCAAGGAAGAATATAGCCCTCAGTACAAATATGTTCCCCTTTCCCTAGTAGGCAATTTTACTTCTTTGGCTTCAAGTTGAAGCGGCTGTGGATTGGAAATTCTATAGGTAAAATAGGCAGCATTAATTCTGACTCATAGCTTTTCCATACTTTCTTACACACGGAACCTTTCTTTTCACGAACAGGAGGAATATCCACGTTGAAGGACAGCAAAAAGGTTGACGGTAGTGGGATCTTTCATTCAGTCTTCTTAAAGAGATTTACATAGCTTTCATCAGTAACAGTCAAGAAGCCAAATCATGGAGCTCAAAAGAGATGCTTTTTTGGAGCCGTGGTCTCGCAGAGAGAAAAAAAAAAACCCCGTATGTTTTGTGGTGCGTCCCCGAAAAAAGCAATTTATTCAGAATGAGATCTCGGTGCAAATTCGCATGAGATTATGGTGACCAAAATGGGTGCCAGGCTCTCACGGGGGGGGGGGGGGAGGATGTCTGTGTCCCCCCCCCAGGACTCTTGCAGAGTATGGAATATCCAGATATGGCTGCATGAACCAGCAAATGAGGCAGTGTCCTATTCAGCCAACACACACACACAACCCTGCGCCTGCTTTTCTACTTACAGCAAGTACAGGAAATGGAACTGACTATCAACTTCTTCTACCTTAGTGTCAGGGTTATCCTTGTGGAACTCAGCCAGGAGGAGAAGCAGGAGAAAATAAAATTAGTTGGCCCTGCTTGTCAATGGTTTGGGCTCCTCCTACTGTTGGTCTCCCTGCCTTCCTCCCTGCTAAGCTTAGTGGCCACCAACCACCACTGTCAGCAAATCAGTGTAGACGATATGGTCTGAACTAGATGCCTTAATGGTCCTACTCAGTAGGAGGCAGCTTCCTACGTCCCTATAGAAACTGCTGCAGTGTGTGGTCTTTTTGCCTTTTTCTGGTTATGATCGGAGGATATGCACCATTTGGAGGAACCCACAATGTTATTCTTTCCCGTAACAGCATTGCTTATCCCAGGAAGTGGATCAACACTCATGAGAGGGGGAATTATAGCATGAGCTGTGCCTATGGAGCCCAACTTTTCTGTATCTCAGTGGCAGAGCACCAACTTTTCAGGCAATGATCGATCCCTACATCAAATGGGGAGCGACGTTTGCGTGGTCGCGTGCAGCCCCTTGAGCCCCTGGGCGACACGTGGTAGTTTGGACTGGCGGCGCCTTCCCCCAGGAGGGATACCTGGGGTCTCTGCCTACCCAAGCAAAGCGCCCAATCCCACCTGGGGGAGGCGTTGCCAGGGGATTGGCCAGGTAAGGGGAGGGACTACCTAACCCACACAATAGAAGGTGTAGCTTACCGGGAAGCAGCAGTCGGGCTCCAGAGCTTCTCCCACCCTCCACTCCTTCAATTAACGCTTATTTTGCAGGTTAACCTCTTCTCCACAGGTACGCAGGTGCTGCTATGTCAAGGCCCCTGTTAAAGGGCCAGAAAGGAATTTCCCTGCATTGGCAGGTTTCTCCTTTCCTGTAGCAATTCATCACAACTTTGGTGGTTTCAGGCCTTGGGCGGAATCCTTTAGTCATCTTCTTTAATGGGGGTGGGGGGTGAGGCATGACTCCACGCTCCCCGTGCAGCGGCGATACCAGGGTTCCCTGTTAAAGGGGTATTGGGGGGAGGCATGGACCATACGCTGAGAGGTTGTCATTGCTGTCCCCCACCAGTGGCGGAAAAACGGGGGGCGGGCTCTCTGCTTGAACATATGTTCTCCAGAGCCAGCCCAATCCCCGCACATTCTGGATAACCCTGCAGTTTCCCAGATCCCCAGCTGGGGTCTGGGAAGGATAAATGCCCAATGCCTGAGCTAAGGTCTCCCTACATCTGAATCTGAATAAAGTTGTGGCCAATTTTAATCCCATAGCACATTGTCTTGTGTCATTATTCTGCTCGGGGGTCGCCTGGGGTTTGGGGGACTCCGCCTGTCCACATAAAAGGTCCTCAGCTCAGTTTTTGCTAGCTCCTGTCTGAAACCCGTCAGTGACAGGTTTCCTATGTACTGGAGTAGGGAGAGCCAAACTCACACTACAGAGCCTCAATTTAAGGATGTGGTCTATAAAGGGTCAAGAGGATGTAGCCTATAAAGATAATGCATGAAGAGGCAATGATTCTTCGGGTTTTGTTACCTCTTTTGCTTAAGGAATGGGGCTTAATATATGTTACTGAAACTCAAGCGCCGCTCTGATTGCAATGTGAGAAAGCAAATAACCCTGTTGTGCTGTTGCTCCAAGTTGTTCACCAGGACTTATTTATTTCACAATCTCAGCAGCCTGCTGTCTCCCAAGAATATGAGCAATTAGTTAAAGGGGGGGGCAGAACTTCATGGACAACTCCCGAAGATCTTTTGAGGGGGAAGAAAACCTCTCCACTCATCCCAGTTGATGATATGACAGTGTTGCATCAATGAGACCTGCTGGGAACTGTCTCTCAATCGGAAAGGGACTCTGAACAGCGAGGGCACAGGAACGATGCTGAAAAAGTAAAAAGCAAGTGCCAAAAAACCAAGAGGCACTCTGTGGCTTTGCTCCGCACTCTAGGAGGTAATTAAATATCACGCAAGCTAACCAAATATTGTGTCAGAGGGGGAATAAGCCATAACGCAGAATGATACAAAGCAAGCTGTTAATGCTTTCCCTAGTGTGTCTATAATTAAAATGCATTACACACTGGTACAAGATTGTCTAAACTAGGAACACAGTGTGGAAGATTTTGTGGGCTGCTTGATGTATGGCAGAGCAAACCAAACACTCTGGGGCTGGGAGAGGGCTTGGATTGGGAGGAGGTATCGCTGCAAGCAGCCCTGCTGGCTTCCATCAACCTCCTGTTGGATCCCGAACCAGCCCTGTACTTCACCCGCCACCATCACACAATGGCTTCACACTTGACCACCACGACCACCACTGTCTTTCCTGGCCACCATGTACTGCAGGACTGTGGATGCTGTGGTGGACCCGTGTGGCAGGATGTAGTGGATACCAGCTTAGTGAAGTCTTCATCCAACTTCCTTCTTGTAAGGAGCTCCCAGAGTACAATGAACTCATCCGCAAACCAGTGGACTTCAAGCTAATAAAGGAGCGCATCTGGAACCACAAGTACTGCAGCCTGAATGATCTGGAGAAGGATGTCATGCTCCCATCAGGCTGAAGTGCGATGGGGAATTGTGATTACTCTATCAGAGCAGGGTTTCTTACCAGGAAAATGCTGCCATGCATTTTGGTTAGGTGGGGTAGGGGGGAGTGATTGTGTTTGTGTGTGGCAATCCATACCCAGGTGGCTGATTGTATGCTGCTCTTCCAACTATCTGCTCATGGCTTAATTCATGAAACTGGAGGAGAACACTAAAGTTTTGGCACACTCCTATATAAGTCCTGGAAGACAAGTAAAAGGTTTTGCACACAGCAGATGTATGTAAACAGCCATAGCCAAATCAAAGGAGGATGAACTCTTAGCTATCTGGTGTGTGTCAGACTGGGTCTGCAGTTTAGTTTGGCGTTTATCTGACAGCTTCTAGTCCTCAGGGTGTCCAGAAGCATGAAATATCATCACTTGCTAAACAAGACTGCTATTTGCATCCACATCTGGACATGGGGCTCATTGCTCATTAACATTTATCGCAACAAGGAGATCTGCTACAATTTAAAACTGTATGGAAACACGGTCTAAAGTGAGCCATTTGACAATCTCCCCACCCAACCTCAGCCCACCTTTGAATCAATGAATTGACTGTGTTCCCTATTTTGACACCATTAGCAGGTGGTGACTTGCAGGTACTCACCCCAAGGCACAAATCTGGATGGAACCAGACAGTGTGCTTAGGCACCAGGGCTTTTTTTTTCAGCCAGAACTTGCCGGAACTCACTTCTGACACCTCTCAGGTGGGCGTCATTGTCATTGTCAAAAGAGAGGCTTTCATTTCTGGCACCTCTTTTTCTAGAAAAATAGCACTGTTGGACACTATCTTGTTGAGACACAACACAGCCTTCACAGTCAACTTTATTTTTCACCCTAGTGTAGATGGGTCAATCTGTAAAGTTTGGTATCTCTCATTTTCTGTTTTTCACTTTGTCATGAATTATATAAAAAAAAAGTTGATGAAAACTGGTAAACTTTTTAGTATTCATTTATCCTAATATACAACTTGCTGTGTGCACTTTTACTTAATATACTTAATATACACTGAAATGATCCTATAAATAATCATTTTTTGTATAAAAAATTCACTAATATACCGGTATGTGTTTCCCTGCATGTTTTTTTGGTTGGGGAACATTTTGAATTTTGGTTTGCCTGTTGGTTCAGGAAATGAGGATTAGGTAAATTCACATTAAAATGTGAACCAGACCGAATTCCTCTCCACTCTTAGGCTTTTAGTGGCATACTGTAGAGAGAGACATGATTTGAATATCTTGTGGACTTCTTAACAAGAAAATTGTGCACAGTTGTTGAAAAGTCACCTTGAGATAGAAAAATTGCCATAGATACATATCAGTTTCCAGTTTCTGTTATTTAGTGTGTGGGACTCTTTCTCTTAAATTTGTCATTCTTGAGCTATCATATGTGATTCTAATTTCCAATCAGATTTATAATAGGGTAACTCCATTGGCTTCATAGGAATCTCTAGCACAAATGAAGGAAGGTTGGATCAACATTTTTTTCTGGCTGTATTATCTATACATAAATATGGAGGAGAATGTTTAATAAGCTCATTTCAAAGAACTCAATTCTGAGTATTGTATCAATAAATGTGTATCCTTTTTATAGGCAAAGAAATTGACTGACTAGAGTATACAAACAAAAAATATATAGCTCTAAGGTTCTTTGAGGAAAAGAACACATTACTATAGTGAACATACACAATCTCTGTGTTTGCTTTTCTGCTTTTACAGCAGCATCTCTGACATTAGAAAACAAAATGAAAATTGAACTGTACATTTTTCATGTAACAAGGTAAAGCCTGAAATACATTTTCAAATATGAAACCAACCAACACCAGCAAGTGTAGTATAAAAGTAAATTCATTACCTTACAGAATTGCCTTGGCAATGATAATTCTCTACCCGACAGAACTGATAAAAGCAGGTAGGCAGACAGCAGACACTGGAGATCTAAAGCAGATTTTTGTTCTTTTACTCCATTCCTTTTCCACACTGGAAACATCAATATTCATAACAAAAACCTAAGAAAACCCTATGAAGAAGTGAAAGGGTATCTCTGCTACAATTGAATACTGTGGGAGGGCAGACATGGGATAGGTAGACATATAATGAAGTATTGATAATCAAACTTGGGAAAGGTTGTATTAAGTTTCTAAAAGTTATATAGAAATTTGAGAAGTCCAACAAGATGAAGCATTGTGATTCTGAGTCAAAGCATGATGTAAAAAAAAGTCCAGAAAAAAACCCAAGTCTCATGTTGCTCTATTTTTGTAATTTTCTGTGCCCTATAGCCTTATGTTTTCCTATATACAACACATCTAGGTCCATGGGATATGCAAGAAGTGAGGTTGACCAAAATTTTGAGAGCAATCTTTTGATTTCCCAATACCATCATATCTGAACAGAATTAGATGTTTGGCCTATCTCTGCTGACAATATGTATTTCTGAACTTGATAGATCCCCAATAAAGATTCATTTAAACTTCCAGGTAGCACATTGCCACATCTGGGTAAAGGCCACACATATTTCCTTTTGCTAAAAAATGGAAATATGAATTAATAACTTTAGTGATAATACACATTGTTTTCTTGTTAATTAACATGTGGTACCTCTCATCATGCTCTAACTACCGCACAATTGCACTCATTTCACATGCTAGCAAGGTTATGCTTAAAATTCTACAAGGCAGGCTTAAGCAGTATGTGAACTCCCAGAAGTGCAAGCTGGATTTCGAAGGGGCAGAGGAACCAGAGACCAAATTGCAAACATGCGCTGGATTATGGAGAAAGCTAGAGAGTTCCAGAAAAACATCTACTTCTGCTTCATTGACTACGCAAAAGCATTTGACTGTGTCGACCACAGCAAATTATGGCAAGATCTTAAAGAAATGGGAGTGCCTGATCACCTCATCCGTCTCCTGAGAAATCTCTATGTGGGACAAGAAGCTACAGTTAGAACTGGATATGGAATAACTAATTGGTTCAAAATTGGGAAAGGAGTACGACAAGGCTGTATATTGTCTCCCTGCTTATTTAATTTATATGCAGAATTCATCATGCGAAAGGCTGGGCTGGATGAATCCCAAACCGGAATTAAGATTGCCGGAAAAAATATCAACAACCTCAGATATGCTGATGATACAACCTTGACGGCAGAAAGTGAGGAGGAATTGAAGAACCTTTTAATGAGGGTGAAAGAGGAAAGCGCAAAATATGGTCTGAAGCTCAACATCAAAAAAACTAAGATCATGGCCACTGGTCCCATCACCTCCTGGCAAATAGAAGGGGAAGAAATGGAGGCAGTGAGAGATTTCACTTTCTTGGGTTCCATGATCACTGCAGATGGTGACAGCAGTCACGAAATTAGAAGACGCCTGCTTCTTGGGAGAAAAGCAATGACAAACCTAGACAGCATCTTAAAAAGCAAAGACATCACCTTGCCGACAAAGGTCCGTATAATTAAAGCTATGGTTTTCCCAGTAGTGATGTATGGAAGTGAGAGCTGGACCATAAAGAAGACTGATCGCCGAAGAATTGATGCTTTTGAATTATGGTGCTGGAGGAGACTCTTGAGAGTCCCATGGACTGCAAGAAGATCAAACCTATCCATTCTCAAGGAAATCGGCCCTGAGTGCTCACTAGAAGGACAGATCCTGAAGTTGAGGCTCCAGTACTTTGTCCACCTCATGAGAAGAGAAGACTCCCTGGAAAAGACCCTGATGTTGGGAAAGATGGAGGGCACAAGGAGAAGGGGACGACAGAGGATGAGATGGTTGGACAGTGTTCTCGAAGCTACTAACATGAGTTTGGCCAAACTGCGGGAGGCAGTGAAGGATAGGCGTGCCTGGCGTGCTCTGGTCCATGGGGTCACAAAGAGTCGGACACGACTGAACGACTGAACAACAACAACAAATCTCTCATCATGCTGTTCAATACATGTGACTTTTACCTTTTCCTCTTAACTCAAATGCCTCTTTTAGTACTCTGTTGTAGTTAGAGACAGAAAGTTTCCGATTAAAACAGATTAATTATTTTGTGCACGCAAACCTTTTTCTCGGGCCTCAGATGTTTAGGCAATTATCACCTCTGTTTACCATCCTGGGCCTTGTTTACACTGATAAACAATGAAAACCTTAGTATTGCAGTGGAGAGGCATTTAGTGAGGCAGAATAAATTTATTCATGTTTGAACTGGCCAAAGTAAACAATCCATAAACAACCTAAGGGGCAAACATATTCTGGTAAGGAACACAGGGATGAGGGGAGATGCTTATATATATATATATATATATATATATATATATATATATATATATATTATGATTTCTGCTGCCCCTGTGTTTCTGTGAGTCATCACCAGTTGCACTTCGACCTGCAGCTGCTCACAGGATAGCCATGTTGTTTCCTAGATGAAATAGGGGTAGTTGCTCAAGCAAATTGAAATAATTACCAACGTTTGTCCAATTATTATTGCCTGTGCTGGAATCATTTTAAAAGCCTAGAGTGGTTGTGTGTTGTGGTAGGGAGTGCTTAAATATTTGTTTGGGAAGGAGACCAGATGAGAAGGGCCCATGGATATCAGTTAACCCAGTGATCGGGGCAAGAAAAAGGCATGGCTAGAAGGGGTGGTCGGAGGAGAATTTATAGATGCTTGTATTGTATCCCTTGCTCTTTCCCTCTTCCCATCCTTGATATCGCAGGTGGTTCACCCACTGTGCCCAAATAGTCTGAGATGGTTGTCCCCAAGCCCCAGGTCTGTTCATAAAAATACCATTCTGAACCACAGTCTTTTGATCCCTCCCAACAGATTATAGACAGGCACCTACTTTGCTGAAGTTCAAGTGCATGACTAAGACTTTCTTGTTTCAGCAGGCTTTTTAATGTAGTGTTCATAGGTTTTTTTATATTTTATTGTGTTATCCCCCTTCCATATTCTGTGGAATGTTTCTATGTACACCACTTAGAAATGTGAATGATTAAGTGATATATAACTTTCTTAAATAAATAAATGCCAATTTTAACAGTATAATAGAGAAGAATGGATCTGCAGTCCTATTCCACAAAGAAAGATTTATTGAATTTCATAACTGCAAACACTGACCCCAATTATCACAAGTGATCCATAAAATAAGTCCTGAGGTTTTCCCCCCCTCCACCACTGAGTTGTCCAACTGTGCATCCCCCTCTTTTGTAAGTATGGTTTAGCAGTACCAAACACAGTCTGCTACCTAGAGAGAAATAAGGAACTGTGCAGATGACTGAACCTCCTCAGAGTAGCTCACTGTTTCTAGAAATGAACTTCAGTTGACCTATGCTCAAGGTTATAAAATATTCTGGCTACTTGAAAAAGTTGCACATTTCTGCATTTCCTGGGGTCTGAATGAAATTGGAGCTGCAAGCCTAGAATCAAGGAGAATTCTCAGGGCATTTACAGCTTTGTGGGAACTGTAAGTGCATTCTGAGATAACATACAGAGGTGTACCTAGGGTCCCCTGCACCCCTGACAAGGAGCTGACAAGCCCCCGCCCATCACTTCATTGCAATGGCCACATTAGAAATTACTGCATTTCATGTGACCCAAGTACTCAAAGAATCTAAAGTAATGACGAGGCGAGGAGAAAGGGCCACAGTGCGAGAAGGATAGGAAGTTTTTCATGTGTTTGATCTCACTGTGACAGCTGCAGCTTGTTGCCACACACATTGTCATAAACTCCATAGTCACCACCCTTGCTATTTCTCCTACCGCTCAGCTCCCAGCTCTTGTCTAAACTCACAATCTTACATAGATAACTGGACACAGATTTCTGGCATGATTATTGTGCCCTCCCCCCCCCCCACTGGACCTGGGTCCGTGGTAGGTATGCCTCTAATAACATGTCCTTCTGAGATTCACAGCCCATTTTACAGACACATGGACACTGATAGTCCAATCTTTTATATGCCTACTCAGAAGAAAGCCCCAATTAAGCATATTATTTGCAGTCTGAGTAACTGAATGCCCCTGTGAGTAAACAAGAGGTCATGCTATCACATCAGACAGGTTAATGCAAAAAGCACCCTTAATTGTACTAAATCAAGGGTAGGTAATACCAAAAGTATGTTAGCCAGTCTTAAAATATGTGTATATTCTTACCTGAGTCCAATTTGGGTGTGGTGGGATAGCCCTACTGCCATCCAAAAATGCCAAATGCCCTTTAATCTGAAGCTCCCTGTTTACTGAAATTAAGGAACACCAGGGAACAAATATTAGGGAGAATGAGGTAAGAAGTTTTAGATAGTTACATGAATGCACACTAAGAAGCAAAGTCAAGTCAAACTGTCTACTACCTCATGCTACAGAGAGGAAACTCCAGGTGTTCTTTGATCCAACTCCAGACAACACGGCCAATGTACATGTAACTAAGGATATGGTAAAATTCCAACGACAATTGAAAGGATGTGAAATTGCTGCAGTTCACATGTTCAACTGTGGTCAAGAAGAGAAGGCATGCAGGCAAATACGACTGGTGTTCATTTACTTCCTTCCTTCCCCCCCCCCCCGGTCTACAAATAAATCACAATTAATAATTTTATTCACATTGTTTTGACATTTCCTTTATGTTAAGAGGAATGCAGTGTAACCATGTTACCTAAGTAGCTATGTACTGCAACTTATGTTACTGTACGACAAGATGAATACAGTAACATTTGGTGGAAACCGAACTGTGGCAGAACAGAAACAGAAACAGAGCTGATCGTGATGAATACAGTTTGGAATGGAAGTGGCAGGCTTCTTATATCCCTGTGTGTAAGTGAAGTACTCATATGCTTCCTTCTGACTACCTATGCTTCCATTCTGTCATCTCTTTTGTTTCCCTTCTATATTAGACTGTAAGCTCCTTGGGATAGGGGCCTGTCAGACCTCTTCTTTGTGGAGCAACAGGTTTAAAAAATAATTTGACACCCTTGCCACTCTAGAAACAGCAAACCACTGGCAATTCTTGGAGAGTACATTGGAGATTGTTGCAACAACTGAATATCATGCTCAGGACTATTGCTGAATTATCATCGGCTTTGTTGGCTAGAGCTTGCCACCTGGAGAAAGACCAACCAGCCTCTTACTACAGTTGGCATCCCCAACATAGATTCTCCAGCTGACTGTAGCAACCTAGCAGGAGTTCTAAGGGGAGAAGCAGTCTCTCAAGGAATCGAGCTACATTGGGCTTTGTGTGCCAATACAACATTAGACTTGGACTGGTAGCTTACTGGCAGCCAGTGCAACTGTTTCAACAGAGGTGTCACAGGTTGATAGTTGATCACTCCAGAGAGCAACCTAGCAGCTGCATTTTGCAGCAGCTGCAACTTCTGGACCAACCTTAAGGGCAGCCCCACATACAGTGCTTTGCGGTGGTCAAGCCTTTAAGATACCAGTGCCCTAAGTACAATGGCCAAGTTGTTCCTATCAGGCTCATAGCTGAAGCACCAGTCCAAAATGGTTAAAAAGCGCTCCTACCTATTGAGACCACCTGGGCCTCAGAAATAGAACTAGGAGCACCCCCAAACTACATACCAGATTCTTCAGAGGAAGTGTGACCCCCCCCCCTAGAAAAGGCAGTTGACTAATTTCCAGAACAAATATTCCATTAGGCAGCATAGTAGTTTTTCTTTCATTTTCATGGCCAAGAACTCAAAGAAAACCAGGTCATAAGGGGGTGGGGTCTACATTTATTTTTCTGTGAATATCAGTTCCTTTGCCAACTGTATGCACCGCTTTTGAGGGCAACTTCAAAAGGCATTTGTAATAAGGCATCGAGGTCAAAATTCAGCAAGTGCACATCTCTTACATCAGCCTAAATAGCTATTTGGTTCCTGCTTTTGATTTATCTGCAAAACTGCAGAAGTAAACTGAGAATCAGATCAGTTATGTATTTCCTTATGATGTCTTACAGTGCTTGGTATGAATAAATTAAAGTAATTTATTATGTCGTAAGTAAAACATTTGGATAATTGCAAGGCCTGAGTACAACCATTTTTGTCCCCAGCCAGGATTTCATATGTTAATATTTTGATTGCCCCAGATTTATCTTGAGATGGAAAAGTAAACATAATTATGCCCACTGACACTCAGTAAAATACTTTGCTGTGTAATTAGTGTGGTCTGATCACTATTGCCACCATTCCTGAATGACCCAGAAGTAGTAGAATTTTGAAGTGGGATTACAGTAATGTGTGATTGATGATGGCTGCTCTCACTATATTATGTGCTGTAAGTAAGCATGTAACAGATGGATTTCATTGCCATATAACATATGAGTTTCACCACTTGATGAATTTCTTTACCTGCAACGTGCTGCAATTTTCCTTACAAAAATAATCTATTACACTTGTCAGAACATTCATTAAATTACTCACTTTATGCATTTCATTATATAGCAGAACCTTTTCATTTTACAGTAAAATGAGTCTCTCTCTCTCTCCCTCCCTCCCTCCCTCCCTCCCTCCCTCTCACAATTCTAGCAAATTTTCCCCACCCTTACATAATCCAAAATGCTTCTGAGACCTTTGGCAGTAGTTTTTTTTTGTCTCCCCCCCCCTCCACTGCAGCAAATAAACTTTGGCTCTGCTGACAATGATTTTGTGGAAGTGGCTTAAAACATATGTTGGTATCTTTGACTTTCCTGGGTATAACAAAATAAAATAAATTTAAAAAAAAATCCTTCCAGTAGCACCTTAGAGACCAACTAAGTTTGTTCTTGGTATGAGCTTTCGTGTGCATGCACACTTCTTCAGATACATTGAAACAGAAGTCACCAGACCCTTATATATAGTGAGAGGGTGGGGAGGGGTATTACTCAGAAGGGTGGTGGGAATGGGTGGTTGGCTGATAGGTATGGAAAACCTGTTGATGACTGTTAACAACTGCAATTGGTCTTACAGGAAAAAGCAAGTGGTGAGATGGCTAAAGATAGCTTTGTCATGTATAATGAGATAAGAATCCAATATCTTTGTTCAGACCAGGTCTCTCCATGGTTTTAAGTTTGGTAATTAGTTGCAATTCAGCAACTTCTCTTTCCAGTCTATTTCTGAAATTCCTTTGTAGTAAGACAGCTACTTTGAGATCTTGTATAGAATGTACTGTGAGTGGATATTGAGCTTACAGGGTTAAAACAGCTCTTGGAGATCGCCCCACCTCACTGTTTGTGTACAGACTGGCCCTTTCCTTTGCTCTCTGCCTGTTCAGTTTTTCTTTTCGTTTTCAGAACATGTCCTGGGAGACTGAAGTGTTCTCCTACTGGTTTCTCTGTCTTGTGATTCCTGATATCAGATTTATGTCCATTTATCCTTTGGCATAGGGTTTGGCCTGTTTGTCCAATACAGAGTGCTGAAGGGCACTGTTGGCATTTGATGGCATACACAATGTTAGAAGATGAGCAATTAAATATTCCTTAGATGGTATGTTTACCTAATGGTGTTGTCCGGGTGTATGTGGCAGCAAAGTTGGCATCTGGGTTTATTGCAGGCTCTGGTACCAGTGCCCATGTTACATCCTGTTGTATTATTGTGTGTGAGGAGTTGTTTAAGATTGGGTGGCTGTCTGTAGGCGATGAAAGGTCTTCCTCCCAGAGCTTGAGAAAGAGAACTGTCATTGTCTAGCAGAGGTTGTAGATCTCTGATGATGTGTTGTACTGTTTTAACCTGGGAGCTCTCCTGGGTATGTGGTTTGAGACTTTCCTTGGGGAGTACAGCAATTGGGCCTACCATGGCAAGTTCCTGCACTATCAAATTTACCACTGCTAACAAATCTGTGTGGACAAATCCCTGGATCCAGTAAAGTTTGAAATTCATGTCCGCCTTCCTCAACCACCATCTTCCTGATATTTTGGATTACAGCTCACAGCATTGATTGCCATTGGCTAGGGTGGCTGGTGCTGGTGGAAATTGTAGTTTAAAATATCTCAAGAGTGTGGGTGGGCAAAGCTAGTCTACATGAACATAAACTCCATGCAAATAAAAGACTCATAATTGACTCTTGAGTAAATTGACAGTATTCATATGTCTACATGTTTTTTTTTTCTCCTTCAAAGGCATCATTTACACCAGCATTGTTTCTTTTGAGCTTCATCAAAGGAGGCATTCTCAAGTACACACACATCCCTTAATGCTGTTTGTTTTCCGGCTCTTACAGAGCACTTAAGGCTATAATGAATTTACACTGGAATCCTGAATCAAGTTAAGCAGCTATTAATGCTCTTGAAGCAACATGAACAAATGCTGATTTCTTTCCGTCTCTCAGTAAATGAAACCATAACTTGCCTATGACTTTATCTGACCTTCATGCATGCGTTTCATGATTGGTATGGAATATGGGATGCCTGTGTCTGTAAAATGTTTTGTTTGGAAATATAGTCCAATAACATTGATTTATGGTGATGCCTGATCTCTAAAACCTTATGGATACTGCATTTTGAATGAATGAAACAGTGGTAGTTCATCACCGGGTATGAAGTGAGCAGTTCTGAAAGACGAATGACTCTTCAGCATGCCTAAAGTGGTGTCATTTTAAAGGAGCTTCATGTTAGGCAATGTAGTTTACCTTGTGGGTTTCCTTAGGAAACAAAGGCATTTGCACATATTCTTTATATTTTTGCATTTTCTACATGATGACTCTGTTGTTGTTGGGGGGAAAGGGGGGAGCAGGGAGGAAAACTATTAGAAAGTTAAATGACTTGTAACAGTTAGATTGGAAAATGACTCACAGAGGCTATATCGTTATTTTACTTCTGCTCTCGTTATTGTTTTTTTTTCTTTGCAAAATCCATTTCTGCTGCATTAAGAGAGCTACCATTCCAGTGGTTGAAAGTTAGGGCCTAGCATTAGAAGCCATTAGGAGTGGAAATTGACAAACACACATCTATATATTAAAATTGAGATTTATGATAGCTAAACTATCCACTCTTTCTTCACGGCCATAAACATTTCCTGAGCCTTGAAACACCCAAAAGGAGAGTTAGCTTCAGTCCATCCCCCACTGTTAAAAATTCTTCATCCCTCCCATAGCTTGGCTTCTCTGTAGTGCAGGAAACAACTGCCTAATAACTGATGAATAGCTCTGTGCAAATGTGCCCCAAGAGTGGTCAGGGGGGGGGGAAATCACTCTTGATACAAAGACGTTAGGAGGCCATTTAAAACAGCTTGTTAGTTGAATTGCACAATAGGGAAACTCTTAGTTAAACAGCTTTGCTAGCAGGTGTTCCCAGTGTGCTGGTAAACTGCTACATGTTTTAAGCAATAATGGAGATAGGGAATAATATGGAAATCCCAAGTTTTCCTCCCTAAATCTAGCCATCCAAGAGCTTATTAATACATTGCTCTAAAGCACAACAACACTATATTCCTTATGAAGTTTGATGGCTCATAACCAGTTGTAATGCTCAATCAAGTTTACAGCAATGGCTTTCAAATGTTTTGTCTTCAGGGAACGCTGTCCATATGCTAGCACAAGATAGAACATCTAGGATGCTTAAAAGCATTGGAGATACGATTTGCATTCAAAAGTTCCAGGTTTAATCTCTAGCATCCATGATAAATGCAACACAGTTGATGAGAATGATTCTTCCTGATTTCCAGGGCAGCTGCTAGCTAAGTTTCATAGAAAGGAATGGAATAGCACAAAAGGCCTGATTGGTGATTGTGCAAATATGTTTCAGTTCTATCATGCTCTCAGTGATGCTATTGGGGACACAATGTGGTCTGGGCTTCAAAACAATTTGAGGTGGTGATGAGGAGGATCACCTCACTGCTATGCAGACTAAATGGTGATAGAGAAGACAATATTGTGATGTCTGGAGGTGAGAAGCAAAGAGTAACAGGAAGAAGATACACGTGGTGACTATTTCTCATGGGGGTTCCGTTCCCAGCCCCTGTGTGCATTGCCAGAGAATGCATAAGTGCAACCCACCCCATTCCCCTTCTGCCCCAGTTCTTCTCTCTTCTGGATCCAAAGAGACACACATGTCAATGATCATACATCATTTTGTTGTTGTTGTTCAGTCGTCCAGTCGTGTCCGACTCTTCATGACCCATGGACCAGAGCACGCCAGGCACGCCTATCCTTCACTGCCTCTCGCAGTTTGGCCAAACTCATGTTAGTAGCATCGAGAACACTGTCCAACCATCTCATCCTCTGTCGTCCCCTTCTCCTTGTGCTCTCCATCTTTCCCAACATCAGGGTCTTTTCTAGGGAGTCTTCTCTTCTCATGAGGTGGCCAAAGTACTGGAGCCTCAACTTCAGGATCTGTCCTTCTAGTGAGCACTCAGGGCTTATTTCTTTGAGAATGGATAGGTTTGATCTTCTTGCAGTCCATGGGACTCTCAAGAGTCTCCTCCAGCACCATAATTCAAAAGCATCAATTCTTCGGCGATCAGTCTTCTTTATGGTCCAGCCATAAATCACTACTGGGAAAACCATAGCTTTAACTATACGGACCTTTGCCGGCAAGGTGATGTCTTTGCTTTTAAAGATGCTGTCTAGGTTTGTCATTGCTTTTCTCCCAAGAAGCAGGTGTCTTCTAATTTCGTGACTGCTGTCACCATCTGCAGTGATCGTGGAACCCAAGAAAGTGAAATCTCTCACTGCCTCCATTTCTTCCCCTTCTATTTGCCAGGAGGTGATGGGACCAGTGACCATGATCTTAGTTTTTTTGATGTTGAGCTTCAGACCATATTTTGTGCTCTCCTCTTTCACCCTCATTAAAAGGTTCTTTAATTCATCCTCACTTTCTGCCATCAAGGTAGTATCATCAGCATATCTGAGGTTGTTGATATTTTTTCCGGCAATCTTAATTCCGGTTTGGGATTCATCCAGCCCAGCCTTTCGCATGATGAATTCTGCATATAAGTTAAATAAGCAGGGAGACAATATACAATATACATCATTTGGACATGCCTAAAAGGTCGCTGCCTGTATATAAGCAAAATATTCCAGCAGGCCACAGTGTTTAATTCAAACCCTCATTTGGTGCTTTGGAAACAGTCCTCCTTGGTCCACAGTACTTCAGTGGCTGCCTGATTCAGCTCACGGTATAAATCCAAGTCTTCTCTGCTAAAAAGCAAAACACCTATTATCCCCCTTTTTACAAAAGTGGATAAAATTTGCAGGCATCGCAGTAGATTCAGAGTGGATAAAGCCTACAAAATTACAAGCAAATGTGTCCTGGGTATTTCTGTTTGTCTTTAAATTTTGTTTTTCCAAAAAGAAATGGTTGATAACTTTATGTATCTTTGGCATATTTGAATACAGTTTGCACCCTCCAGAGAGAATAACTGCTACAACAGTTTTAGAAGTACAGGTATAGCTACAGTGATTTTGCCTGTAAGGAATCTTTAACAATTTTATGGTGGTTAAAAAAGAGAATTCTCACCTAATTGTTGCATGGATATTTGTTATGAAAATAGTAGACATGAGAAAAGTGGTGGGTGTTTTTTGTTTGTTTTTTGTAAGAAAATATATTCCGAATTATAGAAAACAGGTTGAGGATTTTATGCACACTAAGAACTTTTAAAGTTTACTGGGGCTGAGAACTAAAACGGATTCATTTCCCTCCCTGTTTGCAGGCAGTGATATAATAACAATAACAATAATTTATTTGTACCCTGCACATCTGGCTGGGCTCCCCAGCCACTCTGGGTAGCTTCCGGGATATATAAAACACAGTACAATATTAAACCTTAAAAAGCTTTCTTATGCAGGGCTGCCTTCAGATGTTTTCTAAATGTTATATAATTACTCATCTCCTTAACATCTGATGGGAGAGCATTCCACAGGGTGACATTACATAGGTGCTCATAGATTATTCTGCATAGAGTAGCAAGCAAATTATGCATGCATTTGTGGGGTAGGTTGACATGGGCACAGTAAACTTCCATCTCATGGCCCCATATTTCCATTGGCCCCATATCTCCATTGCCATCCAATATGTATATTCAGTCCAAGAGGATAAAACAGGGCAGAGTTGACTCCTCCTGCTCTGCTTACATTTACTAGGACATCTTTTTCATGCATCCGTATGGTGCTATTTGGAGTGCAACATTTATATTGTCCATCACAGGTCATTCATCAAATGGGTGCATGGGGGAAAATGCCTAAGATACTGTTCATCTCTTGACCTAAATGTCACAAAGTATGGCCAAGATTGTGTTCCTGTGTCATGAAGCTCTGTTTTACATACTCTAATACATTTCCTTTATAAAATAAGTTTGCACAACTGATTCATACGGAGGACAGAATACAATTATATTACAATGTGCATGCAGTCCACCCCATTGGGAAATTACAAGCATAGCAATAGTACAGTATAAGA
Source organism: Lacerta agilis (assembly GCF_009819535.1). Lineage (NCBI taxonomy): Eukaryota > Metazoa > Chordata > Lepidosauria > Squamata > Lacertidae > Lacerta > Lacerta agilis. Next base: position 29,064,568 of record NC_046317.1, on the reverse strand, counting down.
ACATAACCCTCATCGCAAAGCAGGCTATGGAAGATAAAAACAAGTCTCACACTTTTCTCTTCTGACCACTTAACATAACTACTTTCCATTTAATTTGATCTCTCTTCAATTTGCATCTTTAAGTAACGATGCATTAGTGGGCAAAAAGGCAACAAAAATGTAGCTATTCCTCTGTGTTCTTTGAACCAGGATGCTATTCTATTTTATATCCCCTAGGCTTTCCGCCATTCATAATTGTATTTGAGTTAGAAAATGGCTAGCTTTCAGGTTACTTACTATTTCTGTAGAACTCCTCTCTTGTGGGAACATAGTGTTAGTTATTTATACACAATGACTCCAGCACCAAAGAATTCTGAACAACTTGCTACATAATGATGCTGAGGTCATGATCAGACCCATGTCAAAGGGCAGACCAGAGTGCTTATTCTGTCAGGCAGAAAACCTGGTCTACCTGGTTTGGTTTCTACACATAGCCAGAAACTATAATGCTAATTATTAATATGTGTGTGTTTGTGTACACACATACAACCCCCCCCCCCACAGTAGCTGATACTAACAGACTAACAGCACAATCAGACAGAAGCCTTATTGCAGGAGAATTGCATCTATTTTTCTTACTGGGTTTTCATGAACTATTCACACTACTTGTTTTTTCTCCATGAATATTTCATCAAAATTGTGGTTATTTTCATTCACACCAGCAGGCGTGCTTTTCTCCTTACAGTGCTTAGTAGTCATTTCTCATCCTTTCCATGTTCTCCATAACCATCCCATCATCCTCAGTATTCAGAATGTGGATGCTCATTTTTGGCTATTTGACAGGACTCTTTTTCGGAGCGGGTACCATTTAAAATACATTCAGAATCAAAGCATTGTGTTGAAAGAGCTATCTGGACATGTGGAAAATGATATGCTTGCTTTTGTCTGCAGAATGGATCCAATAATGTTGATTGATTTCATAACATTTGAGCTGTACATGACAGTTCTTGATGGTGTTGTCCATCAACAATTAAGATTCCTGGACCTTCCTTGAAGGTGTCTCTAAATAAGACACTTCTTCCTGCTGGCCTGAAATCTATATCTATCATACAGTCATTGACTAGTCCTGTGTCATAAGAAGTCTCTCAAGGAGGAATGGTCCTATACTCATTTCAACAGACACTGGATCCTACTTGAAAAATGACAGCTTTCATTACAGAACCCATAAATGGAGAAGTCGTTGACAGTATCCTTCCTACATGGATAAGTTGAACACAACACAGAGAAATGGGGGCATTTTACACAGGAAAATTAATCATCTCTGACCAACAGGACTGATGTCCAAGTACTGCTGGACATGGACCATTGTAATGTTATATAAGAACAGTTCCTTGTTTGACTCCTGTGCGATACTGTCTGAATATGTTTCTTCCTGTGTCATATGACAATAGGAAAGGCTTTCTAATACATGTTTAGAGGTAATGCTTTTACCAGCACCTGATATGAGACTATTTTAAGTGGGAAATAGCACAGGAAGGAAAGGGATAAACCACTTCCTTGGGTGCCACTGTTCCAACCTGGATCAAAACCTTGCATAGCTTCTGTTTCCTGAAAAGAGGAATAGTTTAGGAATCTTTAAATATGTGTCATTTGATTCTGATTGACATTGGTTCTCCGGGGTCTTGCCAAATGTACTTCACATTCCTGCCACCTGCCACTTAAAAAAGAAAAGAAAGGGGAAAAAGGACTCAAGGTGCCAGAGGTTGAACCTAGTTCCTTGAAGATGCAAAATAGTTTTCTGTCACTGAAATATGGTCTCCCCCCCCCCCAGAAATATGCCTTATACAATATTCTATATACAATATTCATTAATGAATGAAAAAATGGCAATTTCTTTTGGGAATGAAGTGATACTGTATTTTGAGAACCAGGTATATAGTTTCTTATAGGGTTACTATGATGCAAGCAGGGTGACTATGAATGTTCATTATTGGACAGAAGGGCAATTTACAGGAACTACAGCATTTCCCACCCTTATTTGACATGTTTCACCTGCTGAAAGAGTGGGGAGATACTTGGTGTTTGCCATCAAACACTGTGCTTGAATTATGTATTTTCAGGACCCAAGCATTTATTTAGATTGTAAATGGTTTAATTTGATTTTGATATTGTATTTTATAGTGTTGTAAGCCACCTATGGTGAAGGGGAGGTAGAAACAACAACAACAACAACAACAACAGTAATATTATAAACACCATGCAAACCTGCTTCCCAAAACATTTCCCCCTGTTTCTGTTTCATATTGCATCTATTTCATTCCTTTGGTTGGTTCACATTCAAAATTGAAGTTTGTGCATTTGAAATGGATGTGCAGCACTGTGGGGGGACGAAGACACCCAACTCTTTGGAAAAGTTCCATAAATATATTTCTAAAGCATATCCAACAGAGTCACTGTTCTCCAAAATTCATGAGATAGCACTGCTGTTGCTGGGTACTCACAATAATCAGTATTCAAGATGTCAATGCCTTACCAAGTCAAAGGTTTTGGAGAACAATTGAAAGGATGAGTGGGATTTGAATAATAAGGATAGCTGGCTTTTACACAAACTTCAAAGTCTGTTTGTCCAATTCTGGTGAACCCCCTCCTATAAGTCACAGAGGAGCTCTGTGCATATGACACTTCTAATCTCTGCAGGAGTAGAGATTTGGTCCTGCAGACCTTTAATCCTGCTGAGTTTATAATTATCACAAGACAGAAGATACATGCCTATTGAGGTTCGAATCTCTGTGAGTCTGATGCTTTTCGGCAGGGCAACTAAAGATGCTGAAATAAAGTAGAGCCTTCCACCATTATCCCAATCTAAGCTGTCATCTTCAAGCCTTTATATAATGAGCTTCAATGCCCACTATCATTTCTTAATTTTTCAAGACTCGAAAGCTCTACAATATTGAAATACTGAATTTGTATAAAGGAACCTTCTGGTGAATTCTGGAAGGAATGAAAGAGCATTCATATTTGCTGGGCCATTTGAGTAAGTATTTGGCTGACCCTCCATTTCATCTAGGTGTGTGATCTGAGGACAACTAATTGCTAGCCAGAACTAATATAGCAATCTGGCTAAACAGAAATAGCAACCAAAAGTGACACAAACACAGTTGTGCACTTCTAGACTATCAATGTGCATTTGGTCATTAATGCAGTTGTTGCCATATTTTCCTGCTGACCCATCAAAGGGTTTGGTCTTGACATATTAGTCAGCTATTGGACTGTAGTTCCACAAAACATCCCCACATCTACAAACACCTACACACACCTTTGTGTGCCAATAAGTAAAAAGTTTGTAAAGCAGGACTGGCAGGGCTCAAATGAGTGTGTGGCAGAGGGGGCTGAGTCAAGGGCAGGGGGCAGTGGATTATGGGGGTTTGTGCCTCTGACAAGGCAGGAGCCAATATAAAGCTGGAGAGAGAGAGAGAGAGAGAGAGAGAGAAGGAGTTAGAGAGATGGATGAACATTTGTTTAGGGTAAACAAATGTATTTGCTCAAACCAAACACTGCCATATAAGCAGTGCTTTTTTCTGGGGGGACGCAAGGGTACACATACCCCTAGGTTTGGCCTCATTGAGGGGCAGTATTTCAACATGAGTAGGAAAAAGAGAGTACCTGAATGGGGTAACTGTGCCCCTGAAGGACCAGGTGCGCAGCCTGGGAGTCATTTTGGACTCACAGCTGTCCATGGAAGCGCAGGTTAATTCTGTGTCCAGGGCGGCTGTCTACCAGCTCCATCTGGTACGCAGGCTGAGACCCTACCTGCCCGCAGACTGTCTTGTCAGAGTGGTGCATGCTCTGGTTATCTCCCGCTTGGACTACTGCAATGCGCTCTACGTGGGGCTACCTTTGAAGGTGACCCGGAAACTGCAATTAATCCAGAATGCGGCAGCTAGACTGGTGACTGGGAGTGGCCGCCGGGACCACATAACACCAGTCCTGAGAGATCTGCATTGGCTCCCAGTACGTTTCCGAGCACAATTCAAAGTGTTGGTGTTGACCTTTAAAGCCCTAAACGGCCTCGGTCCTGTATACCTGAAGGAGCGTCTCCACCCCCATCATTCAGCCCGGACACTGAGATCCAGCGCCGAGGGCCTTCTGGCGGTTCCCTCACTGCGAGAAGCAAAACTGCAGGGAACCAGGCAGAGGGCCTTCTCAGTAGTGGCGCCCGCCCTGTGGAACGCCCTCCCGTCAGAAGTCAAGGGAATAAACAACTACCTGACATTCAGAAAACACCTAAAGGCAGCCCTGTTTAGGGAAGTTTTTAATTTGTGACTCTGTATTGTATTTTGATATTTGTTGGAGGCCGCCCAGAGTGGCTGGGGAGACCCGGCCAGATGGGCGGGGTATAAATAATAAATTATTATTATTATTATTATTACTCCCAAATATTTTAAAGGAAAAAAACCCTGCATATAAGCAATGATATAAACAGTGCTTTCCTCTGAGAAAGTGAGTACAAAAGAGCAAGGCATAAGGGGAAAGAAAAAGTGAACAGGAGACAGATCACTGAATCTACAGAAGCACAGTTTTACTTTTACAAACTTAATGTAAATGTTAAAGTTAAGCTATCACCAGTCTGTAGTGAGAGAAGACCCACTTGGAATGGTGTTTGGGCAATGGGTTTAATATAGGGTTGAGCCCCTGCCTTGCACCTTTTAAATTATGGTAAAATACAAGAGGTTTGCAGCAAAGACAGCTATGTAAACCAACTTGTTTCACTTGCATTCTTGGAGTAGATTGTGCAGAGCCTGGCAGAGAATCAAACCCTCCATCTGATTCCCTGGTTGAGTATTGTTACAGCATTGCACAGTTATGTACTATCAATTGCATTTAAGCAGTCCTGCATATTTATTCTGCCAAAACTTTATCATTTGTATTATGTGATGCAGAGGTTTGTGTAGGTGGCAGAACACAAAGCATCTTTTGCATTATGGATTAGAAGTCAATGTTTATAACTATGGAACTGCCATTATATCCTTCTTTGCATCTTTTATCTTCCATAATTATATAAAGCTCTATGTTTTCAATAGAACCAATTTACACAACTGAGGAGGGGGTGAGTGCTCCAGATATTCAGGGTGCTTAACTGATGAAATGTAGTATGTTCTGAAGTATAAAAACTGCACACACAACAAGAAGTTAACAAAAACAACACAAAACTGTTTTATTAAAATGAGATTATGCTGAATGAATCATGCATTATTTGAGATTGTATTCTTTGTAGATCATTTGCTCCATGAGTTTTGAGTCCCACTCTCTTTTCTATTAAGAGAAACACTGTAATAGAGACGTGCACCAATCACAACATTTGGTTTTAGCCTGATCTGATCCTTTATAAAAACAGCTTGCTGCAGTCCAAAGTGTTTCAGAGGCTGCCAAATCTGTCTTAACATCCTAGTCCACTTCTGCAAAAAATAAGTTTCTTTTTGCCGGCAATGCTATTGGGAAATCAAAAGATGACTCTATGGCTCCAACTCCCCCCACCCCCCTTTTGACATAAGTGAGTGAAATTTGCTTCCCTCAACGGTGGCTTAAACCTGCCAAATTATACACAAATATACCCATCTGTGTAGTATGTATGTCTGTATGCTAGGCATCCTTTTCATTTTTTTAAAGGAACCATCTAGCTATCATCTATCTGTCTGTCTATCTACCTACCTATCTATCATCTATCTATCATCTATCTATCTATCTATCTATCTATCTATCTATCTATCATCTATCTGTATGTCTATCATCTATCTATCTATCATCTATCTATCTATCTATCTATCTATAATCTATCTATCATCTATCTATTTATCTATATCACCTATCTTATATCTTTCTATCATCATCATCTTTTGACAGAATTGGATTAAATTTGCAGGTATTGTAGCCCCACCTGATGGAATAGCTGCAGAGGCTTTCCTGGAAGTAACACATTCACACTTTTGGAATGGGTAAAAAATTAGTCCCATCATCTCCCCGAGAGGTACCTCTAGGTAAAAAAATCTGACAAATTGCAAACAAATAAGTTAATTCCGAGGTGGGGTAGATCTAAAAGGGATTGACTTGTTTCTCCCAAAGCACTGGGACTGGAAAGTCTGAGTAATATACCCCCCCCCCGATTATAAGCTTGACCTGTCAGTCACAATGGAGCTAGAAAAGCTCAGCCTTCTCCCTCCATTTACCTGTTATTTGCTCTGCCCCTCCCCCTCTTGGTGCTTTCCTTATATGGTAAAGCTATAATAATTCATTTTTTCTTTTAATAGACACTACTCTATATCATATTTTTGGCATCTGGGGGAGCATGAAGAGCTTGGCGTGGCAATTCAACTTGGGGCACCTTGTACAAATCCCTCTTCACATCAGAAAAGCCCGTAATTCTTCTGAAGCACTCTGTTTTGGCTCATAGCTGCTTCACATCCCTATATATACCACCGACCTTCTGATCAGCAAGCCCTAGACTCTGTGGTTTAACCCACAGCGCATATTTACTTGCATATTTACTCAGAAGTAAATTGCATATTTACTCAGAAGTAAATCCCAAATAAGAGTGCATAGCAGTGCTATTTTTCTAGAAAAGAGGTGCCAGGACTCAGCATGAACACCTGCCTTCTTCTCTTATAATGGCAGTGGTGCATAGGTATTCTGCCATAGTATCCATCATTATATATTGTATATTTTTTGCAATATTTTTTAACAACCACAGTCCAAACTTGCACATGGCCCTAATCTTTCAACCACAAAATAAACAAACTGTTGGGAAACAAACTGTGCTGAAAGAAATGAAGGAAGGGGGAAATGCTTTTTTCACTTTTTCTCCTTTGGTTAGCATGAACACTCAAAGAAGTAACACTTGGTGCAGTTACAGGCAATGATATTATGTAACCGATCTGCCTTGCTGACATCCCCAAACTGACTGGTGGTTAATAATTCACCATCTCTGCAAAGTACATGCACATCACAATCCAGGCCGCTTTTCATTTTAATGCTTTTCCTCCCTGAAGTTGTTAGATCGCTACATGATAGGCTTTGTGTCTTGCTGGGCGGTATTTTTAGAATAAGAAAAAAAATGCTTTACTCCTAAAGAAGCAAAAGGTGCGAGGGGAGGGGAAGGAACTTAGAAGAAAAAAGAAAAACAAATTAACAATTGTCTGGTAAAGATTCTAGCTGTGATAAACTTCACATTTTTAATGTCCTTGCTTGGCTTTTAAATGTACATTTCTGACAGCAACATCTGAGCCACCTAGTGAAAAGAAAACCCCCCACAGCTGTAGATTGTGGATGCCTCTCATCTGCCCTCTTTATTATCATGTAATCTACTCGCTTTTACTTCCCAAGTATTGCAAATATACTCTCAGTACTGTACTTTCATGATTATGCAAACCTCTTCGTTCCAAGGACCAGTTCAATCTGTCATGATGGGAAGTAGCATTATAACATAATGAATGCTCTCATTTCCTGCAATTCCCCCCCCCTTTTTGCACAAAAAGTTTAAATAGTTCACTGATACAATCTGCTGGGGTTTGTTAATGAAAAACTGCATATTTTGATGAGTGTATTTATCATGCAGTTGTGACGATAGATCATAAACTATGTTCCAGAAAATTTTTCTTCTTTCGCTTCAAATGCTACAGCCAAATCATGGGGACTGATTCCTCTAAAATGAGCCATTATGTTAGGGAAGAAAGCACCTTTTCTGCTCATTCAGGTTTGCCTAACCAGAGTAGTTGATGTAGTGACTTCCAGATGTTGTTGGACTATAATTTTTATCAGTCCCAGCAACATGGTCAGGGTTGATGGGAGTTGTACTTCCACAACATCTGAACCACAGTATGGTAGCTTCCTCTGGATTGAACTGCTGGACAGCATTGTGGAGAGGGGGGGAAAAGAGGCAAAATGTTAAGCATAGGTCCGAATGTGAAACAACTTTGCCCGGTGCTGTGAGAGCCTCTTCACTTCCTTCTCATGAGTTTCCATGGAAAGGGAAACATCCTATGGGATCTTGCCTTTTGCCCTGCAAGCTTCCTACCAACCCACCCTGGGTGTTAGAGCCTTACTAAACTACTTGGCTCATGGGTTTCCCCCCTGCAAAATTACCTTTGGATGGGTCCCGTCCCCCCACCCTTTCCTAATTATGTTGGATGATCACATAAAAACCACAACTTTTTGGCATTGGGCAGGATCGGCATCATAAAGGGGTCCCCAATAAGGGGGGGGGGGGGGTTGGCTCAAGGCAGGTCCTAAGCTCAGGTGGGGCATCTGCCTATATTAACAATAATTATAATTATATGTCGCCGCTCTGACTGAATTGCCCCAGCCACTCTGGGTGGCTTCCAACACATTGAAACATCAAGAACATCAAACATTAAAAACTTCCCTATACAGGGCTGCCTTCATATGTCTTCTTAAAGTCAAATAGCTGTTTATTTCATTGACATCTGGTGGGAGCGCATTGCACAGGGTGAGTGTGACTACCGATAAGGCCCTCTGCCTGGTTCCCTGTAACTTCACTTCTCGCAATGAAGGAACCACCAGAAGGCCTGGCTGGAATCTGTTCCTCCAGTTGCCCAATGGGACCCTAGACACATTTGGCTTATAGCATGGGAGAGGTCAATGCCAGCCAACATCCTTGGTTAAGTGCTTCCTAACCCTAAGCAGAATGTGATTCCATCAACAAGGGCTTAGTGGAATAAGGAGTTGCCTCTGCTTACCTAATCCCTAAAGCTGTGGCCTTATTTCACCCAATGCTGGTGGTCAGCATGAGTCATTTGCACCACGCTCACAAGCCACAAATATGTGCCTGGCAGGGCAGTGTTTCTAGTGGAAGATCACTAAAGCATTCTGCCCACAACTGCTGCTGTGATGAATGAGTGGATTCAGATTTACACAGCTCATTGTGTATGAACAAACAGTGATAACCATTTGTCATCTTGAACATTCAACCTTGCCACCTTCATTATAGCCCCTTTTTATTATATTATGCAAGGATGGAAGCAGATCCCAGACATTGTGGTTAGCCCTCCCATATTACAACTGCATGCAATCAATATCACTTCCTCTTGAAATATGTACAGTGGCAATAAAGAGCGACTGTGAATTGTTCGATAAATATGCACAAAGAATTGTGCAATCATATGCATATGATTGGCTCTATTCAGGTGTCCAAGACATATAATAAAAAAAACTTGTGAGTCAGAAATACAAGGCTATGCTTGCTTGCATTTGGTAGGCTGCCCCACTTCAGGGATCCTCCTAGATGCATAGATTAAAAGGCCTTTTGTCAATGATCTCAATAAGCAATATGATCCTACAGGAGAATCTTTGTCTGGAGTTTCTATTCTTCAGTCTCTACTGCTTTCCAGAGGGAAATAGTAACCTTTGCTTCACATAGGAAGCAAATTTCAGCTCTAATTTTGTTAAAGCAAAAAACTGAAATAAAAAAAAAATCAAATGAGGCACATGGGGGGGTATTGAAGTAAGTTTTACTCAGAATGGTATTAATGAACCTGATTGTTAGGCCCAATCATTTTAATGGGTGTGCGCTAAGTAAAACTTAATCAATGCCATCAACAGGGTAAAATCTCAGTGTTGTTTTCCTTTCACAGAAGGACTTCTTCGATGAAGGAGGGAGCTTTGATCCAGAAGATAATACCATTAACCAAAAGGGTTGTCACCTCACTTAATACTCCAGCAGAATTGGCAAAACTTACCTCTTTGCCTTCCATTTGTAGGCACCAGAAATGCCCCTTCCAGAACTCTACTCAAGATCCAACCCAACTGAATGGAGGGACCATTGCTCATCCTTGGTATGTAAAACTCCAAATTCTATTCCTAGCATCTCCTGTTACAGCTGGGACATCTCTCTGAAACTTTGGAGATCCACTGCTAAGTTAAGTCACCTTCTCATGTTCCTAACCCATAGATATGAAAGGATTCCACACCTTATTCCAAATCCCGTAACCCCTTTCCCCTTTCTCCTCTTTGGACCAGACACTTTCCAAATAGGCACTTCAGCATTCTTGCGTAATGATCAATTGTTGAACATTGTTAAGAGTTTAAATATTTCTAGGAGAGCTGTTCTTCACTCCCTGCTGTTTACAAGTTAAAATGCTGTCTACAAATATAATACATTACATTAGCTGTTTTCTTTAGCATAACACATTGTTGAAATACTTGTAGCATTTATAGAAAAGACACCAACTGATTGCAAGATGAACGTTACCCTTGAGCAAATTATGAACACATTTATTTTAGTCTTATGCATTTGAAACTAATTTTCTGGTAATATCAAAAGTGTTCGTAGAATTAATTTCCTGTCAGTTCAGCAGTATTCAAGTGAATATTTTATGATTTTGCATTAGCTGTATTTGTCTAGAGTTGTGACATGATCGAGTCATTCTCTGAGGGAAACACATTAATAATTAAACTCTGTCCAATGTGGAGTACTAAGGATGACAGCATAATTGTACATTCTCAGAGGCCATCTCACACGGCAGAGAACAAGAATCGCCCTACCACCATTTACAGTCCTGCTTTACAGACTTCCCTTCTAAAATGACAGCAGTACATAGCAGGCAGAAAGGAGGGGCAGAGCAATGTCAAAGCCCATTCTCCCTGCCAACTCATGATTATTTCTCTAAAAATGCAAGTGAAATAGAAATGGACTTTTAATATATATCCCTCAAATGCTCTCCAAGAAAAAGAATTTCCATGAGCTTCTTCATCTTTCTATTAATATGAGTGGGGGGAGGTTAGAGGGAGTAGGCTGCATGTGAGATCCTTCTAACCCCTGGATCCAGCAAGTGTTACAATACCATATTCACTCGAGTCTAATGTGCCATCGAATCTAATGCGCACCTCAATTTTCAGAACCTTGAAACCAAAAAAAGCATTTGCTGGCAAATGTAAATGTGCTATTCAATCTAATGCACACCTTAATTTTCACAGTGTAATTTGGCCAAAAAAGGTGAGCATTAGATTTGAGTAAATACGGTATAAGCCAGGGTCACCAGGCAGATTCCTGGGAAATAAGACGGGCGTTGAACCAGCAGAATCCCCAATCCCCAGCCTATTCCAACTGCCAGAAACACATGCGATATTTTCCGCAACTGGACAGACAGCCTAGAGAAATCGGGTCCTCCCATAAAGAGGGCATGTGTTGCAGTGCGACCTGGCAACCAGACCCTGTGTTGTGGGTGGGGATTATTTGGATAGCCACAACATCCTATTGGTGGGTTCCTTGATGTTGGGAGCAATCTGACCAATGGGACGCAAGAGAAAGGACACCGAGGGACCTATTTATGACCATGCACGTGCGCCTGAGCTTCTTCTTGGGGCTAGTGCACTGGAACACCCATCCACCTCTCCCTATAATTAGGGCTTGCAATTGACCTTGCTATGCCGTCATGCCCCTTCATGGATCACTGCCTTGTCGTGGCGAAGGGGCTTGAATTACTCAGGGAAGCTATGAGCTATGCCGTGCAGGGCCACCCAAGATGGACAGGTCATAGTGGAGAGTTTGGACCAAACGTGATCCACCTGGAGGAGGAACTGGCAACCCACTCCAGTATCCCTGCCAAGAAAACTCCATGGACAAAGACAACAGGCATATAAAAGATATGACGCTGGAAGATGAGCCCCTCAGGTCGGAAGGCGTCCAACATGCTACTGGGGAAGAGCGGAGGACAAGTACAAGTAGATCCAAAGCTGATGAAGCGGCTGGGCCAAAGCCGAAAGGACACTCAGTTGCGGATATGCCTGGAAGCGAAAGGAAAGTCCAATGCTGTAAAGAAAAGTATTGCATAGGAACCTGGAATGTAAGAACCATGAACCTTGGCAAGCTGGATGTGGTCAAAAATGAGATGGCAAGAATAAACATTGACATCCTAGGCATCAGTGAACTAAAATGGACGGGAATGGGCGAATTCAGATCAGATGACTATCATATCTACTACTGCGGGCAGGAATCCCGTAAAAGAAATGGAGTGGCCCTCATAGTCAACAAAAGAGTGGCGAAAGCTGTACTGGGATGCAATTTCAAAAATGATAGATTGATCTCGATACGAATCCAAGGCAGTCCTTTTAACATCACAGTAATCCAAGTTTATGCACCAACTTCCAGTGCTGAAGAAACTGAAATTGACCAATTCTATGAAGACTTACAACACCTTATAGAAATGACACCAAAGAAGGATGTTCTTCTCATTATAGGGGATTGGAATGCTAAAGTAGGGAGTCAAGAGATAAAAGGAACAACTGGCAAGTTTGGCCTTGGAGTTCAAAATGAAGCAGGGCAAAGGCTAATAGAGTTCTGTCAGGAGAACAAGCTGGTCATCACAAACACTCTTTTCCAACAACACAAGAGACGACTCTACACATGGACATCACCAGATGGGCGACATCGAAATCAGATTGATTATATTCTCTGCAGCCAAAGATGGAGAAGCTCTATACACTCAGCAAAAACAAGACCTGGAGCTGACTGTGGCTCTGATCATCAGCTTCTTATAGCAAAATTCCAACTTAAACTGAAGAAAGTAGGAAAAACCACTGGGACAGTAAGATACAATCTAAATCAAATTCCTTATGAATACACAGTTGAAGTGAAAAACAGGTTTAAGGACTTAGATTTGGTGGATAGAGTGCCTGAAGAACTGTGGATGGAGGCTCGTAACATTATACAGGAGGCAGCAACGAAAACCATCCCAATGAAAAAGAAATGCAAGAAAGCAAAGTGGCTGTCCAATGAGGCCTTAAAAATAGCGGGGGAGAGAAGGCAAGCAAAATGCGAGGGAGATAGTGAAAGATACAGGAAATTGAATGCAGATTTCCAAAGAATAGCAAGGAGAGACAAGAGGGCCTTTCTAAACGAGCAATGCAAAGAAATAGAGGAAAATAACAGAACGGGAAAAACCAGAGATCTGTTCAAGAAAATTGGAGATATGAAAGGAACATTTCGTACAAAGATTACCACAATTAAGGACAAAAGTGGAAAGGACCTAACAGAAGCAGAAGACATCAAGAAGAGGTGGCAAGAATACACAGAGGAACTATACCAGAAAGATATAGAGGTCTCATACACCCCAGGTAGTGTGGTTGCTGACCTTGAGCCAGACATCCTGGAGAGTGAAGTCAAATGGGCCTTAGAAAGCCTTGCTAACAACAAGGCCAGCGGAAGTGATGATATTCCAGCTGAACTATTTAAAATCCTAAAAGATGATGCTGTTAAGGTGCTACACTCAATATGCCAACAAGTTTGGAAAACTCAGCAGTGGCCAGAGGATTGGAGAAGATCAGTTTACATCCCAATCCCAAAGAAGGGCAGTGCCAAAGAATGCTCTAACTACCGCACAATTGCACTCATTTCACACGCTAGCAAGGTTATGCTTAAAATTCTACAAGGCAGGCTTAAGCAGTACGTGGACCGAGAACTCCCAGAAGTGCAAGCTGGATTTCGAAGGGCAGAGGAACCAGAGACCAAATTGCAAACATGCGCTGGATTATAGAGAAAGCTAGAGAGTTCCAGAAAAACATCTACTTCTGCTTCATTGACTACGCAAAAGCATTTGACTGTGTCGACCACAGCAAACTATGGAAAGTTCTTAAAGAAATGGGAGTGCCGGATCACCTCATCTGTCTCCTGAGAAATCTCTATTTGGGACAAGAAGCTACAGTTAGAACTGGATATGGAATAACTGATTGGTTCAAAATTGGGAAAGGAGTACGACAAGGCTGTATATTGTCTCCCTGCTTATTTAACTTATATGCAGAATTCATCATGCGAAAGGCTGGACTGGATGAATCCCAAACCGGAATTAAGATTGCCGGAAAAAATATCAACAACCTCAGATATGCTGATGATACAACCTTGATGGCAGAAAGTGAGGAGGAATTGAAGAACCTTTTAATGAGGGTGAAAGAGGAAAGCGCAAAATATGGTCTGAAGCTCAACATCAAAAAAACTAAGATCATGGCCACTGGTCCCATCACCTCCTGGCAAATAGAAGGGGAAGAAATGGAGGCAGTGAAAGATTTCACTTTCTTGGGTTCCATGATCACTGCAGATGGTGACAGCAGTCACGAAATTAGAAGACGCCTGCTTCTTGGGAGAAAAGCAATGACAAACCTAGACAGCATCTTAAAAAGCAAAGACATCACCTTGCCAACAAAGGTCCGTATAGTTAAAGCTATGGTTTTCCCAGTAGTAATGTACGGAAGTGAGAGCTGGACCATCAAGAAGGCTGATCGCCGAAGAATTGATGCTTTTGAATTATGGTGCTGGAGGAGACTCTTGAGAGTCCCATGGACTGCAAGAAGATCAAACCTATCCATTCTCAAGGAAATCGGCCCTGAGTGCTCACTAGAAGGACAGATCCTGAAGTTGAGGCTCCAGTACTTTGGCCACCTCATGAGAAGAGAAGACTCCCTGGAAAAGACCCTGATGTTGGGAAAGATGGAGGGCACAAGGAGAAGGGGACGACAAAGGATGAGATGGTTGGACAGTATTCTCGAAGCTACTAACATGAGTTTGGCCAAACTGCGGGAGGCAGTGAATGATAGGCGTGCCTGGCGTGCTCTGGTCCATGGGGTCACGAAGAGTCGGACACGACTGAACGACTGAACAACAACAAATGCCGTCGTGTGTTGCCTGCCATTGGGGTGGGGGCATGGCGTAAATTTTCCCCACTTGGCTGATTGGCTGTTGCCACTTGGGTTTCGCCTGCCATGTAGCAAATCTTCACAACTTGTAAGGTTGCAGAAAGGCTCTGGTTCAGGTGATAGGGGTGGCAGAAGGGTCTCGCCATCGCTATGCGAAGGGTTTTCCGGTAAAGGAATCCAGGGACTCATTGGTTTGGTCAACCGGGGAACATCAGGGTGGCAGACAGGTGGTACACCCCCGTCTGTTGTCCCTGGTGTTTACCCATGGCTGACCTACAATAGAGCTCTGGGCTAGCACTGTCTGCAAGGGTGCAGGGAGCTAGTCGAACCAAAGCCAATGCAACCACTCACTTGCTTGTAATCAATAAAGTTGTGGCCTAAATTCTGCAAAAAACCAAACCAAAATTTGAGTCATGTCTGAATTTATTTCTAGGGTCCAGTAAAAGGTCTAAATACGCAAAATAAATAAAAAAATTCTATAGGCCACAGCAACTCCCCATCCCCAACCCTCAAATCTGTTCTGATGCTGCATTGAGTACCCAGGTGGCACAGCTGGGTGAGACCAACTCCACCCTGCTTACCTACTCAGGTCTCAGTGGTACAGACCAGATGCTGTTGTGTGATGGTAATGAGGCACCCCCCACTTCTGGAATGCCCCATTTGGTGGCCAAAAGGGGGAGTCCCACATTGACAGAATGACACATCATTCCTTCTGCAGTGGACAGGAGCCCAATATGACACAAGGTGTGGTGTGTGTGTGTGTGTGTTTGATTGCTGTGCCTTATTTACCCCATACAGTACTGGCTCATGTCTTTGGTGTGGCAAGCAGCATTTTTCTCCTTTGTGACCATATGCTCAATAGAATAAAAGGAAATTATGCAACAGTGCTTTTTTGCATCATACTGAAAGTTCCTTTTTTGCACCAAAATATTATCTAAAAATATTTTGATGAAATAACCAAGTAAGAAGAGGAGAAATAAACAGAACTATAGCAATAGCCCTACACAAACAGAATTTAAAGGTCAGGAGAAACTATTGTTTTATTGCTTTCCACATAGCACATGGGAGAAATATGTTATTTTCAGAAAATGTTATTCGTGTAATTTTAATAATCTTGAAGGCAGGATGTTTGGGATTATAGTTGCCACTGCGTCTTCGTCTCTTGCTTTGGAGTGCTTTGTAGTAATGTTTTCAAGCAATGCCCTGTAAGGATTTTTCTTGGTCATTCATCTTCTGGGATTCATCTTCTGATCACTGAATAAACTGGGAAAGCAGAGGAGGCAACTGGCCAATCTTTATTCCTTGATTATATTCTCTATCAAAAAAATAAGACAAAAGGAAAAACACCCTATGATGAAATCCTAACTGATGAAGAGATTAGGTGGATATAGAGATATTATTTTATTTTTCTCTTTTTAGAGGCTGAGAGGGAGGTCTTGTCATTTGGGCAGCCCAGGACCTCTATATGCACTGCCATAGGAGCTGAGAGGTTTTCAGCATCCCCAAAGTTGATGGGCATTGCCATTCAAATGGTGTGCATGCATCGCGTCATGTGATCAACTATGCCCCCTCATATTTTATTCAAGTGTGCACCCCTGCACACTGCCCAGGGTTGCACCTCAGGGAGGTCACTTTGGTGCTACTAATGCAGTGGTTTGACTCCACCCCTGGAGGCATACTCCATTGTCTCTCCAGACAGAAGGATGCCAACAACATGACAGAATTCCACCAGCTACATTCGTGAATGAGACTCCCTGACAAGAATTAAGCCAGACAAGGATTCACTGGACATTTAGAATCCTAGAACAGCTATGGACTAGAACTGAACTGCTTTGCTCATCCCAAATGCCATTAAAAGGACTTAAGAGGAGCTGAATATTAAGCCAGTGTTTTTCAACCTTTTTTGGGCAAGGGCACACTTGTTTTATGAAAAAAATCACGAGGCACACCACCATTAGAAAATGTTAAAAAATTTAACTCTGTGCCTATATTGACTATATATAAAGTAATTCTCTTGAATAGGAATCAAATAAACACAATTTTTCCCACGGCACACCAGGCAACATCTCGCGGCACACTAGTGTGCCGCGGTTGAAAAACACTGTATTAAGCTATTTGCACTTCTTTATCATCAAGTTGCAAAATAAAACCTGAAGCTGCATGGTTTCCACAATTGCTTGCTTCCATAGGGAAACAAAATTATTCTGGAACTTCCTGCTTTGGTTCATGGTTCTTCCCTGGTCAGACAACACCTCCCACCTACATGAAAGAAGCAGTCTTCCTTTGGAAACAGTTTGTAGCTGTAGGTAACAGCTCTCTCCAAAATACTTCATGGCAAATGAGTGGGACAGGAGCTGGATCTTGCTCAGCCCATAATGGAAGTGGTCTTCCCTGGCTGGCTGTCGGCAGTCAAAAGTAAGTCCCACTGAAGTTGGTGTGAATAGTAAACGTGATAGAAACAGGCCAGGGGTTTCCAAAAGTGGTGTGCAGAACACTTCATTGAGGTGGTTCATGGTGTATTTGTGGATTTGGCACTGAAGCTGGAAGATGGCACATCCATCACATTAAGTATTAATATCGATTTTTCATTGTATTTTCCTTCTTTTATTTCTGCATAGGCTTTTATTGTATTGTAATACAGTATAGTGCAATACAGCACATAAAAATACGCAGTAAAAACATACAGCATCTAGCACAGTGAATTACAATTGCTACAATGGGCACAAAAATCATTAAGTGGTCTGCCAATACCCTCAGCAATTTTTGAGTGGTCTGTGGGGAAACCAGTTTGGGAACCACAAAAGTAGATTAAATGTGTCCATATAAAACAACGGCTCACCATTCTCAAGAGTACAAATTTTGCCCATTCTGGTGCACCTTATCATGACTGCTATAATTCATGCATCCCAAGATACACGTCCACATCTGCAATATAATTATTTGAATTTGCTATATCATTAGTGTTAACATTTTAATTAATGATGAATATTTATAATCCATGAATATTCATTAAAGGATGTTCGCATTTTTCAATGTTCTGATACATCGGTTAAGTCCCAATGGCATGAATAAAGGGGCTTGGTGAACAAGCTCCTCATAGGTGAGAATCCTCTTGTTTCCCATTCTCTTTTCAAACAGTGGCAACCCTTTACAAGATGTATGGCAGGTGTCAACAGGGTCATAATGCGCCATTGTTTCAGAGGAGTGCATCCGAACCAAAATGACAAACTGCTTCAAAGAAGAAAGGTTATACAGATGTATTTTTAAAATACTGTTTCCCAGGAATAGAATTCATTGCAATAAATCACATCATTTTCCTAAGATGTAGTGCTGTTGAAATAATTTATCAGCCTTTGTAATAGGGTGAGTCATTGCCTAAGTAGCTCACATACATCATTTATACCCTTTCAAAAAACCAAAAATCTAAAAAAGCCACCCTCCTGCAAATGAATTTTGTCTGAGTTAGAAATACCTAAACAGAACCTCTAATGTTAAGAATGACTCATGGTTGACTTGGTGGCCCGCTCTTTATGTTGAGGAAGACTTCCAAGATGAGATGTCATGTGTGCACGCACATTCACAACTGTGTGAATCAATAGGACATGAATGTCAGATGTGGCAAGTTCCATGATCTCAAATGTATGTTTTTATGCATCACAAATCACACAAACTGATGCAGCAGATGTACATAAACTACCACCAGGTTGCTTCCACCTACCTAGACATGGAGACAACAAGCAGTAGTTAGTGGGGCAGTGCAGCATTGCACATCTGGCTTCCTACTACAGAGTGCCCCTGCTGGCTATGGAGTGGGTAAGAGGTGGGGAACTCAACAGGCACCGCAGCAAGAGCTTGGTAGGCCTAATCTCACCTGCAGGATATTGGTTTGTCACCCTAGACTTAGAACATTCATAATACCTCATATCAGTGGTGATGGGGTATAGCTATTTAGCACCCGGAGAGAGTTTTGTTTCTCAGTGCAACCACTAAGCAAAAATAAACAGACAAATCCCATCCATCCTGAAATCCAAAATAAATATTAAAAGTCCATTTTAGATCCTATGTCTCTACTAATGATGATGATTAATACCTGCTCCATGCTTGTGCTGATTTTGCTATTCCTCATTCAGAAATGGTTGCTATAGCTGCTGGTCCAAATAAATATTGTGAAGAGAATCCATAGAGGCAGAAGCAGGCTTTTTGCAGCCAAGTTAAAAAACAACAACAACACAACCTTATAATTTTGCAAACAGGAAACAAAAACTGCTGAAGATGCTCAAATAGTTTCCCTATTTGAAAAAGTTATATTGTAAAAAGCGAGGGCCGATTTATGTAATAATCTAGTACTCCTTACCACAGTACTAGATTATTACATAAAAGTGGGGCAGTATAATTTAAACTAAGTAATATATTCATTGACTATATAATAACACCATAATAATTATTGACAGGATATATTTATTATTTAGATGACCAGTTTCCTGAGCTTAAATTATGAAGGGAAAATGTGAGCAAAGAGGAGGATGTTATTACTCCAGTCCCAGCATCAAGGTAAAAGGTCAAGGACTGCTCCTTTTCATGCCCCATTGTCTGTCCATGGTTGTCAATCCAACCTATTCCAAAAGCCTTAAATTCAAAAATTCAAACACAATCTGAATTTGATGAATTGCTTCATTGAAATGCTGAAATACAAGACCTTTTTTTCTAGATAATAGACATGACAGGATGATGGATTGACAGCATTGATTTTTCAATGGCAAGCAAGTCAACCATAATAATCTATCCACCGTTGGACAGCCATTATGTAGATCGCTGCACATCACTGGGAAAGGTATGTTGACAGATGCAATGTCCAACATCTGAGAGAAATAAAGATGGAGTACATGGAGAAACGTGAATGTGAAAAAGAAAGACAAACACTATCTTAGAGCCAAATATATACATTTCCTAATCACCGCAAGAGGCCATTGGATAATAACGGAAGGGTCATAGCTCATTGGGAAGAACATAATAAGAATCCTCCAGGTTTGGACTCAAGGGCCATCTAGGCCAGCATTCTGTTCACACAGTGACCAATGCAGATGCTTATGGCAACCCCACAAGCAGAACATAAGCACAATAACAGTCTCCTACCCATGAACCCTGGCTACTAGAATTCAGAGGCATATTGCCATCATGACAAGTAGTCATTGATGGTCTTCTCATCCATAGCTAAGTATACGTTCAGCACTGCTTCAAGACGATCAACTATGTCACTCTGGTAGAGAAGGCTGCTTTTCTGTCTGAAGTTCTAGAATGAGGGTGTCTAGCTGAGAGTTCCAAGTTTTATCCCTTTTACAGCTGTCCTAGTTGATGGCCCTCACTACATCTTGTAGTCACAGTTTGACTATGGTCTCTGTAAACACATACTACACACTGTCATGATTCTCCCACCGTTCAGTTTCATTGGATGGCATCGGATTCTAGTATTAGTAGAGAAAGAGAAAATATTTTCTTTATTCGTTTTCTCTACACCATGCATCGTTTTATACTCTTGACTCATAACCCACCTTACTTGCCTCCCCCAAACTATAAACCCCCAAGCTTTGTAACCTTGCATCATAGCAGAGTTACTCCATCCCTCTGATAATTTTCATGTACTTTTTCCACAGCATCCTTTTTGAGGTGCAGTAGCAAAACTGTATGTATTTCCTAATGATCTCCAGCATGAAATTCCACCTCTCTCTTTTTTTTACAGTAACTTCACATTGAGTCAACATCTTTAGCAAGCTGTCCACCACAACCCCAGGATTCCTTTCCTTTCAGTCACTGCCACCGCAGACCCCCCAACAGCACATGCATTTTGCTCCAACGTGCATCACTTCATACTTCTTTACCTTAAATCACATTTGCCATTTTAATGCCCATCCCCCCTGCTTTGAGGGTTCTTTTTTGCAGCTCTTCGCTCTCCCTTTATGTTTTAATCCCAGTAAATAATTTGTTTACTGGGCCCAACCAACATGGCCAGGAGTCAGATAATGGGACTTTGTTGGACTTTGTAGTCCAACAAAATCTGGAGGTCATAGGTTGCCCTTCTCTGCTCTACAATAACAATTTTAACAATTTTATTATTTATACCCTGGCCCATCTAGTGGGGTTGCCGCAGCCACTCTATAATTTTCTCCTTCTGTAGTTTCATTTTCCAAGCTAAATAATCCCCCTCCTTTCCCCCTTCCTAGTAGGAAGATGATCTAAACAATTAATCATCTTTCTGCTCCTTTTCTAGATCTACAATGTCTTTTTTTTTTTTTTTGGAGGGGGGATTAGGAGTCCATTATTTCACCCTCTATTGCAGACATTTGTGCCACATAGATTATACTGGCTGCTTAATTTTTGTTCAATTTCCTAAATAAAACCCTACATAGCAGTTGTTTCTTTCACCACCACAGCCAACTATAAACTGAGATAGCATTTTCATTGAGCTACCCACCCTGAACCTAACATTGCTTTTCTGTTTAGTCAGTGCAATGTTCTTGGACTCATAGTAGCTAGTTTAATATAAATGCTATATTGGTGTACTGCAGCATTATTAGGAAATTTGCTCCTTGGTGCAGTTGCCCTGGAAACCAACTTTCTCCTGAACAAACAACTCTAGCAAAGTTTCTGTAATGGAATGGGGCCCTGCCAGAACAGTATTTCAAGCAGTGCTATAAGAATCTCACAAAAAGTAGCCCATTCTGCAACAGAAGTATGAAAAATCAGAATATTTTGTTTTAAAAAAGTATTTATTTCATCTTAAGAAGAGAAGAGACTCTTAGTACCATACAGAACATGGACTTTGCTTCTAGATGGGTATTTATTGTGGGATCGGTGCTCATTATATATGCGCTTTTTCCTAGAGTGTCCACACATTGTCATTCCCATCAAACTGTCAGCTCATATTTTTCTATATTTAATCTGGATTTGCAAACTGTTTCCAGCAACCCTTTTGTGATATCTCAGTACCCAGTTTACAGTATTGAGCTCCCACCTGGAAGCACCCTAAAATATTTCGCATTTTAATAAAAACATGAGAACAAATAAAATAATTGTATTGTTTCCTGAACCCCAACCTTTACTGAAAATTTGTATGTATGCGTGTGTGTTTAAATGCAGAAAGCTGAGTAAACTGCATTCTTATAAGCTTGTTGCCAGGAAGGAATTCAATCCATTGAATTCTTGGCACTCTGACAAACCCTGCAGTTCTTTACTATTATTGACTAGATATTTTTTGCTGGAATAATTTCACATATTGCACGTTTAGGTGAAGTCATCATAAACACTGGACATAAAAAAATACTCCAGAGATAATATTTGTGTGTGACTGGCTTAACTACTTTATCATTTCTTACGTTAGATAACAAAAATAGTTTCTGGCATATATCTGTTTAATACACACACACACACACACAAAACCAAACCTGTGTGCAAATATACATATATACAAGTACAATAAAACATTAAACACTACAAAAAAGCAAACCTTTAATCCCCCCCCCCCCAGTCTTAGATATATGCAACACCTAATTGCAATTCTCTTTTAATATGCCTAAGGCAGTCACTTCAAGCAGTGTGCGTTTGATTAGGATGTTTTTGTGGGTGTACTCCTAGTCCCGCCCCCCGCCCCCCATGAAGCCCTATCAAGTAAAGCTCCTAAAGGCAGGGCTGGTGCTATCATTAGGCTAACTAGGCAGAAGGGCACATAATTGCTTGAAAATTGCTGTTGTTACAAAATGTGGCTGCAGTGCAAGGCTCCTGACAAGGACGGCTCACAGAAAGTTCTGCATTGGCTGCTTGCTTGGTCACATGGTTGCTGCTGGCTCTGCCTCCTATTTAAGCAGCTGGCTCCGTCTCCCTGCAGGACTAGTTGGCTAGCCAAGGTTTGGCGGGAACCTCCAATGACTAGCCAGCTCAACCAGTGGGTGGGTCCCAGGTGCCCACAAAGGAAGGTGTGAGCGCTCATTTCTAAATTTCATCAGGAGTGGCTTTGCTGATATTTATGTCTCATTTATGGAGACAGAGAAAATCAGAGAGATCTATCATGGAACTCTTTCCCCAGGAAAGAATGATTTCCCTGACTAGGTTCTTCAAGCTAGCAAACAACAAGCTAGCCTTTTTGTTTCTTATAATAATAAATGTGTGTTTTCTTCCGTTTTAAAATTATAAATCTGACACGTTAGCTGTGGTACTACCTTAATTATTCTAGATATTAACAGTGGCATGTTTTTCAAAAAAAATGGAAGCCACAGCAATAACTCTATGCGGGCAAACCATTAAGGGAAAAAAATTTATTTTTAAAATGGATATCACTTATATCCATCCTTAAGACAAATATACATGCACACATATTTCATTCTTTTGGAAAATCCTAGGACCAAAAAAGTTTATTGCCTTTTCCCCTTTTAAGTTCACTATTATTAAGTTAAACACACACACACACACGCACACACACAAAACACAAAACACACATGTTTGGCTCTTTTGGCCTGATAAATGTGTACATTGATTTTTTTTAAAAAAATTACTTTAATCTGTCTGTTCCTGCTGTAACAAAGTAGTATGAATATGGTTTGGATATGTGGATGGCATTAAGCTCTCTAGGGAAGGGGTGGGGTTTTTTTTTAAAAAAAAAATTCTGTGTACTGTATGGTTTTATTCTGTATATTTTTCGTTCGTTCTGACACTCAATAAAAAATTATACAAACACATATATTAAACCTATTAAGTTGACTTAATAACCACAAAGGAACTCCACAGCCTCTTCCTGGGTGAAAAAGGGGGAATGCTACAAATATTATATTGTAGCTTTCAAACTGATTTGCTTTAAGAGACAACAGTGAAAGTACTATTTCATTAATACTTATTTTTATTTCAAGCACACCATCTGCAGCCCAAATACCATCAAACGATGGCAGATTTCTCAAGTCCTTCAAAGATTTTAGAGTCTGGCAATGGAACACTTGTTGTTAATATGGGATATAGAAGATGAGGGGGCCTTTAACAACTGAATATCCCAGTCAGGTTGGCAAAAGGGACAACGTTCCCACACCTGCCTTTAGTTGTGTGCAAGAAGGAATAACAAGAGGTGTAGGTTGCCATGCGTGGAAACCTGCTGAAGTGCCCACTTCTTCACAACTATTAAAGGTATAGGAGCCCTGTCCTCTTCTTCACCTGCAAACCTTATTTCTAGCCAATGTAAGCTTTATATTCAAATTACAAATGTGGGGCATTAAGGAAGGGTGGAAAACAAGTTGAGTGTCGCTTGTGTAAATGGGATAATTGCTCAACTTTATTTCGCTTCCCTCTTCAGTGTAGGAGGAGAACTGAGAAAGGAAACAAAATTCACCCAGTAAGACCACTCAGACTGCACAGAGTGAACAAAATGTTGGAGCAGCAAATTAATGAAAAGATCTAAGTGTGAGATTAATAGGCTGCCCCACAATCCCCTCCTCCAACCCAGCATGTACTGAAGCTCTTTAAAGGATCTTTTTGCACTGTAGCCCTCCCGCGGGTCAGCACTTAAATCTTAAAAATATCTTTGAAGCCCATCTGCTGTAGTGCTTCATTTTTAATGAAAATGGAAGGTGCCAGCCATAACTGACTCTGATAACAGCAAAGCTCTTCCATAATGCTAGTTTGTTATATCTCAGAGGAGACAATTTAAACCATGCATATTTCTAGGCATGTTCATAAGCTCACGAACAAATTTCCTAAGAGAGGAAGTGATGGAATGTACTGACAGATAAATACTCAATGAAGGACCATCACGTCAATTAATTCACCCAAGCTGGGTTGCTGGTAATAATGTATTATCTATGGAAAATGGTCCAGCATAGCTTTGCTTTGCTTCCCCTTTAGGAAATCATGTCTGAAATCAAGAAACTGACACATGTCTCAAAGCTGGTTTGCAATGACAGGGAGCGTTTGTTAATTTAATTATCTCATACTTAATACACATTGCATGTGCATTATTGTGGAATTCTAGATGGGCCTTTGGCTCGTTCCAGCAAGACTGTTACTATGTTATTGTGGTCTTAACTCTGTTTACTTAAGAGTAAACCCCGTGAATTCAATAGGACTTACCAATATAATTTAATTAGACGTATTTAGGATTGCACTGCTAGTAGTAGAATTGAAAAGATAAGCATCCGTTACATCTGATATTCCTGTGTGGGTGTCAACAACTTTCTTGGTAACAACTGCAGCTCCATCTTAACTGAACAACAATTAACTAAGACCACAATCCTGTGAGCCATGGACCTCTTTCTTTGAAAAGAGGGACATCCAAGTGTGGGAAAGGAAGTCCATCCACAGGCTCCATGGCTGTCCATCCTTCATTACTGGTGCTCCAACAGCAGTAGGAAGTGCTTGTTGGATGTGGATTGGGGTAGTCATTGGATCTTCTGGATCCTTCACATTTTCCCAAATGCATCCTGAGGATGGGGAGGTACAACACTCCCAGATTTGGTGTACTCTCTGCACCCTGCTCTCCTCACCATCTGCCCTACCAGCATGAGACTTTGAGAAGTATCATATAGAGGAGGGAGAAAGGCTGTTTTTTGCTGCTCCATAGAAGCGGACATGGGGCAATGGATTCAAACTACAAGAGAGAAGATTCCACCTAAACATTAGGAAGAACTTCCTGACAGTAAGAGCTGTTTGACAGTGGAATTTGCTGCCAAGGAGTGTGGTGGAGTCTCCTTCTTTGGAGGTCTTTAAGTGGAGGCTTGACAGCCATCTGTCAGGAATGCTTTGATGGTGTTTCCTGCTTAGCAGGGGGGTTGGACTGGATGGCCCTTGTAGTCTCTTCCAACTCTATTATTCTATGATTCTGTGATCACCGTCATCATCCCCTGACTGAGCAGAAGAACTGATAATTGAAACAAATCCAAAACACTCCTCAGAATTTAGCTGAAGACTTTTCCTTGCAGTTCCCCACTCTCGTCTGAGTCAGAGGCTATAACTTGTAACAATTTGTTTCTTCAAATGTTATGCATTTTGATAGTATACTGTGGAAAAGCAGAATATAAATAAACTAACTGTTTCACATAAACTCTGGGAAATGTAATTTTTTTATTCTTTCTTATTCATTTAACAGGGGGAATGAAAGGCTATGGTTTTCATAGTTGCCGTGGCAATGTTTTGTTCAAGAATGTTTCAAAAGCCTTCATTGCAGAGAGCAGAAAGTGTAGCAGAATAATAGAACTTTAGAGCTGGAATCATCTAGAGTGGAACCATTGGAATCATCTAGAGTTGGAATCCTTGTCTAGTCTAACAGGAATGCAGGAATATGCATTTGTCCCATACAGGGATTGAACCTGCAAACTTGGTGCTATCAGCATCAAGCTCTAACCGAGCTTTTCACCAGTTGTTGCTTTTTTAAGCTTTCAAGACTTCTCAAATTTCACCTTCCTTTTAATCTTTTTAAATTTGTGAAAGTATAGGAAAGGAGTGAGGAGGGAAATTAGCAGTGAGAGAGATATGGTGGAATATTTCCTCTGGTCTGGGACTTCCTGAGCTTTTTCCTGAGAAAAAGTTCATCCTCGTTGAATGTGTTATATTCATTACTATGTACAAGTGTGTGACAGACTGTGTGTGGTCCATAGCTTGTATATTGGCCATCCTGCTCACTTTGCCATTAGACAATCTGAAAGATTTCCTAGGAGTAACACAGGCTGTTCCCTTGCAAAGCTCATGGTCCTTTGTGCTTTATTTTGCAGACAGAAAGTCCATCTCAGGTTCAAATTTAGGTGTGCCCAGTTAAACTGCAGTTAAACTAGCAAAGCTTGAAACAACTTCAGAGAGAGCAACAGCGATGCACAACAGAGAGTACTATGCAAGGCTAGTTGGTGTAAGCAGTTTGTTATGCATCTGAGAAATATTTGAAAGCTTTCATGTTTTAGCATGCCATCTCAATGCAACCGAGTGTCTGTGATAAAGCTATCTTCTCTTCGCACATCGTATGGGTTGCCTGTAAAGCACTACAGTAAAGCTGTCCAAACTTCATTACATGAATGATTAGGAATTGAATCTTCCTTGAGAGTAGGGTTATAGCATGCATGGTCAAATTCCTATCACTGACACACATAGAAACGCATTTCAAGAGTTATTCACATGTTGGCTAATTGGGCCCTTAGGGGCCTACTTGCTAATTAAAAGAGGGCATGCAGAAAAGACATATCACCAAAAGAAAATTTGTACAGAATGATTATGAGCTTAAATGGGATGCACTGGCTATATAAAAGCTGTAAAACTTGATAGCAAAGGAATGTAGCTATTGCCAAACCTCCTGTCAATAAAATGCCTTTTTTGTACCATTAAACAGAAAGGCATTGTTTTGAGGGTGAAAAGTTATATAAACATATGCCTTTAAATTAAAAATTTTCAAGACTTATTAGAGGTTTAAGGTTAGAATAAATTCCAATATACACTCTTTGCTATGCTAATAAACTGGGACAAGGGGTAAGCTCTCAAACTGAAGAGCCGCAAAAGTGAGAGAACCTCAAATCAAATGCTTTAAAAACTTTAGACATTCATTAATTAAAATTGCATAAGCTTTAATGACACTGTTTATTAGTTTGGCTATAGGCAACCTTTTTATCTCACATAATTGAAAGCTGTGGTTTATTGCTTTGATTATACACAAGGTAAAATTTAAAGGCACTCTTCACCCAACACCCATCCCCATGTTCTTTGAGATGAGAGTTGCATGTCCAGAAGAAAGTAAATTATAGAACTTTTACAGAGTTGTAATTCATTTTATTTCATATCAAATGGTATCCACTTGACATATCTGTAAAGGCCTCAATGTTTATACTGGATGTGTATACAATATTACATCACACCTCATAACCAAGATAAACTAGCGGGGACCCTAAAGTAGAATAAGAGCGATATTGCATTTATCTCTTAAACCTGTCATTTTAATTTTCCACTCTGGATGGTGCCATACAGTCAGTTGGACTTAGGTTCCTGGTGGCTGTTAGTCCACAGTATTGTAAGATTTCAAATTTAGAACCTAACCAAATTGCTTTGCATTTAGTATTCTTATCTTGACTTGTATGAGTGGATCTGCAGTATCCCTCATAAGTACACCTAGAGGAATATCCTATTTTTATAGCATTCTAAATGTAAATCCTGTTTTCACACTTAAGCTGTGGTCAATCCATCTGTATATATAGATATTTTTAAAATAAAATAAAATAAAATAAAATGAGTTGTTGAAATGGTGAAACGACAATTTGGGAAGACTTTTGGAGCAATCTCAAACAGGCTGCTGGGTGATCCACTGATCTGCTCTGGACTGCATTTAAGAACACTAATTTCACAGGCAAACTTCATTTACTGTGAAACCAAGATTAAATTGGTTGGTTGCCACAAAGAAAAATGCCTCTTTTACTCAAATCTAATAAAACTCAATGTGCCTAGCTTTACGCTACTTTATCTGTAAGCATATTTCTAAAGTCCCTGAAGTCCCCAATTATTACGATCACTTCATTAAAAAACAAAAACAGGCATAGGCAACCTCCCATCACAGCAACACATAGGAAGAAAGGCAAAAAAGAAAAGCAATTCAAAAGTTCCAATTGCATTTATATGCAATTCATGCTAGATGTATTTTCCAAACTACCGGTAAAAGCAGTCAATATTTCCATTATATATATATATGCATTTAATGAAACAAACCTGTAAACTCATTGCTTTATCTCTTGCACCAAAAGTCAAGGAATTAATTAACTGTACAGAAAGATAGAGATCTTGATCCAATGATAGGTACAGATCAATTTTAATGTGCCTAGGTATGAGCAGTGGAATGACTGCTGCTTCCAAAACCCTGGCCAGCCTTGTGGGGTGCTTCCACAGCTAACCCCTGGTCCGTTGCATCATGGCTGCTTATTTGGACACACACAGGGAAAGACAAGGTGATTGGGAGACTGGATCTGCTGGTGCAACCACACTATCAACTAGAAATATACAGCTTAGGATTCAACTCTGCTACACCTCCATTGTGCCCCATTTTGTGGGACTGTGCTGGCTACCAGCAGTGGAAACACTGCCAGAGGTAGTGTTTGAACTTCCACATGTTCCAGAGGCCAACAGAATCCAGAAAAAAACTTTATCCCAACAGCTCCAGCAGCAAAGGTTAGGACAGCACTGTTACTTACACTTAACTCCCAGTAGAATCAATTGGACAAACAGATGGAAACTTGCCACTCAGGAATGAGCTGCACAGATTATCTGTGATGCCTGTTCCTCCACACCAACATCACACATTTAGTAAAACTTTCACATCTCATTTGCTTGAAAAGCACAATCTTTCTTGGAAGCTTGTCCTTCACCTAGGCAGGGGAAATATGAAGGGGTGCAGGGACCATGAGGCCTGCCAGATGTTGTTGGATTCCAACTCCCATCAGCCCCAGCCAACATGGCTGATAATCAGGGATGTTGGGAGTTATGGTCCAGCGATATCTGAAAGTGCACATATGCCCCATCCCTATTATGAATTTATTACAAGGTTGTGAAGCAACAGGAAGAATGGTAAGCATGCATATCCTGTTTCTGCAGGGAAAGTTAAAATCTAAAAGACCTCTCTGATATTTCATTCTATGGTATTTAATTATATAATTAGATCTTGCTCTGAAAAGAGAGTCATTGCATTAGTCAAATGAAACAAAAACATGCATGACATTTCCCTTCTTTCTTTCTTTTTTAAAAAGACCTATCAAGGAATTAATTGAAAGTCTACCAATTGGCTTCAATAGACATATAATTTATCCTGTAAATGATACTCCTGTTCCAAGCTTGTGATGAATTTTTAAGCATGGCTTTTCCCATTACATAAGTAAGTTGTTTAAGACAGTTGTGGTGAAGGATGGATAAAGAATTAAACAACAGCTTTGTCATTTTCTGTTCTTCTAGAATAGAACATTATTAATCTTGTGGTTTTCTATTCTAGAAGAACAGAACATTATTAATCTTGTGATTAGGGACGTGGGTGGCACTGTGGTCTAAACCACAGAGCCTAGGGCTTGCCAATTAGAAGGTCAGTGGTTCAAATCCCTGTGACGGGGTGAACTCCCATTGCTTGGTCCTTGCTCCTGTCAACCTAGCAGTTTGAAAACACGTCAAAGTTCAAGTAGATAAATAGGTACCACTCCGGCAGGAAGGTAAACGGCATTTCCGTGTGCTGCTCTGATTCGCCACATGACCCGGAAGCTGTACGCCGGCTCCCTCGGCTAATAAAGCGAGATGAGCACCACAATCCCAGAGTCGTCCACGACTGGACCTAATGGTCAGGGGTCCCTTTACCTTTATCTTGTGATTAATGGGAGAAATACAGCAAAATGAATATAAAACACATTGCACATTTTTTTCTAAAATGGGGGGGGGGGAATCTGATTTGAACTCATTTGACCCATATGCAAATAAATGCATTGTTCTCTTGTAAAGGTTTACTTATTTCCCATTGCAGTAAAACAAAAAGCTGCAACTGGTTTGATCAAAGAACTCAACCCTTGAGAAAGGATATCATTCTTATTTTAATGGTCAACTGGGGAAGACCCAAGAGTAAACTCACCTATAATTATTCCTCAGCAAACCTACATATCCAGTGGTTATAAGGCATCAAAAGAGGACAACACTATTTAATACACTGGGATGCATATATCATGAGTACACGCTCCCTTGAAGCTCAGTAGATCCCACCAATTCTCCTCCCAATCAAGATGCAGTTAGTGATGGAAGCAATACAATGTGCTGAAACCAGGATGTATAATCAAGCATAGTTGCTATATGTGTCCAAGTAGCCACAGTCCTCATAACACAAAGTGATGTGTCCTCATGGACACAGGGAGAAGCAAGATAGAGAAGAAACAGCTCACGCTCTCTGTAAACTTCTACACACAAGGATATCATTTGTCACTTTGTTATCAGCCAATACACTTGCAAGTAGAGAAGGATATAGTGAATATAGCTATTCAATCAACAAAAGGAAGGTAATAGACTCTGACAGCAATCAACACACTAATCCTGAAGGCTAGAAACATGTCTGCATGGAGGTTATTAACTAATTAGTTAAATCAGGTATAAAATGCTAAATATTTTAAAGGAAAACCAGAGAGTGCCATATACCCTGGAGAGATTTTTAAGATCACATGGTACAGGCACCGACAGCACTAATTCAGGCTTACATAAGTAGAATCATTACTTTTAATAGGATTACTTGCCTATGTACAAGAAAAAGCATTTGGCTCAGATTGATTATATAAAAGCTATACATTATCCTCTCAATAATTCATTGAACTGTGAGTAATCTAAGATCTTTTAAGTCCACCATATATTGTGGTGTGGTGTATCTAGTGTCTAATTAAATTTTAAATGTATGTGAAAATAGTATTCAAGGTCTAATTTTAAAACAACAAAAGGCAGGAAATTCAGTAATTAGATCAAGAATGTAGTGGTGCCACGTGGAATAATTATTTATAGTCCTGCTTCACCTTTCGAAATATTTCTCTTTCTCCTTGAAATCATCCTATCTGAAATGAATGGAACATTTATGCTCTGAGAATGATCAGAGCAAATTCATTATTTTCAAGGTCAACTTGTACTATTCAAGTTTGGAAGGCAGTACCAAGTTTGGTACACAAAATAATGGGGATAATTTGAACAAGCTCTTTGTGATTGTGTGTCTGTGTTCATCTGTGATGTGTGCTTTGTACATACATGGACAAAATTTGAATGCAGCCTGAATGTTTTCAGGAAACCAGAACTTGCAGTTTTGTAACATAAAACAAGGTCAGCAAATATTGGCCAAAGTACCTCAAACTTGCATTATATTCATAAGCAATTTCCACTCCATTTGCTTAACTTTTCAAATGACACTGGTACAATACAATATATTGAACAGTTAAGTGGTGATGAGTTTGCATGTGTGTGGAATCAAAAGGCTGGCTCCACAGCTCTATGTGATGAACGCTTCAAAATACAACAGAGAAAAAATAATCATTTTTTTCTTGTTGTCCTGCCAGCAGGTGAAAACTTTTTTGTTCCAACAGGCTTGGGAACTGACTGCTTTTAAAGAAAGGACTCTTGCAGTGCTGTTTGTTTTTTTTAATTATTGTGCTGTTTTTATTTTTAATAGATTTTAGATGTGTATGTAGTTTTAATTCTATCAGTGCTTAATTGTTTTAAATGATTTTTTTCCCTTTTCCCCAGTTATACAATGAGGGATACCTGGATTGCAGATAGTACATTTAAAAGGATCTAGGGTTCTTGGTAGACCACAAGCTTAACCTGAGTCAACAGTGTGATGCAGCCACAAAAAAAGAGCTAATGCTATTCTAGGTTTGTATCAACAAAAGTATAGTGTCCCATTTAAGGAAAGTCATAGTCCTGTTCTAATCTACCTTGGTCAGACCCCACCAGGAGTACAATGTCCAGTTCTGGGCACCACAATTTAAGAAGGATATTGACAAGCTGGAATGTGTGCAGAGCAGGGCAACCAAGATGATGGGGGGGGGGGGTTGGAAACCAAGCCTTATGTCCAAGTGTTGAGGGATAATAAGATTAAGAATAATTTATTATTTATACCCCACCCATCTGACTGGGTTTCCCCAGCCACTCTGACTGGCTCCCAATAGAATATTAAAAACATGATAAAACATCAAACATTAAAAACTTCCCTAAACAGGGCTGCCTTCAGATGTTTTCTAAAAGTCAGGTAGTTGTTTATTTCCTTGACATCTGGTGGGAGGGCATTCCACAGGGCGGGTGCTACTACTGAGAAGGCCCTGTGCCTGGTTCCCTGTAACCTCACTTCTCGCAGTGAGGGAACTGCCAGAAGGACCTCGGAGCTGGACCTCAGTGTCCGGGCAGAACGATGGGGGTGGAGATGCTCCTTGAGGTATACTGGGCTGTGGCTGTTTAGGGGTTTAAAGGTCAGCACCAACACTTTGAACTGTGCTCAGAAACATACTGGGAGCCAATGAAGGTCTTTCAGGACTGGTGTTGAGTATGTTTAGCCTGAAAAAAGCATAGCCATCTTCAAATATCTCAAGGGCTGTCACATAGAGGATGGAGCAAGCTTGTTTTCTTCTGCACTAGAAGCCATGGCTTCAAGTTACAAGGAAGGAGATTCCGATTAAACTTCAGGAAGAACTTTCTGGCAGTAAGAACCATTCAACAGTGGAACAGCTTATCACAAGGAAGGGGTGGACTCTCCTTCCTTGGCAGTTTTAAAGTAGATGTTAGATGGCCATCTGTCACATATGATTTAACTGAAATCCCTGCATTGTAGGGGGTGGAGTGAAAATACCTTTAGAGTTCCTCTACAATTATATGATTCTATGATTCTTTGTTTTTAGCAGTTTATTTTTTATTTGTAAGCTGCTTTGAATCCCAACAGGAAAAAAGTTGGAGTTTAAATAATGTAGTAGTAGCAATACTACAACAAGGGTTTTGAAAATTACTACTATTACTAGTAATACTACTACCAGTAGTAGTAATTTTCAAAACCTTTGTTGTCTAGGCTGCAAAGGCACATGACACTCATTGATGAAGTTATGTGACTTTGCAACTCTTTGGTTGGTATATTTGGGGGATGGGGTGGGAGTGGGGGGGTATATTCAAACATGATTACACAGTCTGAAATCCCAACTACAATTAATCTGGTGCTCCAATGGTTCAGTCAAAATTAATCTCTCTTTCATATAAAACAAAGAGGAATCCTGTAAAAATGCATACTAATGGTGTCATGCCATCAGAAACACTTCGTGATTATACAGTGTCAACATGACCTGACAATGTTATTTATAGTATCTTGATGAATCAAGGCTTGTGAGCTTTCACCTAATGAAAATCTCTTACAGGAGATCCTATTCTTTGCTGATACATTTATAACAATGTGTATATGCAATATGATTTGGCTACATAATGTGTTCATTCTAAACTCTCTCAATAACTAGTGAACTTCTCCTTAGGTTGTTTACTCAAATTCTCCCATCTTACAACATACTAAAAATGTAGCAAGTATCAATTTTCCCCAAAGTAGCAGTTTTGTTGTATTCTTACATGTGTCCCTCTGCTTTGTTCTCTGTATTTTTAAACTTTATTTGAAAATAAAAGTCCATGTTTAAATAGAGAGAGAGTTCATATAACAATGTAAAGTAATTCATTGCATTCTTCATATAGACTCCCCCCCCCAAAAAAAAGCTGTTACTCAATCAAGCAGCTCAGGTATATAATATAAGTCACATTCGGATGAACACATAGCACTTCCATTCAAATCCCCGTATGCAGTTGCCAATGGCGTGAGGTCGTCCCTTTAGCAGGAAATGTGTAGTTCTAACTAACTGTGTGTTAGCCCCCTAACCCTACACAGCACTTGATCTGGGCAACTTGGTGCACTGAAATCAATCACAAATCTTATTTGATTTTAATAGCTCTAGATAGTTCTTTTATGATATTTTTGGTGATCTGTGTTTTTCCATCCCCTGAATGCACTATCAAGTGAAGCTGTCTTGATTTGTTTTTGTTAAAATACTTTGAAACCCACAAGCCACCTGGCATTTAATTTATATCATGCCTGCCATTTATTTTTAATAACATTTATGATTGTCTGAGGTGGAAGAAATCAATACACATTTTTTGGAAAACAAAATCAGCAGGATGTAGAAGTACCCTCAGCGATACTTTGAGATTCTTTTGAAAGAAAAGTACTAAGATTTTTATTTATTTAAGTGCCCCTGGATGTTGCAGACGTGGCAATCTCTGTTGTTAAAAGAAGATTTTTCTAAAGCCTGAAGCTCTTCAAAGGGATTTGTAACTTGTAATCCTTGCTTCTCTGTTTCACTCCACCTTTGTCTTTCTCGGTTTAATTCAAACAATGAACATCTTGGATGATGTAAACTAACCAAATCCTTTCCCTTGTCTAAGGTGGCAGAAAGGCAACTCTTTGTAATTCGATAAACAACTAGTAAAGGAAAGCCAGTTGCTTTCATCTCCAACTCCCCCCCCCCTCTGGTTCAATTCTATTTTGACTTCCCAGTTAAAGCAAACCTATATGACATATTAGACTTTCTTAAAGGAAATATAACTGATCCAAAGCAACCCTATAAACAGAGCAGAGTCTTTCATGCCTCACATAACAAAGGAGAGTTAAAGTGCAGTATCTAGGGGATACAATTAACAAATCAACAAAAGTTTTATATAAGAAATCATGGAATCGACAGGTGGTATATATTTAAGGTCACTTCTGATGACTTCTCAGTTATAAATGGCTTGTTATTATATCTAGTCCAACTTGTCAAACACAGTTCATCAGTCATATATTGTGAAGTGTCAGATCCTTCACTAACTCACAATCTTTCACACACACACACAAACTATGTTTTTGTAGTCATAGGCTAACATCCTCTGCTAGCTCCAAGTTCAATCATTTCCTAACCATAATCTCTCTTTTAGGTCTCTTCCTATGATAGTGGTCCTTGGCAGTTGACTTAGTGTTAAGTGATGGGCAGCTCCAGCAGTTCTGTGATGGTTACCCAGTTTCTTAGCACTGTCCACCATTTAAATTTTGTGCAATGCCTCTGAGATACCGTCAATTCAGGGCACTGTGAGAAACCAAAAGAGCAGGCAATTCCCAGGCTTGTTTGCATTGGGTCAGTGGTCACTGGGGTTGTATCCAAATCAGCTCTTCTCAGATTAGGTCCATTGGAAGGAATGGGCATAAGTTAGTCGTGCCCATGATTTTTAATGGTCTTATTCTGAGTGCCAATACATTGGACACAGCACTAGACATTTAAATGCTAATTGCAGCATTGCAGAATGGCTACACACCTATAACGATGTTAAGATGTTAGGAATGTCTTAAACAGCTGATTGTATCATTATTTTACATCTCTGTAAAATGGATCCACCTCCCCACTGTACTTTAATACATGTTTATTGTAGAATGCAATGCTACAGTGACACACTCCCAATATCAGACTCCTGCTATCTTGGGCAATTTTCCCTTCTTCCAGGGACTCCCAAAAATTCTTAGGTTACAGTGCATTTTAAATGTCAGGAACATGGGAAAGGTTTATGGGTGCTGTAACATGTCTGATACACTGCTGAATATATGAGTTTATTACAGATTTCTGTGCTCAGTTCGGAGGGGGTGGGGAACAAAAAATACACAGCGGAAAAACTGCCCTGCAAAGCACGTAATGGAATAAGGTATAAACACTGAGCCTGTGGGCAATCTTTGCCAGATAATAATATTTGCCATGTTTGCACTCTCCTGTCTGCTTCAGCAAGATTTTCTACACCAAGGACCCATCATTTCACTTTCCACTGCAGAGTTTCAAGGAAAGCTCAGGTTCAGTAGACAGTAAATCTAGTCCAAAATGTTTGTATTTAGGCAAATAATGTTCTCCTCTAGATACCTAAATGGATGTGGTTGTTTGTGAGAATATAGCCTAAGTTACTATTTAATTTTGTAACATGGGGGTGGTGGTGGAATGTAACAACTGTGATAAGAATGCTGCTTATGACTCTGATGGAGTATGGAATCTTACTGTTAAGAAGGTGAGGCAGAGTAAAATATAAATGAAACATTTGCCCTGTAAAATGTGTAAAATGCAAGAACCATTTATTGCAGTGCAGTGTCCAAGTTCTGAAAAATTAATATTCATCATCATTTTATTCTTACCCTGCTTTCCCTTCTAAACATAAGCCCCAAGTGGCCAACATTTTGTGAAAACAAATAGCAAAAGTCAAACTATGAAGTAGAATATGATAAGAACAGAATAGCTAGATTTTACATAATATAAATATAAAATACAATCCTGCTATATCTTGTTTTATATCTTGCTAAATTCAAGGAAGAACTTTGCTCTTAATTTAATCCATTCTGAAGCAGAGCAATCCTATGCAGGAGAATGAATCCATGGGGAGCCATTGCCACTTGCTGTGTTCTGCTGGCTCAAATCAGGTGTGTGTGTTTGGGGGGAGGGAGTCTTCTTCTCTGTATGCCAACATTTATGATCTGTTATCTCCTTGACCTCAATGGGTAGTAAATTAACAATACCAGCTCTAGAGGAATGGAGGGGCTTTCGTTTTCATGAATCCAGGACCACATTTGCATACCCTCCATGTGTCCCTATTTTCCAGGGACAGTCCCAGAATTACAAAAGCCACCCTGACATGTGATTTGATCCTGGAATGTCTCTATTTCCTCCATGGGTGCCACCGCTGCTGAGCTCAGGGAGGAAGATGAGCCAGCGCTTGCCCTGAGTAACAGCAACAGGAGTGGTGGCTATGAGGGAGCATCTTGTGGACTCTTCATGGCCACCACTGCTGGCCTCCTCCCTTGGGCAGCTCAAGGAGCAGGAGAGGCTGCTGGCAAAGTGGTGGCAGCACTCAGCATACATTCAAAAGCCAAGCACATGGATGTAATAATATGTGCTTCTTGGATGGAAGCCAGCAATGGCTCAGATTCATGAGAGAAGATGGGCGGAGACATTGGTGTCTCCATGGTGGTGATGGTGGTGCTGTACTGATTGGGATAGGGATGGAACAGCAACAGCAAAGACAAGGAAGCTCCAGGTTGCTGATGTTTGTGACCCTGCAGGTGGACCTTCCCTGCTACTGCTAGGGCTTTGTGGAATGGTGTGGCAGCTGCCTCATCTGCAGGACTGATGTTCAAAGTGGCCACAACAGAAAGTGGAGAAGACGACAATGAGGCCCAGGATGCCCTCCTATCAGCTTGTGCCACTCTGTCAGCGATGGCTTCTGGGAGGCTGGCTGAGTCTGAAGAGCTGGGCCAAGCAAGACCTCCACTCAACGCCCGCCCCCCCAAACCTGGTGTAAGGGGGTTTGTATTGCTATGTTAGTTTTTCTTAATAGTTCCAGTACACCTATTTCATGCTGGGCAAATTATGAGGAAAATCATGAGAGGTGTCACCAGCAAACTTGTACAGTAATGGGGATTAGAAAAATTTTAACCATGGAAGACAAATATCTGAGGCTTTGTTCCTCTGAGCATTGGTGAGCTCCTAAAATTATAGTGAAAGTTAACTTGAAAATTACCCCCAAGTTTCAGGGGTAGGGCAAATTACACAAATCTTTAGTGTTGGTGTGGTCTTACTGTTAAGACGGAGGCAACAAAGGGTTTCTTTCTCTCTTTCACCCCACCAGCCTTAACGCCTTGTTGCAGTTTCAAGCTGTTCTCTGTAGCCTAGCTGCATTCCTAGAGCACAATGACTTTTTAGTTAGATATAATGGTAATGGCACTGGATGAGGACAGTATCCTAGCTAAAGAAGCTTGTGGACCCCACAAAAGAAATAGAAAAAGTTACTTACCACTGCTTGGTTAGAGAAGAGGTCACGCTTCAACACTGGTCAAGAGACGCAGTTCATGAGAGGATCCAGAATGATGGGATTGCAACCCTAGTCTCAACATTTCACCCATAGTTGGAAGATTTTATGGTCCCAAGAAGATTACGCTTTTCGAGTCACAATAGGTTTACTAAAGAGGAGTTCTAAATGGATACCTGATGTATTTCATATCGGAGAACTCATAACTCAAGATCAGCTTACACATTTTCTTATCCACTCCTTAGCTGCTTACTCCTAATGATTCTCATGTCTAGCCCATGTTACCAAATGACTTCTCTCTTACAGGGATAATCTTTACACCAGTCCAAAACAGAATATCTGGGAAATGGGTATGGCAAGGAAAATCTCAACATGATAGAGT
This sequence comes from Lacerta agilis, assembly GCF_009819535.1. Taxonomy (NCBI): domain Eukaryota; kingdom Metazoa; phylum Chordata; class Lepidosauria; order Squamata; family Lacertidae; genus Lacerta; species Lacerta agilis. The sequence goes on along the minus strand of NC_046317.1, from coordinate 29,026,134 downwards.
CACGTGGAAAATGGGCATCAGATTGGCTTTCAAGCCATGATGAGGTAACTGTTCCAGATCTCTGTATCCTGACTCATCATCACTCTAGTTATGCAACTGAGGGACCCATTTCCTTTTACTGCATCTGGGACTACATCAAATCATTTGAATTAGCTATTTTTAATCTGGTCTGTGGAGGTTTTAAATGTTTTTTTTTCCCAAGCAGGGCTGTCCCTAAAAAAAGAAAAAAAAATCCTCCCTATCTTGTGCAGATATAGTAAGGCACATCTGTAGTACAGACAGTAAAATAAATAACAGCAAATAACTCTGAAATAAGCTTTTGGCATTTGATCTGACATATGAAAAGCCCCTTTAAACTGATGCACCAGACATGAAAAGTTTAAATGGGGTTACAATGTTGCCATTAAGATAAGGATCAGCTGAGCTCATGAAATATCTTTAGGTCTCTGATTGTTTTATGTGTGCTGTATACACTGAGTAGTGTGGAACTCTATAGTTCCTTTGTGCAGTACAAATGCCTTCATTTTGGCTTTAAGCGATCAAGAAGTAAAGTTCACCTGAGAAAATACTTGAACTCTGGTAATTCCCTGAGAGGAGTTAAAAGGAGAAAATGTGCATTGGATCTACACAATTCTTAAGTATCTTTGCCACTTCAAGAAAAAAAAAATGTTCCAAAGCCTAGCGACTATTGGAAGTCCTTTTGTGATTAAGAGCTTCAAGTGCTGTCTTGTGTGTTCTTCATTAGTTTTGTCAGGACTTTACCTACTTTCATTCAAAATATGTTTTTCTCAGCATTGTTCTTCCTCTAGTCTAGAACAGTGTTTTTCAACCACTGTTCCACGGCACACTAGTGTGCTGCGAGATGTTGCCTGGTGTGCTGTGGGAAAAATTGAAAAATTCAAGAGAATTACTTTATATATAGTCAATATAGGCACAGAGTTAATTTTTTTAACATTTTCTAATGGTGGTGTGCCTCGTTATTTTTTTCATGAAACAAGTGTGCCTTTGCCCAAAAAAGGTTGAAAAACACTGGTCTAGAAAATGGTATCTTCCTGTGATTCTTAACAAACTTAGGCCCATTCAACCCAATGGGTGATAGTCATTTGTGGTGATATCTGAATATACCATGCAGTGTGGTTTCTGCTTCTCCTCTTCCATATCCTACATATTTCTCCAATCGGCTCTGGAGGGAAGGTCTGGAGAAGATTTGAGGATCTATGGGAGCTTTCATGGGAAAGAGGAAGTCCCATTGAGGGAGCAGAAATCTTCTTGCTCAGTGCTAGATTTCACCCAGACATTGCAATCCTCTCCATTCTGACCTAGGAGTAAGCCCTGTAGAATTCGAAAGGATTTAGGTCTCAATAGACACATGGGATTAGGCTAAAAGTTAAACACTTGTAGCTTTTGCAACTTCAGTTGGGGAGTTAAGCCCGTGCACTAGTTTAGATTTGGGAGGGACCTCCTAAACCCTAGAAGTTAGTAAATTGTATGATTTTGATTAGTTGGGATGTGGATGAAAGCGCAAGGAGCAGAATTGTGTCAGACAAGAAATCCCTGAGCTGATTTATGCAAAACTGTTAACCTGACAAAAGGTGTTGCTGGGCCATCTGACAGGAATCTTTTGGCCTGGAGAGACAGTTGATGCCAGGGAATCTGGGTGTGAGCTGACAGGAAAAGGGAATCATTTAGTAAGGGGTTCAGGAAGAAGAAGAAGGGAGAAGAAAGACTGGGATCCCTCGTGGGCTGAAGGCTGGCTGGGAAAGATGTCTTGGTCTCCATGTCTGAACTGCTGTGAAGGACAAGCCCCTCTTGAAATGACCATGCTGTGAGATTTGGACTCCCTCCATGCAGACTGAAGGTGTAAATAGGTAACCAAACCATATTTCTTAAAGCTACAACAGTCTCTGGCATGTCTCAGTTCTCCAAAGGAACACAGACTCTGGGTGAGTGCCTGGAACCACCAGGAATCTTGCAGAGAGTGGTGGTGGCACATGACTTTGGTAACAGTATATACAAATAAATCTGCAGGTCATCACCTAATGCCTCAGCCATTGAGTGATGAACAAGCATGTCTGAACTCACTCTACTGTACTTGAAAGAAAGAAAAGTATTTGTAAAGAGTCAGTAATCCTAACGCAGGTTCAAGTGTGAAAACGTCACCAGGCCAAACAAGATTTTGAACAAAGGGACTCTGGCATGATACATTCATATTGGAATGTCCTGGAATGGATGGAAAACACCGGTTCTCTTTCCTTTGGAGCTGAAGATGTCTTGAAGTGCCACTCTCTAGCCCTACTGACATCTTAAAACTAACATAGCAACTCCTTCAAAGCACCAAGATGTTCTGAACTATTTATGTTCAAATATATAAGAAATTAGCAGTTTAAATGCAAGGCAAGTGGTCAGAAAACAATCTGCCAGTGTAGGTGGGTCAGGGATCACTACCACAACCAATAACCTTAGAACTATTCCACAGAGAAATATTCCACAGAGGAAGAGAATTGGGACTGTGAGATCAAAGGGAAATATAGGTGCTGAAGGCTAAGTTGAAAGTGAGTACAATAAGCAAACCTGTAGAATGTGTCAATTGCTTACATGGCCAGGCGCCTTATCATCCTTTTTGACACTTGAGTAAAATTGTAGGCATTTCTAGATCAAAGGGGTTTCTTTCTTTTTTTAGCCATAGAATTATTACCTTCTGGGAGGATATTGGTACTTGCAAGTTCTTCCACAAACATGGGGTGTGTGTGTGTGTGTATTATGCATTTGGTCATTATGCTTGTGGTTTGGAGAAGTTACACATTTATTGTCTTACAGTATGAGTTTTACTGAATTACACATAAAAATTACATATAGAAATAGAGATTTCATCTGATGAGACAAATTTACAAACCTTTTAAAAAAAATAACCAAATGCTTTAAATTACTCTTCTTTGTGATAATCCACCCCTCCCAACTCGTTATATTATCTGGCAATTAAAAACATGTTCTTTCTTCTGGCAAGGTGAATAAAGATTAAATATTCATTTAAATAATCACCTTGCTTATGTTCAACAACCCACATCTAAAATATCATTAATGCGCTAAATTATTTGACACAAATCCCAAGGGTAAAGCTTTCAGCTTGTCAAAGCCTCTAGGTTAAGATCTGGCAAAATGTCATTCACTGATTCATTCATACAACTAGACTTTAGATATTATTATGAAGTATGCCATACATGTTGTGCTTTTACACATAGACACAGACAGACAGATATCAGAACAAGTGTACTCTGGTAGTGCAAGTACAGAAAATATAAGGGGAAAAAAGTGGTGCATAGATTTTCATTTTCTCTCAGAATACTTTGTAATGTCCTGAAACAGGCTGAGATTGACTGGGGATGGAAATAGATCTTATTTCAACAAGACTATTTCACCATGTGTGTGTTTGCTGAGATACTAAAAATGGATAGTGGTGGCAGCAAACAAATATAGCAGGAAATTGATGGGTGGGGGGGTGATTTCATGTCCATCTATTCTTCCCTACCAATGACCTCCAGACCGGTTCCACACCTCCCCCCCCCCCCGGTGGAAAAAAATCTAAGCCAGAGAGTCACTTTGAGGAGAAAATTTATGGGTGAATGAAGGATAAGGGTTAAGCACCCACATCATGATCACTTGATTCTTCCCTTCAGGTGTTTCTGCCACCACATTGGTTGGAGAAACAGCTTGTTTGGAAGGAGACTTGCACCTTTCCCCATTCTCCTTTCTTTGAGATGCCTGAATCAGGGATAGCCAATGTGGTGCTTCCCCAAATGTAGATGGATTATAATTCCCTTTGCCCCTATCAGTGGTTGTACTGGGGGGAGCTGATGGGAGTTGATCTGAAAGGCACCACACTGGCCACCACTAGCCTGAAAAAAATAGTTCTTATTCTTTTAGAAAGTCCCAGCCATATATATATATATATATATATATATATATATATATATATATATATAAATGATGGAGGCCACCTGTTCAAACAGTGACATGTTTACCTGTGCAATTACTTGTTCCTTTAAAATGTACATCCCATCTTTCTATTGAGCATTGCTGAAGGCAGATCACAAATGCATGAAAAAGAATTGTTGTCAACGTACCTAATAAACTAGACGGAGCTTGTCACAAGATACATCTCAATTAATTTTCAGCTCAAAATTAGTGTTTTAGACATACTGGCATCTCTTGGTAGTTCTGAGTTTGGCAGGCTTCGGATATGAACTCTCATGGGTTATCAGCTGTCAACTACTGTCAATAACAGATACAGTCAAATTGGCCTTTGCTGGCTGCTTCTGGGCATTCATCAAAAACACACCTGCATTTTGCCCTGCAAGCTGGCCCAAGAAATGATTTCTGGTAAAGGAGGATCAGAAGAGTCCCTCCCTGCTGACTGCTATTTTGCACAAACAAAATGGTCAACTTCTTTTCACTTGACCTTGGTGGTTGCCACTGAATACCACGGGCCCTGTAGGGTGTCGAATGTTATCAGACTATTTGATGCAATTTATCAAATACTTTGGAATCATAGAAACACACAAAGAGCCTTGCTAGATCAGACCCAAGACCCATCTAGTCCAGTTCTCTGTCCCCATAGTAGCCAATCAGATACTTATAGTGAGTCCAAGAGTAGGATTTCAGGACTAGAGCTGGGCGATATCTGGTTTTCAACACTGTGGTGTATCACCAGCTAAACATTGCAGTATACCAATATATCATGATGTCTGAAATAAGGACAGAGGCATTGGCTGACATCATGGTTTTTCCTGTATCGTGATTTTTGCATCTCTCTCTCTCTCTCTCTCTCTCTCTCTCTCTCTCTCTCTCTCTCTCTCTCACACACACACACACACACACACACACGATTCACAATATATTGCCAGGTCAAAAATTATCAAACCAATATGAAGTTGTGGACTTCAAATAGGATTTTGACAATACATCGCCTAGCACTAGTCAAGACCCCCTCTGACCTCCTCCCTGATTGCCCACAGAGATCTGGACAGGATCCTTCTAGGTCTGCCTGGTGGGTCCCTAGGTGACCCCAGGGACTCTCCTCATTACAGGATCTCCTTTCTGTTTGTACCTTCTACCTTTCTCCCTCCCTTCCCCCTGGCTTTCAACTGATATTCTAGCCACAGACACACACCCATTCCATGTGCTGTGTGCTCTTCTGCTCATTTCCCACATCTCTGATGGCTGTCTTGTATGGAGTGGCCCTGAGCATGGGCAAGCGTCTTGCTACCACTGTGGTGACCCATTTCCAACCTTCCTATGCTTACATCAGCTCAAGCTGATAGCAGGGCCCAGCTGACAGCCAACACAACCCCCTCTTCATGCCAGACAAAAGCACAAAGGCACTTTCCAGCTCATGATTTCCAGCAACTGGCATTCAGAGACTGTATCAATTTATCACTGGATGTCAAATAGAGATATCAGCTCTCCTCAGAATGTTTAGCAAGCATCAGGAGAATATTGTGCATCATGATGTGCAACGCAGAATTTTAGGGAACAAATTGCCTTCAGCTCCAAACACTGGTCATTTCCTTTCCTCCGTACACAGTTGATGGGGAGGAGGCAGATAAAGTAGTTTTCAGACTGACTCTAAGGAATATGAAAAAGGGCTCAGATTCATTAGTCTTCCTTTGGTGGTATTTAACAAGGTTTTATGCCCCCCTTCCCAAATACAGGAATTTGTGGACACATGGGAAGAATAAAGATCAGCACAATATGTTCTATGAGGGCATTAATTAAGAAGATATACGTAGTACAGAGAACAGAGAGCAGTTTTACAATAAAAGAAGCACTGTAATCTGATCATGGAGGGCAAGCAGCAAAAACAAAAACAAAATCTGTTACAGTACTGCAATATGACTTAATGGGTAGATTGGATTAAGCTGGAATTTCTATACACAGATACTAACTTGCTCTATGCCTTAGGGGCAATAAAAAAACGGTTTCCATTAATTATATTTTTGCACACACACAAAATAATTTAAAAAAGAAAAAGATTCACAGTAGTAACTAGAAATGAAAATAAATGCTAAAGTTCATTCATGATGCTGAGCTAGTCACTGAAACTGCAAGTATGAGATCTGGCAGGGAAGCCAGATTCTTTTGCAATGCCCTTACACAAACTACTTTAATAAATGATCACATTTGAAAATGTAAATGAGCTTCTCTCAAGTAAATGATCAAAAAGAACTGTTGTTTAATTTATGATCCGAATATCTTTCCCCATTCAAATATTCTGCTTCTAAGATGTTTTCCTGCTGAAATCCATACATCACATATACATGAACATATAGGGACAGAAGGAGTGGAAGTCTTCCTAATCATTTTCCCCCTTTGTCTTTAATGAAGCCTGCAAGAAAAAAAAATCAATAAGATACATTGCTCTGTGTGCAGAATTCACATTAATGGGCATCCCCCTCCATACTCCCAATTTGTATAGCAGCACAGCTAAAACTCCTTATCTGTCACTTACAGTGCTACAAAAAAATGTATTTTCTAGTGCAGTACTACTGTTGTAGGAGTGATGGTTTTTATTATATTTTTATGAAGTGCCAACCACCTGAAGCATTTGGATCAAGGGTAGAAATAAATAAAAATAAATCTTTAGAATTTTCTTTTAAGATAATTGACAGCTTTTTATATATTCATGTGTATTCCTGCCTCAACAGGTTTAGTGAATGAACAAATGAAGTGTTTCTCCTGGAAAAAACCCTCTTATTTACAGAATGCGCAACTCCACATATTTTCGTCCCAGAAGCTCCAACCTTCAGATTTAGGGCAAGATTCAATGTCACACTCTTCCAATCGTTCTACCTGCACAAGCACCCCAGCTTGCTAGATGAAATAATATTCCCTCTTCTCTCCCCCCAACCCATTCTGGGGGTTCTCCTGACCCTCCCAGAGTCATTTTGGGGGAGCATCACCAGAACAGAGTGAACATAGGAAGATGCCTTCCACCACACCAGACATTTGGTCCACCTAGTTTTGTATTGTTATGAGTTTGGGGTGTTAGGCTGTTTGCCAAGACTTTTTTAATCCCTGGATCCAGCAGGTGTTAAAATTTAAGCAAGGATTCTAATTCTTGGAATAGCCATGCTAGGCTCCTGGGGAGGTGATCACCTGGGTGATGAGCCATTAAGGGGAACAAAGGAAAGGGGCTCTGTGTGAGATGGCAAATGGTTGGGCCCCTCCCTCAAATCCAGGTACTTAGAAGGACAAAGCATGAGCTGAGCGTTGAGAAAGTGCAGTGGTGTGAGTTACAGGAAAAGCAGCAAGCTGGAGAGATATACAGAGCAATGGTTGATTTCTGTTTGAATCCAATTTGATGGCCTTGGCATTGCAGATGTGCAGCTTTCCCGACCATCACATCACAGGGAACACTTTCCTCACTGTTCACATGTATGCAAAAGGAAGATCTCTTTTTCTGGACAATGCAAATAGCTAGATGGTGCTACCCCTCCTATTTTAGGTTCAATCCCAGCTGGCTCTGGCACCAGCACATCCACATATTCTGAAGGACATTCAGAATAATAGGGTCCAGTTGAAGTTAACAATAAATATTCTATATTTTACAAACTCATTTTTTTAAAGCTGCTCCAAAATGAAAAGAAAACTAGTGAAATATTTTGAGATATTTCCCCCAAGTGTTGAATAGTAAATAACATGTTATAGCTGCATTCATATTTTGTTCCTTCCTGCCCCGTCACATCTTGCTATGGTATTTTATTGATTCCTCCAGGAAAGAAAAGAGAACAAGAATATCTCTACAGATCTGTTCTGGCTGTATCATTCAAACTTTCTAAAGTGTTGTTTATAGTGATTTAATGCTCAATCTATGTTGCCCTCTCCTATGCTAGTGATATCCTGAAGTCTTTGTCTTGTGCAATTTTCGGTTGCTTTGTATTCTAGTGCTATAAATCTCGAAAGGATAAAGGAGTGCATACTGTCATTTTCCAGGAGCATCTCAAGAAGCCACAATAGGGCTAACCCATCTGATTTCTGTATAGCCCAGGCTCCAGGCAAGCTTTTGCTAACTGCTGGCTGCTGTCTTCTAAAGATCCAGGAAGTTGCAGGAGACAGATTCTACCTTCAAATTTCAAAATAAAGAGGGATAAATAGTGACAGACTAAAAATAATCACATTGCTCAACTGGGTGAAGTAATTCATAGGTATAACAGTCATAGTTCAGGTCAGGATAACAATTTACCAGTCATTCCAGGATGAAAATCAGAAATAACATAAGTGAATGACTATTGGTATGAAGGACACTTGGGAATGGATGAAGAGCTACCCCCACCCCTTCCAGTATTTTATCACTTTATTCCCCCCCCATATTTTTTATTAATTTTTTCCAAATATCTTAAACAATACAGCTTAACAATATTATTCTCCTTTAAATCTATATCTTATCCAAATTAACTTCCCTCCACCCTCACTTTAAAGAGTTAAAGCTTGCTCTGAAGAATCCTGGGAACTGAAGTTTGTCAAGGATGCTGAGAGTTGTTAAGAGACTCCTATTCCCCCCATAAAGCTGCAATTCTAAGTTTCCCTGGGAAGACGGATTGATTGTAAACTTCTTTGTGAATTGTGACTCTGTGAGTGGAACAAGGATCTCCTAGTAATTGTCAGCAGACATAACAAACAACAGTTCCAAGGATTGTTTGAGGGAAGCCATACCTATTTTAAGTGGTATGATATGGCTTTAAATGTATAGTGCCATTGGGGCCAATGTCAAGGTCTGTCCCCCTCTATGGAGAGAATCGTAGGTGGCAAATGACAGCTTTCTGCTACCAATGTTCCAGATCTACAAAACACGCAGCAAAGAAAAACCAGGAAAAGCTGCACGGTTGCTGCTGAGCCTGAGGAGAAATGTCATGTTAACATCGTTGCTAATGGAAACAGCCAGCCATAATTTCTGTAATTGTTAAGAATATTTCTGTGTCCTCTGCAATCATGGGAAGTGCTGCTATTCACTCCTGACTCTATATATGTTTGATTTCTCACCGACATCCCTGCATGTAAACATCGCCAGAGGGGCAACTTGCAGTGCTCACAGGAAGCTGAGAAGGCCCTGTGCAAATGAACCAGGAGCAAGATCCCAATTCACCATTACCAAGAATGAAGTAAAAGTTCTTTGAGCATCATGATTAGTACAGTACTGAATTGTTGATGCCCCTTAAGTTGTTGGGTAGAAAATTTCCTCCAAAAGTTCCTCCAAAAAGTGAGTGGTCTAGCATTTTTCATGCCTGTTGATAACACCAATATGCCACTTCTTTGACAACATTTTAAATGTGTTTTTTTTTGTGTTTCCCTTTCCGGCATTATCCCAACCAATCGCACAAGAAAAGTGAAGGTGCCATGGCACCATATTGACAATTAGCTTTGGCTCTGTCATAGCATCACTAAGAGCTACACAAGCTCAAGTCCTTTTACTGTCACTTATGAGACCATGCCTCCACAGCCAAGAAACTGGGTTGAACCTTCCTGTATTGCCACATTCTTTTCCCATACACTAACACACACCAAAACTAAATTATCAACAGCGCAGTGTTGACAGTTATATTGCTTTCTAGCTCTGTGTAGCGAATGTTTTACCTTGACGTGGCTCTAGTTGTGCCTAGTTGCATCATGTGTCTAATTGTGGCAAAATGTGGCTTTGGATATACAATACAAGTCACATTTGGCCACAACTAGCCAACTACCTGTAGCTGGATCATGGAAAATAAACAGGTTCAGCTGCCTCATCAGTGGATATAGACTCCCCTTCCCTCTGAAACCTTCCCTTGAATTGCTGTCACAATTTTTTAAAAAAATTTTTTTGCAAAAGGGCACAAAAAGAAGAGAAAAAGGAAGTGACTGAAAAGGATACCAATTTTACAGGAGGTGAAAGGGGTTTACAAGCCTTAGGACTTTTTGTGGACCAAAACAGCTGCCCCCAGTTTGCCAACCCATTCACACACGTTGCTGGTGGCTTAGGCAGCTGGTGTGGTGACAGGACCAATACCCTTCCCAGTCCCGGAGCACTTTGGGAAGGAACAACAGCAGTGAGAACAGATGGAGAGCCATTGCTGCCTGTAGAGAAGGAAGATAGGAAACAGGTAGAGGGTTTGGGGGGGGGAGAAAAGGGGGGGAAGTTAACAGAAAGATGTGCACTTGCTCACCAAAATGGTGTCACCCTGCATAATATTTCCACACCTTCACCATACAGTACTGTTTTACACTTGTGCTTAGTTTTGCTTCCAGGGTCCAGATGCTGGGATCATATTTCACTTCTTTAGGGGATAATGTAGAGGACACTGAGCCAGAAAGGAAACTACAGGCAGGGCCAGCCCCAGAAAAAGCCCTTCAATATGAGTCCATGACTCAGAAATGTTGCATTGTGGTTCTCTGACTTCAGAGGATTCCACCACAGAAGCCCAAGAGTTTCCCCTCTTCTGTTGGTGTAAAATACTTCTGAAGCAGGCTGGTCTCCTTTAACTGAACACTAAAGTTGGATCTTAAGACAGAGACAGAAATGCTGCTTCCACGTAAGATTCAGTTTACGGCATTAGAGTTCTGCTTTCTTATAGCCCTCAACCTGACCCCTACGTGGGGCCTTGCCTCGCCCCAGGTCAGTGCTTGCATCATAGCATCGGTGTTGCCACTGCAAAGGTGGCTGAACCCCCTAAGTGAAATGATCCCAACAGTAGTCACTCTGCATCTGACAGCTTGCCATAATATAGAAAATCATTCTCAACACAGAGCTTATCTTACATTATATACCTTTGTCCCCCACCAATGATTCCCCCCCCCTTCTTTGCCATTCCCGCCTTGTTCTCTTTTGCTCTGTTTCCAACAGTTGGTTATATTAGCATGAAACTCTACAATATGTTGGCTGGTTAATTCCTAAACGGACAATTACAAATTATATTTATATCTTGTCTCTTTTTATCTTTAACAGGAATTAATTCTGGTGTATTCCCACCTCCCATTCCCATCTGTTCTCTCTCTGGTCCCTCTTCCCCCCTCTCATATGTTTCCACTTGTTCTTCCCTGCGTACCCCATCTGCTTGAAGTATCAGCACATCTCCAGGGAGTATTCCTACCTCTGCACAATTCCCACCAGCCTACACAGGCTGAAAAACATGTGTAGCCGCCTCCCTCCCCTCACATAATATTCACTATATGAAGAATGGATTTGGCTAGATTTCGAAGGACGCATTTGCCAAGGGAAACTGAAGCTTCCAAGCAAGGAAGGAAAGCAAGGCCAAGTTTGTGAGGTCGGCAAAGAACGAGAATCACTACCTCCTATAGAGCTGCACCTTCCTCTCCTCTGCTCCATGTTGGCCCTTCAGCCTATTCTGTTTCCCTGACTTCGCTGGTGGCATTGCAACACAGCTGACTGTTACAAGTCACAGGAATCTGTACTATGGCTTCTAGAACATAGCAAGCAGTCTGATCCTCTGGCATGGAGGTTGTCTGTGCTACATGACTGTTAGAAATCCACCGTGCTCACATTCTCAAAATTCTGTCACTTGCTTACCCTCCCATGAGTGTAATGGCAGTCAATGCAGGGTAGAGGCAGCTTTATGGATAGGGTGATGCCATTGTGCTTCCTTTCCAACAGGTCAATGCTGCTTACCAAGAGGGAAACAAATGAGGCAGCGAGGAGTTCAGTGTGCTGCAAATGCACCAGTGACCTCCTGTAGGAAGCTGTTCGAAAGAGGAATTTCTGCTTGTGACACTGCATGCATTCAAGTCATGCTACCCCATGGCAAATAGACTTTGCATGTTTTCCTTGTCTGTTTAATCAGAGGGAACAGCAGCACAAAATACTGTATTTTTCTGTGTATTAGACACCCCCTTGTATAAGACGACCCCCTATTTTGGGGGACTCTAAATTAAGAAAATGGGGGGAGATTGCCCAGAGTTGTTGAGTTTTTGTTGTTGTTGTTGTTGGTGACACGCGTCACCAGAGCCACCTATCGTCTGCCCAATCAGCACCAGCAGCCGCCACTCACACTCCTGATTGACGCAGAGGTAGCCAATACACAACGGACCTTGCCGCAGTCACCATTCACCTGCCCCATCACCACTGGAAATCTCCAGCTTGTGGCAACAACCAATCATCTGGGCAAACTATGCACTACCCATGTATAAGATGACCCCCCCCCAATTTTGAATTGATTTTGGGGTAAAAAAAAACAACTCGTCTTACACACGAAAAAATACAGTGCATGTGTGTGTGGACTGTACGCCATGGGAAGTGATGCTTCTCTCAAACCACTTTCAACACTCTTGAAAATATTGAATGACTAGCCCCAGTCAACAGGTGTTTGACAGGATGCAAATATGCACACTGAGCATGGAGCATAATTTTAAAATCTTCCGTTTAACTTACCCTAAAACAAGCAGAATCCCTTGGACCCACAAAAGGCTAGCTACATTGCAGCATTACAAATTGTTACTTCCCCTCCCTCTGCTACACATCTCACACAGCAGAATACTACTCATCTCAGCACCACCCTATACCCAGTAGTTGCATCCTGGCTAGTAGCAGACCCTCCATCCACTGTGGGATCTTCCAGATATTAGTATTCATTAGGCAAAGTGTGGCCACTTAGCTATGGACCATATTGGGATAAGTTCTAGAGCAGACTTCAGCAACCTGATGCCCTTTACAGATGTTTTGGTCTGCAGTTCTCATCAGCCCTGACCATTGGCCATATAAGTCAGGGCTGATGGCAAGATGTGTTCAGAGAGCAATAGAAGCCAGCAAAGCAACATGTAGTTTTCAGAGCTATTCTTCATTTGCAGTTAGCTAAACCAGAGTTACTGCGAAATTACATTGGGGATTATGAGAAGTGATGGAGAAAGAGTGCTATTAACAGCCCAACTTAATTATGCTTATGATGTTTCTCTTCCACGTTTACTTTCAAAGAAGTACATAGATGCCAGAATAGTTGTTCTGGTGAGTCAAGCTAACCCAATTTTGAAGAGCCCTTGAAACTGTGATCCTTTCAAATGATCTTACTGCCGACATCCTTCTGCTTACACACAGTAACAGAAATAATATGGTGGATCCATAATTTATTTAGCATTTACAAGAAGTAAAAGTACAGGCAAAATCAGTAAAGCCGAGAGCTCCATGCTACTGAGTCTGTTTTGCTAGCAAAATGTAAGGAAACCATGTGTTTGTTTGGTGCAAAAAGCAATATTTTGTTTCATCCACTTCCCTCTGCAAATGCATGACTGCAATGATAAGCTTTCGGAATCCATGCTGTGGAGCTACTTTACTGTTGTGTAGATTTCACTCTTGAAATGCATTGCCTGTGGAGCTGTCACTTATATTCAGTACAAAAGGGATTAAAAATGGTTAAGGACCTCTCTGCAGCTTTAAATGCACCCTCCCTTACCATCGCTCCTTTAATGCCCTGTCCATGTAGTGTCCCACTGATTTACACCCAGATGCAAATTCAATATATGCAGCTGCAGGGGAAAATAATATTAAGTGAAGCTGTTTTAAGCTTCATCTTAGCATCTTGTGCTTTTGTGGGAGCTTTCAAGGAATCACTTGACCATTTAAGCAGGCTTCTAATGCAGGTCAGCTAGAGTAACTATAATGAAAGGATAGGCAATTTTTTTCCTACTTTCTCAAAGGATGCTCATGTTATGGACTTTTGAGTCTTGTCCATAGCTGTGATCTAGAGGGGCAGATTTACACTGTCTGCAGGTATGTGTGCAAATACACACAAACAAACACACACACACACACACACCCCTGCTGGAATTATTCCTAAAGTTCTCATCTCAACGGCTTGAATCCTCAAAGCCACTTTTCAAATTCCCAAGTATAAAAAGCTTTCTTGAAATTTAGCTTCACTTCATGAAAAACATTGAAACACATCATTAGAATCCACTAATTTTTCTTCAATTTAGACAATCCTAACTCATTTAAAGCAAACTACAAGCCTGCGTTCCGAGTCTTATCATCCCTCAGATGATGTCACAGAGAAAGTTCTGAAGCCTCCCCAATCCCTTCTTGACCTTTCACACTGCTGAAGAACAGGATGAGGCCTTGAGGCCTTCATGCCCTAACCGCCTGGTGACATGAGGACTTTCCTGCTGTTCCTGCCTTTAGTGTACTTCAAACATATATAGTGGCAGCAAAAATAGGAAGGACTGCCACAAAGAGGTGTACTGGAGTTGTGGGGGAGGGGGGGGTCGAAGACCTTACTATTTCCGCCTCTGTTGTCTTAGAGCTGCCTAATCAGCATGAAAGGGGGACTTTTTAGCAACCAATAAAAAGTCTTCTCAGCCTTTGTGCTGATTGAATCCAATCAGAGTGAAAGGAGGTGACTTCCATAGTTCCAGTTACAGGTGGGTAGCCGTGTTGGTGTGCCATAGTCAAAACAAAATAAATTAAAAAAAATTCTTTTCAGTAGCACCTTAGAGACCAGCTAAGTTTGTTCTTGGTATGAGCTTTCGTGTGCATGCACACTTCTTCAGAAGTATTTTCAGTATCTGAAGAAGTGTGCATGCACACGAAAGCTCATACCAAGAACAAACTTAGTTGGTCTCTAAGGTGCTACTGAAAAGATTTTATTTATTTTTTGAAAGGAGGTGAGTCAGTCACTGAGGATTGTCTCCTAGGGTCCCTTCTGGAGAAGGTATGCAGAAAGATCACAGAGGATGAATTGTTCTATATGATCCAAAGATAATCATTTAAGAACACTGAAAACACAAGGTGCTGCAGTTTCAAGAGAAAGGTTTGCAAGTCCTCTTAGTTACAGTTGAACTTCAAGGAAAAAACAAATTAATTCACTCTGAAAGGAGTTATTGGAGCACTCCAAATCAGTTGCCCATGCACATGCATAGTGGATCTAGATGAAAGGCAACCAACAAAGGTCTGCACAGATTGTTTCAATGCATCCCAAATTGCATGTCAAGATCCCACAACCACCCCCTCGAAGATGACTAATGACACCAGGACACAGAATATATGGTTAATGTTATTGGGCAAACACACAACAACATACAAAATGGAGAACACACACTGATCAGAACATGGAGGCTGTGTGCCTCTCCATGCTAGTACAACAGACCACACCCTCTTCAAGTCACATGTAGTGGAAGTCTGTCCCAGCACAGGAGGAAACAGGAAGTCTTATCCTGAGTAGTACAAAACATCCCCTAACAAGTCCACTGTAGGAATGTTGTACTTGACTGCAGTTTTACATCCTACAACACTGAGGGTATTCATGAGAAAGATCTCTCAGTTCTACTTGCATATGACTGAAATTTGGTATCCATTAGTCTAAATGAAAATATCTAGCAAGATAGTGATCAAGTACTGGACTTTAATGACATTTTGAGCATTTCTCTATCCATGGGCTTGAACAGTAAGCACAAGCAGGCAACAGTTCATATAAATAGAGAATACACACACACACACACACACACACACACACACACACACACATATATATATATATATATATATATATATATATATATATATATATATATATATATATATATAATGTTTTTGCATTTCTGTGTAGTAGGATTCCCCCCCATTCAATGAACAGCACAGTTCTAAGCATGTTTACACAGAAGAAAGTCCCATAGTGTTCAAAGAGGCTTACTTTCTTGTAACATGGTTAAAACTGCAACTGAAGAGTAATTTCTTATGATTATGTAGACATACCAGAAAGTTTCCTTGTTCACTTACTGAAGCCTCATCCAATTAAACAGCCAAATAAAGCAAATGCAATAGCCAAAGCAAATACACTGTAATATAAATTCTGACCAGTTGATAATATCATGTGGTCACTGCAATTCACAAGGAAATAAATCAAGACAAGTGACACCCATAGATCTGGGAGATATTTTAAAGCTGTTTCACAATGTTGTGAAGATTTGCTAAAGAGACTGAAAAGGAGAATATTGTTTTAAAAGGAAAAATAAACTCACTTCTGGTTGAAACGCATGAAACAGACTTTCTCATAGATTTGTATCAGACACATAGTGCAATAAATGATCTTTTAAAAGCGACTCTCTCTCTCTCTCTCTCTCTCTCTCTCTCTCTCTCTCTCTCTCTCTCCACAGTATATCATATGCTGAAACCTGTTGAATCGAGTTTATATGATTTAACTCATTCAGATAGCCCTTTCCATTCCATTTGGAAATTTGTCTGGCAACAAAGGCAGTGATAAAAGAGTTGTTCTTCTGCCCTGCAGCAACATGGTGGTACTAAAGTTCTGGGAAAGAGTCAGAAACCCTAGATAACTGCTGTTCTCAGGGATCCTGGTTCCTGGGATACTATTCTGGACTCCTGGTGAAGTGGCAGTGCTTAATCAAGACTATGGCTGTTGCAGCAGTAATGTACCCTGTTTCCCCGAAAATAAGACATACCCATAAAATAAGCTGTAGCAGGATTTCTAAGCATTTGCGCGATATAAGCCACACCCCGAAAATAAGACATAGTGATAGGCGTGGCTATGCAGCGTACCGATGTGGAGCGGCTAAGAAGACGGGCAACAACTGACATAATAAAAATAAGACATCCCCTGAAAATAAGCCATAGTGGGTCTTCTTGAGGAAATATAAATATAAGACAGTGTCTTATTTTCGGGGAAACACAGTAACAGCAAATCCAGAAGTTCAGAGTCCCTTCATAATAACCACAGCCATGCACCCTCACAGCTATACCTCCTTACAGCCGTGCCACCTTCTAAGACTATACAGCCTCCTAAGGAGGAGGCACATGAAGAAGGGTCTCAGATGATGAATGCAGGGTCTGGGTCAGTTCCTATGGGGAGAGGTGGTTCTTTTAAAAAGTCAATGCAGGCAGAGATGTATGTGTGCCATCAGCCTGTGAGTGACCCGTCCATGGGACTAATGGCAAGAAATGACTGAAAGCAATGGCTACCCATGCCATAGATTCTGCATCTTCCACAGAATTCTTCTCATGGTTATGAGATCAATTAGATTATCTCATTTACTGCTTCTCCCACGCAAACAGTGTAGATGTCTTTCAGCCAAACACTTCTTAATATTAAATCAAAGACCCATGGAGCCCAAAGACCATCTGATCTGCATTTCAAATCACTTGGAATATCGTGGATGACTGCCAGGAATAAAACAAGAGATAGGCAGACTGATTGGCATGCTGACAGGCTCTGATGAAGACAGGTCCAGGGATTATTTAGTAATTTCATAGTTATTACAATCTACTGTCTTTAAGCTCTGGACATCTGGAAACAGTTAATGCAGAGTTAAGAAAATATCAGGATCCCCTTTATTATTTAATTTCAAAAAAACCCTGAATTGCATGTATATTTAATAAATAGCAACTTGATTTAGAAATAGATCTTGGTAGCAAACAGAAATCCTTGGCTGTTTGAGGTATGGGGATATGGGAGACCTTCCTTCTGGGAACTTCCTTACATAAAGTTATGGTAGGATCCAAGCTATATCATGGTTAGATCCCCTCCTCCCCACCCCTGCAGCCTCCCCCTACAAATTCCTGATTGTTCAGGAACGCATGGTGTATGGGTCTTTGTCAGGCTCATTTTTTCTGTTTAATTTATAAACTCAATCTACAACTCATTTTTACAAATTGGGAAGTCCTCTGAGTATTTAGAAACAACTACTTTGTCTGTGGGTGGAGCCATTTCAGCACCCACCAAGAAGTTCAGTATTAGCCTGAAACTCAGATGACCAGAAATAATGCCCATTACATAACCAGTTGTAGCTTTGTCATTTGATGTGTGATGTTTGAACAATATATCAAAGCTTTATTTGACTTCAGTGGAATCAGGATTTCATCCCTAGTGAACAGCTTTGTATTCAAACACATTAACAAGAAATAAATTGCAAAACAAAACATAAAACTTGGAGAAA
Source organism: Lacerta agilis (assembly GCF_009819535.1). NCBI lineage: Eukaryota > Metazoa > Chordata > Lepidosauria > Squamata > Lacertidae > Lacerta > Lacerta agilis. The sequence goes on along the minus strand of NC_046317.1, from coordinate 29,008,215 downwards.
TCTGAATTGCAAATAGTACTATCTCGTCATGGAGAAAACAAAGCACGAGTGATTTATTCACTGTGAATTATTTGTCCAGATCTAATCATTATACATTATTTGTATGATTATATGTAAACAAGTCCTGCTTCCAGGGTTTCTTCAAACATGCAAGTATGCAGGGTTGCAAAGCACAAAGGTAAATTTGGATTATGCTGTTACACTTGAGAGATCCAGAGTTAGGAAGACATCGTCTTGCAAAGTTCACGCAATGTCTTGCATTGTTGTACTGCAACCAAATGCTTGTTTCTAATATTGTGTGCATAAACTATGCCAACACTGCAGAGCTTCTGGTTGGGGGCTTTCACATTTTGAACTGAAATGGATTTTGACTAGGAACAGGGCCTTTTGAATTATTATGCCCAGACTTTGAAATGTCCCCCAGGCTCATTTGTCACACTGCTGGTGTTCAAAATTGAGAGGTGCGAAATATTCAGACAAATCCCAAATAATGAAGCAAAGCTGGACTGCTTTGTATAGATTTGAGCTTTTTCTGAGCTGAGGCAGAATATTTCTGAAGTGCTCTGAACCAACGGAGGCATCCAAAGTGCTATGGGGCACTTTGGAGTGCCAGCTGTTTTTAAAAATGATGCAGACAGTGTGTCTGCAAAAACGGAAATATTTCTCACCAAGCTTGCTATATAGGGAGAACGACAGGCTGGAGAGAGGCAGGAGAGAGATCTCTTTTGTGACTGACAGATCCAGCTTCTAACTGGAAAGGATGATTTTTTACCAGGGCTCACCATTACGGCTATTTCAGGAAGCCATTGAAAATGGACTATCCATCAAATTTCTTGCTTTCTGCAAGTTTGACACACACCCCTCATAACATAAACTCTGGCTCTGAATGCTTTTCTCCTTAGTTCTCTACAACAAAAGTTTAAAATAAATAAATGTGTATATCATATATAAACAGATCTGCAAATCTAATGCAATATTCATTGATGCATAGCAGTCCCAACAGGTGTTTCACTGCTTTTCTCTCCCCCCCCCCCCCGAAGGTTTTTTTCATAAAACCTGACTGAATAAGTTATTTGTTGCTAGAGACATCCTCATCAACTTGGCTGCCCCTTTCACTTCCCTCCCAGTAAGTGCCAGTTACTCCACCACCACCAGGTCAGATATACCGGCAGCTTCAGTGCCACATGCCCACATAGCTGTTCTTGTCAAACCAGCTTTGCTGTACGTTTGTATGATGTTTCATGCCTCTTTAGCAGAACACAAACCAGAATCTTCTTTTCCATAACTTTCTAGCGCTTGTTCCCATCCTTCTAAAATGTGGAGGTTTCAGAATGCATGGAGATCTTTCACACATAGAAAAGGCTCTCTGTTGCAGGCGTTGGATTTAATTCAGACCCACTGAAATCAATATAACAATTCTATTCTGACATAACAGTGACATAAGAATTCTATTCTGCTGCTTTTTAGTTTAATTATATAGGGTGCTTTTCTAACAACAGTGATAGTGATTGTTTTGAATTTTCATGTAAGCCACCTTGGGAGTCTGAAACTGTGAAAAATGTTTTAATAAATAATGAATCAATACCCGCATTTCAGGACAACAGACACATCCATTTGGTGTGAACAAGGAACGGATGGCACTAAAAACTGCAAATGGATGGTATAAATGGCTTTTGAGCTGGTTCTTGCCATGTAGAGAATGTTATCCCTTTACACTAACACTTCATTACTTTTTGGGGATGCAATTCAACTCCTCTCAGTTCACAACTGGTGAATTTGGGAGACATTTCTGCAACTTCATATGGGGGCAGTGAAATTGTGGCAGTAGCTATGGTGCAACCTTTCTGTATCTTTTTCTCTGCCGCAAAGGGGCGGCGGAAGTGGAACTCCTAAAGGCCCACATTCTCTTTTTCACAGAATGTGCCATATATAGTATCACTCCAGCAAAGTATAATAGTAGCTAGCACATGGGTAGGCAAACTAAGGTCCTGGGGCCAGATGCGGCCCAATCACCTTCTAAATCCGGCCCACAGACAGTCCAGGAATCAGTGTGTATTTACATGAGTAGAATGTGTCCTTTTATTTAAAAATGCATCTCTGGGTTATTTGTGGGGAATAGGAATTGGTTAATTCGCCCCCCCAAAAGTCCGGTCCCCCCACAAGGTATGAGGGACAGTGGACCAGTCCCCTGCTGAAAAGTTTGCTGACCCCTGAGCTAGCATATTAAAAGACAGCCCTACCCCCTGCTGCCCCACCGAGAGCCTTGAAGCAACACCTGGGCCATTTTTAGAAAATGGAAAATGGCAGCCATCAGCTGCATTAGGGAACTTCATTGAGGCACCAGCCAAAAGTTTATATGCTTAAAAGCTGGCCATGATACCTTCTTTCTTCCATTGTTAAGCCTTACCGAATCTCATAAAAATGTTTGTATTCACTAAAAAAAAATCCCATGGTTCTCCCTCTTCCCCACTAATTTCTCACATTCCAATTTTAGACCTAAAGATTCTCAGTTGAGAACTTTCACTGGTCTCTTTTAGCCTTTGAAGCCTAACCAGACAAAGCCTTGGAAAGCCTACCCTAACTTCTCCAGATCCTGCAGAACTACAATTCCCATTTTCCCTGATCACTTCCTATGTTGACTGCAGCTGATTGGAGTTGAAGTCCAAAAGGTGTTTTTGTGTTTGCAAGCGGGGAATATCAAGTCAGTGAAAGCTGGTTTGGGATACTACAGAGAACATCTGTTTTCATCTGATTGCATTGCCCTTCTGAAACCAGGAGAATGATTTCTTAGTGGCAACAAAGTCAGGACACCTTGCCCAAGTTGGGTCATCGGTGCATTTGTCTTCCGGTATTTTAGGGAGAGACCAGGACTTATTGTTTTAATGGGAAGTAACAAATATGATCAGTGCTACTAAACTTGTGACTGATGGATTCTAATTAGTTGCTTTGTCTTAACAAATGCTGTAAATAGTATTTGGGTTATTATATTTCAGCCATAGCTACCTTAAAGTTCATCTACTTCTGCTCCATTGTAAAGAGAGCAGCAAATTATTTTATATGAAAGAGGGAAAAACACCTGATGCAGGCTATCTATTTAATTCTTCATTTATGTTCGAAATGTGACTTTTAATACATTTTGAATGCTCAGAGGGATGCAACCTGCATTATAGTTGCACAGAGATAAGTCTCACCTGGGGGTGAGGGACAAGAGACAGAATATATCATATGTTCCCTGCTCTTTCTCATATGAAATATGCTATTCAGTTCTCTGCTTAAGAATTCTGCTTCAGTTCTCTATGTAAGAAAATGAGAGCGTTTCACCTAGATTTGTATTCAATCCATAATAAATATGAAGGTATTGAATCCATAATAACACAACAGGAACAACTTTTAGGCAATGGGACTTCCATTTCCCTCCCACAGCAGCTCACTTTCTCTCAAAACCTCCTGTATGGATTGGGGTTCCTTTAGAACTGTGTGGAATAGGGGCCATCAACTTTTGGAGGCATGTGGGCACATTGGAATGTCATTGGTGCTAGTCACAAAATTACAACTGCAGGAACATGGCATAACACAAAATAGCTACCACATCTGAAAGAGCAGACAAAAGAGTCAGGACTGCAAAATGGTTTGGGTATGTTTCCTCGTCAGCTGCCCCACCAATGGCAGAAAGTGCACCTATATTAGCCACAGAGCTACATAGAGAGAGATTATTTGAATTTCTCCTCCATTCAGAAAGGATGAGATGGTGGGTTTCCAGTTTAGAAAACCAATGGAATGTTGACTTGTTTAAGGGGGTGATTTCAATGCAAGAAAGGCTGAACCAGTGTAAATGGGAACTGAGCAGTAGATCAAACAGTCTATTGTACATTGGGAATGTTGAGGGGACATTATTGAGACTAATGAGGCTGCTCCATTGGGCTTACTGAGGCACAACACTTCCACACTGAAAATGTTGAGCATTTTTTTAAAAAAAAAATTAATCCTAAAAATCTCAAAGCCACACCCTCTTTCCTGTTTTCCCCAACATTTTACACTTCCTTGAAGTTATATAGGCACTTCTGTCATCTCCTGTTCTCTGTCCAATCAGCTTTCTGCACCACTTAGCCAATCCTAAACCAAAACTATGCCTATGGCAGATAGTGCCTCCCATGTGCCTCTAAACAGAAAAGTCATGTGACTAATTGGAAAGCCTATCTGCCATAGGTATAGTTTTGGTTTAGGATTGGCTAAATTAAGTGGTGCAGCCCTACCAGGTAGGCTCCATCTGTTGCTATGAGGCATATGCAGCACAGCCACGATAGCAGATAGAACCACCCACATTGTAGCATTATACACTATCAGGACCATGGATAGCTCCAGATGAGCAACTTGCTCCAACCATGGTTGGCCTTTTACTGTCTCCCAACTACCTCTTCCATTAATGGAATTAAAGAAAATTTTCAGTCACTGTGCAAACGCTGCAGTAACTCTGCAGGATAGTGCTTAAAATATGGTGGCCTGACAATCAAATCCAGCCACATTTGATTTCTGGGTGGGTTGCTGTTGCTCGCTGGGATGGGGAGAATCAAGCTGGCAGGAGGGCTAATGCAATGCAAACACAATGGTGGAGGAATACTGCACTCCTGACAGTGTGTTTGCACTGTGCTGACTTCACTTCCACCTCAGCTTTGGTTGCCATCAACTCCACCTTTTAGTGGCTGTAAATACTTACGTGGGAGTAAGCTCCATTTAAGAGGAGGAGGAGGAGGAGGAGGAGGAGGAGGAGGAGTTTGGATTTGATATCCCACTTTATCACTACCTGAAGGAGTCTCAAAGTGGCTAACATTCTCCTTTCCCTTCCTCCTCCACAACAAGCACTCTGTGAGGTGAGTTGGGCTGAGAGAATAGCCCAAGGTCACCCAGCAGCTGCATGTGGAGGTGCGGAGACACGAACCCAGTTCCCCAGATTACGAGTCTACCACTCTTAACCACTACACCACACCATTTAACTCAGTGAGGTTCCCCATGCATATGGTCGTGCAGATTAACATCCTAATTAGCGGACAAATTATGCAGAAATAGGTATACTGCTCATAACTAACTGCAATGATAAGTTAATATTATTTAATGAGAAGAAGCATCATGACTTCTTATAAAAATGAGCTTTTGTCTTCTGCATTCAGGTATTTTCAGCAACCAAATGATTCCACGTTTTACATTCTACTTCCAACTTGGCATAAATCCTAAAGTTAATAAAATATATTATTCTCCTCAGTAATTAAAACAAGGTGATCCTTCTGCAATAATAATGATTTCAAGCAACCAGAAGCCAAAATAATGAAAGGATAATTCTCTACTCAGCAGTGTAATATGTTAGTCAATAAAAAACAGATTGCCTTGAATTGATCAACTGGTAATGCTGGATATTTTACTCAAAATAATGAATATCCTCTCCTATAGAAAATTGCTATTTGTTTTGTGTGTCTGGGGGGGGGGGGAATCAGGTAGGATACTTAATTTTAGAGATTTTAAAGATGTGACTTCTGTCAGCCTAATGATTCTGAGCCGAACATGTCACATTCATGGCAATACATAATTGCTGGTTTGCCCAACCCTCAGACAGCTGATGCTGACATTGAGAAATATTGAGAAGTCTTGAGAAAGAGGGAGGGAATCAATTCACACTGACAGAAATAAAGCAGCCAGCTCTAAAATTAAACTGAAGAAGATTAATTGAGTCTCACTTCCCATTGCATTGTCTTTAGAGACATGAATATGATCCATAAGCATATACTTTAGGTTTCTTTTTTAAGGAAAACAACAACAACTCTGCAATAAAGTGTTTATTTTTATATTGGAAGTTAAAAAACATAAGGTGGAAGCAAGGAGAAATCACATTTCTTATGTATTTAATACAAGCATTCAAAGATGCTCTCGTTTTTCTAGGCTGTTAATTTCAGGTTTTCTGAGTTTCTCATTTTTTTTAGACTTAAGTTGAAAATGTTCCTGCTGCATTTACACTTCAGTTTGTGACTGAAGTTGTCGTGGAAATTTGCCAGCATTTCAGTGCACTTTTCTCCTGATATACGCCTTTCATTCGCAGATCTCAGGGCAGTTCTACAACATTTTCACTATTGTACATAATTTACCCAAATGTAATGATATATGCAATTCTAACACATGCTCCCCCCAATATATACATTTTGTGTGAATCCATCACACATGTCATATTTTATTGCCCATTTTATGCAAAAAAAAATATGATAAGTATTTGGCCCCCTTATTGAAGGAGAGGACTCATCGCACTGACTCTTCCAGGTTGTCTTATTTGCTGAACAATTGTAGTAACAACATTGTGGAGAATGTGGCAAGATTTTTGAGTGATGGCATGAAATTATGTCACCATAAGTCCTAAGAGCAATCTTCAAAACTCATGATGCCTGGATAGTTTTATCCTAAAGTATCTGTGACTATGTTTAGTTAACCGTGTTGTGTTCTGATCCATGTATACAATGCACTTTTCATGCCAATAAAGGAGACTGGTTGATATGCATTTTTGGGTACATTTTGTTGTCGAAGAACTACACTGCAAATTCAAGGAAGTGTGAATTTTGCATGATTTCTGCCTTTTGGTTTGCATATTGCTCTGGGGAATGTGAATTAGACAGCACCACATAAAAATGTGAACCAAACCCCCATTCCTATACTTGACTATTCACCTGTCATTTAAAATTCAATTAGTTTCGCTTTGTTGTCATACAGTGCTTCTCCGTTTCTTGTGGCAAATGAAAGTCCACACCACTGCTTCATAAAATAACAGCCCAGGTACACTGATAGTTCTATAACATTTTAGCTTCTGTTTTGCATGCAGAAGGTTCTACGTTCAATTCCTGGTATACCCAGGCAGAGGAGGGGAAAGGTTCCGTGTCTGAACCCTGGAGAGCTGGTGCCACGCAAAGTTTACATTACAGCCCTTTGTTGTTGTTGTTCAGTTGTGTCCGACTCTTCGTGACCCCATGGACCAGAGCATGGCAGGCACGCCTGTCTTTCAGTGCACTCAATAGAACAATGTTTCCTATAGTCTTGTGTTCTCGGCAAGAAACACTGAGCTTTTATAAAACAAAATAAAAGCATATGTTGCTTTTATTGTTTTGTCAGGATGTTCAGCTGAATGGAATTTGCCTGGAGAATTGAGCAGTACTTTGAGAAGTTCTTGAGTTAGTCTCTCATATGCTGAAAGAACAATGTAATTCCTCATTGCCTATTCCCCACTCTTGTAAGCAGTGTCTCCCTCTGATAGTAGTAAGGATGTGTTTTGAATATGGATATGGCCACACTGTCTCTCAATAGGACTTATTTAATCTGAGTTCTGATACTATTAGTGCTGACAGGTTTTAAGGGAGCAGCTGTAGAGATAAACAGAGTTTTGATGTATTTCCTCAAAGAATTTGTTCTGTCAAGAAAAGTTTCCAAATATGTCGGGGCACATAAACCCTTCTCAAGAGGCCTACTTTATCAAGTATAAAATGATATGGCCAAGGGATTACTAGTGTTTGACACACTTCTGATTTAAAACAATGCATAACCCTTTGGATTCTTAACCACCACTTGTCTCTTCACATCAGCCTTAATTCAGAAATACAGAAAAGTCAATGCATTGAGTATTAACGTGGGACAGCTGAGAAGATGATCATCTGAGGGAGAAGCAAGAGAAGGATCAATTTTTGATACGTAATTGGAATTGAAATCCACAAAATATGTGTGTGTGGCATTTCTATCTAGTTTCTCTGTCACCAAAAGCAGCACCTCAAGTGGTGAACCAAGGAGCAAGAGAACATTTTTAAAATCAAAATACATCGATTAAAAAAAATCACCTTTAAAATCACTAAACTCAGAGATATGAGTGAAATGGAATGGAGTAGTCTGGAAAAGGGTACGGCTGGCTGGCTGAAACATTGAGCTCTGCAATATTTTGTTGCAGGTCCCACTTGCTTTGAGGTATTAAAAATCAATTTCCCAAATAAAGGAACTGTGGGCAAGTAGCCATAAGACAATCTCTCCATGCTTTGAGAAAGTTCTCTGAACCACCTCAAAGAGCTTCTGATCAGAAACAGAAATCAGGAAGCATGTGGAGTCTATCCATCCTGCTTATGGTTTGTAATGTTTAGCAATTTGTCTGAGCTCCGAAAGTTTGATAATCAGGACAAAAACACCTTCTGTATATCATAGAAATAACTCCTTTCTCTTTCTTTAACATGATCTACACCTTTTGGTGATTACTATTGAAATTCTAGCAATGGAGAAATAAATGGTTCAAGATATTATTGACAAATGCTGACTTAGGGAGACAATGGCATTTATTTAGTGGGTTGCACACAGCTCACAAAGCCATTGGAGCTCGTACCACTAATCTTTCCAGCAGCCTTCTCTTCCCAATCACTACAATGCAGTAATTCCTATCTTCATAGTTATCTGTTCTCAATTGTCAAAGTTATTAATCTAGTGGATAAAAAGGTGGGCACTAGAGTGTTAAATCAATGGCTCTGAGCATCCAGGAGATGCTGCAAAGAATGGGGACCGTGTAAACCATGGACTTGCAGATGGAAGTGGCTTGGGCTGGGAGGGGTGAAGAAGAAAGAGGGAGCAAGAGGAGAAATGATGATGATGATTATTTTTTCCTTGTGTGTGCATTTGAAAGAAATATGAAACTATTGTAACTGATACATTTTATTAGAGCTGAGTGCATGATTAAAACATTCCCATTCCCACATTCATACTAGTCCTGGATAGTTTCTTACTGAATCTTTTTCTTTTAAGAGCAATCAGGGTGTCAAGTGTATTCCCTCTGTCTGCTGTCTGCATTTAGCTGATATCTTGCTAGACATGGACCGCTGAGGAGGCAAGATGTACTGAAAATTGTCAAAGAATGCACAAAGATGACCCCTTGCTTTATTTTTTATCTTTTTAGAAAGGGTTTCTAAAAAATGAATCAAAATATTTTAGTAAAGTTTTTTTTGTTTATCCACCACATACCATTTAATGGAAACTTTAATGGAAACTTCCTCCCCCCTCAAAAAAAAAAAAAGATTTTATGAAAGCTGTATTAGCCGGAACTGTTCAGAATTCTGATTTAGTATTTTTATACCAAGGTGGAAGAGTTACACACACACACACACCAATCATTCTGCACAATGGTGTTCTCTATGTCAGTGTTTTTCCACCTTTTTTGGGCAAAGGCACACTTGTTTCATGAAAAAAATCACGAGGCACACCACCATTAGAAAATGTTAAAAAAATTAACACTGTGCCTATATTGACTATATATAAAGTAATTCTCTTGAATTTTTCAATTTTTCCCACGGCACACCAGGCAACATCTCACGGCACACTAGTGTGCCGCGGAACAGTGGTTGAAAAACACTGCTCTATGTGTCTGCTTGTTTTCTCCAAAATTTTGGGGAACAACAAAATAAAGAGGGCCAGCTTTCTTCAGGACTGGCACATGCACTTGTAACTATGCATCATTGTATCATTTAAGGCACTAAATGACAAGGCAAAGGTGACAAAAAAACCACATAGCAAAGTTTCAGCAATCTTGAATATCAAAGATATCCAACAGAAGCAAATCAAATCTGCAGGTCACTAATAGCCTTTAAGATGTAAAGGCCTGGCAAACTGAAAATTATTTACATGGCAGTGAAAAGACCACACAGCGGGCCTCATGTGGGCCTTTATTAGTAAGAAATTCCATAATGAGAGTGTCACCACTGAAAAGGCCATTTCCACATTAGCCACCCACTCCATCTTGTTTGGTGATGGAATCTAGAGATGGAATCAGAAATGACCTTATGGTCTTTGAGGGAGCAAAAAAAACACCCCCAAAAAACTTCAAGAAGCTCAAAGCCAAGTTGTTTACTGTTTTCTGGCTTTGGGTCCAGGATGGGATTACTCAAAGAGACCACTCATCCCAAGAACTTGTATTGGAAGAGGAGGGGAATATAGAATAACTCTAAAATGCTGAGTTACTTAAATTGTTATTTCTTTTCACAAATACTTGTAAGATTTGGGCCTTAGCTAGCATCACTTAGCTAGTATCTTTGTCCAGGATAATTAGAGCAGAGAATGAATGGAAAAATGGGCTCACTTGCAAAATAAATCCTGGCAGCCCCTTATTACCACTGTTATATTGCACACAGTGATAGCAGAGAGTGGGTGTCAGCATTTGTACAGTGTCTGCCATGTTCAGTTATCAAGATGAGTGGTTGTACCTGCCTTTCTGGTATGCCTTCCTGACCAGATGTTCACCTCCCTGGCCTCATCTAGGCATAAATGTATGACACATATTCATTTGATACTTTTAATTTTTTGTGTACGTTGAGCCATCGTGATAGAAACAGTCAGGTTTCATTTTGCTCAAGTATCATAAATGGGTTGTAGAGCAAATTGTTAGCATTAGATTTGTTTGTTTGCTTTTTTTAAAAGAGCAAGCGAAGAAGCAATCATGGCCGCAATCTAGTTTTACAATATATTTTAAAAATCAGCTTATGTGGATAACTGGAGCATGCTGGTGAGCCGAAAGGGGACATCACTTTCTAGTACTGCACTATGGCTGCAACAAGAAACCTGTCTCAGAAGAGCAGTCAGGGTATGCTAGTGGGAAGCATATGTATGAGTCAGAAGAGGCATATGCATGAAGTGAATTTTATTACCGAACAGATGTCAGATATGTTGAACTGTGATATGATGTAGATCATTTTATTGGCTTCTTTGTAAAGAGTACTTTATAAAGAGTACTGACTAATCTCTTTTACTTTCTTGTAAATCATCAAGGGAGGGAGACAAGTCAGCAACGAACTTCTTGAAAGGTTGGAGAGCTCCTTGAAGGTGGGAGAAGAGGCCACTTTCCCTCAGGCAAGGTAACATGAGGTGAGGGGGCAACTCATTCGGAGTTTGGGGTGTTTTTTTAAAGTGTTTCATAAAGGGCCCCTCTGACATTTCCTCCTTTCCTTTCTGATTCCCCCCCATTTCCCCCCAGCCATTCCCAATGGAGGAAAGTCACATGAAAGGGCTCCCAGGGAAGGTAAGTGATCTTTATTGACCTGTGACTTTTGTGCAACCATGGCCTGTGGCATGTAGCTGCAATGTGCATTTCTTGTCAAAATAGGTAAGGGAATAGCACACTGCCTTAAAGGGATGTCTGGTACGTGCGCACGTGCAGGACTGCTAAAAGGCGAGAGATTGAAGTGATGGTAGAAGAAGGGAGGTGGGGAGAATGAAGAAAAGCAACAAAAAAGAGGGGGGAAATAATGTGACATAAATTCATTTTCGTTCATTCATTGCCTCTAATAATGCATCTTTCAGCTTTTAAATTGCTCAGTACTGAAGCATCAAGCTTCACTTCCAAATATTTTAATTCTTGTTGCTTTTGGAAAGAGGTCAAACTTGATTTCTCAAGTGTTTCTGAATTTAATATCTCTCTCTTATTAGTCTCTGGAATAAATGCATGGTTTTAGTGATTAATTGCATCCTAGATTCAGAGCAAACCTGTCTGTAGTATTGGTTGATGCTTTTTAAAAAAATCCTTCTCTCTCTCTCTCTCTCTCTCTCTCTCTCTCTCTCTCTCTCACACACACACACACACACACACACACATGAGTGTGTGTGGAGTTTATACAATTTAGGATATTCGTCGTATTAGTATTTCTTTCTAACATGCTAAACTGCAGCCTCCCAAATTTTCCATGTTTGAGCAGTAATTTTTGGATTTGGGAGCACAGTTTTCTGCAGAAGGATAAAAGCAGGAGAGGAACATTTTTCTTTATTGAAGCAAATTATACCTGAGAATCTAGAAAGAGTAATGAGAGCCATATAAAAGGACTGTGAACTGACTTGACCTTTCAGGGCAAATTTTAAGAGTGTGAATGACTACTTTTATCTTATATATTTACAGCTTCTGTCAAAGAGAAAAATGAAGGACAAAAATGGCATGGTGCTGTAAAATCCAATTCTTCCTTTCCTTTCCTCTCCACCACTTTCTCGTCTCTCCCCCCCCCCACTATCGCCTCAGTTTCACAGGAATATTTCACATGGCAAAGACAATTCTTCCTGCTGAGTCCTGCTCTTGCATATCAGTTTTGCCGAACTGTTTCATCCTGGGAGCAGTGGGATCAGACCTGAACGCTCATGTCAGCAGCAACAGTCTCGCTGCCAGATGTGCCTAAGGGGCAGACAACAAGGTGTTTTTGCGAGCTTGGAGGGGATGTGCTTTGCACATCTCAAAAGCAAACTCTCCCAAAGAGCTGACAGCAGCTCTATGGAAAAAATTATCTCTGAAACAACCAGCCTGAAAGTATAAAACATCCCACCAAGTGCCTGCTGTCCCCATTATTTCATTCCCCCGCCATCTTGGGCAAGAAGCCCAATTTGGTGTACAGTATATCTCCTGTAGTGTTGTCAAGATATTCACTTCTACTGGCAAGATAACCACTTCTGCTGCAGGATTTTCTCAATTCACTTGGAACACTTAGGTCTCGACCACGCCATACATTTAAAGCATGTGGTATTCCCAAAGAATCATGGGAACGATAGTTTGCCATTCACAGACACCCACAGAGGTGGCTCCACCAAAGAGCACTGCCTATGTGGTGTCCTGGGATAGAACCTTTTCTGTAGTGTAGCCTTGCTTGCAGAAGTTCCTGCCTTTGAACTCCTGCCAAGTGCCCTCACTCTTGAGCTTTCATCATCAACTAAAGATGCATGTATTCACCGTGGCTATTGCTACTTGTATTGAACTATCTGCTGCTGTACTACTATTACGAATGGTAAATCTATGGTTTGAGTGTTAATATTTTAAAATATTCATCGTTTAATGATATACCTTCGTAACATGGCTTTCCCCCCAGCCGGAACACACTGGAACTCAGTTCCGGCACCTCTCAGGTGGGTGCCATTGCCATTATAAGAGAACAAGGGAGGTGTTTGTGGTGAGTTCTGCTAGAAAAATAACACTGCTTTATATGTTTTTGTTTTGTTATATATTATAAACCACCCTGTGGTCTTTTAATGAAGGGTGGTCTACAGATGATGTGGTCTGATGATGTTGATGATGGTATTCACATTTACCTGGGAGTAAGCCTCATTGCACTCCCATGGACTGCAAGAAGATCAAACCTATCCATTCTCAAAGAAATCAGGCCTGAGTGCTCACTAGAAGGACAGATCCTGAAGTTGAGGCTCCAGTACTTTGGCCACCTCATGAGAAGAGAAGACTCCCTGGAAAAGACCCTGATGTTGGGAAAGATGGAGGGCACAAGGAGAAGGGGACGACAGAGGATGAGATGGTTGGACAGTGTTTTCGAAGCTACTAACATGAGTTTGGCCAAACTGCGAGAGGCAGTGAAGGATAGGCGTGCCTGGCGTGCTCTGGTCCATGGGGTCACGAAGAGTCGGACACGACTGAACAACTGAACAACAACAACAAGCCTCATTGAACTCTGAGTAAACATGCCTAGAGTTGAGCTCTTTGTGATTAATTTTTAAGCATCTATAATTTTCTAGTATTTTAAACATTCCTTTAATTATTTTTCAGAAGGTGTTGGGTCTGTTAATTATTTCTGGATGTTGTTGCTTTCCAGGGAATAGTACAGTAAAAAAATAAAAAATAAAAATCCAAACCCCAGTAATACCAGAAAGCAGAAACTAGAGATGGCAGTGAGAAATGGAATCAAACTTAGTATACTTGTCACAGCAGTGAAGGGCAATTGAGAGGCATGTCTATATCTAGTCAATTATAGTCCTCCAAATATGGGCACTTAGACTCTTACCATATAGGGTCAGAGTGGTGTTGTGCAATTGACAAGCACTCACTCCTCAAAGCAAACAGTTACTGTAAGCCATAGAGTGTCACCCAGATACTGTGCTGATTGTTACATTGAAGGCAGACACTCTTTTGACCTCCAAAAAGCTCCAATGTCTGATTCAGTAACTGTGGTCTGCACACAATCTCCCATGTTTATTTAACCCCAAAAACCTGAAAAGAGAAGCAATGGGCAATCAGCTATATATCCAAAATGCAAGGGGAGAAAAACCCCTTAAAACACTTCCACATCTGTTAAAAGCTGATAATATTTCCCGGCATTAACTCCACTGCTTCATTTTTCTGAGGCAAAAGGTCACAGGAGAACAGCAAAGTGCACATCCTGACTTCATTACCGCAGCCAAGATTATTACAACAATACAAAATATCACAATATAAATCCCCTCTCTTGACATTTGCAGATAATAATCTTAGAGTCTATCAAAATGCCAGCATTGGGTTGCACATCTGTACTGAGCCAGATGTGCACGACTTCGATACTGAGAATTACTGGAAACAGATAACTAGTTTCCTCACAGTGCATAGATTTGAACATGCTGCCACATGTCTCAAAGAGCCCAGGTTGTTACAGGCTGACACAGAAAATTCTGCTGTGAGGTAGTGGGGGGTAGCTGCAGCGCTCCACTAGGCCAGGTATCCTTTGTCAAAGCAGCACAGCTTGAACAATACTACTCAGGAATGTGCAGATGGTGAGCAGAGTAGACCTTCTCAGCGAAGCCGGGATGTGATATGCGTTGGCAAGGCTTCTTTCACGTTCCTTGGGAAATTCCAGGGGAAATGGAAACACAGCTTGTCTTTTACAAAGTGGGAAGAAGTTATATTGGCTGCATTTATGAGAGACGCTTGCATTGCATTATTGTTTTTCTTCTGCCTCTTTGCAACATCCAATCAAACTTTTTCACACTGCCCTGCCCATGACAGTCTGCAGTGGGGCAGGGGTGTGTGCCAAATTGTCCCCATCCCAGATGTACCATAACCCCCAGATTACAAACTTTCATTTTGAAAAGGTACAGTAAGTTTCTAGTTTTGTAGAAACTGAGTCTAGAGGCAAAGAAGCACAATCATAATAATTCCTCTCCTTTTGGTGTGTGTGAGAGAAACTATCCCGCAGACCTAGTGATCTGTTCATTTTAAATTTGTCATTAAGGCTCCGTCTCTTGTATATCTCAGTTTAGGACATTGGAACCTGCTCTGCAGTGAGGACAGACCCAAGGATTGCTTTCAGCTTCTTAAAGGTAAAGGTAAAGGGACCCCTGACCATTAGGTCCAGTAGTGTCCGACTCTGGGGTTGCGATGCTCATCTCGCATTACTGGCCGAGGGAGCCGGCGTACAGCTTCTGGGTCATGTGGCCAGCATGACAAAGCTGCTTCTGGTGAACCTAGTTCAGCTAACCCATTCTACTGGTGGAAGTCTGGCTTCTGCAACAGGGCTTCTCCCTCCCATGCCCCTGAACTCTCCTCCCCAAACCCACTCTGAAGGCTTGGGGGGGGTGGTACCCCAGAGCAGTGAGGGCAGAGAGGGAAGATCATTTTAACGGGCAAGCAGAAATGCTTAGTGTTACATTGAATCCCAGCATATGATTTTTAGTGATTGTTTGCATTCTTTATTTTACTTATTTTGGTGTATGGAATGTTAGGAGAGGGGTAGTACCTCTGGTGGGAAGCACGTTGTGCTCCTTCTGTGGTAGTTTGTCCACCTTTGGTCCCCACACTGCACTCAGCCCTCTCCCATGGCTCCTAGAAGCTGTCAGCATGCAAAAATGGCTTCAACTGGCCAGCTAAACCAGATGAGGGTAGCCAATTGGTCTCAAACACTTGTTGAGTTAGGAACCTCCCCTGCATGTGAAGACAGGCTCTGGTGGATTGAGTGGACATGACCCATAGAGGGCCCATCAGTCAAGAAAAGGGAAGTGAGGGGCAGATGGGGCTCATCAATCTAAGAGAAGGAGGTTTAGAAACTCTGATTCTAAACCTCTGCTGCCTTATGGGATATCTTTGGGAGAAGAAAAGGCTAAGGAGTAAACAATACACAAATCCAGAGTGCAGTCCAAAGACAGTTGGATGTACGCCTCCTTCCAGCAACTCCTGCAGCCAAGCAACATATTGTTCTGCTTTCCTTTCGACCATGTCAGTGAGGCTGAAAGTGGGGTCTTGTCATCTGGACAGCCCAGGACCTCCATACAGGCTGGCATCCCAGGGAGGTAGCTATGTCACTGCCAATGCAGTGGTTTGACTCCCCACCCCCCAGGAGGCATTGTCCCTTTAGACAGCTTGATGCCAACATGTCTTTCTGCCAGAGTTTCCCATGATCTGGTAGAATAAAATAAATGAAGCGTTGGAGTACACTGGACCATCATTTTTATGTTAGGAGTATCTGGCAGTCTTCCTTCAGACATAGCTATTTCCCAGCAAGCAACTGCCATCTACAATGTCTTATTACCATAACCAGGTTTTCCTTAATAGCTCTCACTAAATGTAATTTTTTTTATAGCAGAAAATATATACCATTTGCTAGGTAATGTCTTGCAGGTATATAAATATTCTGAGTGTGTTTTGTTCCCATATCTTGTCATCATCATTCTTATTATTTCAGAGGGATCAGTGTTTACTTCTGATGCATAAACATAAATACATACCACATTATAGGTGGCTTTAACGTGACATTTAATAAGCCAGTACAATGATTTTCACACTGGTATCACAGTAGTATAAATGAAAGGCATTCCCCAGGGGTGGGGAAATTGAACTGATATTGTTGAACTGCAGCTTAGTTGGACAATTGAAGCCAGAGCATGACTTAGAAACATACGGAGTCCCTGATCCAAAATGAAATGCCTTGTTAATGTGACAGCAAAATCAAACTCAGAAACATGAAGTGCTATTTTTCTAGAAAAAGAGGTGCCGGAACTCACCATGAAGACCTCCTCTGGCAATGGTGCCCACCTGAGAGGTGCCAGAACTGAGTTCTGGTGAGTTCCGGCTGGAAAAAACAACAACCCTGGAAACATGTGAACCTGAATCATTCCAATTTGCCTCATAATTTGGGGTACTCAGAGAGCTGATGCAGATAACTGATATTTACACATGATGCTTGAATCATATTTATATTTTAGCAGTGCTCTCCCTAACCCATAATCCAGTTACTATCCCATTGTTTTCTGTTAGATCATTTGAGAGATGAACATTTTCAGATCCCTTTTTTGCCATAATGCATGAACTCACAAAGGGAAAGTTATTCTTAATAATAAATAAAGCATCATCTGTAAAAAATAATAATCCTTGAGTAAGCAGAAAATTTCTGAGAGCGATTTTGATGTCTTGCTTATCTCTGTGTACTTTTTAACTCATACTGGTTTATGCAGATCTTCTGGGACTATCATTACCAATTCTAAATTGTTACAATTGGCAGGATGAGAGCAGGTCCAAAGATACTCCATAAGCCTAGGGTCATTGTAAAACTGAGTTGACACATTAATTAATTCCTCATTTGACACTGTGGAGCAATTATCTGAAACCCAAAAGTTTCTGATTACTATTTACAAAAAGACATGTGATATGATTTTACAAAGACAAGAGGATACGGAATGTAAGTTAACAAATTGTGTTAATTATAACATAATTATTATTAGGGCGATTTGGAAGGAAGCATATATATATATTTACCAAAAGGTTCTTAACATAAGCCATTTTGATAGAAGACACCAAAGTTAGAGGCATCTGAAAAGCACCCGAGTATCTAGTAAAAGTAACATTGGGTTCATAATTCTATATATAATTGCCTGGAAGTAAGCAACCCTAAATGAAATCAAGTATACCTGAGAAAGATAATCTCACCTCTTATGTACTCAGCTGGTCACAACTGGTTAGGGACTCCTGTATATAACATCTCATTAGAAGGCCCATTTGAAATGATGTAGGGATTAGGCATTCAGTGTGATATCTACCCTTTGGTGCTAAGGAAATTGTATGTACCGGTATATGTTTTGAAAACTACTAGAGAATAGGTGAATATTCTCTTTTTCAAATGAGGTGGAATAATAATAATACAGTAATAGACTGAGGTCAATATTTGGACAGGTTCTTGAACAGATAATTGAGCAATCAGTTTTGAAAGCATTTAGAAAAATGCAGTATAACCACAAGGAATCATTGGGTTTCTCAAGAAGAACCCATGCCACACAAACCTAAATTATTAGCATAGTAATTTCAGCAATGCTACTGTTCATACCATACCCAAATGGCTTATTAGGTCTCCTTGTCAACCTGGAAAGAAGTGACAAGTGAGATGCAGAAGGTCTGTTCTGTGAGGAAAGGTTGAAGCACTTAGTATGTTTAGCCTAGAGAAGAGATTCTTAAAAGCAAGCTTGTTTACTGCTAAATGTTTTAAAGCAAAGGTTAGATGGCCAACTCTGTGGGATGCTGTAGTAATGGATTTCCAGTATCAGCAGGAGTTGGGACAAGATGGTGTTTGTGGTGCTTTCTAGCTCTATGACCCAATGAACGTTGCCATTCAATTGGATTAAGAACCATAGTGGCATCCTGCAAGTAGAAAGGCTTCTAACTGAATGGAGAATTCTCAATGGCAGAATGGGAGCATATATTGTTGTTGAATTTCCCATAGCACTGCACGCGCGTACACACACACACACACACGAGTGTACCACCAATGGGAATATCTTGAGTAGAACTTGACTCCGAGGATGCCACCATCAGGGGGAAGAATCTGGATCCACCCTATAAAAATTACAGGCAACAGAAGAACAGGTGGCTCTCTCATCATGGAAACTAAAATAAACGGGAATAATTAAAACAGATGATAAGCTAATGAATAGGAACTAAAATAAATGAATGTGATCATAGTAAATGAAACATGAAACAAGTGAACATTTCAGTAATGAAAGGAAATGGAGAAATGAAACTCTTTTTTGTTTCTTGCTCACCACTCTGGTTTGGGCTCAGAATGCACATAGCAGAGCCAGTGTGGTGTAGTGGTTAAGAGTGGTAGTCTCGTAATCTGGGGACCGGGTTCGCGTCTCCGCTCCTCCACATGCAGCTGCTGGGTGACCTTGGTCTAGTCACACTTCTCTGAAGTCTCTCAGCCCCACTCACCTCACAGAGTGTTTGTTGTGGGGGAGGAAGGGAAAGGAGAATGTTAGCCGCTTTGAGACTCCTTGGGGTAGTGACAAAGCGGGATATCAAATCCAAACTCTTCTTCTTCTTCTTCTTCTTGCTAACTTTTAGAGGCCCTGGGGCACATTCAATGACCACCACAAATTGTGGCCTTATACAAAATGGCTGCCACGAGGTCCGATGAACTAAGGATTGCTCAAAAGTCTACCCCAAAAGAAACATAATTCATGTTCAGTTCAACCAGCAATTATGACAATGACTTTCAGGTGTGGTTCAGATATATTTTTGAACTAATTCAGTTGATTCCAAGCACTGGGAGAATTCAGTGTGGTTTCCTTCTAAGCCACATTTTCCCCTCCTCCACATTATAACTATAATTATTTTGCAATTTGGAACTCTAGTTAATGTACAGTTCTTTAACATCTTTCTTACAGTGTGTGCACATGGATGTCTTGCATTCTGCATCAAAACAGCAAGAGGTGAAGAAGTTATCATCTGATACAATAATCCAGTACTTTAAGATATGTGTCACCAAGATATTGCCTGCTTCAAGGAAGATCATTTGTTATCTCCAGCACATGTGTTGTTGAAAACAGAATTACACACTTTCTGCTCTGTTTTTCCTCTACTACTAGGTCATTTTATTATCTGATGGATTGTTGTCAGGTCACTGGAGGTAACTGAGATGCCTCAGACCCAAAATAAAGTGGCTTTGCCAGTCCTTTGCCCAATTAAGAAGTTGCTGACCTCGAGGACCCAGAGACCGCCATGCACAGAAATTACCTGCCAACACAAGAAGATCCATCAACTTTCTTGGGGCTTGGGAAGCAAAATGGTAAACTTCTCACCTCTTATTTCTTGAGCTGAATGTGAAATTGGACAAGGTTCAGGCAGCTATTATTGCTGTGTATTTGGGAGCGGGGGGAAAGTAGTCAGTGACAGTCCACAGAGAGGAAAACGACATAGAGGTAGAAAGGCATTTCAACACATTGGGGCAGTGTGTGTTCTATGAAACTCAAGAGCGAGCAAATTAGAATGCATGTTATCACTTACTACTGCAGCTTTCTATGAGAAAAAATGCAATGCCTTCAAAATATTGGGAGAATCAAATGATAGCCGCAGAGTTGGAACATGAAAAATTCTTAAAGGCAATTGGGAGTGGGAGGGATCAGAACTGACAGTGTTCTGAAGCTGCAAATTCCAGACAGGGATCCTCTGAGAGAAATCTAGACGAAAAGAGCAGAGGTTGTGTCAAAAAATAATCACATTGATTTCTCTCTCTCCTCCTCTCCCCCTTTATTTTTAAATACCCAAGCAAATATAAACAGCAGATTGTCACTAAGGAGTGTGCTTCCTTGTGTGGCTACACAACATTTGACAAAAACTCCAATCTCGAAAAGGGGGGGGAGAGAAGAGACATTGGGTTTAAATTCTATTTAGTGTTAATGAGAATACAGATTATTTCCATATTTGAAGGATTTAGGTGCATAAGATCAATGCAGGATCTTAAAGACAGTCGAGATCAACTTGATGTGGACCTTGATTTGATGCAAAGCTTTTGATATTCCTTTTTCATTATCTGTCTGCTTTCTAAAAAAATTCTGTGTTATAATCACCATATTCAAACTTCAGCTAAAAGTTTATTTTTTTAGATGCAGGTCACATTGGCAGATAGCTCATCATGCAGACAGACTCCCTGACAAGATAAAGTGATCTCAGTATTAGGTGCCTCTCCTCCCCACCCACCGAGCATTTGTTTTGCAGGCTACTAGTCATTCAAGGTGGCCATGATGCCCTTTATGGGTGAAGGAAAAGGAATGGACCATGATCTATTTTAGATCTATTTTAACTTTTGCATTTCAAACAAAACAAAATGTTTTCAGGAAGGGATTCCATTTCTATCTTGAGCCTGGCCATGAAGTCTTAGGAACTGGGCTCCACCAGCAGAGGGGCAGGACTTCCAGCAGTGTAACATATATGCCTCACATGGTCCTCCAGTATGTATTCCGAAAGCTCCACTGCCATGGAACTGTAGAGTTGGAAAGGACACAAAGGGCCATCTAGTCCTGTGGGGGATTATTACTATTATTATTGCAGTTGAGATTTGGGAGCAGGGCATCTTGGGTGCATGTTGGGATATGGGAGGGAAGAAGAAATTGCTGTGCCTCAACTTCTCACCTTGTCTGCAAGAAATCAGCAAGGCAATGAAAGAGGCAGTGGCTCCACAGTGGTGTTGGGGATTCGTCAGACTTCCGAGTCTCTTCAAAATCAGTGTTATTCTCTCCCTCAGTAGTTCTGTCTATTTCTCTCCCTCTGTACTTGCACACACCTCTATACAGTATGTTATTTATACCATGAATTGAAAACAAGGACAGCACCATATTTTTAAAAGATGGTGACGAATGACAGCTAAAAACCATGTAAAATCAAGTAAAATCGGCTAAACAGATTTATTGATGGAATTTGGTGGGTTTCTCCCAACTGAGCCTTGCTCACATCGGGGACTGACTCCTCTCCTCACCTTTCCAAACTTGGTCATACTATTAGTTGCATTGTTACAATGGTGGTAGAACCAAAGAAGAAGAAGAAGAAGAAGAAGAAGAAGAAGAAGAAGAAGAAGAAGAAGAAGAAGAAGAGAGGTGGTTTGGGTGCAGGAAGATGTAAACAGGTGAGGAAAAGTCTTCTCAGGTGTGCTGTGGCTCCTCACATTACAGCAGCAAGCACATTCATGGGGATGATGGAGTATTTTGTTCAGTTTGGATCTTACAGCAAATTGGCCTCATTTTGACCGGTCATTTCCTTATCTGCTTGCTGACCAAAGAGGTTTTTTTTAAAGCTACAACCTGTTGATCTTCCCAATATCTTTTTCTCCAATGACTCAACACACAAAGCCTCAATTTTAAAATAACATTTTTTGACATTTCACATGATTAGGAAGGAACACAATTTCTCAAGAACATGATGTATTTTGTAGCTTGAATCATCACACTTTTCTCTTTATCCAGGTTATACTGACCCTGGAACAAAGGCTTTTGATGTTTGGCAATAATTTCTTCATGGGTATCTTACATGAAGACTGTTTGTGAAAGTGTTTTGTTTTGTTTTGTTTTTTTTGTCTGCCCTGTAAGAACATTCTGGTTTAGCACATTGCAAGGAAATATATTTTTGAGGTCAATGATAGTATCCGCTATAACACAAGTGGTGCTACACTTACAATACTTCTGAGCTGGTGTTCTCGAGAAACATTTCTTATTTTACCAGAGTATATTGATTTATGTTTTCCACATCATGCAGGCTTTCCTTTGCCAGTTTTTACTACAGATCATGTTATATTATATTCGTCCACTGAGGGCAGGCTCCATGATCTTGTGGGGCTTTCATAATAGAAAGAAGATGTGTTTTTCTCTTAATTTTCATTCAGATTTCACCCCCTGCCTGCACTCCCTGCATCTGTGCCAGAGGGTTGTGTAGTGTGAATTGACTGGGGAAATGGCTCCACAATTTTCCTCATTTAAATTTCTCTCTGGATTTTGGAGTTCCAGATTCCAGGTGACTGTTCCTGAGTTGGAACTGATGAATTGGAAACCCCTTTTTATTACTGAGTATCACCATGAAAGCATAATTGCCACAAATTTTAGTTTCATTCATGTGCCTTTCTCCCTCATGACACTACAATAAATTTGCATGTGCTTATTAATAAACCATTGCAAAGCGAAACCACAACCCAATCTTGATGTGATTCCATATATGGTTCTTTAGAGAATCTTTTGGTGTGGTATTTTTTATTGGCATAGGAGCACATGGGCACATCTGTAAAGCAATGCTTAAAAAGGGACTGATGGTGCAATCATCTGCATGCTCATGATAGTAGTAATAGTTGTTTTTTTCCAGTGTACACATGTGAGTTGATGACAAGGGGCAGGAGTGAGTTTAAACTGAAACTGCTAAATATATGGCAAAGTTTGAATGCTGTAAATCCAGAATAAATTTCAGAATTTCTCCTAAGGTGTTTGTCTGATGCATTTTGTTGAGTAGGGAAGGCTTGCAGGTCATGCTTGCCAGCTCATCTGGTTGGCCACTATGAGAACAGGATACTGAAATAGATAAGACATTGGCCTCATCCAGCAGGCTCTTCTTACATTCTTTGCTTGAACATGAAAAGAACCCTTTGTGCACATGCACATGTTCAAGCAAATTCAAGTAAAAGCCAATTGTAGACCTTTCCTGCTCAACAAAGGAATGAAGGGGTTGATGCCTAAAAGATGTACACATGGGTATTGAAGACAGGGCGTGCGTGCATACCTCTGCCCCCATCCAAAGTCTGATCTTTCACAGTTTCTTATGAAGTTCTGAATACAGCTCTTGTTAAGCCAGAATTTAGGAGACATGGAAGATGGTTCACAACAAGCAAATGGAAGTGAGGATGGAATCTCTCATCGATAGTATGCAGTGTTCTTGCTCATGATTTAGCCTAAGGTTTCAGTTTGGCTTTAAAATTGCTCTTAAATCCTGATGGTGTGTTCCAATAAAAGCTCACTCACCAACTCAGTCCCAATCCCAAGTTTTGCAGTGTGATGAAGCTGGTGCCATTCAGTTGTCTGAAGGTTTTATTTTCTCAGGTGTGTGACACCACCCTGCACAATTTAGGCTTCAATTCTATACTCACTTACCTGGGCGTAAACCCTGAGTAGACATGTACGCACTGTAAAAATGATGATAAATGATGACACTAATAAATTTTCTTCTGTGGATCATCTATTTATTTATTTGACATGGGTGTGGGGAATAGCTTTACTAATTCCAGACACTGTAATAATTATTTGAATGGCAGCAGTCAAAACCACTGTGAGTTCTTTCCTTTCAAAGATAGCATCGCACTCCAAACAAACTTAAACTGTGTTTTTCAAAGGGCTGCCGTGTAGTCTTCAGCCACACAAAATGTGCCTGCGTTGCAGAGTTTTAAATAGTTCTGAACTTCTGATACCTCTGTGTTACCTGCAAAATCCAATACAACAGCTACATCCTGGGAAGTCTTCCCTGAAAACTGCTTACCGTTACTAGGCTGCAGTTGACTTAAAGGTTAAGTGACCTCTTAGAAGAATGCAAACTTGTGAATTAGGGAATAGTGCTGTTCTCAGGTGGCATTTATTCACCACAAGAAATGGCTGCTAATGAGCTCCCTAGCTGGTGAAAAGCTAGATGTAAAATATGTAAAACTTGGGATGTCGACTGTTTCATTTTAAAAAAATGGCATGTAAGCGAGGCTCATTAGATAAATTATAGTAGATCAAACCAAAGGAAAGGGCAAAACTAGGTGTCAAAGCCTGGAGTGTCCAATCAGAGTATTTTTTGCATGCTTTTCATAGTGTAACCTTAGACTACTTATTTAGCTGATATGATTTGCAAATAGAAGGTTACTTCATCTCAAAAGTGTACTACATTAATATTGCTTTAAAAGCAAGCCTACTGTGAGGGCTGAATGTGCCACACTATAAGATGCTCATTATCTGGAATTTCCAGAATTCAAGAAACCAGTTCGTTTCTTTTTCAGTTGCTTATACCAGGGTTAAAAAAAATAAATGTAGTGCTGACTTGTGCCATGAGTTTTAAACATGAGTTGGGGGAGGGAGTAGACTCTGAAATTGCTAATAGGTGTGCCGTGAAAATGGTGGGACCAACAGTAAATGAATTATGTGTGTTGGAGTTTATAGGTCTAAACTGCTGGGAGACTGAAATGTCCCCAGCATTGTGCTATGATGGAATCTGCCCTCTGAATTCTTGAAAGTTTAATTCCCCTACAAAATCAGTTTTCAGGGCTTTTCATTTCCAGGAAACTTCTGAATTTTGGTCAGTGTGGAGTTTTGAGGTCACTTTATTGCACAGAGTGGGGTAGGCATGTGGGTGTATTTCTAACCCTAATCCTGGCTACCTGTACTTCCTGATCTGAAAAATTCCAATGGAAGGAGTTACCCATGATGTCCTTTAATTGGGCTTTAATTGAAGTATGGACAGTGGGAAATGCTCCAGAGTGCAGACTACTAGTGAGATTTTCCTTTTAAGGACAATCATTCATAAACACTCATCAGCAATATAAAAAGTCAGGTAACCACATACCAATAACATTTTGCCCACATTTTCTGTTCCAAGTGGAATTTCTTTTCTCATTAATTGATGGGAAATGGTAAACAAATATGTAGGAGAGATCTTCTGCAATGCTGCTCCCACTCTAGAGTTGCGGGGAGGGAATTGCCACATCCTTCTTCCCCTGTGAAGAAGCCCTGAGTGCTTCCTCCCAGGGGGTATCTTGCTTTCGGCATACAGATCACTTACTCCAATTGAAATACTTCATAGGAGGTCAATCATAAATGAAAATAATAAATAATATTGAATAACATAAGAGAATGAGGGAGGCAGGCAAATGCTCCAGTCAAATTGTCCCCTCCCCTCCCCTCCCCAGGGACATCTGCCCTGTGGGAAGAAGACAGTGAGGAAGTCAGGCAAAGACAACACCAGGGTCCGATCTCATTGGGCTAGCCCCTTCCCTACTCACAGGGGTAATATACTCCATCTGTGGAACATGAAAAGATAGAAGGAAACAAGCAAAGACTTCGCTTCCTGCCCTGCTGGGCCAATGTTACACTTTATGTCATTTCTTGGTTTTAGTACTTCAAAAACTGCAAACCACCCTTGGTTGCCTTGGCCAAAAGGCAACATATATAGATAAATAAATGCTGCATTGTCTCACACATACGTTATTTATCACTCATTGGCATGCATGTGATATAGTGCACACTAACAGAGTTGAAATGCAAAAGGCAAATTTCATTAATTTCCATTTAACAAATCTCTACAGTGCAAGACAGGAAGAAAGGGGGGAGTGTGTGTGTGTGTGTGTGTGTGTGTGTGTGTGTGCGTGCGTGCACGTGCGCACACACACACACACTGCAGAAGTGAAGGCACAGTTTGATAATTTCAGGTTAAATAGAATCTGTCAGGAAATTCATTTTGGTTTAATTTATAGTAGCAAGAAGACATTCCAAAGAACTACCCCAAAACGACCACCTAGAAATAAAAGAACCCTGAAGCAGACGGCAGGTGGTCTTAATTGCTAACACGGTTTCCCTGGCTTTAGCTTCTGTTATGTTCTGAACATGACCTCATACCAAAATCACTATTATGGAATCTGTTTCCACACCCCACACCCCACATTCCCATTTATTTCTTATTGTACCTCGGAACTCAATGTAAATATAATTTTACAACCACACACTTTATTTAGTTTCTGACTGCCAGAATTCTGTTTGATGTATCCTTTGCTAGTTAATATTCTGTTCACATAAGAATAATATAATTAACTGATGTTAACTTGCAGAGTAAATCATTTGGAGTTTTTTTCTTCTTCTGACAGGGAATAAAAAATAGAGTCTACACCTTTTTATTTTTTTTAAAAAACATGATTTTTTTCCTGTCAATCATATTGCATTTTTGAAATCACAGGCAACTGTTTTTAAGGCACTAAAAGTGACATTATTACCCTTTTGTTGATTGTTAGAAATTCATACATATTTGCAGAAAATATTGCTCCTTTTCCCGAGTCACTGCATTTTCAGAACCCAAACCACAATATCTTGTTATCAATAAAATGTAGTACTCCAATAAGATAGCCACTATTACTAGTTAGAATTGCTGTCTGCAAAGAGGTTGTACAAACATCAGTGATACTATGGGCTACTGCTAACACTAACTTTTGAACCTGGATGAGCATGTGACTATTTATTGAATAATGCAACCACCATATATTGCCATGGGATGCATAGGGTGTTTTGACTGCTTGAATATACATGCATACAAATCTTTCCTTAGGAAGCTTGGGCAGGCAGGTAAGGCAACACAAAACTGGCAAACAGCTTGCTTAAAATTCACAAAATGGCATGAGATGTCTCAGCAATAATGGCGTATGATTGAGCAGCCGGCTGGATTGTCACTCTTCATCACAAATTACACCCACCAAACACCGGTGCCTGCACAACTGCAACAGCTGAGGAGCATCATTCCGTCCTGCAGTGGATGTTATTGTTACACAAGTTTAATTGACCAAGAAAGAGGTAAAAAGTTGGAGCAGAGGAGATGAAACGTTAATTAAACAGAAAACCCCTTCTCTCCAGCCCATCTGGAAAATAATTAAAAAGCACAACCGCACAGGTGCAGTTTCGTGATTTAGAACCCTCATACTACAGATTCCAAGTGTGGCTTACCCAGCCTTAAAACATAAAGTCTTTCTTTCACTGGAAGGGAGGCAAATCTTCTAGCCATTTCACAAGTTTGCATTCCTGCAATGCTTCAGTTCCAAATTACATGTCCTGGTGGAGTTCCCTGAATCTCCTCACTTCTGTCCGAGTACATTAGTGAAATCCTGTTCCTCTCAAAACTGTCTTCTGATGATTAATCCCTCCTCTCCCTGCCCCGTGAGCCCACTGTTCTCAGTCGACAGATCCCATGGCCTTAATTCAAGAATGCAAAGAAGCTACAGAAACAGTCCTTGACAACGCTTCGCTGTGATAAAGAAGGGAAGGAGGAAGGAATGAATGGAAAAGGTATTTGCATGAATCCTGACTTGGCAAGTGCGATGAATCCCAGAATACCTACACTTGACAGATGCAATATTTAACAACCTTTAACCTTACATCCACCACTCCTCTTGGGGTGATGACAAGGGGATATATTCAATTGAACAGGCTTGTGATAAGCAGATAGGAGAATGAGACAAAAAGCATGTTTAAGCAAGGAGTGGGGCTTCTGATCCATGTTCCTGACTACCATCCCTGTCCGGGTTTATTAATTTGAAATAAAATGACATGGATTAATAATTCAGCATCAGAACTACTTGATATTTATGTTTTCTAAAGAATAATTTTAAAAGTCTCCCTTATTACTGTGCTTTTAATATCCTGACTGCATGAGCCAAAGCACACTGAGAGTAATTCTGACTGAGGAAAAAGTCTGTCTTTACAAATTCCAGTATGAACTGACCACATACCCCTGGAATAATGTGCAGATTAGGACTTGTTAATGCACTTTCCAAAATTTCTGAGACATTTTTTGAGCTCTCAGAATTGCTTTAAAATAATAATAATGAATGAATATATATTTTGAGAGCAAAAATATATATTAGGCAATTAAAAGTCTATCTCCCACAATGGTTTATGGACGCTTGTTTTTATTTCATTTTCATTTTGCTTTCAGATTGTTTTAAATTGTTTATGCTTTTATTGTTTGGTTTTTATCTTTTTAATATCATAAAACACTTTGATATGTTTTGTGATTTGGTGGTATATAAATACTTTTATAAATGAATAATATTTGGAGAGAAATCAATGAAATCGTTCGTATTTTGAGGTACAATGCAACTGTGATTTGTTTGAAAGAGATATTTGTACATGGGATTTTTAAAATGCATAATAATACACACTTTAACATGCACTAATAATAATATGGAAATGGTAGGCAGCTTCCGTCGACTCATCCCTAAATTGTGGCCTGTGATTGTGATTCTGCTAACACAACCAGATGGTTGTGGTCATTCGCAATGAATTAATTTAAGGAGGAGGGGGGAAAGTGTGGAGGACCACTATATTTTCCTCTGAAGAACTAATAACGAGTCCAGGAGGCAATCTGCATTGAGAAATTGGGGTGGGGTGGGAGATCCAATCTGGTTCAAATTGCTTTATGTTGTTTTCAGCAAAAACAAAACACAAAAAACCAGGATCTAGTTTTGTGCTAAAATGAAAGGGAATTCTCAGAAACATCAGGCAGTCAACCACTGAAAAATACTTCTCTGTTATCCCATAAATGTAATAATAATGATCAAATATTTTCTGTATGAGTTTGTTAGAGCTGAAAGAAGAGGCCTGTGCTAATTTAAAACAAACAAACAAATTAGTTAACAATGGTTGTGGAATACTGAAATAATAAGAGGCTAATTGACTAGTCAATTGACAATATTTGACTGGTTTCCCAATCCTTTTAATTCCTCCTACATGTTAGTAAGATGTATACATGGTGTGGTACATTTAGATGTTAATAGGCTGTATATTTTTGCTCATTCAGCTAAGGAGTTTGTGATACCTAACCAAAAGATATAGCCCCCACCCACAACGTCAGTACTGCTCAATCATTAAAATTAGTTTATTGCACTCTGACTAATGAGGTAACCCAAAGAAGTATTATATAAATATACATGCACCCACAGAGATTTATAAGTAGGTCAGAATGCTGCTTCCAAATTTACTACTAATTAATTAGGTGAAAATGGAAAGGAGGAATCCCTTCACTGACAAAATCTATCATATTGAAAATGCCACGTTTCACTGGCAGTATTTGCTGTGCTTGATTATTAAGGAACACTTGAAAGCCATTAATTTATACTGCACAATATTACTACACAGTGAGCACCCGCTTTTAATCCCTAAGTGCTGTTTCCATACTGTCCAGACAGGGTCAAACATTTCATTAGTCGAGTGGCCATCATATCTCAACATCATTAGACTACCACAGATTTAATAAATCAGCTCATTTGCTAAATAATTATGCTAGCTTTAATTTGATGATGAGGCATTCCTTCAGGGGGAGGGGGAACTGAGGAAGGTCATGTTCATATAGTCTCTCACCACTGCAAGTGAAGAACAGCATTCCCCAAACATCACTAGTTCAGTTTCCTAGCGCTGTTTAGACACTCCAGGGTGGCCAATGGAGGGTCCTCCACATGTAGTTGGACTCCAACTCAACAGATATGCCCAGTGCTTAAGGTTCAGGAATGATGGGAGGGTTCCATGTTAGCTGCCCCTGGCCTACTGCATGACATAATGTAAAACACCTGCAAAATGTGTGTGTGTGTGTGAGAGAGAGAGAGAGAGAGAGTTGCAACAATTTAATGTGGCACCCTGCCCCAATTTAATGTGGTTGGTACTCTCCCCCACAAAAGAAAATGTCCCACCTAACAATGTCTCACCTAACAAGGAAAGCTGAAAGGTGGAGCCAGAGGCGGAGCTAGCTGCTCCGGCTCCCGGAGTGGCACACATGCTGTGTACCCAGGGGTGGGGCTAGCTGCCGGCAGGCTAGCCACCTGCGGCGAGCATCCCAGGGGGTGCCGCCCACAGCGAGCAGTGAGCGTCCCAGGGGCGCTGCCCACGGTGAGTGGCGAGCAGGGGAGCAGCGCAGCGATGTCACCCCTCCTCAGGGATGACACCCAGGGTGGACAGCACCCACCACAAACACCCTTCCTCCACCAGTGGGTGGAGACATACTTCTCTTCTTTCAAGTTGTCATGTGTAAATGCCTGATGAAAGAAGATGACATTGTAGGGGGAGCACGGTTGAATGGGCGAGAATAAAGGAGTTTGCTTAAGGGAATCTCCTCTGATCTGCTGCCCTCTAGTTGTTTTCAGCTACAACTCCCATCAGCCTCAGAAAGTGCACCAATGGTCAGAGAAGACAGACCCTCCAAGTGTCCCTATTTTCCAGGGACATCCCTGATTTAGACTAGCCGGTTTCTGATTTGATCCTGGAATGTCCCGCTTTTCCTTAGGATGCCCCTATTTTCATTGGCAAAATGTTGGAGGGTATGAGAAGATGGGAGTTGAAGTCCAAGCTATTTAGACAGCAACAGCTGGAGAAGGCTGGCTTGAGGGGTCGATAATGCCCTCTGGAACATTATATGCTAACAGTGCCCTTGAGGAATTGCAAAATATAAAATGTACACCTTAGTTTTTGTGGTGTGCCTAATGCACGTTAGCAAAGCAGCATACATTTTAAGTAGTTGATATGGAATGCGAAGGAGAAAAGTCACTATCTGTATATCTTCTGAAGAGAAAAAATGGCTTCCCCCCCTCCCAGACCAGGAAGACCAACCAATAGACTGTATGCTGTAAAAATAAATACTAAATATTTTAAATTGCTTGTAGCTACAATTATAATTGAATCTGAGCACAGTATTCCAAGAATTCAGCCCTTGTGATTTGGATTTGGCTCAATCCATAATGGGCAGAAGAGACTTAGCATTTACTCGTAAGTTAATGTCAGCAATTCTGAGTTTTTGATTGTCCAATGAAAATGCAATGCAGGCTAATTAAGCAATAATGTACTGTGCTGAGCACATTTTCACAGGATAAAGTCATGACTGAATATGAGCAGAGTCGAGGGATTTAATGCAAAATTGGAGAGCACTTTTTCACCTAATTTGCATTAAAAGGAGTTTGCTAGAATGCCAAATAAATGAAGTGAATAAAACAAACAGGAATGCAATTTTTAAATAAAACTACTCCATTGAAAGTTTAAATAAACAGTCTAACAGTACGAAGCCAATGTACTACAGGCTGTAATTTTTACAGCAGTACATTAGTCTCTGTACAATTTGTACAAGGAATAAAATGGAGCCAGATGTGGGTGTAGAGAGCCACCTTGTATTTCTGAAGTATTATGCAACCTAAATGTGGGGTTGCCATAATGCATGTGCCCGTAGTGCCTTTTATGAGAAAATTTGTCCCTCTGTTTCCTTTTTAACTGCACACCCTTTCAAAGCATTTTCCTTTTACTGCATCCAGTTGAATGGAAACCTATTGTAGCTTATAGCTACCCAGAAGTTTCAGAAATTGATTTTAGGTGCCCTGACATTTCCGCTTCTGTTGTACAAAATGGAGTCATTTCGTAAAGAACACCATTAAAAGGAAGATGACATTTTTATCAGTTAGTAGCCATGTAGCCAAAGGGGGCAGCAGGGAATGGCAACGGTTAGTGCAATATGCCATTTTCTTCGGCAACAATGACTCTTTGCACCTGGCTGTCCGTCTACCTAAGATGAACTCACAGAGGAGAATCACACTGCTTTTCCTGCTCCTCATATCCATGCTTTCATCAGCTCTTCATGCAGAAAGTCGTTGTACTCAAGCTCTGCCTGCATGGTTTTGAACTTTGCTTCCCCCCCAAAAAAAAATCCAGGTTCCTAATTGCAGGGCCGCCTCTCCAGATATAAACTGTCCCAGACTCTGCGTTCATCACCTGAGGCCCTTCTTCATGTGGTCTGGAGGATAGCAACATGAGAACAGGCCTTCTCTGTAGTGGCTCCCCGTTTGTGGAATGCTCTCCTCAGGGAGGTTCGCCTGGCACCTTCATCATATATTCTTAGGCACGAGGCAAAAACATTTTTCTTCCACCAGGACTTTGGCTGATTCATATTCTACAGTCTTTTAAATGTGTTTGGGTGAAGGGGGGGCATTGTTTTGCTGTTTTGTTTTATTTATTTCATTGTTTTTATCCTGTATTTTATTATTTGAACCACCCTAAGATTTTATGATGAAGGGCAGTATATCAATCAATGAATCAATCCATCAATCCATCCATCCATCAATCAATTAAATAAACAAACAAACAAATGCACAGGTAAGTGGGAAGGAGGCAGAAACAGGAGCCAATCCTTCTGTTCCTTTTGTATGTTCAGTCAAGCCCATATATGAGCAGATACTAAGTTTATTGGTCCATCAAGAACATCAGGGAGGCCTAAGGCTCGATTCAAGGAGCCTCTTAGCTGAGCCAGGATGGGGAAAATACATTGCCATATCTCTGGCTGAACTGAGGGTAAGGAGTTATGCCAAGATTGTCTTTATGTGTCAAGAATCCCCAGGCTCAGCTGCAGATCTGCTGGATCTCTTATCCCTGCTCATCCCAGATCTCGTAACAGATATGCTCCCTAAGTCTCAATGGCATTTGGAACTGGAAATCGTAAACTCCTGATGTTGAAAAGATGAAATTATGTCCTTATTAGTCAAATCTCAACTTTTTTTGAGGGGGGGGGGGTGGATTGGGGACCAATGACATTAGTCTTTTGTAGAAGATTTATACAAGCTTTCAATGAGTGTCATTTCTGTATATGTTACTTTGTTAATGGGTATGTGTTTTGTGACTGTTGTTAAATATATAAATAAATAAATGACAAAAAGGCACACACACACAAAAATCTCAGCAAGTGGAATTCCATAGATTAAAAAAACCCAACTACCAAACGAAGCCTGTCTGGAGTTTGCTCATTCAAATTAACTATGTGATCCATCATTCTGTCCCATCTTTAGCAGCATAATGTCTAGTGTGATGACTTATTGCCTGTTTGAAAAGAGAAGCGAATGGTACAGAAAATGTAATTTACTTTTCTGTTCTGCATTGGATTTATTGTTTACTAATTGGCATGTCATACACAATGAATTATGCAGCAAAAAGAAAGAGGCTCTCTGAATGCCTGCAGTGAGAGAACCAAAGAAAACCATTTGATCATTGGTTCAAGTTCAAATAATTTTAATTGGGCTAAGCTTCTGTATTTGACTATGACAGGCAATTATTTGTAAAATAATCAATGGTAATCCTTATTGAAATTGTTTTCTTAATGCCACATTTCTCCAAAGTAAGGCAGCATGCGTTCATTCACAGAACTGTCAACAGAGAGCTTTCTTGATTTCCTTTCTATTTAAGTATTGTTTTCATCACTGTGTTCTGAAACATTACCAGCTTAGCTGAACACATTCATGTCTGTGCTTTTCAATGCTATTTTAAACCTGCATTAAAATACGTTGATTTGCATGGGCTCCTCCTCCCCTCCCGGCCCCCCACTGCAAAGAAATGTAGCTGGGAATAATGAGAAATGTGCAGGGGATTCTTATGTAATTACTAACTTGAATTCTAGCCTGCAGAAGTAATATTTCATCCTACCTAATTGCCACTTTTCTTCCTAGAAAAGATGGCAGAAGAACCTACACAACTGAGCAACCAGGTTTTTTTTGGGGGGGGGGGAGCTGATTTATCAACCATTGGCAGTAAACATGACAGGAACCTCAACTATGGGCTTTGGAAAGCATGGCTATAGCCACATTGGAGATATTTCAGTTCCCTTCCCTATACAGGGATATCCTAGTGATACTCCAGTAACCTCCTCTAATTTTTTAGCTCCCCACAACAACAAAAAACAGCAGTACCTCCAGTACTTAGTCATCCGCGACTGGACCTAACAGTTAGCGGTCCCTTTACCTTTACCTTTAAGAGGGTTGAAATAGTACATCAGTATTCTACAGTAGGGGATGCAGGTGGCGCTGTAGTCATATGTTTGTCGATTTGAATCCCCTCGATGGGGTGAGCTCCTGTTGCTCGGTACCAGCTTCTGGCAACCTAGCAGTTCGAAAGCATGCCCAAAAAAGTGCAAAGTAGATAAACAGGTACTGCTCCAGCAGGAAGGTAAACGGTGTTTCTGTGCGCTGCTCTGGGTTTGCCAGAAGCGGCTTACTCATGCTGGCCACATGACCCAGAAAATCTGTCTGCGGAGTGGACAAACGCCGGCTCCCTCGGCCTGTAAACCGAGATGAGCGCCACAACCCCAGAGTCATCTGCGACTGGACTTATCAGGGGTTCTTTACCTTTACCTTTTTATTCTACAGTAAGAAGTACTGCTCTTGTCTTCCAGTTTTGGGGGTCAATGACAGAAAGTGAAAAACAGTGTAGTATAGCAACTGTGACCAAGGAGACCCAGGCTAAAATCCTTGTTTAGCTCACACAGCATAATCATATAAAAAAGCCAATAAAATAGCAAAATCTGGCCGTCTGAATTTAAGTTCAGCCTGTTTTGCATCAAATTTCCCCCCACACCCTGACCATAGGTAAAAATTGTGCCTATAGATTTATTAGCAAATCTTCAAGAGAGGGGGATTCCACTTGGTTGTGAGGCAGCTACTGAGACAGGTACTTTACTCTGGTAGTCATGACTTGGCTCAAAGAGAGTGAACTTTAAAACAAAAACCAGGAAAAGAAAGGTCAGATCACATTGCACTTATCACCAGTGCCGAATGCACAAGATGGGGAGTGTCGATGCCGTGTGGCAGTACATTGTAGGACTTTATGCTGCAGTTGAGAAGGAATATAATAGAATGAGGAATACAACGTGTTTACTGACTAACTGCCAAGAGACCATTGCAATTTTCATTGGGCAGGGGGCAAATCAACATAAAGCAGCCAATGTTGTTGCAAAGAAATCTTATAGTATGGTGCAAATAATCTATTCAATTCCATGCCACTATGTATAGAATAATACCTGGAGTATTACACCAATATCATGTCCTGCTCAGTCATTCTATTCCAATTCCACAAGGGAGATCTGTTTTCAGTAACAGCCTTCTGCTTGCAGTTTCCTTGCTGGATTGAAGGTGTACACATGCAAATCACCATAAACAACAAGGCTTGGCACATCTAATAGAATTCTGCCTTGCCTCTGCAGGACTGGGAAGAGTTGAATCTTCCCATCTATATAATGCAACGTGATATCTCGAGAAGGGGGACTATAGCTATATTTTCTAACATTAGTTCTCTGAAATGAGTTACCATTTTCCACCAGAATTTGTTCCTTATTGTGGAATGTGTTAGTGCACACTTTTGTTTTGCTTTCGACTTTCACAAGTTTTCATACAGATGCAGCAACATTCATAAATGCAAAACTTGGACTCGTAACCTCCCGCCAAGCCACGTATCCATATTTGTATATGGGTGTAGATGCTGCTGCATCCAATTCCATGCAAAATCCTGAGGCCGATAACTAACTGCAAATGTGTTCTGCTATGAAATCGATGAAATCAGATTGCATTTTGCCTCAAGTTAATAGAGCTGTGCTGAATAGATACATGATTACAGGACTGATAATGTTTCATATGATTTTCACACCCAACCTGTTAATGCTGACATCTGATAGTTAAAAAGATACATCAAAGTCAAATTATAGAGGGGAAAATAGGCAAGGAAGAGCAATAAATTCAATGAGACGGTCCCTGTGGGACTTGGAAACAAAGAGCCCTGAAAGGTCAATATGGCATAATCTCAGTAGAGTTTCTGCTTTTATAGTGTACTTAATTGATGGGGAATAAAAAAAACCCATTTTTAATTATCTGATATATTATCTTTATTGCCAGAAAAGCATAAGAGCAACCATCTCTCCTAAGGATATTTACTATTTATGTAGACCACATTCTTTAAGTGCTCCAAGTGCTTTATATAGGATATTGCAGGAGCCACGATTGCCATATAAGTTAGTTCAGACTATTTGTCAATCTAGCCTAGTAATTTTTACTCTGACTAGCAATGGCTCATGAGCGCCTCAGGTCAAGATCTTCAGGATAGCCTGCGACCTGTTCCTTGTAAAAGTTGATACCACAGATTGAACTTGAGACTGTCCTCATGCAAAACAAGTGCTTTGCCGCTAAGCTAGGAACATCAAAATAAGATCTGAAGAAGTGTGCATGCACACGAAAGCTCATACCAGGAACAAACTCAGTTGGTCTCTAAGGTGCTACTGGAAAGAATTTTTGATTTTGTTTTATCAAAATAAGAGTACAGGAAAGTGCTTATGGACACCAGGTCCAACTCTTTGTCCAACCATTCCAGTTTTGGCACCTAGTACCAGGGTCTCAGGCAAAGGTCTTTTACATCACAAGTTATCTGATTCATCTAACTGTCAGGGACTAGACCTGCGATCTTCTGTGTTTAAAGACTGTGCTCAGTCACTGAGCTAGTCTGAGATACAGTAGCTTCCCTAAAGCTTTGAACAAGGGACTCACCTGAGCCTCTACTCTTTCTTCTTGTTTTTCAGGTGTACCTTGGTTTGAATGGCCAGTTGCAAAACCTGGAAGTCATACATCAAATGTGATCCATGTCTGTGCATTATTATTATTATTATTATTATTATTATTATTATTATTATTATTATTATTTCATTTAAAGAGACATGTGAAGGGCCCATCTGTAGCAAGTGTGTTTGTTTTAAGTAGAAACAGGGATAATAATGCATGTGGGTGCAGCTCACATTTGGCAGTTGTGTACATTTAAAAAAATGACTTGTCTGAAGTGGTTTTCAGACAGATCCTTCTGAGGTTTGTCATCAATGTATTGGCTAATACTGAAAAAAACCATTTCAGTGGCTATTCCTCAGTTGTGGAGCACCTTCTTTCAGAGGCTCACAGAATCATGCAAGATGGTTTCCAAAACAAAACAAGAAATTTCTGCTGGCTTTTGAGGGCCGAACAGAGGGTACCATGAAATGCGCAGCAGACAGCATGTTCGGGTGCCACTACTCAACTGACCTCTGGTAAGGCCAGTCCAGCACTCACTCAAATTGGACCACACTGTACTCAGACATCAGTCTTTCCTCAACCAAGACTTCTTTTCAGTAGGAACTCGCTGGAACTCAGTTCCAGCACCTTTCAGGTGTACGCCATTGCCATTATAAGAGAACAAGGGAAGCATTCATGGTGCTGGACATTCCAGCCCCTCTTTTTCCAGAAAAATAGCACTATCCTCAACCATTTTTAAGTTAGCAAGTACTCTTCTACTGAACTATGGTCCTTCCCCCAAACAATGCAAACCTAACCATATATTTTATAGGTAACATTTCCTAGGTAATAAATGTAAGAAAAATCAATCTATTTTGTGGTTGATTGGTGGCGTTTGCATCAGCAGTGAAGAATAGTTACTTTTTTAAGGGTTTCCCTTATCAGCACATTAATGCACAGAAAGCAAAACATTATTGACCAATATGAAATGGACTGGGTCTGCCCACCACTTTTTCTCTTTTAAGATATCTATAAGCTGTTTTCTTTAAATTAAATTAACTTTGTCCATGGATCATAGATGAGTTGCTTAACATAATTATATAATATTTTTTCAATTAGTTCTTTTGCATTGCAACAAATTTTTATGTGCGAAGTTTTCATGTGTAGAGTGACTATCACTTAACAACTATGAATAACAATTAAAAACTCTCAATAATCAGGTGTCACAGACACCTTACATATTCAAGGTTATTACACAAAATGTGGATGGAATTATTGATATGTGTGCTAATGCCCCTAAACTGTTATTTAGAATGTTATAGTTGTTTTGAAAGTAATTAGTCTGACTCATTATTACAAGAAGAGCTGAAAACAGCAAATTAAGCAGTTTAAAACAATTAGATAGCTTTAGCACTGACTAAGAAGGCACCCAAAAATTATTAATTGCCTTCGCCAAAAAATATATATTCTTCTTTCCTTCTTACTCTTTTTAAACAAATTGGTCAAAACAATAATTATGGCCTTCCTTAGATCAGGAGTTCAGAACATTTCTCAACCCAAGAGTTGCATTCTTTGATGGTCAAATTTCCAAGGGACACATGTGAGTTGGCAGGGCAACAAATGTGAATTTCCCCCTTTTTTGCAGCACACTAGTTATATACCCTTGCACATGCCCTCTATCTTACAACCTGGCAAACATTTATCAAAGTTCAAGGACATATTCCAGCCAAGAGGGCTGTGTTCAGCTCCCAAACCTGAGGCTTGCTTAGTCTGCTTTAGTGTCATAAATGAGCCAGCTCCCAGGGAAGGAAGCAGCCAGGAACAGAGAGGGTTAACTGCCAGGCAGGATGAGCACTGGCAAGTGCCAACTCCCTCGCCCCTTGGAATGTGGATTGATAAGGGAATGGCTGAGAGCAGGCCAGAACCCAGCCAACGCTCTCGAGAAGTGCAAAATGCCACTAACAACGAAGGAAGCAGCTTATCAGGTGGGAAAGAGCTAAGGGGCAGACTCTCAGAGAATGGGGAAGAAGTGGGAGCTGACCCTCTCAGTCCAAGGTCTTGGCAAATGGGAAGGTTCCATGACTGGAAGCATAACCAGAGATGTCAGAAGTGAAAGTTCAGTTGTTTCTGGTCTTGTAGGAAGCAGTCTTCAGAAGGGTCATCATGATTGATGAGGCTGGCGGCTTGACTTCCGGCGAGGACGCCATTAGCGGCGGTCGGGGGTTGTCTCGCTTCGAGACAACCCCGGCTCTCCCGGCGGCCAGGAGCCTCGCTACCGCGCAGCGGGCTCCGGTAAGCCACGGGAAGAGCGTCCCGCGGCTTGGGCAAGGCTCCAGTGGGCCCCATTGCACTGCCCCGTTCCCGAGCTACCCTTGTAAAAGGGTGGCCCGGGTAAATGGGCAACGGCGCGGGGCTGTGGAGGGTGCCCCAGCTGGGAGAGTTAAGTGGCGGTCGCCGCCGCTGTGAGCGTCCCCGTTCTTCCAATTGGATTAAAAAAGAAAGAAGAACTCCGGAAGCGGCAAGAACGGAGTCTAAATTGGCTTTAAAATTTGAAAATCTGGCCAACGGAGAGAAACGTCAAAACGGAAGCCTGTTTCTCTCTCTGTCGTCAAATGGAAGTAACGATGTAGCTGGCTGTTGCTACACTTGGATGATACAAATGTTTTTGTGGATGTCTGACTGGCTTGTTTGATCTGCGAAGAAACTCCTGTTAGGGGAGGACTGAGACTTTCAAGGTATTTCCTCTCAAGTATTTTGGATATATAAAGACAATTTTTTGGATTCTGACCGGAGAAATGGCGG
The DNA here is from genome assembly GCF_009819535.1 of Lacerta agilis. NCBI lineage: Eukaryota > Metazoa > Chordata > Lepidosauria > Squamata > Lacertidae > Lacerta > Lacerta agilis. The sequence goes on along the minus strand of NC_046317.1, from coordinate 28,968,802 downwards.
CTGTAACTTGAGACTTGAAGATGGGTAAGCACTGAACTCTGTTATTTCCTGCCAACTTCTGCCTTTTTCTAGTTTCGCTTTTAAAATGGCTTTAGACCCAGGAACAACTTATGAACAAAGGACAATCCTTCTAAAACTACAATTGCTGAATCAGAATGTCATTGAAAGTTTTCATGAGATTGGAAACTCCCTTAAGAACTTTGCAAAAGAATTTAAGGAAACAATTAGAGAACAACATATAGGGATTTTATTGGAATTTGAAAATACGCAACTCCAGGAAGAAGAGAAACCCTGTCGGCGTGAGAAGCCGAGGGGGGGCTATAGTGATGTTATAACGGCTTTTTGGGGTGAGAGCCCAAAAATGCAGGAACAACAATCTTTGGAATTACAACTAAAACCTGATTTGCAGACTGAAATGGAGATGCCTGGTGGTGACATATTAATTTCTTTGAAGAGCTTTGTGAGGATATTTTGGAACAATGATTCGATTTTTGGACATAAAGGAAAAGATGACATTCTGGGCAATGACTTTGGAAAAGGCTGGGGGGGAGTCCGGTGGGTGACTGTGAGGGGAGGAGAGAAAATGGCAAGAAAGGGGGTAGGATGAAAAATTTCTATGTTTAATAAGGAAGGCCTACCACGGTACCCCGACGTCAGATGTGGAATAGAGACGAGATACTTTGATTGTTTATACCTTTTTATGAATGATTTTAGTTTAATATTTTATAAGTATGATTTAGAAATAGTAGCGACAGTGTAATTGGAATAAGAGATAGTTAAGGTTATAAGAAGATAAGACTTATACTAAGATGTTGTATTTGGATATTTAGATTTTAAAAGATGTAAGATATTGAGATGATGACTATGAAATTAAGTGAATTTAAGTGAAAGAAAGTATAAAATTGATAGAAAAGTTATTAAAGTAAATTTTTAAATTGAAAGCAGAAGAGAGAATGGGGGAAGTCCCCCGAATTAGATTTGAAATAAGATTATAATTATATAAATTGAGTGTTGGTGTTCCTGTCTGTGAGGTATGTATTTGTTTTTTTGTTGTTGTTGTTGTTGCTGTAGTTTGTCGTTTGTGGTTGTTGTTTTTTGTTGTATTCGTTGTTTTTTGATTGTATTTGATGTGTTTTGAAGTGGAAAACCAATAATTTTTTGTTAAAAAAAAAAAGATGAGGCTGGCGGCTTGTTAGAGCCATCCGGTGAACTCTGTTTTTGCAATAAATCTTCCTTTTTAATTAACCACGCTTGCTGTTTTATCAAGACGGGAACCGGAACTCCTGACATTTAGATTGTTAGATTGCTTTGATGGATGGAATATCAAAGTACCAGCAGATTTATAAACTAGGTGTGCATCTTAGTCAAGTGTATTTGGTTATATAGTTCTTTTATTCACAATTTGCCAATTGTGTTTCCACTAAAAATAAATAATGGTATAGAATGGAATGTAACTATGTTCTTCCCATGCAGAGTATATATATTTGCAGAGTATTGTGTTCTGGAATTACTAAGCTATTGTGAAGAACATCTACATAAATGAATCTACAATAAACTTATAGGTCACAAAAAATGTCAGCTTTCAAAAGATAAGTATATAGATGAGCCAAAAAGATGAAGGGTTCATATTAACAAATAGCACACAACCCACCTAAGTCATAATGATTTGGTATGTGGTAGGAAAGACTGTTATCTCTCAACACACTGCCCTTCTGGAAAGTTCTGGAAAGGGTCCCTTGTGGAAGGGATGTACCTAAGTGGTAGAGCCTTTGCACGCCAAAGGCACTAAGCTGATTCCCCAAGCATCTCCAGAGAGGGCTGGGAGAAACCCCAGTCTGAAATCCAGAAAAGCCACTGCCTGTCAGTATAGACAATGCCAAGTTAGATGGACCAACAGCTTCTTATAAAATACCTGGCAAGCGCCCTGAAGATCTCAGTGACCATTTTGGGTGCCGAGATCTCCCACGCTCTTGCACTGCACTCCCACTCCAAAAAAGCACTTTTTCAGGGTGAGAGATAGGTGCACGACACGTGACTTGCCAAGGAGCACCTCTTGAAAGACGTGTTTTGGGTTGGAAAAAGTTGGACAGTATGCTATATCATGAAGTTCTTAGGTTTTGGCTCAGTCCTGCTTAAAACTACTCCTTAGCTGTTCTTCAGAGGTGAACAAATTCTCTGCAACTTAGATAAAAGTATTTGGTTAGGACAATGTCTAATAAGGATAGCACTGCAACCTCTCTCTTTTTACTTTTCTTTCAAGAGATTTGAAGGTCATATTCTTTGATCTTCTTCAGTCTCTGAGTGTGCACCTGTTCTTTGCAATGCTCTTAGAGTATACTGGGCAGAGTATTTTTTTTAAGTGCATAATATGATTTGGAGCTTGCAATATCAGCAGTCCGAGCTTTGAAAACGGGGCAGGCTTTATTATTGATAAACACACACAGAGCTGAAGTGCATCAAACAGCACCGGCATTCAGGAGGAATCCAAAGATAGCATTACATTAACTTCTTTGCACAGGCTTCCATCGATGTTAGTTGCAAGTGTTCTGGTTGATTGAAAGCATACTTGAGCCACAGGAGCTGAACCACAGATTCCCTTTTGTTCCTTAGGCCTACATCAGCCACATAACCATGAAAATGAACATTAACAATCCTTCCTTAATTTCTCCTCAATCTCCTCACTGGCAATTATCTGAACCCCCCCAAAAGAGAAATAACATTTAGATAGATGATAGATGATGATGATGATGATAGATAGATAGATAGATAGATAGACAGATGACTGATAGATAGAAAGATACTGTAGATAGATCCCCAATTCTAAGAATCAAGGAAAATAGCTCAGCACTAAGTTAGTTATTTGAATAGGGAAATAATAATAAAAAATACCCTTAATGAATATTGCATTTTCTCAGGAGCAATTAGTGTATGTGAAGCACCAAATATAGGTTTTAGCAGAAGCCAATTTGTAGCAGAATGGAGACAGCACTGATAGCAATGAACACAGGATGAGACAGAAATTGCAGTCTTTGTGCATCTCTAGTCCAGATCCATAAATCCATTTCCTCTTGCACAGCAGCTTGGTTCTTCAAAATTACAACAACTAAGCAGTGGTCATTAATTTTGAATCCAAGTGCCCTAAATGAACTGCTACAATAAGCAGACCAAGATATTTTTGCCCCTGAAGAAGGCAAGATGCTGCAGTGCATTGAATGTATTATACTTCTTAATAAATCTTTTCATTTCAAGCATCATCTTGAGGCACTTGATTAGATGAATATACTTGATTCTTGAAACTTTTTACTAACTACACCTCTTAGCAAACTGCTAACTGAAAGTCCTACTTTTTCATAGTTAATAGATATATCATCAGTCGTAAAACCTAAGACATAAAGACTCAATAACTGATTGTTCCATTTCACATAATGCAAATTTATTTGCCTTCCTCGGCACTTGAAAAAAAAAAAAAAACTTGGGGAGAAACAGGGAGCTGCTTCACATATTGGCTTAGTTCCTGACCCAAGCAACAATCTTTTTAATATTCACACAAGCAGCAAAAACAGATTGGGCTACATATATATTAGTACCTCGGGTTACGAAATTAATTCGTTCCGGAGGTCCGTTCTTAGCCTGAAACTGTTCAACTTTAGGTACCACTTTTGCTAATGGGGCCTCCTGCTGCCGCCACACCGCCTGCGCGTGATTTCTGTTCTCATCCTGAGGTAAAGTTCTTAACCCGAGGTACTACTTCCGGGTTAGCGGAGTCTGTAACCTGAAGCGCCTGTAACCCGAGGTACCACTGTATATCAAGCAGTATCATGCACAAAAGTGCTGTGGTCAGTTTACCATGATGTGGATTACTTAAAAATCTCAAATGAATATTCATTATAGAGCAAGAAGACATACATGTGCTGCCAAGTGTAGCCCAGTTTCCTGAGACAAGGACTTGGAAAAACATATTCCACTTTGCAGTGCTATTTTTCTTGAAAAAGAGGTGCGGGGACTCACCATGAATGCCTGCCTTGTTCTCTTATAATGGCAGTGATGCCTGCCTGAGAGGTGCTGAGAGTTCCAGTGAGTTCCTGCTGGGGGAGGAAGCCCTGCCTCCTTGGTTACTGAGCCTTGGGTATGTGAGTCCAAATTGCCCCACTGCCCAACATTCACCAAGATGAGCATGCCAAGTCTAAAGGCCAAACCAAATGACCCCATAAGCTGGAGTTTGTGGAAGGTGACTCAAGAGAGACCTTAACTCAATACAAAATAAAATAAAAAATCCTTCCAGTAGCACCTTAGAGACCAACTAAGTTTGTTCTTGGTATGAGCTTTCGTGTGCATGCACACTTTTTCAGATATCTGAAGAAGTGTGCATGCACAGAAAAGGTCATACCAAGAACAAACTTAGTTAGTCTCTAAGGTGCTATTGGAAGGAATTTTTAAATTTTATTTCGACTACGGCAGACCAACATGGCTACCTACCTATATCCTAACTTCAGGGGGCCTGCCAATCCAGTTCTTAAATTCCCACTGCTGCCCACATGGTGTGCCAAACAGACCAAGTACAAAATTCAGAAGCCAGTGGAAGATTTCTAAGAATCCTAAGGGCCACTCAGGAACTCCCTCCCACACACAAAGTCTGCTTTAAAGGGTGGCTAGTCAGAAACCCATATCACAGTGGGAGGGGGAGGGAGTGCTGCAACAGAGAAAGAGGATGTGGAGGGGACAGATCATGATAAAATAGTCAGCACCCACCCCACCCTCCATATTCCTGCACTCATTATTCCTCCCACCTGGAAGAGACAAACACAAACAGCTCAGTGAACACAGATCAAAACTAGCATTTCAAGGCCTGAAAAAGGGGGGGTCATAATAAACAAGGCCTTTAAAAAGAATTTCTTGAAGCAGATGCTAAAAGATCACAGTACACACACACACACACACACACACACACACACAGGTTGGGGATCACTATGAGCTAGTTTCCACATTACATTCCTGCTTTAAGAATTCCATCATGGTATCTTTATTTTCTTTCCATCCCTTTGGCTGGACAGATGTTGGATTGTTTGATGCAGCTGATTAATATCTGCTTCATTGCAGTTCTTCCCCTAACTGGTAACATCTGCCAGTATTCTGTCCTGGCACTGAACTGAAGGAGCTGTCTCAAGAAGTACAGTTGAGCAAAAACCTCTAGCAATAGCGGGGACTGGAGGATATTAAACCCTTTACTGGCTGGAGTATTAGGCAGAGGTTTTGAATTCCCAGAAAAAAGAACGAGAAAGGCTTCAAATGAATTGCCATCTCGCTGTGAGTACTTGAATTTTCACACTGGTTATGTACTGCTTTTGTCTAATTTTCCCGCCACTTCTTTGCCCATGCCTGACACAAGAGAATGTAATTTGTGAAGTAGGAATATTGTGAAGTAGGAATTCAGAGAAACACCGAAAAAGGTGTTGCTTTCAATCTGAAAATGAGACACAATTGATTTCCTCTCCCCTATCTGCATTGCATTTCCTTTGCATTTAAATGAACGGGGTAGAATAGAATAATGAGAACATAACACATGATTGATTATGTAAGTCTTGTAATTCCACCAGACCAGATAGTAGTTTTTGGTTGGAGACGAACTGGGGTGGAATGGAAACAGTACTACATGCAACAAATGCAAGGCAGAATGCAAAAAGATGCTGCCTTACACCCTAAGTGGAAGTTTGGGGCTGTATCCAGTACTGCAGCTCCACTGGCCTAAGGGAATTCTGTGTGCACAAACGCCCACTTCCCCTTTTCTCAGACCCTCCAAGTGTCCCTGTTTTCCAGGCACAGTCCCAGATTTACAGAAGCTGTCCTGGTTTCTGATTTCATCCTGAAATATCTCGCTTTTCCTCAGGACGTCCCTATTTTCATCGGAGAAACTTTGGAGGGTATGGGATAGAATGTCCCCATTTTCATTGGATGGTATGTTTTCTCCTCCCCACACACATCTTAAAATCAGCTTTGAAGAGTTGAAGGACTTTCTGGAGAAGATGTTGAGGTTATATGAGAGGAAGTCCTATCGCATTGAGCAGAGTGCCAATTTGCATACAAAGTATTAGATACAAATTGATCCAAAACATTAGAACACAAGGTTAACAATGTTATTTTTATACTCAGATCCTTGCATCTCACATATTTACTCAAATGGATGCTCCACTGAGTTCAACAGAGTTTATTCTGGGGAAAATGTGAATAGGATTTCCAGCAGTGTACGCCCATGAAGCTGTGTGCACTGAACCTACCCTCCAATTTCTCCCCTACCAACCTTTTGTATGTTGGACATGAAGGGTCTGCATTTTTAAGTGTCTTCAGCTAAGTACAGTTACACCTCTTCAGTTAGGAATCTTGATGTTATTGAATGGAAATGTGAAGAAAACAGCAAGACAAGAGACTGGGGCAAAGATCAAGAGGAACGGAATAGTTCTTTTTAAAGATTTTGGACTAATCTACGAGCTTAACCAATCTATTCATACCAGTGGCAAATGAGAGAAAAATAAAAGATACAGAAGACTGAGAACACTGTGATTCAAAATTTACATAGTGCAGGTTAGGGAATGTACTTCAGCAGAGCAGACTAAATAAAATACAACAAAAGGCTATGGGAAATTATTGTATTATTTTTAGAGAATAAATGAGGAAGGAAGGCAAATGATGAAAGCATTTATGGGTAATAAACCTTGAAGGACACCCAAAATCATTCATTCCCCACTCCCCAGCTTTCTGAGTGAGTAGATAGATGTATGACACACTGCTAAGGGAATGTACATCATTTAGCATTAGTAGTGGATGAACTCACCTTGCTTTTCAGAGCATACAGTGGTACAGGGGTTACATATGCTTCAGGTTACAGACGCTTCAGTTTACAAACTCCGCTGAACCAGAAATAACACTTCAGGTTAAGAACTTTGCTTCAGGATAAGAACAGAAATCGTGCTCTGGCGGCACAGCAGCAGCGGGAGGCCCCATTAGCTAAAGTGGTGCTTCAGGTTAAGAACAGTTTCAGGTTAAGAACGGACCTCCAGAACGAATTACGTACATAACCCAAGATACCACTGTACTAGGAGAAATATTAGAAAAAAACACATCCTTTCTAAGCTTTTCCTAAGGAAAGACTTGAACAAAACTTGGACTCCAACTGCTATAAGAACAAAACTTGGACTCCAACCGCTATAAGAATATTCCAAAAGCCTGATGGATCCTAGCAAACCCAACACCCTGCTCTCACAGTCACAAACTAAAGACTGTGGGGAAACCAAAGGCGGGACCTGAACACAACAGCCCTGGCACCATTTCTTTTCCCCAGCAACAGGAATTCAGAAGCGTATGTTCTCTGATAGTTTAGGTAGCCATTGCGGCTAGTAGTCATTAATCGCCTTATGCTCCATGACTCCAAGGGGCAAGCTCTATCCAGCTCTAGCTTCATAGTTCTTGAATGACACTTTTGTATAAATGGCATGCATTTTTAGGTAAATGCTGGAAACAGCAGTAGTAGAGATAATCAGGCCATGTGTGGTCAAGCAGTCCCCAAGTGCAATATTTAATGTATGGTGTGGGACTCATATCTGCCAATACTTACATTTCATCACTGATCACTAATTGGAAATACTCCTCATTCTTACTGCTGCAATCTGCTGGGCTCAGAGATAGAATTTCCCTCATAAGAAATAACTCCTAAGTGAGTTCTTGGAGCTTTATGAATTGTCCATAAGCCATAAAATAAGAGCAGGGAGTTGAGGTTACAGTGTATTTAATTATATTTCACAGGGGGAAATTTGTGAGCTGGGAAAAAAATTAACTAAGGGTGTCAGGAGGTAACCACATGCCCCAAATATGAAGAAATTAAACTGAATTTACATGAAATGTTTCAGGCTGGGTTTCATTAGTATTGAAGGACTATTTAAAAGGAATCCCTATTGATCCACATTGAAATGGATAGAACCTGGTGTTCAATCAAACAAATTATGGAATCACAGAGGACAGATACTAAATTTAGAGCAACTTGTTCATATCATGGTACATATTTTATAGACAATATTGCACTAATCAGCTATACAAGTGTAACTTGGCAGTGTTTTCTTGGTGAGAAATATTAGTAGCTCATATGATGCAACTGCAGTTGTGTCTTTTACACACAAAAAGCAAAAGCAGAAGCAGAGATGTGACTACACAACCAGTAATATTCTCCAACTGATTCTCAGGGCAAGAGGGGTGGGCCTTCCTTCCTTCTTTTCTCCTAAGGCATGTCTGTGTGTTGGCAGCCTGACCATCATTTTGGATCCCCCACAATGCTCCGGACCTACTGTCAAACCAAGGCACTGAAACTCATAAATGTTCTCAAATGCAATTCTAGGCATTGTGTGCTAGGTCTCCCTCCACCGTGAGGAAGGATTGATAGGAGAATAATACCCCAATAAAGCTGAGTTCTGTTTTGGAGACCCTTAAAATTTTAATAGTTGCAAAGAGGCACATATATAAAACAAGCTATTGAAAATATGGTCTATGATAAGATTCCATTCCCCCCCCCTCCATCCAACTGGCTGTTCTCCTGTGTATGTCTTCTGCATCTCCTTTCGGTATGTATAAGGATGCAACTGATTTGGACTAATCAGTACAGTGGTACCTCGGGTTAAGAACTTAATTCGTTCCGGAGGTCCGTTCTTAACCTGAAACTGTTCTTAATCTGAAGCACCACTTTAGCTAATGGGACCTCCTGCTGCAGCTGCGCTGCCAGAGTACAATTTCTGTTCTTATCCTGAAGCAAAGTTCTTAACCTGAAGTGTTATTTCTGGGTTAGCGGAGTCTGTAACCTGAAGCGTCTGTAACCTGAGGTACCACTGTATAATTAACAGTTCCTTTCTTGTCCTAGAAACTATTATTATAGGTTGTTTTTTTCCCCAATCTAATAATATAGGGATCTTTAACTCTGTATCATTGACTGGATTTAAGCTTCTAAATAATCTTAATGAGTGATTGGGGGGGGGAGGGAACCCTGTTCTTAACATAATTTATTGTAATATTTGCATGGATTATAGCAGAAGGGTATGCTTTGTATTTTAATTTTCCTGTGACTGGATTGAGTGTAATAATTGTGTATCATTTTTAATTCCCCTCTAGGAAAGATTGCAGATGTTGTGGGGGGGTGAGATATTGTATTTTGTGGTCATTTAATGCAAGCCACCTTTCTGAGTGCTTTGCCCTTAAAAGTGAGCCAGCCTTGGAACAAATAAGTGAAACCAATAAGTGGTTCCAATTTGCGTGGGATTTTCTTTTTCAATCTCAGATTTATTTATTGTTTTTCACAGTCTGTGACATTTCCAGGAGAAAATTTCTCAGTGTTTGGACATTCTCTGCATTAGAGTCTGAATCTTGCAAGAGAAAGGTGACCTGGTCTTTCCGTGTACAGGCTAAGTTTCAAATTGGAACTGGAGGTTTTCTCCATTTTTCCATTGTCACAGAAATGGTCCAGCATTGTTACTCAGCCCCACCCTGGCTCAGACTGTAAGCTCATGTGAAAACACTTACGTTGTTTATCTGCTATCCCAATAGAAACTGTAACAGTGCACTCCCGAATTCACCATTCGTCTCTTGCCTGTCTTCATCTCCCTGACTCTCTCTTGTCAGCTTAATACAGACAGACCATATCCAAAGTGTTGTGATTATTAATAATAATGCCATATATGGAGAATTCCAGGATGGGAAGAGGGGAAGAAGGGGAGCTGAGCTTTGCTTATTGACAGCTGAAGAGCTCAAATCTCACCAACAGTCTCCAGTCACAGCCCTTTAGCAGAGGGATGGTAAAATTTTAAATAGCCGCATGCAACTGCTTATCCACCAGCACTTCCCACATGGATAAGGTAATGTTTGAATGACAACTACATAAGCAAAAGTCAATTGCATATCTGTAGCTGTTCAGTACTGATACTGTGGGAAAGATCAACATAATTGATTCCTTCCCCCTCCGTTCTCATTATCAGATCATTAAAATAAATTCTATATGCATGTAAGATGCTCAGAAATAAACGACACTCTTGGAAGAACATGTAAAAGACACGCAAATAGAGTCTAGTGATATGTGAAAGAAGTATGATCTCTTTTTCTGCAATAATACATTTTACCATTAATAAGACCACTTCAAATTAATATTTTACAGTTAGGACTTTTGGATTTTTATCATCAACCTGATTTTGAAGGAAGCAGTTTAGTTTCTGAAGAATACAGTGCTTCCTTTTCCCAACAGAAATGTGTCCATTGTGAAATTTAACAAGATCCCATAATGCAGTATTACTCATACTGTATCTTCACATCTGTCCACATTTTTCTTTACCTTCTGTTCTAGCATCTTAGCACAGCAATTGTGATTGTTCAAATTCCAACTTTGGAGACAAGGAGTCCACAAGGTCGTTCATCCCTGCTATTACTTTTGAGAATGCACTGCATGGGTCGCATACAAAAAAACTTGTTTCCCTCTCACAGACTTGTTTGCTTGCTTGTTTTAGCCCATCCATATCTACTCTACATTTAAACCAAGACCCACAGGCACTTTCCTTCTTCTCTTTAGTTATACTCCCAGACTGGATTCATGTGATTGATCAAAGGGCTGCTTTTGGTGTTTCTCAGCTATGTGACTTCAAAACACCACGAGAAATAGCCGATGGCCACTTGCCTCAGAACACACCTGAGGCATGTATTAATGGAGCAATAAAAATATGGCCTACTCTGTCATAGCACTATAGTCCCATTCCAAATGAATTACATTTCCCCCAGAATTTGCCATGGGCAATCAGATATTTCATCTTTATGTCTGATTTGAGACTTTCTTTATACCCTTTCAAATTGTTAACCAGCAGGTGTACTTTTTCATGTTCATTAATCCTCATCTGCATATACACTATCCCATGGATCTGGGCATGTCCTTTATGTATTATTTGGTCCGATACAATTTAGTCTATTAATTTTATTTGGTATCTGTCCAAACTAAGGATATTCAAACTGGATATTCAGTCCAGACTAAGGATATTCCCTCAAGAGTAGAGTGACTTTTTCCAGCATAAAGTGAAAAGATTCCCCTTTTAAAAAATTATTATAACCTGCATTAAATAAATCTGTACAAAAATCTCAAACTTGAGAATGGTATTATTGTATACTGGTCCCTAGACTTGATAATAAAAATATATTTATAGAGTTGGACCCCATGTCCATATTACCTAGGAGATGGGTAAAAACGGCGCTTTTGCTGCTTGACCTTGCTATGCCTGTCATGGGGTTGTCTGCTTTGAAGCGGGAGCCTGGTAGGAATTTATCCGGTGGCTGATTGGCTTTTGTCACTGGTTTTGCCTACTACGTAGCAAATCGTCACAACTTGTAAGGTTGGCGGTTAGGCATTGGTATAAATTTGCTTGCTCTAGGGGTCAGGATAGGCTGGGCCTGCCCCTAGTAACGCTGCTTCAGAGGTATGGATAGGCTGGGCCTACCTCTGAATGCGCGGGGCAGGGGTAGGAAATTGGTTGGGCCTACCCCTGAAAATAAGGGTATTCTGTTAAAAGAATCCAGGGACTCTTTCTGCTTTTGTCCATACCCAGTGGTGGGAGGCTTGGGCCAAGCGGAGTCCTAGGGAGCATTTGGGGGAGAAGCCTGGGTCGTTGCCCGACTCCGCTTCTGCCTTAGGTGTTCACCCTTTTCTGACTTCGCCCTCAAAAGCGAATGTCAGCTGTCCCATGGCTGGGGGGACAGTAGTCGGGTCCAATGCCTAAGCAACCACTCACATTGGCTGTATTTAAATAAAGTTGTGGCCAAAATTATGCCAAAAACCCAAACCAAAATTAATGTGTCATGTCTGAATTACTGGGGGGAGCTGGGACGGTAACCTCGACATGCAAATATTTCTGTGTTTCTACTTTCAGAGTTAAAGCATAAGGCAAACAGGAGAAGATGGGTGCCTAAATTTTCTACCACTAATCCTCATGCTACCTTTAAGAATTGCATTCTGATGCAAAAAATGAGATGGCATGGCTTAGCCCTGGACAGGGCTAAATACTTCATGAGAGCAGAGCTCAGATGTTGCTTCAGCAGCAGTCATCCTCCATCTGAGTCTACAATGGGAACTGGAGCTCTATCCTAGCAGACTCCTTCTTTGTTAAAAGGAGCCTAGCCTGCTTCAGAAGACATTACTCTGAAGGGGCAAGAAAGAATCTGGTTGTACTAGGAGAACCTCCAGTTGTTGACCATGCACCTGACCTCCTGCTATCTCCAACTTTGGTGGGGGGTATCCCAATACTGTGTACCACTGAGTACCACCAGAAAAAGCACTGCTTATTTCTATTTTCTTTTTTAAAAAAATAAATAAATTATATGAATATTATATATATATAATTTAATTGAGTTAAATAGATGTAGACATAATAGTGAGTTTGTATTTGTTGTTTTGCATTGATTCCTTTCTCTGTATCTCTCTCACACATACACACACATGTCCAGGATGCTTTTAAGTATCTGACCTCTTTGAAGCTACAAGAGTATTTCAGGTGATTAATTGTAGGAAAAGAGATCCTAATTAATCACTCCTTCAATAACTCTTCGAGCTGCGATGAAGTGGGTAGACTCTTTAACAGCTTCAATATCCTGGGAGGATGAGGGGCTGTGGCGGCACACTTCTCTTGACTTCAGTTTCACATATAAACTCTCCCATACTCCAAGGAAAGACAAGGGTAAATATACTACATTTCTGTACTACTTTCAGGCATCAGAAGATCCAGCCCCCCATGGTAGGTTGCCAGGAATGGATAAGACAAGGAAAGTTCTTACCAATATTGTTTATTCAATATTCACATAGAGAGGCTTAGAAATGCAGTCTTTTGGAGTAATGGTGTTGTTCCGAGTAAATCTCCACCCTCCCCTTCTCTCCTACTTCCTCATTCATCAACAGCACCACCCACCTTATGGTTGCCGCTTAGGACCATCTGTCTCCAAGCCCTTTGCTCTCCTACTTTCAATGATCGCCGGGTTCTGGGAGGGTGGTGGTGGAATGCTTTCTAATGAGAACGTGTCAGCCAGCTGCTACTGCTCTGCCTTCTATTCCTCTGCCATTATTTCCCAGTTTCCCCCCTCATCTGTCTCTGAAAGGTGACTTTCCGCAAACCACTGTTGTAAATCTATACTGTCTTACTCTTCTCTGGAAAGTTCAGGCTGGGGAGGCGGCCTCCACCATTCCTCCTCTGTCCAGTCCCTGACAACTACATTTTGTTGTTGTTGTTGTTTAGTTTTTTAGTCATGTCTGACTCTTCGTGACCCCATGGACCAGAGCACGCCAGGCACTCCTGTCTTCCACTACCTCCCGCAGTTTAGTCTGACTCATGTTGGTAGCTTCGAGAACACTGTCCAACCATCTTGTCCTCTGTCGTCCCCTTCTCCTTGTGCCCTCAATCTTTCCCAACATCAGGGTCTTTTCCAGGGAATCTTCTCTTCTCATGAGGTGGCTAAAGTATTGGAGCCTCAGCTTCAGGATCTGTCCTTCCAGTGAGCACTCAGGCCTGATTTCCTTAAGAATGGATAGGTTTGATCTTCTTGCTGTCCATGGGACTCTCAAGAGTCTCCTCCAACACCATAATTCAAAAGCATCAATTCTTCGGCGATCAGCTTTTTTTATGGTCCAGCTCTCACTTCCATACATCACTACTGGGAAAACCATAGCTTTAACTATATGAACCTTTGTCGGCAAGGTGATATCTCTGCTTTTTAAGATGCTGTCTAGGTTTATCATTGCTCCCCCCCCCCCAGAAGCAGGTGTCTTTTGATTTCATGACTGCTGTCACCATCTGCAGTGATCATGGAACCCAAGAAAGTGAAATCTCTCACTGCCTCCATTTCTTCCCCTTCTATTTGCCAAGAGGTGATGGGACCAGTGGCCATGATCTTAGGTTTTTTATGTTGAGCTTCAGACCATATTTTGCGCTCTCCTCTTTCACCCTCATTAAAAGGTTCTTTAAGTCCTCCTCACTTTCTGCCATCAAGGTTGTGTCATTCATATTTACCTAGCCCTGGACCCAAAAAGTCTGAAGTCAGCTCTACAGGGTAAAATCACCCATCTTGGACCAGAACTCACTTGTTCTGTGCTATTTGTCTATAATAGATCCATCTTCCAAGGGTCTCAGGGTAGCATATCTGGCTCATCCCATTTTACACCAAACTCATGAGGTAGGTTATGAAGAGGAGTGGGGCTTACTATGTTGCTTTCATTGCTGTGCTAAAAAATTACAGCTAAGTTATCCCAGTCTCAGACTGATACTAAACTCTACACCACAATCACTGTCAGTGGTGTTGTGGGAAGGGGGAGGGGGGAAGGGGGAAGTGGGAAGTGGGAAGAGAAGAGAAGAGAAGAGAAGAGAAGAGAAGAGAAGAGAAGAGAAGAGAGTTGGGAGTGACCATGAGGGTCCTCTAGTCCAAGCCTCTGCAATGCAGAAATCTCTGTTAAGGCAACCGTTACAAACAGCCATCCAACCTCTGCTTACAAAACTCTAAGGAAAGAGAGTCTACAACCCCCCAAGGGAGACTGTTCCACAGCCGAACAGCTCTTGCTGTCAGAAAGTTTTTCCTGCAGAGCCATGGACATTCCATAATTCATCTCCATTTTCTGTGCTTCTGCAAACCTCAAAGTTGTATATAGTTAAGGAAGGGTTTTTCCTTTCAAGTAGAATAGTGTGGTTAAGTAGCTTATCCAAAGACTTCATTTTCAAACTTTTGAACTTGCCTACCTATGTGTTAAGACCCATTTCACTCCAGCTATTTAGGAAGAGGTTTTTGCACATCTGATTAATGAAAGGACTATTGGATATATCATCTCATAATAAATTATATTTCTCTGGTGTTTTCCTTGGTCATTTTTCAATCCTGTTTACATGTTGCCTTGTTCTACATAAATAATATGCTTCAGCTCCTAAATATTTACTTCTCAAATGTCCCCATGATGGCAAATGTAAAGATTATTGAGAGGCACAAAAGATCATATAATTTAAGGTAACTAGTGATTTATAGCATTGTTACCTCCCATCACGGAGGAAATGAGCCTTGAAACTGACTAATGTTTCTCTTTATTTTGTTTGTCGGAAACATTTATAACTTCCCCTGCAGACTTTTCAGAGCAACATTCTGTGATATTTTAAAATGATTCCTGAGCCATTATTTGATCTTAATTGCACTTGATTAGCACTCTCATTTCAGGGATGTTTTTAATTAGCCTAACTCCTTTAGATGTTACTTCTTATTAAAGTTTACTTTAATGCATTGCTGAAACAATTAAAGATCTGAGGTTGTAATTCTATGTGGGTCTACTCAGAAGGAAGGTGCAAGTTCACTGAGACTTAGTCCCAAAGAAATGCATATTGGACTACAGCCTATGAACAGGATTCAATGAAGTTGTTGTGTGAGGTTTGCTCTCCTCATGCCGTGTCCTCAATTCAGACTGGAAGGGAAAGGATGCAAAAGAGCATCTAAAGACTCTAAAAGAAAAAGTTAAAGGTAAAGGACCGCTGGAGAGTTAAGTCCAGTAAAGGCGACTATGGGGCTGTGGCACTCATCTCGCTTTCAGGCCGCAGGAGCCAGCGTTTGTCCACAGACAGCCTTCCAGGTCATGTGGCCAGCATGACTTCTGGCACAACAGAACACTGTAATGGAAACCAGAGTGCACAGAAACGCCATTTACCTTCCTGCTGCTGCAGTACCTATTTATCTACTTGCAGTGGTGTGCTTTTGAACTGCTAGGTTGGCAGACTCCAGAGTGGCACTGTGTCCTGATGTAGCTTCTTTCCATGCAGGAAAATGGGACCTCTCTGGCTACTGGTAGCTGTAGCTCCACCACAGCTTATGATGTCAGAGCAACTCATTTTAATAAAGTTTTGGAAAAGATAGCCAATATCCCTGTTGCTTTAATGGTAAGCTGTTGTTGTTGTTGTTGTTGTTGTTATTTCTCCTGAGAAACACGCCAAAATGCCTTCCTCATTTTTTCAGCCTGAGAATGCAGCTGCAAAACTGGGGAAACATTGCCTGGTTCTGCTTCAGTTAAAAGTTTATTCTTTCCATATTGCAGTCCTAATATGGTCTTCAGTGAAGTTCAACTCACTATCTACAACCCTTGGTTAAGATTGTAGGCCTCCATGGGGTGCTGTTAATATGAAATCAGATGTAATGCAATTTGTTGTGCTGGTCGGTGACCGTAATAAAGGATTGGTTGATTTAAATCAGAGGAGAGTTGCATGTACTGGATTCAAATACATACCAGTAGCTAAGATATAGTTTGACCCTCAAATTGCCACTCTGCGTTAACATTTAAGCTACTTATACAAGGAGTGAGAATTAGACAGTGTATGTTAATTCTTGGGTGGTCAGATTCAGAACTAAAATATTTTTTCCAAAAGTGAATCATCCTTTCAACTATTTAACCCTCCCTCCACTATATTTTCTATAGAAACTGTGCATCTTAACAAACTCATTAGCTGGTCTTCATAAATGCCAAAAGCCTTTCAGTAAGGATTGACACATTCGAAAAATGAATCTAGAAAGTCTCCTAATCAAAAGACTTATTAACAATGTTCACTTGCCAGTCTTTTTAATGAACTCCACATCCATTTTCATCTCCTATTGATAAAGTTAATGTATCCCAGAACATTGTCAGTAAATATTATGATCACATATCTTTAGACCATATATTTTCTGTCTTCACCTAACTGGTATATACAGAAAGCTAAACATTCTGCTTGATATATGAGCAGAAGATGACATGCTGTTTTTCCCTCCTGCGATAAAACATTATGGTTTGTTTATGTATTAATCCTTAAAAAGAAACAACTTTTTTTTACCCTCCAGATAACAAGTATTTGGAAACAAATTGAGAAACTGTGAGAAGCAAAATCCAGCTCTTAGTGCTTAATTACATTTTAGATTATATGTCAGTATTAACCCACATATTTGTCTTCCCAATGATATGGAAGACTGATTCCCAAGGAATCCAATACCTTGCTGTGTGACACCACAGAGTACTCTCACAAAGTGTCTTTGAAGGAAGCACATGATAGCATGCACTCCAACGTGTCCTTCAGGGTGCTCACGTCATCACCCCTCACAAATTGGTGCCCAATGAACCATCCCTCAAATCCTCAACATGTGTGCCAGCCCTACCCCACCCCTTGACTGGATGTGTAATTTAGTGCATATGAGAAGGTATCAATATATGACCATAGATGACTTTTGCCTTTATCTAGAGCTGTACATGTTTACATCAGGCCATTTCTCACACTTGAATGCATGGATGGTGGCAAAGACTGCTATTTTTTTTCCTCTGGATTTAGTCCCCTTCCCTCCACCGGCCCCTTTTTATAAATATGCATAAAATGGATTAGTAACATAATGAGCCCCACACAAAGTGAATGTCAAGTCCTGCTTGTGGGCTTCCCATAGGCATTTGGAGTACCACTGTGAGAACAGGATGCTGGACTAGATGGGACTTTGCCCCGATACAGCAGGCGCTCCTTATGTTCTCAGATTTGCCTTGCTATGAGGCAAATTACGTTTCAGAGGCAAGTGCCCCCTGGATGCAATGCAAGACATCCAACAGTCTTTAGATGCCAGCTTGCATCTGCCACCCTCAATCTCAAGTCTTCTAACAGTGTCACAGCGCTGACCTTTGCAAAGCGATTAGCAGCAAACAGCTTCCCCTCAGAAACCTCTCTGTAGTTCTAAACAGAAAACAGCAAGTTTTAAATTATGAGTATAGATTTCACTGTTATTAGCAGATGGGGAGATTGTAGACCTGACCACCTCACATTACACTTTAAAAATATCGGCACATGGTATTAAAATGGTGAAATAGGAAATCGGGTAAAGAAGTATTCGTTTGTTCTCCCCCCCCAAAAAAAAAACCCCCAACCGTTTATGCTTGAGGGCACAATGCACATCCTATTGAATGGTGAAGCTCCTGTTAACCTTTATAGGGTGGAACGCAAATTCAGGAGATAACTGTGTACTGAGAGGTCAATGGAACATGAAGGAAATGATTCCACCCTCATTATTTTGGCACTCAAAAATAATTTTACATCTTTCAGGTCAGACCTCCTCATAAAGATCTAGGATGCCTTGGAGTTAACCAGCAATATCACCAAGGCACTTATAATCCCAGCTTTTTTGGCTGAAAAAAATGGGCTGACCTTGGCACCATTAATGAGGATTAAAATAAACTCTGTTCAGAAGCTGAAAGGATATACTGGAGCAATGCAGGGGGGGGGGGATTTGTAAACTCCTTGGGGTCAGGAAAAGTTTTGTCCAGACCAGTTCAACAAAGAAAAATATAAACCACGAAAGAGTCTTTTTTAAAAAGACAGATGACAGATATTACAAAAAAACAAAGTAATCAATATCTTTTTATGTTCCATTTAGAAGAGAACCATTACTAAATAAGACTATC
Source organism: Lacerta agilis (assembly GCF_009819535.1). Taxonomy (NCBI): domain Eukaryota; kingdom Metazoa; phylum Chordata; class Lepidosauria; order Squamata; family Lacertidae; genus Lacerta; species Lacerta agilis. The sequence goes on along the minus strand of NC_046317.1, from coordinate 28,950,324 downwards.
ACTGCCAAAGTTTAAATGGCATTTTCCCTAATAGCGATTTGATATGTTTTATATTGAACTGCTGCTTTGGGTGTGGCCAAATTTTAAGGGTGGTCAGGTTGCAGAAACCTGCAATGCTCCTGTTCTGAAAATTATCCAGAACCTGGAGGATTTATTCTTTATATGCATCCTAGCCAAGTTCTTAAGCTTTGTAGGTTGTAAAATTGCAAGGAATCATTTTAGTTTCATCCCTCACCCCCCCCCCCAATCTGATCCCGAAGGAAATCCTCTGGTTTTGTGCATATTATTCGGACAGATTTCAAACCCACCCACTCCCACCTCTGAGGCTATTTGTACAATGTAAGAAAGGACGTAAGGGTATAATTTGTCAACTTCATGGAAACTACTGTCTTAAAGTGAGAGGTGGAGAAATCTGCCTTTTCTGATTCTCCCAAGTTTCTCATTTTCCCAAGCTTATATTCGGTTCTCTGCATTTTCATGATTTCCAAAAAGCATCTTAAAAAAAAAAATCTGTCAGCATTTCTCTGCTAATTTCTCTTAATAGCCACATTTTATACACTGGTTTGACTAACAGACACATTTCAGCAAGCAATGTCTCTCGATGTAATGCATTTTTAAAATATAATATTAATATGATTTCATTAATATAATCATTTTATGCACATTTTACCCTAGTATATGCACTGCAAAATTTGGAGAAATGTGGATTTTGAAGGATGGTTCTGCTACAGTTAATCTATATCTTACGAAAGTGCAGAAGATTTGTCTCTAAATGCAAACTGATTTGAATCCCTCTGCCTCCCTGTCACTACCTAATGCTGCCAAATCCGATTCAAACCTTAAGCATCACAAGTAGTTACTGTAAAAAGCCAGGTATTAAAAAAAACCCACAACCTTCACTATAATGGCTCAGCTAATTAGTACTGATCACAAGCCAATATTCTATGGAAGTGCTTATCACAGCTGCATTAAAATCAAACGAGTCCTTCAGAATTAATGTCCTTGCAATAAATATCAATGCAGTTAAGAATGATTAGGCCAGTGTTATAAAACGTTATGGGGGAGGAGAAGCAAGCGGAAAGAAATGAAGAGGGGAGGGCTTCTTCCAAAATAAAAAATGGTAGCAGCAGTGACATAGGTCCCCTATCTGGTCTGTGAGAGCCAGTGTGGTGTAGTGGTTAAGAGCGGTGAACTCATAATCTGGTGAACTGTCGGGGTATGGGTGCTGGAGCTCCTCGTGCACGGCCTTGGACTGGTTATGCACGAGGTACCAGTTGCGGGGAAAGCGGCCAGCGTTCCGCGTGCTTTTGAGCACGGTCGCCGGCCAAGCCTCACAGTCTGAAGGATGATGAGTAAGCCAATTGAAGACTCTGATGGTGTGTGAGTTCCTAGTTGCCTTCTTTAAAGAAAAGTTGCCTTGTGAAATAAAATATATACCCTGACTCTGAATAGACGGACCAGTTTAAAGAAATAAAAATTTTTACTTTACTCCCCCTTTAACCCCAAAGGAAGACAGACACCGGTTGTATCTTTAGTGGCTTCGGCAGAACCCGCGTAGGCTCGTCCCCTAAGCTAAGTTCTCCTAAGCTTAAAGACCCTGCGCGCCCAATCTTCCGCGAGGCTAACTAAATAAACTAAAACCGAAATATCTTCCGCGGGCCTATCCCTAGGCTAACCTAAAAGAACCTAACTAAAACTAAAACCGAATGATCTTCCGCGATCTAACTCTAACTAAAGAAAAACCCATCCAACCCGTCCAGCCCGCTCCTAGCCCCTTAAACTAAACTTGACTTCAACTAAAACCCAACTAAAAGACATAAACGAACTTCTCCCTAAGGACGTGCGGTCTCGTGCCTAAGCGGGGTGCCTCTGCCTTTTATTAGGGAACAAACGTGACATCATCATTAGTACTTTAACCAATAAAATCACTGTTGCTGCCCTCCAAAAGGGCGGGAAGCAAGTTTAACGCTCATTAACAACTTTGAACATGACCGGATCTACAAAATAAAGGCGGATTAATCTTGTAAATGAATCACACTATTCATTCATGCTTTCACTTTCACTTTTGCGCGCAATTATACCAAAAGTAGACCTTAAAAAACCCATAAAATAACCAATTAATTATGAATCCATGGCGGATCCGTGAAACGTATTCCGACATATCATCTTTCTTTTTTTGTTTTAAATTAAATTAATTTTGATTTAGTTATATAAAAAGGAAGGTTAGAAATATCATAAGCATTTATCTGACACAAACATTACCATTTGTTTAGATATAGAACTCGACATGAAAGGGCAGAGCATCAACAGTGCCAACAGTGTCCACATCAAAACTGTGATATAAACACTAGCAACACCATCAATATCCATCCCCTTCATCGGAGGAAATACTTGTACAATAATGTAGCAATAAAGTCATGAAAATAACAAACCACTAGCCGAACATAAAAAATGATCGATCCGATACACTATAAACCTTCTAGGCATATATAAATACTTCAATATGTAGTATAACACAACAAATCACCTCATAAGCATGTATACTTTCGCGTGCAGCGTAAAACAACAAATTACTCCCCAAACACAAGAGAGGACCTGATGCAGGTCCAAAATTAAGAATAACGGATAACGACTGCCCAAACATAAGAGAGGTCCCGATCCGGGACCCAAAATTAAAGTATAACTAGAGCTGGGGCTACATGGCCTACCCAGACCCCTCCCCCATTTTTTTTAAATTTTTTATTTGGAAACTAAGGAAAATGGATAAGGAAACATAAAAGGGTTGTGGCTCTGAGGCTACAGAATCGAGGGAACTTTAGATTCTGGACTTACCACAGCGACCACAGGTAACGGGGAACTAGGGTCCGATTCCAGAGAAGGGATTTAAGCCACCTATGTACAAGTGGTTTTCGCCACAAGAGGGGATTTAAGCTACCTATCTAAAGGTGTCCCAGCCAGGATGAGGATTTAAACCATCTACGCAAGGGTTTCCAGCGAAACGAGATGGGAATTAAACCAACTACATAAAGGTCTCCCATCAACAGCAGGAAACAGAGTGAAGGGAAAAGCTGGGAACCTGGTTTACTGCCAAAAGGTAGCATATAGAGGGGTATTCTTCAAAGAAAATAGGGGTACCAAAAGGGTAGGACGCCACCAGACTTGACACATATATCTTGAACAAATCCGAGAATGACCAATTCTTTGACCAAAGGAAATATTTCAAATAAGGCATATAAGTGTTACCACATTTTGAACTACAACTTTTGCAAGCACAACGTGGAGATTTAGGATTATTGAAATAAAACATATATGTATAAATATGTCTATGACTAGAACTGCACAAAGATGATGTTTTTAACCTTACATAAACATTTCCATATCATCAAAGTTGTGACGCTCTAAATGGAAACCATTTCAGAAAAGCTTTGCATATATAAACACCCATATCATTAATTACCAAGCTATATGGAAAACACATGTAATATGCGAGGCGGATATTTCAAGAAGCATACAAAGGCAAATATGCAATTTTTACAAATACAATATAAAGTACAAGACAGGTTTAGAACTGCAAAATGGTGTTGGAGAGGAGGATGAAGACGATGAATGAGTTGCCGGTCGTCTTCTTCTCCGACTACACATGACCATGTAGAAGAAATAGTCCTGGAACTCAGGAAAAGTTCATGGAGCTCAGGAAAGTACTGAAACATCGAGTTCTGAAGAAACAACGATACCTGTAGAAGAAAGGAGGTTAAGCAAGCAAATCAAGGTGATCTGCTAGTGAGTGCAGGTATGGGAATAACTGGAACAAATCTAGGCAGCCAGGAACCAGAGGCCGCCCAGAGGCAAACAAAAGGCCTAGGCAGTAGGAGGGTAAGGCAAACTGCCCAGAACTCAACTGGTGCTGTTAGTTGAGCACTTTTGAAGAATTGCTGCATTTGACACTGGAAACTAGTGCAGCCAAACAACGAGGTGGATATTCTCAACTTGGTTCCTTAGCTCTCCAAGGGCGCACACATCTGGCAGGCACCCAAACAGCCTTTTCTTCAAGGGCAACGGCAGCATACCCACGACCCCAAGTGATGAGTGGAACTGGTCCTCGCCATTCAATGTCAGGCAAGAGGCGATAAGAGACCAAAGGTCGAGGAAGCTGTTCTTCTTTCTTGAAGTGGAGATCCACTGGGGAATGAGGCTTGTTATGTGGAAAGAGAAGAAAACTTAAGGTGAACAGCACCTTTGCAACTGCCAAAGGGATCTCCGAGGCTGGAAGGTGACGTCCTGCGGTCTGTTTGTGGAGCAGAGTTTTGAAAGTGAGGTGTGTCCTTTCAATGAGAGCTTGGCCTGTCGAATTAAACGGAATCCCGTGGGATAGGGAAATATTCCATTGCACACAAAAGTCATTAAAGGCCTGAGAAGCATAGGCCGGGCCATTATCTGTTTTAATGGCTTGAGGTTTTCCCATAACTGAAAAGGTTCTCATGCAGTGCTGTATGACGTGCCTCGTAGTTTCTCCCTTCAGTGCTGTAGCCCAAATGAAACCTGAAAAGGTGTCCACTGTGACATGCAACTTAGACATTGGAGCAAGGGCTGGGACATGTGTCACATCCATCTGCCACAGCTGATTCGCCTCCGTGCCTCGAGGATTTACAGCGTCAAATGGCAAGCAGATAGGAGACTTGGAGCACGAAGGGCAGCATGAAATAATGTCCCTTGCTTGTGACATTGGAATGTTGAAGGTCTTGTGTAGAACCTTTGCTGATTGGTGGAAAGTTTCATGGCTTGTCACAGGATTGTCGAACAAGGAGAAAGCTAGAGTCCTGAGGGCAGCGTCTGCTACTGCATTTCCTTCCACCAGGAATCCTGGAAGGTTAGAATGAGAGCGCAAGTGTGCAGCAAAAAAGGGAAATGAACGTCTCTGTAGTAGTTCTTGAAGCTGTGCGAACAGATTAAAGAGATTTTCGTCCATGGACGGAGACAGATAAGCAACTGGAAGCGATGATAACAGTCTATATACATACTGAGAATCTACAACGAGGTTGAATGCTTCTGTAGTGAAAGTTTTAAAAGCGAGAATCACTGCTGCCAGTTCCGATCTTTGTGCTGAAAGTTGTTTCTCTGTAAACACAGTTTTCCATTGTCCATCCTCCTTCCATGCAAGGACACCATAGGAAGAGGAGCCATCTGTGAACAGAGTTTTTGCAGTGGGAATAGGCTGAAGCACCAACATGGATGAAAGGTGATAGTTTACTTGTTGCAACAAAGTGAATCTTTTGTCCTTAGGAGGATTATACAAGAATGAACCGACAAAATCTGCAATAGCAATTTGGAAACTATCTGAAAACTGAATCAAAGTTAGTACTTGTTCTTGAGAGAAAGGAAGGTAGATGGAAAGCAGATCATTTCCACTCAGGCGAATTGCACGGCCTCTGCACTTAACAAGGAGATCAGCAACAGCGTCCATACTGGGGTACACATTCCTTTGAGGCGTGTGCGAAAGATGAATCCACTCCACGATTGCCACCTTTGAGGAAGTATCCGGAACGTATAAGGCTGCTGTCGGCAATCTTGGTGTAGTGAAGATAGCACATGAAAGAGCGCAGTTGGCTGTTGGCACACGATCTACAGCTATTTGGTGCAGTTTTGTGTTTACCCCTTGTAAAGCAAGACGCATCTCAGAAGTGCATGGAATAACATCTGAAGGAGATGTATGTCCCTTAAGAGCAGAAAACAATGGCGAGAGTTCAGATGTTGGAACTGCTAGAGACTTTCGAGCCCAGTTTATCTGTCCCAAGAGATGCTGCAATTGTGTTAAGGTAAAGGACTCTGGGATGACTATGCTTGGCATCTCTGGCAGGGCTGTGTCTTGAAGCAGTCTGTGACCCAAGTAATGAAATGGAGCAGTGCGCTGTACCTTTTCTGGGGCAATACAAAGCCCAAAAGAGTTCAGGATGCGCGTAAGATGCTCAATATGATGCTCTGAGACCTTTTCTCCATGGATCAAGATGTCATCCATGTAATGACAAACTTCTAAGGCTGGATATTGTGCTCTGAAAGGCTGTAATGCTTTATCTACAAAGTTCTGGCAGAGAGTCGGCGAATTCACCATTCCTTGAGGGAGTACCTTCCAAGAGTATCTGGAAGCTGGTCTGGTGTTATTGAACACAGGTAGAGTGAAAGCGAACTTTTCTTGATCTGCAGGTGCCAGTGGAATGGTAAAGAAACAATCTTTAAGATCGATGATTGCAAGCTGATGGTTTCTAGGAATGAGGTTAGGGTTAGGAAGTCCACATTGAAGGGGACCCATTGGAACAATTCTTTCGTTGATTTTTCTCAGGTCTTGAAGCAAACGCCATTTTCCACTTTTCTTCTTGATGACGAAAATTGGAGTGTTCCAAGGGCTATTAGAGGGTTGCACACGATCCTGGTGTAGCAGCTCTTTGATTAGGGCCTCTGCTGCAGCGAGCTTTTCTGACGTCAGCGCCCATTGGTCGACCCATACAGGGGGTCCTTCCTTCCATGTGAGTGGAAGAGCATGTACTGGCGCTGATGCAAAGGCCCACATCAAAAATGCGTATGGACAACAGTTCTTGCTTTAGACAATAAGTCTCTACCCCAAAGGGTGATAGGCACATCCATAACAAGTGGACGGAGCTGCACCATGGAGCCTGAGTCTGACTGGAAGGTAATCGGATGCACACTCTGGTGGGCGGGTTCGAAACCTCCGACTCCGAAGACTTCCTGGGTGACAGTCGTTGCCCACTGGTCAGGCCAATCTTTTCTGGCGATCACTGTAACATCTGCGCCTGTATCAAGAAGACCCTTGATCTTTCGTCCACCCATTTCTAAGACGAGATGAGGGCGTTCTTCTGTAATCTTGATTAGCGCCATTGCTGCCTGAGGAGGCAAAGAGTCTACAGGAGCTGTAGGCGTAGAAGTAAGCAAATAGAGTCTGGCAATTTCCAAACCTTTTGTTAGGACACAAGGAACAGTTGAAAATCCTGGAATCAGCAACTGCGATGAATCTGTGATTCGAACTAGGCCTGCAGTCAGTGTGACTGTGGCAGGGAGGCGATCCATCCTAGGCAGGATAAGGCAAATTGAGGTGTCTGGGAATGGACCACGAATGGATGTTGGCAATTGCTGAGCAAACCATGGATTTGAAAAGTAACAGTCCTCTGTTAAGAAGAGTGGTATACCTGGGACAGAAGATTCTTCTTGTTCTTCGTTGGCAGTGTTTGAAGATATCTTTTTGGCTTCGGGTTTTTTGCACTGCTGAAGTTGGCAACTCTGAAGCTGCTTGGCGTTGAGTTGGCAAACTTGAGGTTCCTCCGTTGGTAAAAGTTGCTGATGCTGTTGAACCCGTTGGCATTCAGTCAGTTGTGCATCAAACTGGCAGGATGGAACTTCTTCTTTGACACGAGGCAGTAGAAGTTGTTGTTCCTGATAGTTGTTTGGTTGTGGCGGGCTGAGCTTAAAAGCTGGAGGTGACACAAAGGTGTGGACATTGTTAACTGGAGTGATGTTTAAGCTTCCACAAGAGGGAGCTGGCCCACTCACTTGCATTCTTTGGCCACACGGAAAGTGATCATCAGCTGGGTTGCAACTTGAACACTGCTGTTTCATCAAGGGCAAATGTCCTTCAATGACAGATTGACCTTGATTTGAAGATGAATAAAGCTCAGGAGTTGCGAGATTGATCTCAGTAGGATGTCTTCTCAACGTTGAAGGCAATTCTGCGATCAGAGGCTTGACTGTGATTGCTTGCTGTGAAGCAGGATCAACATCAGCAGGAACTGAAGGGCGGTCAGCAGAAGGTGAACTGAATGCTGTGTTCTCTACTGGAACCCTTTGAATAGGTAAGGCAGATGATGAAACCTCTGGAACCTGAATGCTTGATGAGGTCACATCTTTTCTCTGGACATCTGAAGAGTAGATATCTCTCTGGATCACTCTTTTTTCCTGATGACCTGGATAAGGAGTAGCGTTGTTCACCTTTCTGGGATGGTTGACCTTCATGATGTTCTTGAACTTGCACCCTATTGTTTTACCGGGGCCGGGGCGCGGCCCGCAGAACCGTTTCCCTGAACTGGAGATGAGGTAGGTGATGTGTTTTGTGGATTCAAGCGACAATCATTCGCCCAATGAAATCCTTTCTGACAGATGGGACATCTCTCTGGTGGCTTGGCAGAAGGCCTTGGCGTTGTTGTGCACTGCGACCGGAAATGCCCATCGCCTCCACACCCATAGCACTTCTTGACTGGCGTAGAGCTGTCTTGACGTGGCATCTGTACCGCAGCTGCCAAGAGCTGTGCTTTGTAGGAGTGGGTACCGACATTCTGGCAGACGCGTAGCATCTCAGTCAATGTGGCATCTGGACGAGCTGCAACTGCTGTTAGGGCATTCTTGCAGTCATCATTGGCATTTTCAAAGGCAAGTTGTTTTGTCAGCATGTTTCTGGCATGACGATCTTCTATCTGGCGTTCCACTGCAACAATCAGGCGATCCACGAAGTCCCCATAAGGTTCTTTTGGACCTTGCCTAACTGCAGCGAATCCTGATACTGAGCTAGCATCTGTGCGATTGGGTAGTCTGCGCCAAGCTTTGACTACAATGTCTGCTATGGTGACAAGTGCAGCATCAGGTATGGCTAGCTGTTGATTGAGATTGGAGTAATGTCCTGATCCTGTGAGCATATCTTCTGTGGCAAGTGGCGTTGCACGTCTGGCTGCTACTTCTTTCCACTCTTGCAGGCACAGAAGAGCATCTGTAGGCGACAGGAAGGTGCGAAGAATCAACTTCCAATCAGATGGCAGAAGTCTACTAGTGGACAGTCCTTCAAGTAAACTTCTAGTATAAGGAGCTTGAAGTCCATTTTCGCGTATGGCTTTTCGCAGTTCACGTAGTGTTTCAAAAGGAATGGCTTGATATCTTGCAGGTTGTCCTCCATTAGCACGAATCACTGGAAAGATGTGCATTGGATCGGCACCAAAGTCTATTTGTCCCAAAGCTGCTTCCAAAGCTTGGGTTCTGCAGATGGGCTGCATTGCTGTAGGGTCTGTAGGTGGCATCAGTGAGTTTAAATCTTCTTGATGCTTTCCAAATGATGAGCCACTAGATGGTGCTAAAGAGTCTTTGACATCTGGATGCCTTGAAGATGGCTGACTATGAAGACAAGATGGCTGACTTGAAGTTGGATGAAGACAAGATGGCTGACTTGAAGTTGGATGAAGACAAGATGGCTGACTTGAAGTTGGATGAAGACAAGATGGCTGACTTGAAGTTGGAGCATAAGGTTGTTGGCTCTGTACTGCAAGTCCTGGCATCTGGATCATCATTGTTTGGCTTTGCTCTTGTCTTGGAATCTGCATTGGCATTGGAGGTGCTGAAGGGTTGGTAAATTGCTGTTGTGCTGCTTGCATTGAAGCTTGGATTGCTGTTGATTGGAAATCAGCTTGCTGCAAAACTGGAGCTGCTGGCTTGAGCGCGGCCTGCAGGGCAGCAGGGTTTGCTGGCAAAAAGGCTGCTTGCTGCTGCTGCTGCTGGATCGCTGGCAAAAGCGCGGCTTGCGATGGAGGAAGCGGGACCGTTGCTTGGAGCGAGGTCCGCGGCTGCTGCTGACTTGAAATCGCTGGCTGGTAAAAGGCCTGCGATGACTGCTGAGCGACTGGCGGTGGGGCAGTCCGCGGCGGGGCTTGAAAGGCCGACGGCGTCTGCTGCACCGGCACAGGCGGCAATGAATCTGGCAATGACAAATTGGACAAGGGCGAGTGCGTGTACGACAACGGGGCCTGAACTGGCTGCTGCGAGGGGGCCGAAAATGGCACAACCGCAAGCGGCAGCACAGGGGCACTATTAAAAGCAGTATTTCCCAAATTCACTGTTCCATTAAGCAAAACATTTCTTGGAGCGATTTGTTGAAAGCAGTTTCTTACTTTGCTCCATACTAATTGTACAGGAATTCCGATTTTCGGGTTGGCCATAAATTCTAACCCGATCCTTTCCCATGAGGCTAAATCTTTCGTTCCCTCCTTAGGGACCCAGGGACAAATTTCCCCAATGGTTTTAACTAAAAGCTCTACTTCTGATTCAGAGACAGGGTGACCATTTCTTTTCAAAAGGTACAATAAATCTTCAAAAAATTTTACTTGAGCAGTTGAGAGTGAGGAGCCCATTTTTTAAACACTTTTCCAAAACTTATCCTCCCCCACCCGTAGGCTTCTACTAGGGGACACCGGTTCTACCCGTAGGCTTTAACCGAAAACCCTGGCACCCGTAGGCTTTAGCCAGAAAACCTCCGCCCCCACCCGTGGGCTTCTACTAGGGGCTACCGGCCCTACCCGTAGGCTTTGACCGAAAAACCTGGCACCCGTAGGCTTTAGCCAGAAAACCTTTCCCTCCCACCCGTAGGCTTTTTCGGGAGACACCGGCCCTACCCGTAGGCTTTGACCGAAAACCCTGGCACCCGTAGGCTTTTGCCAGACCCTGGCACCCGTAGGCTTTTGCCAGAACCCTTCCCACCCGTAGGCTTTAGGGAAGACCTTACTCTGCCCGTAGGCTTACACTAAACTCCTTGCCGCTCTACCCGGGGACCCCTTGGGGCAAATTATACGCGCGCGACTTCTATTTACACTACTTTGGGTAAGCGGTGGATTTGCGCTACTGCAGCGAAATCCTGGATAAACCGGGCCGTTATACCTCACCTCTCAATGTCTGTTTCCGAGCCACTTCCGATATGTTGCCTTTAACCGGAGTCTTCGTGGAAGCGATTTTTGACTACGCTTTGCCTCACACGGGGCACCACTTGTCGGGGTATGGGTGCTGGAGCTCCTCGTGCACGGCCTTGGACTGGTTATGCACGAGGTACCAGTTGCGGGGAAAGCGGCCAGCGTTCCGCGTGCTTTTGAGCACGGTCGCCGGCCAAGCCTCACAGTCTGAAGGATGATGAGTAAGCCAATTGAAGACTCTGATGGTGTGTGAGTTCCTAGTTGCCTTCTTTAAAGAAAAGTTGCCTCGTGAAATAAAATATATACCCTGACTCTGAATAGACGGACCAGTTTAAAGAAATAAAATTTTTTACTTTACTCCCCCTTTAACCCCAAAGGAAGACAGACACCGGTTGTATCTTTAGTGGCTTCGGCAGAACCCGCGTAGGCTCGTCCCCTAAGCTAAGTTCTCCTAAGCTTAAAGACCCTGCGCGCCCAATCTTCCGCGAGGCTAACTAAATAAACTAAAACCGAAATATCTTCCGCGGGCCTATCCCTAGGCTAACCTAAAAGAACCTAACTAAAACTAAAACCGAATGATCTTCCGCGATCTAACTCTAACTAAAGAAAAACCCATCCAACCCGTCCAGCCCGCTCCTAGCCCCTTAAACTAAACTTGACTTCAACTAAAACCCAACTAAAAGACATAAACGAACTTCTCCCTAAGGACGTGCGGTCTCGTGCCTAAGCGGGGTGCCTCTGCCTTTTATTAGGGAACAAACGTGACATCATCATTAGTACTTTAACCAATAAAATCACTGTTGCTGCCCTCCAAAAGGGCGGGAAGCAAGTTTAACGCTCATTAACAACTTTGAACATGACCGGATCTACAAAATAAAGGCGGATTAATCTTGTAAATGAATCACACTATTCATTCATGCTTTCACTTTCACTTTTGCGCGCAATTATACCAAAAGTAGACCTTAAAAAACCCATAAAATAACCAATTAATTATGAATCCATGGCGGATCCGTGAAACGTATTCCGACAGTGAACCAGGTTTGATTCCCTGCTCCTCCATATGCAGCTGCTGGGTGACCTTGGGCCAGTCATACTTCTTTGAAGTCTCTCAGCCCCACTCACCTCACAGAATGTTTGTTGTGGGGGAGGAAGGGAAAGGAGAATGTTAGCCGCTTTGAGAATCCTTAGGGTAGTGATAAAGCGGGATATCAAATCCAAATTCTTCTTCTTCTTCTTCTTCTTCTTCTTCTTCTTCTTCTTCTTCTTCTTCTTCTTCTTCTTTGCTCATTATCAGCAGGTGAGTTGGCTAAAGCTGCTGTAAAATTGTGGGTGCTACCAAAGGTGTGCATATTTTTTTAAAAAGATCAAAATATGTGGTTTACCTACTGAAAATACTTGATCGAAATAAATAAATGAGAAACCCATGGACCCATCATGAGAACCAGGGCTAATAGTTTCATAGGAGTCAAGGCACAAAGTAGTTGTCTATTAATTCTCATGCAATTTGGTTTTATGTTTTTAAGCGTTGGGAAAGCAGTAAGCCACGTTATGCAAAACTCCACAACAAGATAAATGTTCATTTAGCGGGATTCATATACCATTAAATCACCAAAACCTCTACATAAAGCATACATTAATCCTTTACATAAAATATACATTGAAGTCACTCATACAACCAGTTTCTGAAAACAAGTCAGACTAGAAAAAAAATCCAAAATAAAATCAAAATACATTATAAAATAAAAGAATATCTTAAAACACATGTCAGGTCTACACATCTGGGTAGTCTTGCTGAAACAAACAAACAAAATCTTAGTAGGCTCTGAAAAGAGTACAGTGAAGGCACCTGCCTAATATCATTCTATTTTCTATTATGTAATGCATTCCCCAAATGATTACGATCTTGAGATTTTATCTCCTTATATGCAACAATATTTGGCATTTTTGCACCAGGAAAGGCGGGTGGTTATATTTGAGTCAGTTGTTCCTAGCATTAGATGCAGTAAGGTAAGAGGCACTCGTGAAGACAGCTATATTCTGATTAAGTAAATGCAACGTTATTCAAGCAAGCCTTATTGTGCTCAGCTGCTTTGTTTTTTAATGCAGTGTACGATGACCCATATAGGAACATATTCTCAGGGCAAGCATAAAACAGCTACTCAGGTTCATGCTGACAACATAAATCTGAACATCTTTAATTCAACCTCATGGCGTCTAGGTCACTTCACTACTGAGCGATGCATATTTAAGTACACGGGCTTCGGGAACCTGCTTAGATCAAACAAATGAGATGTGAATTTTCTCACACAAGAAGTCTTGAATGAAAAGTTTTGACCTGTGTAGTTATATAATGATTGGCACATGTTAAATATCTCACCTCTTAAAAAAAAAAAAATCCAAACACAAAGATCAATATATCTTACCCTCTCTTGTATATAATACAGGAATAAATTAAACATTTTTATCACCGGTATTATTAACTTCTAAGCACCGACAGAAACACCCATGCTTGTATCAGATGCCTACTGTGATGAATGGTCATCATAAAGGTGCAATTTAAGGTGCTCACTGGAGACAGAATGTGAAACGGGCGACTGTCTCTAACTGAGGCAGCACTGACAATTTCACCATCAGTTATTTAAACCACACAGCTTGCTAGAAGTGATTGCTCAAGAGCAGTTGGTCTGTGGCTCTCAGTAAAGATTGAACAGCCTTTCAGAAAGAAGACAGCTGGAACATAAAGGGTGAAAAGAAATATGAAGATAATAAAAGATATGAAGATCCCATACCAGGTTATCCAGAAATCAGGACTAGGTGGGAGCAGTTGCAGCAAACCAAGATCAACCTATGAACACTTGGAGATGAGCCCCATTGAACACAGTTGTGTGATCTCACTTGGAGGGCCTAGATTTTCAGGAGAGAAGGTTTAAAAGCTAGACTGATGAGGCTTTCTTGCCCACTACCACCTGCTGAAGAAGACCAGCGTGGATAGCAGCTGAACCTAGCAGGAGTTTGTTCCATTTCAGCACGTTGCTACATGTGCTGGTGCACTGAGAAACCCGCACTTTTAAAGCACCTTTTCTCATCTTTTTAGATGGCCAAGCACTTTGTTGCAACATTTGGAGGAATGTGGCCTTTAAAGGATTGCTATGTTCAGATCTGCACATTATTTTGAGAATTGTGGATCAGGTCTGCTTGTCACAGAGATGTGGTCAGTTTATATCAGAATCCACAAATCTACATCATCAGCTGGTCAGACAACTCACATTGGGGTTCACCTCAGCTTGCTGCAGTTACTGGATGATCTCCAAAGGCAGCCCTATGCAGAGCATATTCCAGAAATATGGCCTTTATGCAACAAAACCTTGTTAACAGTACTTCTGGGAATGTGCCATTTTCTGAGTTTTTAAAAATTAGACTTTGTGTACAATGTGTCAGCAGTTTACAACATTCAGGACATGGACAAAAAACCTACTCTAGTCAACTAGACTGCATGGTTTAGCACCCTTAACAGACAATCAATGGGGCAAAAGTTGAAAAAAACTTATCTGTAGTTAGCCTGGTCAGCACATATACAGAAGCTGGTTTTCAGCTCCAAACTAGAGAATAATGCCTGTGCAAAATGCAAATATCAACCATCTGGATCATATGCAAAAGAAAGAAAAAATGGCCCTCTGGAAAATCGTTCCAAGAGCTATAAATTCTTTGACAGGCCCAGTAGCTCTCCTGAAGCTTCCCCTCCCTTGTTCTTCTCTACTTAATGTGACCAAGGTCACTTCTCAGTTGGATTTGCTAATTTTCCATGTAGGTTTTTAGGCAGAAATATTTGGCGATGCCTTGCAAACCCCCCCCCCCCAAAAAAAACCCACTTAGCTCTTCCTGCATCATAAGGGCATGTTGCAGCACTTAACAGACCTCCTCATCCCTGCCTCCTCCCCCCCATCAGGACTAGCGACTTTGCAGATAAAGTGGGCTACATGGTATCAGAGGGGAAAGCCACAGCTGCTAACCTGGTTCACTTGGAAGTCCCATAATCTGTGGCAACTGCCATTCTTTGGCTTCTATGAAGACCAAGTCATCTAAGCATTTCTATTAACACTTAAAAAGGAAAAGGCATTAAGACAGAGAGTGGTGCTTCCTTCTTCATTTTGTCTACATAGATGTCAGCAGAGGTCTTCCCATCGTACGCTGTCCACCATGTGCATTGTCCCTTCCCAAGAAATGGCCGTTTTTACACACCCCACTCAGGCAGCCTGTACTTTACAGCATGAATTATTAACCCTGTTCACATCAAACTGTCCTAAATTATATTGCACTCAGGCAGGATTTTGGTCAGTGTCAGTTAGAATATACTTTATGCAATTTTAAACCCATGGCTACATGTTACAAGCAACAATAAAAAGGAATGCTGCAGGCAGAAACTGCTTTGGCTTCTTATGAAACACTTTATCCCCACAATGAGTATATGGCGTTTAAAAAAAAAAGTATTCAGCTGGATTCTTCTAATATACAAAGCAACTTTAACTCTTAATTCCTTTCTTTTCCTCTGTTAGGGATAGGGCCCAGTATAATGAAACACACACACACACACACACACACACACACACACACACACGTTGCACAGGAGACTCCATAAATGCTGAGCAGCATGAGCAAAAGTTTGATCTCCAGACAGTATGTTCATCCAGGAATTCCTTATGCAACCACTTTGGCGGATTAGTACTGTGTTGTAAGCTTGTGAAATAATACCCCAAAAAATAGAAGCACCACGGTCAACATTCCTCTGCAGGCTCCTCCATCATCTACAGCCACCCTGCCAAGATGGAAGTGCTAAAACCTTAAGCCAAGGAGTACTTGCCTTGTGCTTTATTTACAAGGTGAGCATTATCCCCACCTCCCTTTTGCATTCTAACTAAGACGTCTGAACACGTATCAATAGATTTCTTTGTAATTTTCACTAAAAAAAATCCTCCCCACCACCACCACCATCCCACCTCCTTTCTCAGGTAGTAGGTGTTGAAAAATTTGAATCAGAATGTGGCGGCTCATGGCTCCCAAACAGCAGGAGCTGAGCTTTAATTGCTTGGAAATACATTTTCACAGCTGATCCTGAAGAACGGGGGTGGGGGGGAGGGAGTTTGCATGTCAAGAGGCTCTAAACTAATCATTTAACCATAACATACCCCACCCTGCACCAAGGCACAGAATAACTGTTAACAGCTTGAAGCTGTTAGAAATACACCAATAGGGTGGTTTCCTTCGTCATGCTCCCACTAATGCAAGTCTGAATAAATTAAGAGAGAGAAAAATGTTTTCGGCCTGCCAGGCTGAATGACAACAATGGTTCAGAATGCATTATACTGCCCACTGTTCATTAAGGTGGCAATCCTGAAGTTGCACAAATATTAATCCATTTGCCTGCACAAACTTAAGGGCTCTTTGTTAGATCTGGTTACACTCAAGAGACAGAGGTCTGATTTCTGGCACTCGAGAGCAGGCCAAGAATTGTATTAACAATTAGCCATTAGTCACTAGATCTCAATCTACCACAACAGAAGGTCATTTCCCCTCTCCCTCAGGGTGCGGGAGAATTACATTTCTGGAAGGGCAGAAAAGTGTTGATCCTCTGGAAATCAGAAAAGAAATAAATGCAGATCTGAAGCTTTGTTGCTGCCTTTTAAAAACAAAATTGTACGACTAGAAGGACAAGAAAGCCATTAGTGGAAATGTCAAATTGCTGATTTTTTTTTTTTAAAAAATACTCTCAGCTCTGGGAAACAGCTATGAAGAGGTGTTGAAAGAATCCAGGAGCTTTTGCATGTGCCCCCCCCCTTTTCTTTTTTGGCTATTGCCACAATAGTAACAAATAGCAGGAGCCACATCAGCATTGCCCAGTGAAGTTACATCAGTACTTGAAGGCTTGAAGTCTACTGCTGATCTCAATGCACTTCCAGGGTGCTTGTAGTTGAGCTAGCTGAAGCCTGAACCAGATCAAAGATTCTGTCTATTAAACTGCATCTTATTAAACTCAGTGAAAAACCTGTTGCCCAGATTTTAGCTGTGATGGCTGTACACATCCCACCATTTTGGTCCTCTGAATGAATGAATGAATGAGTAGAAGGCCTAATGGACCAATTATAATTGTAATGGACAATATACATTTTAGGACAAACATTATAGATAAGCCCTAAATTAACCTTCTTAAAGGTTAATTAGCATTTTGTAACTTTTAGGAATTCTTCAAGACAGTTTTGGAATTAAAAATGCAACACATGGGGATTGAACACATTTCGATAGTTCTGTGCTTTATATCATGCACCTGGATTTCCCTTCTATTCAAGTTGTTTAAATCTACTATGAAAATTCAAAAATGTATTAGCAGCTTTTTTTAAAAAAAGAAAAAGGTTACAAGTGAAAACAAAGAGCACTCTAATCATTGGTTCAGTAAACCCTTATGTTGATTTAAGTCAGGGAAAGGGAGGTAGAATGTAGCAGTTCATTAGCTGCAGTTTCTATAATATGAAATGCTGGTGTACTTCACAGGGAATCAGCTGCCTTTTTTGTGAACTCATCAAAGGCCTAGGTAGAAAAGGTATGGTGGCTTTGTTAAAGACTCTAATCTATAATGAAGAAAGAGGGAGGACATGTCAGCTGAGACAGCAGATTGCATTTCAGATCAGTCCATCACTTTCTAATGGACTTTAGCAGTTCCTGATGAGATTATAAAAGCAGCTTCAAAAGTTTGAGAATCAATATACAAAGGTAGTTTTCCTTGGAAACAAGAGGAGGGATGAATAAAGGGTAGCAGGATGGGGTATACAACCCGATTGATCTCCCCAGTCATCAATTGACAAATAGTTGAATGTACAGGGGTCAAAGGTTGGCTGTTGGGAGTATATGCCATGGGACTGTTGGAGGTTTTAAAAAAAGTGTATTATTGATGCTATTGTAGGCACGATCAGTCTGTCAAAAATCATTAGCATTGCCATTTCTATCAAATGAGTACTAAGGCCAGGGGGGTTTTCTTTTATGTTTTTTTTTTAATGGGAATGTTCAATTTACAATCATCATTAGTAATCCTTTAAAGGAATGAATTTTATACTGAATTTTTCCAACTGTTTTTATTTTCCCTGTTATAGTTCAAGGTGAAATGCAGGCCTGGAAAATGGAATCAATGGAGCTTTTACAACTTCTTTTCTGGAAAACTAAGAAAGATTGAGAGGGCAGCAGCAGGGGGATCTTGGAAGCACCATTGTGGCAGAGGCAAAAATGTCCAGAGTAACCTTTGGAGTTGATTGGCATGAAGAAAGAGGGATTTGGGTTTTCCTAGGGCACAGGTAGCTGTATTCACCTCAAAGGATGGGCAGCCTGAGGCTGGTACTGCCTATGACTCGCTCCATTCTGAAATGCATTGGCTATGAGGAGAAAGAATCAGACAGCAGTTGATGTCATGCTAAGAGGCAGCGCAGGGTCATCAAACTGGAACGAAGGCAGGATGTAAGCTTTTTCAGTTATTATCTGTTTATTTCGGACATTGATATTTCATTTTTTAATCCCAATGGTGGTTTTTTTTCTAGCTGAAACTCACTGGAACTCAGTTTCAGCACCTCCCAGGTGGTCACCATTGCCATTATATGACAACATGGGAAGCGTTCATGGTGAGTTCCAGCACCTCTTTTTCTAGAAAAATAGCACTGCCTAATGTCAATTGGTGAGGGCTGTCACCAAGCTTACAGCTAACTTAACCAGATGCAGAGAACAGAGAATTTTTCAAACCCCCCCCAATAATAGCACCCCTAATTTGGCTGTCTTTATCTCCAGGGAAAGAGAGTTCCACAGATAGGCTGCACTATAATCTCTAGATCTGCAATATCAGGAACTTTTATTGCCCAGGCAAGCACATTTTGTGGCCCACAAGTGCAGTGAAATAACTGAGACAGAACACTGGTGTTGAGTGAAAATCAAGCCAATTTTTTAGTGACTAACAGCAAGTAAACAGAGTTGGGATGGCAGCAGAGCAAGGATCTGTTTCTCATTCCATTCAGCCCTTGCTGATGGGGTGGCATTCTCTCCATGGGAATCACACAGCATTGAAACTTGGTGTGGTGTAAGCCAAGCACCCAGGATCTCACTGGGTGACTGGAGTTAGAGGTTCCAGCCAGCCAGAGGCCCCAGCGTAAGCTTAGGGTGTGCCTTACTCAAGCATCCTCTCGGGCCCCTTATGGACCCTGCTTGACTATCTTGATGAACACCATTTCTGCCTGAATATGCAACAAATTCTTACAAATACCTAATGTAAAGAGGCATTTTACTGAGGGGGAGGTGAGGGGGGTGGGGGGACCCAACCAGGAGCCAGCTGAGAAGAAACAATGCCTTTGGGGCCCTGTCAACCAGTGACCCAAGTAGCTTTGTGAGATTCTTAACACTGTGTGTGGGGCGGGGAGGGGGGAATTCACGGGGCAAAATAGCTCTGAACCCTCATGGGTGATGTCTCAACATCTACTCCTTTTCACAAGATCCCACAGGGTGATAGCTATCCTGCAAGATCTCATCAGAGCACAGGCGGATTTGGGAAAGTGTGAATGGTGTGGCCACATGGGCATGCAGCCGAGAAGGGGTGCCTTTTCAAAGCCTGACAGGGTCCTAGAGTCCTCCTTCCTCCTTCCCAAAACTGGGCAAGTGCTTACTGGGCTTTAGGGAGGAGGTAGACGTGCATTAGGACCCTGCCAGAGCCTCATGCCTCCTTCCCAAAGCCCGGCTTCGGCCAGCACTACAAGGTCTGTGGGGAGGGCATCAAACAGCCTCACACCCAGCAGCATATTTCCAAGCTGCACCCCTGAGGAGAGCACATTGGCAAGTTGTGACTCTGCCTCCCACTGCTTTCTCAACCATGCACCACTGGGCAAAGTCAACCTGTGTGCACAGGTAGCATCCAGATCGAGGCTTCCGACTGCAGTTAAGTTGTATTCATAAAGTTATGACCCTGTTCTCCCCAACTATGGCTTTGTGGCTTAATTTGGGTTTAGGAACAATGCAGCCACTCACACTTATCAAGCATCTTTTGTACCCAGGCGGAAGATGGAGTGAGGATAAAGAGCTCTGCACAAGCAGAAATCAACCCATTTATCACAAAGTCTGTAAAGATTTCTGAGCGAGCACTTGGAGAGTGGCAGCCTTTGCATTTGTGCAGATCCAGGCCCAGGCCCAGAGTCCCATGGAGCTTTAGTTCACAGAAATTATGGTTTAAAGAAAAACACTCTGGGCTTTCAGAAGAAACTAAAATTAATCTGAACTGTCTTTATAGCAACAGAGATGTAAACAACAGACATTCAGAGATTTGTATCCTTTTCACCTTTAATTATATCCCATGTGACTTCACCTGACTTTTCTCCCAGCAAAATCAGCAACACCTATTTTATCTCTCTGGGCACCTGAAAGGGACCTGCCATTTTAAAAAAATATTATTGCTTTCATTTTTAAAAAACAAAACAAAACAAAAATAATCTTTCCTTTAAAAGACCTTGAAAAATAATGAATGTGCTTGTTTTTTGATAGAGCCCTCATTAGTACTCCTACGTCTGAGGAATACTAATTCTACACAGATAAAACATCTCTGTTAACAGTATTTTCCTGTTGAAACTTGCAGGTTGTAGCTTGAACGAAAGGAGTTTGCATTAATCTGCGCTTTCAAGACCCTTCCTTAGGAATTGTGTTCCAAAGAATAAAAACAACCTGCATTTATTTATACGCACTTTGAGGAAGTTACATAATGTTGAGTCACAATCCGGTAAGATGCTGTTGTATGTTTGTGCTGCTTTAAATACAATAATTTATTTTAAACCTTCAACTCATGCACATTTGCCATGTGTTTCTATCCCCGATGATGTCAAGGATTAAAAAAAACGAAGTTGACAAATAAGAGTGAACTCTTTGATGTTTCAGTGTTTGTGGAGGGAAAGGAGATCAAATGTGGGTTTCCCAGTGTTTAATAAGTCTTGACTTTGCCTCCCGACAGATTACATCTGTATCTTCAGTCCGCTTGGTTCATTTGATGGACAGATGCATGTCATGCAATACCTGATGAGAAACCAGTGATTCTGCTTTGGGCCCGCTCTGCTCTGAGCTGTCAGACGCATCATTTCTCTGGGGCCTCTTTCGTCTTGCTGTGCATCAGAGCAAAATAATATTTTATTGTTCAAGGTAATTAATAATTCATCAAAAGACACCCAAAAAAGAGAAAAAGACAGCACATACACAAATACAGATATAAATCTTATTAAGGTTCCTTGGATAAAGTTGCCGGGCTCTTTTTTGCATTTAAGAATTTTCCGCCCTGTATTATATCATCCAATATTGGAATGAGCTGGGGAGGGCGGGTGGTGGTGGAATGTAATATAAAAATTTGATAAATTGCTTTCTGTCTGTAAATGAGAAAACAGACTTGTAAAATGTGAAATGAACCATTCTGGCAAAGTAGAATTTGAGCTTAGAGTGTAAACAGTTGAGTTAATGGCTAGGGTATCTCAGAGTCTCAGAAGCCACGGTACACAGGGAGGGTGAAACTGAGGTTATGGAGGCACTATCAATATTTTACATTGAACATCCTTACAGGCCGTAATTAGACAGATTACCTGTTATGCATGGCGTAGTGTGCTGAACAGTTTTAAACTGGCTTGTCCTCAAGGCAAATGGAAGGCAAAGTCAAAAAGAATTACGCTCGACACAAATAACACTGAATGTTCTATTAATGGCTCCGGCAAAAAATGAAACCTTCCCAGCCAATGCTGTATTTAATTTTTAACTCCATTGACTACAAAAGAGTTTGTTAAATATTTACTGGCCACTTGAATTTATGTACCCAACCAGTCCCACCCACTTCTTCATATATATATATATAACCAGTGACAGGATTATAAATTGTTGGCATAAACCATAACAAAGCCTTACGTTGCAGTCGCTTGAACTTAAATGTGAACTCTGGGGTTCTGCTCTGTTATTCTTTGCATCTCAAAATATCAGGGCTCTGGCTCAAAGCAGAGATTTATGTGCATTTGGATGCATTCGGATTTATATGCATTCGGGTCTTGAGCATGCTGTGGTTTGTCTGCATGGGCAAAGGAATGTGAGACTGCTGGGGAGTTTTGTGCTCGTGTTGATCCTCCCACATTCAGAGCAGAAGACTGTGCATTTTCTGTCCACAAGGACTGATGAACCACTTGTCAACAAAGATGCAAATACAAATTTTAGCCAGTGTAATAGATTTTATTTTTTATTTTTTTAAAAAAAGATGCAAACACAAATTTCAATCAGTGTAATAGATTTTTTTAAAAAAGATTATTATTATTATTATTATTATTATTATTATTATTTCATTTTATAATATATCTAAAACAGAAAGAAGAATTATAACAAAAGACAAAAATTAAAAGATGAAAAATTTAAAAAGAGGCATGTGAAATGAGTAGTTGCACATGAGTTAATACAATGTTGATAATTTTTACCTGGACAGGCAGAGTATTATTATTATTAGCATCATTCTCATCCTCATTCTCATTATTACATCATCAAGTATTGTTCCAGATTTGCCCAGTTTGTGACAAGGGTTGTCTTGAAAATGATAGTTCCACTGCATATGACATAAAGGAATGACAAATCATAAAAAAAGTGTCCGGAGTTACTACTCCTTGTTGAAATCTCAAATTATGCATAATTTTCTCCATTATAGCTATAAGCCAGAGTGGGTGGTCCAAGATTACGGGCTGTTTTACACCAGTACGAGAACAAAACCCCATTGTGCAATTTTTTCTAGAAAAAGAGGTTCTGAAACTCTTCTCTTATAAAGACAATGTCGCTCACCTGCGAGGTGTCAGAACTGAGTTCAAGTGAGCTTTGGCTGAAAAAAAAGCCCTGGGTTCAGAAAGCAATGCAGATTAAGCAAAACAGATTTGAAAGCCTTCAGAACAAAAAAGCTGCCATATTACAAAACACTGTGGGCAACCTAGCTTTCCACGACAGCCATCATTCAATTCATTCAATTTTCATGACGTGTATTTCAATATTCTCATGGTTCTCTTATGTTTGTTTCTGTTGCCCACCACTGTAGATGAAGGGAAAATATTCGGCGCCATTTCCAGTGACTGGTGAGAAATAACACCTCGTGTCTGGTGTTTTTAATGACTATGAAAGTAGAAAGAAACAAAACAGCACATCAGAAAGGGTTCTTCCAGATGACCTGTTTCTTGAGCATCCCTCCTAATTTTCTTTCAGAAAGACTGTGCCCAATTCATACCATGTCCACTCTTTATTAAGAATTCATTCGGTTGCATGGAAGTTCTATCCCTTTCTGCCAATTGGTTGTTGTCTCACTTGAGTGCATTCCACCGCCACTTTCCTTACTGCAATAAGTCTATCTTTTTTTAAAAAAGTGGATTTGCTGCATCAGAAAATTTGAACCCACTTCAATTGCATGGGCCTAACTTTATTGCATGCTATTGATTCCCTCCTTCAAAACAGTGAAAGTCTAGAGGTAACCAAAGAGTCAAATTCAAGTCCTTTTCCTGCTCTGCTGTTTTTGTTTGCTTGTATTAGAGATTTTTAAAAGTAGGTCAGCATTCAAAATGTGACCCTGCCCCCACCTTCATTCTGAAGTGGTGTACCCTATTCTACTCCCCTCAGATTTCCAGCATTTCATTAGATTCTAGCATTATTTTATGTGTTAAATAAGTGTGAGTTCTTGGTAATTCACAAAAGCTATCCTAGAGGTTTGGTAATTTATTTAAAGCTTCTATATTCAATGGTTGTGGAAATAATTATATTGTTAACATATGGCTTTAACTCTTTTGGCATCTATAATCTGTCTATCAATCAATCAATCAATCATCTATCTATCATCTCTCATCTTTTTTATTCAAGTCATATGGTGAAAATGATTGTTCAAACAATACATTATCTGTAATATTTAATCAACAGAAATGATTGTCTTAATTAAATAGTCCCTAACCAACATCAATCATGCTTTGTTGCTTCTTTTACTTACTTAATTAGCATAGTATTAATTAAATAAGTAGTTTAAAGCAACAGTTATTTGACTTTAAAACCACTTTTTGTTAATTAGTTGACAGTCACGTACGATGAAACATAGTTGTGAAAGCAGTCATCTTACTAGACTAAGTAAAAACATAAACTCTGAAAAATGTGAAATAAAATATTATAGCTTCGTTTAACCCAGCTGTTTTGCTAAATATATTCAATAAATTGCTCCCGTAATCTGTACATTAGATAAAATGTAATACAGTGGTACCTCGGTTTACAAACTTAATCCTTTCCAGAAGTCTGTTCTTAAACCAAAGCATTCTTAAACCAAGGCGTGCTTTCCTGTAGCAGCGGGGGACTCAATTTACAAATGGAACACACTCAACAGGAAGCGAAACATGTTCTGCTTTCAAGGCAAAGTTCACAAACCAAAAAACCTACTTCCGGGTTTGCAGCATTCTTAATCCAAGTTGTTCATAAACTGAGCTGTTCTTAAACCAAGGTACCACTGTATAATACTTTAAAAAAAACAAAAACAAAACTATTTTTGTGGGGTTAGCTATACTAATTATAAATCATAATGATTTTTTTTTTAAAAAAAAAACAAATGTTTACCAATGCTCCAGATCGATTTGTTAACTTGCTGTGTATATGCTGAATTCCTGAATCTATTTAATCGGTTTATCCAGTCAGCCACCTACTGAGAAGGGTCATTGTGTCAAGCAATCCTGAATGGTATTTTGTGCGAATTGGGAACAGAGCTTTTTAGAGGCCAGAGGTTTAGGAACATAAACCAGATGTGTTCATTTGAAAACAGCCCACCAATATTTTTTTTTTAAAAAAATGATATAAAGGTAATCGATTTAGGTCTTTTTTTAAAATAAAAAAAATCTGGTGTGTACATTCCTTCAAAACTAGGCTTTTTATTTTCTTCTTTTTTTAAAAAAAAAAGGTGTGAATTTCGCTGATTTCCATGATAAAATATGTGTTCTGATCTCTGCATTTAAATGCTTCGTTCCTCTAGTCATAACCTGATATTTATCTTATGGATTCACTTATTTAGCTTGGGGGGGGGGGCAAATGGTGTATTTTCACCTCACTTTTCACTGTTTTTACACCATAAAATCTTGAAAGTCATTTATTCATTTATAAATAAATAGGGTTTTCTGTGCCCCTTCTTTCACTCATTCCAACAATTTGTGTGGAATAAATCTAGGTCATAGCATTGCTGTCAGCAGGAAGGCTCCCCCTCCCACAAAAACGACACTTCTCTAAAACCTGATGTCTTGTCAGTCCCTCGTGGCCACATTATACATAATGTAATGCCATTAGTTTGTCTTCAGAATGTGTATAGAATATGCTAGCATGAATGAATCACCTGAAAGCAGCTGGCTTACTTATGAACAGGACATATTAGACAATTTTTCAAGAAGTATATAAGAATGCTGCTTTGGTCCTTAGTGCTCTCTTAAGACTTACTTCCCTGCTCAGTCAAAAATACATAGGATAATACTGTGACCCTTGAGACATAGGTACTGATTTTTGTGGGAACTCAAAGCCACTCGCCCCATAAAATTAATGCCAGCAAATCTATCCTTTCCCTATTCTAATTGTCCCAGGTTACATCTTTCTCAGACAACTGTAATGAAGCAGGTCAGACTTGCAGCTTATATAGGCTCCACAGCAGGAACATCCCAAACCCTGAGATTTCAGGAGCCACACCTGAGATGGAAAGGCAGTCCCTGGTAGTGTCACAGAAGCAGGCCCTAGAGATGGAGGTTAATTGGGAGAGGGGAGCAGAAGAGAGCACACACACACAAGTGTCTGTAACTAATTATTATTCAACTATCGAACTGCTAGAAGACATCTGAAGGCAGCCTTGTTTAGGGAAGCTTTTAATATTTGATTAATTATTGTATTATCATATTTTGTTGGAAGCTGTCACTGGGGAAACCCAGCTAGATGGGTGGGGTATAAATAAATTATTATTATTATTATTATTATTATTATTATTATTATTATTATCATTATTTCTATGCAAGTGTGGATTTAGGGGACCACGACCAGTTGGGTAACACTGGGTGCTAGGCCTCGGCACTGCCGCAGTGGGTTATGCAACTAAGATTTAGAATCGAGCTCAACAGGAAGGGGGAGCTGAATTTTGGTGTCACACAGGGCACCCCAAGGTCCATCACTGATCTATGCTATAATTTGCAGCAAGCTCCTGCAATGCTGAAGCTTGAATGCTTCATGCAAAGCCTTCTTAATTGTTTCTTCTTCTTCTTCTTCTTCTTCCTCTTCCTCTTCCTCTTTGTCTTCGTCTTCCTTGGTACTCTTGGTGGATTGAAGCCCTCACCGTCCACCTGGAAGGGCCAGGCAAACCTAGAGACTTCAGGTTCAGCCTGGAGTTTCAAACAGGTGCTTCCCCCTCCTCCTCATGTGCAGCTAGAAATTCAATGGCGGCTCTGAAGTTCCTGCATGGTTCACCATCTCCTCTGCTCCTGTGGCCTTGAGGGAGATGAAGGGGCATCTGAAAGTCATTCAGAAACCTGGACAAGTGGCATGGGGGCCTCTAGTCCTGAGTCAGGGGTGTCCAGATCACATGGTTCCTCTGGGTTATTGGCAACCTTCCTCCAGGTTCAAGGTCTGGTGAAGGCTGAACCCTAAAACAGGGCTGTCATGTAAAGGAAGCGGGCCATGAGGATCCAGAGGCCACAAGCTTGTCAGAGTGCAGCCACCATTGCTGAGTAACAAGCAAAACAGGTCAGGAAATTAGGGTGGGCTGGACTGTCTATCAATGTCACCTTCCCTCTCTCACTGCACAGGCTACACAGAAACTTGGTTGGCAAGATAGCCCCCACTATAGCACTGCACAACAGCACTCAGAAGGCAAACCAGCCTAATGACATCCTCAATGTGTTCCCATGTCAGTGAGTTGCTTGGTCCAAACTAATCCATTTTTTTCAGGGACAACAGTCTCATTGTGTAGTCAGGGTCCAGGCACAGCTGCGTAGCTTTCCTTTATCACTTCCACCCGAAAAACAGGATTATGTCTATAAAGAACCAAAGCAGAGAATGAAATCGCCAGTTCCTGATTAGATCAGCAGAAAGTAACTCATATTTCCCTCCCTGTACATGGAATAGCCTTGCCTATCTCTTTAGGAGCTAGCAGGGTCACACATGACGGTTTGTAATAATGTAATAATTTAGCAGCACTGGTCTACTGATGCGTGGATCACATTCAATGGATAGGGGTGAATGTGTCCTTTATACATGATGAAATATGCATGACTTTCCATTTCTAGGCCAGAAATAGTATTCAGTCTCCCATGTTCCCCCTGGTTCTTAAAATATGTAAATAAATACTTGACTCTGACGGTTAGTTTTATCACTGATTGTGAAATGTATATTTTAATCAAATATTCTTCCTGTGTTTCAGTGCTTTAGAATATGTACAGTTCTTAACCAAAGTTTTTAAATAATGACTTTTTAGGCCTTAAATGAAAAAGAGGAAAATTAAACAGATTTTGATTATTTATTTTGGAGTCTACCCTAATAAACAGGGTGCTTTGGGGTGTGTGTCCTTGAACAGTTCAGAGTGAATACCATGATTGCCCTGGGTAATGCAAATTCTTTAAGATTTAGAAAAGACCCTTCCAGCTGTCTAGCATCATTTACAGTATGAAAAGTGAGTATGCTAAGGAGATAGTACCTACAAAGGAGGAGTGGCAGAAGAAATGAATGGAATACACAGAATTAGCAAGCTTAACCAGCAAAATTAGAGAGCAAGAAGAGAAAAGTTTTAAAGAGGAATGGAAGCCATTTGTAGACTACCTAAAAACAACCATTGTACAAATGTAAGAACTTTAGTTGGTTTGGAGTAAGCTCAGCAGTGAAAGATTATAATGAGAAGAATTTGAATGCTTAAATAGTTAGAAAAAATAGAATATGCAGCAGGAATGGGAAACTTTAGGGAGCCATGAAATGATGGATGGGAAGTTGATGGAATAGAATTATAGATTGATGGGATGTATCTATTCCCCCCCTTTTTTCCTTTCCTTTCCTTTTCTTTCTTTTTTCTTCTTCAGTTCTGTATTTCATACTCTTATAAATTCATAAATAAAAATTAAGAAAAGTTAGTATGCTAGAAGCTTCAGGTAATATTTTCAAGCAGCAGCAATGGTGACAGTCTCAGCCTGGTCAAACATTTGGCCTGGCCAATGCTACTTCCTAAGTATATCACTTGATATACTTGCATCGCAATGGAATGAGGATATACATGCATTGGAATGGAATGAGTACCAAATGCTGCCTAGTTGGTTATCCCTGCTCTAAATGAAATTAACCAGTTTCACCTACAGAGGGCAGTTGACCCAACCTTTACATATGCAGAGCACAAATGCCTGAGCTGGTCTCAAATTGTTCCCAAAATCTGTTCTCAGATAGCATGTAGACAGAAACCCTTTACAGGCATTATTCAAATCCAGAAATATGTGAGGACCAGGGGCATTGGGCTGACTGTATTACTATCCCTGTGACCCATATCCCATGGTTTGGAGGATGGCATTCTGAAGCAAGAAGCCTGATTCTACCAATGTCCTCTTCCTTTGCAGTGTAGAAACATTAGCTCTAAGGTCATGCATTGGATAGGGAGCTTCCATGAGTACTGGAAATGGATGGGGGAGAAATTTGATTCAGATCACTTTTAAAGGAGGACCCACCTAAATCACACTTTCCAAAGCAATACACACCCCAAAACATAACCATCCTTCAAAATTCACAGTTCTCTGAATTTTGCAGTGCAATTTTCCAGACGAGTAATGTGTGCAAAACTCTCTATTTTTGTTACTGAATGCACTTGGGGAAAATGCTTTACAGACATGTATATATTGTAAAATCACATACTAAAAAAAAATGTGTATATTAGGAGAAATTAGCACTGAAATACTGATGAACTTTCACGGTGAATTTTTCTTGTAAAAAATTGCCAACACATAAAAATGTGGAGAACTGACTTTAAGATTGGAAAAGTGAGAAACATAGAGCAACAAAACTGATACATTCCCCCATCCCCATTCCCCACTTCAGAATGTCACCCTCCCACTTGTGCAACAGGAATGGCATTGGTGGGTTTAGTAAGCACACTCATCTCTATGCATTACCTCACATGTTTTAGTTCCATATTTGAATAATGCCTGAATAGAGGACTAAGGACTTGGAGAACTAGGCGGGATTCTATCCCCTGCTGTTTAATAATTGTGGCCATGTTCCCCATTCCAGTTTTACAAAGTGTTCCTCTCAAGTCTGCACTTCAAAATAGGCCAATGTAGCATACTTCCACCTTAGAAATTCACAACAAAATCAAGTTTTCTTCACAGGAATCTTGTGACAACTTGAACTTGCAGTCAC
Organism: Lacerta agilis; assembly: GCF_009819535.1. NCBI lineage: Eukaryota > Metazoa > Chordata > Lepidosauria > Squamata > Lacertidae > Lacerta > Lacerta agilis. The sequence goes on along the minus strand of NC_046317.1, from coordinate 28,921,159 downwards.
CAACACATTTTTCAATATGATTCCAAAGTCACAGGTTTAAATTAATAATGTACTTGGGATTTATCTGAACAAATAAGCCAGCTGCAATGTCAAAACTCACAGTAAGCTGATGATGTTCTTTCTGCTTATGGAGAACTATTGGGGGGGGGGAGGAAGAGCAAACTAATCTGTTATATTGGAATCTTGGAGGTCTTTAAGTCATTACCTACCCATTTACTTTGCACATTGTTATCAAGGGCCCATTTGGACTGGTAATCAAGAACAAGATAATTGACTGCTGGAGAGAAAGATGGTCGCCAGAAGACGTCCTGGTTAGGATACCCTGGGTTAATAAATTGGCATGTGGCCTAAAATAGCACATAAAATTCTAGCTAATAGAACACCTCTTCTTCATGACTCTTTTAAGAGGGCATTGAGGAGTCCTGAGTAATGCTGGGGTCAGCTACTACTAGACTATATTAAAAATGATAAGTCACTGGGGGATTTGAAATTAAGTGGAACAAAATTAAGATATCACAGTATGAATGTATTATAGAGTTACTGACTTTGGGCTATCTTCTGTATTGCTCATAAGCATTTCGTTCACAAAAGAAATCACAAAAAGGAGTATGTGCTGATGTAACTCATACTCTGAAGTGAATACTAGTCATTTAGGCATTAGGCAAATGTTTTAACAGAGAATGATCTTGGACTGCAATGCAGGTTTACCATAGCTTACATTCGGAAATAATGTGAATTTGTGCTTCCTTCTGATCTAGTCAGCACAGCTACAGAAATCAAAGGCCCCTTGTAACCTTGATAACCCAGACTACAGGTTTTCCCTTCTGATCAATACAAAAATAAGATGAATTAAATATCGGCACAGGCAGCACAAACATGGCTGAACTTCCTATCAATAGACCTTTAAGGAACGAGATTCTTCTGGTAACTTAAACAACAGAGGGAACAACACTCATCTGGCACTCTATTAAAAAAAAAGGAATAAGGAATATAGCAGAGGAATTGCTATTCACATAACAATTTGTGAATTAATTTAATATGCAATAGTCAATAAGTCTGTTCTATACTATACTCCTCCTCTTTGAAATGGCAGCATAGTACAATATATCTGGGTTCAGAAACTACCGGTAGCTTGCAGGGTGGGGGAGTTTATGCTTGGCTCAAATGAGCAATCAACATTCACAGGTCCCCAAATCTTTTCTGGTTTGGATTAAAATCTGAGCTGTGTGGTTACCCCTCTCTCACTAAACCCAGACCCTCCAGAACTCCCCAAATAATATTCCTTTTAATTTGTACAACAGTTACATTACACCCTATCCTTACTCAAAGGTAATTCTGATTCATTTCAATGGTACTTTCTCTGTTTGCCATACATCCCATTATGCTTGCACTCAGGAACTTCTCAAAATGTTTGTCTTTTTCAATCCGTTTTTAATAGAAAAAAAAATGATGGTGAAGGAGAGGATTATTTATTAATTTATATGTCACTTAATGCCAAAATAAACTTCTAAGGGGTTTACACAAGCATTAAAGTACACACATTCATAATTAAAATATGCAATAGAACAATCCAATTAAAACATTAAAATAGAAACAGGCAGCTATAACTGGGGGGGAAATGAAATAAAACAAACCCATTAAAACAACACAGTAACAACATACTGATGACTGTTATATTTCTATCCTAGCATAATGGTTTTCAAGACTGCTTGTATTCCCTTTACTTCTTAATTCCTGATTTTGTCTGTGTATTTTGTCTGTGTATCTCGCTCTGTTTTCATTTCCTTTATTTACCCTCTTGCTTTGACTGAATCCTTGTAAAGATGTTTTGTTTATTTTTTGTTTATTTTCAAGAACAAAACAGGTCTAGGATGAAATCTGCTCCCTTAGGAATCTCTCTTTTTTTTTTTTTTAATAAGAATTTATTGACATTTTTTCCTTATAACAACATATACCCACACCCACACCTACATTTAAACAAATACAAAACAAATACACTCATAAAACAGATATAGACATTGCCAAGTTTTCTTATTTAAATCTTTCCTAAAAAAAAAAAATTCTATTTCCAAATCTTGACCATTGACTTCCCCTGCCTCTTCACCTTCGGTTTTATATCCTTGATCTATTTTTTAACCACTTCTTCTGAAAATTAAACACAGTTATATATTTAAAATTTTACTAATAATACATCTTCGTAATAATACATCATCATAAATCTTCATGAATTATTCTTATCAAATTCTTACTCCTCTATCCTTTAACCTGCTGCTAGTAACATAAATCTTCAAATATCTCCTTTCTTATTTAAAAACAGAAAAGCTAAATAGAACTAACGGTCTTCACCCTCCGATTTCAAAATACCGTAACAAACCGTTCCAAATTTTACTTAATGCTTCGCCCCACTCCCCCTCTGTCCAATGTCTTTTTCCTGGTGACACCAGAGCCAGATTCCCAATTACCGTCTTTTCCCAAATAACCACAGATCCAGGCACAGTTCAGAACACTCCTTGCAGCGAGCTTCAGGGTATCCAACTCATCTTCTTTTGGCTGCTCCATTTCTTTAAACCATTCTTCTTCTTCTTCTTGTAAATATCTTAATTCTTTGTCCCTTGCCCCCGAGCTCACACCTCGGGGTCTGGATATAACAAATTTTGTCATCGTCTTGGGGCTGCCACCCCCAAAAAACGAATTCTTTTTCTGGAGTCGCCCTGTCATTTCTCTCCATTCTTCAAGCAACCCTCTCAGCTCCTTGCCCAGGTTTCCTTCCAAAGTATTAAAATATTTAATAGCCTCCTCTGTGGGTAATAAATTTCTTTTCAAATCCCCACACAAGACTTTCACCTTCCGATAAAGAAGTTCCAGTCTCAGCTCAGTGAGCCTTTGTTCATCCGTTAATCCAAAGTTCAAAACAAGTTCGAAGACAGAGTTCAGCATAGTGGAAGAGGGGGAGGGAGTGAGTGTCAGATTACAGTTCCTGTCTCTATGTTCTTCCTTTTGTGAAAGTTGTTTTTCACCTCGGTTTAAACTTTTCGTCGCCATTTTTCTTGAAGCCAGAGTGCAAAGACCGACACTTCAAACGGAGATATCTTTCACAAATTTACTCCCCAAAGGGAAATTGTAACAGTCTCACTTATCATAGTTCAAATACTTTGTACCCAGTTCTAAAGCAGCAGTCACTCAAACTGGTTACCTTCTTTCATCCGAAGGGAGGGAGGCAGGCTGCCTTTCTCCTTCCCCCGGGTCGTCTAAAAAGCGTAATAACTAGTCCAATCAAGTACTCACAACCTCCAGGTTCTTCATATCCATGCATCACAGGTAGAACTTCAACGCTCATTTCGGGATTTGTCGCCGCATTTACATCCCGGTTGGGGCATGTCCCCTATAGCCCAGCTCCGTCGCCCCTTCACCCCCACTCCCCCTTTACAGGGGGGGCGGGGGAAGGGTTCGGAGCCACAACGGGCACAGCCGGGGAGCCCAGGGTGCGGGACGCTCTTCCCGCACCCCAACCGGAGCCCCGCTTTGCGGTAGCGGGGCTCCTAACCCCCGGGATGGACTGGGCGCTTCGCAGCCGAAGCAGCCCACGACCACCCGCAATGGCGTCGCCGCCGGAAGTGAAATCTGCTCCCTTAGGAATCTCAATGGGAATGTGCTGCTGAGTTTAAAGATCCAGCACATGAACAAAGAATACCCTAAAAAAAACCAAAAAAAAAAACCTACGATATTCTGCCTGGTTTATTTATGCTCTTCTAACTCATTGTTATGAATCCAAAGAACCTCTGCAAAGCAATGGGTTCTTGCAGACACAAGAGAGTTTAAGATTGCCGTTCCCTTTATTTATATTTGTATGTTAGTTAACAAAGTTTATATACCACTTGGTTGTAGATAGAACCTCTAAGCAGTTTACAAAAAAATAAATAAAAATAAAAAGAAGCATTTATATTGTAAAAAAGGCAAATTAAAAAAACAGGTATTAAAAAATCAAAATATAATTAAAATCAACAGTCAAGTTAAAAACAGGGCTTTAAAAAAATAGTAACGGCTGTTTCTAAATGTCTGGATAGGTAAGGTAAAAGGTAATGTACCCCTGGACAGTTAAGCCCAGTTAAAGGCAACTATGGTGTTGCAAGCTATGGACAGGTCAAGAAGGACAGGTCATAGTGGAGAGTTTGGACCAAACGTGATCCACCTGGAGAAGGAACTGGCAAGCCACTCCAGTATCCCTGCCAAGAAAATGCGAAAGGCTGGACAGGATGAATCCCAAACCGGAATTAAGATTGCCGGAAAAAATATCAACAACCTCAGATATGCTGATGACACTACCTTGATGGCAGAAAGTGAGGAGGAATTAAAGAACCTTTTAATGAGGGTGAAAGAGGAGAGCGCAAAATATGGTCTGAAGCTCAACATAAAAAAAACTAAGATCATGGCCACTGGTCCCATCACCTCCTGGCAAATAGAAGGGGAAGAAATGGAGGCAGTGAGAGATTTCACTTTTTTGGGTTCCACGATCACTGCAGATGGTGACAGCAGTCACGAAATTAGACGACGCCTGCTTCTTGGGAGAAAAGCAATGACAAACCTAGACAGCATCTTAAAAAGCAAAGACATCACGTTGCCAACAAAGGTCCGTATAGTTAAAGCTATGGTTTTCCCAGTAGTAATGTACGGAAGTGAGAGCTGGACCATAAAGAAGGCTGATCGCCGAAGAATTGATGCTTTTGAATTATGGTGCTGGAGGAGACTCTTGAGAGTCCCATGGACTGCAAGAAGATCAAACCTATCCATTCTCAAAGAAATCAGCCCTGAGTGCTCACTAGAAGGACAGATCCTGAAGTTGAGGCTCCAGTACTTTGGCCACCTCATGAGAAGAGAAGACTCCCTGGAAAAGACCCTGATGTTGGGAAAGATGGAGGGCACAAGGAGAAGGGGACGACAGAGGATGAGATGGTTGCACAGTGTTCTCGAAGCTACTAACATGAGTTTGGCCAAACTGCGAGAGGCAGTGAAGGATAGGCGTGCCTGGCGTGCTCTGGTCCATGGGGTCACGAAGAGTCGGACACGACTGAACGACTGAACAACAACAACATGGTGTTGCAGCGCTCATCTCGCTTTCAGGCTAAGGGAGCTGGCGTTTGTCCACAGACAGCTTTCCAGGTCATGATGCCAGCATGACTAAACTGCTTCTGGCACAACAGAACAACGTGATGGAAGCCAGAGTGCACTGAGACTCCATTTACCTTCCTGCCACAGTGGTACCTATTTATCTACTTGCACAGGCATGCTTTCATAATGCTAGGTTTGCAGGAGCTGGGAGAGAGCAACAGGAGCGCATCCCGTAGCGGGGATTCTAACCACCAACCTTCTGATCAGCACGCTGAAGAGGCTTAGTGGTTTAGAACAACTTGGATTCAACCAGCTGAAAATAAGGTAAAGCTTTAGGAAGCATTTCTTAAAAGATGAAAGAGGGGAAGATGGTGACTCTACTTGTCCTTCTAACATCTGAACACAATACTCAATTTGACATCATTGCACTGTTGCTTCATCTGAGCTTGTGACCCATGAACAGTGATGTAAGGCGATGAACAGTACAATGATGTCATGTTACACTTTGCTATCTCTCATGCTATCTCTCATGAGGTGTTTGTTCCAGAGGACTATTCCTTGCATAGGTAGGTGCCAAAGGGGGAGGAGGAAAAAACGGCAAGAGATGTTTGATAGAACAAGAGATCTTTGGCCTCACAGAGAAAACAGAGCCAAAAGATGGCAGAGCCAAAGCTGAAACAGAACAGGAAATCAAAGGCAGAGAATAAGTAAGGGCCATAAAGCAAAAGGCAAATGCTTCAGCTAAACATGAGATGAATAACCAGTGAAAAGAACAATAGAGAAGAGTCACATAACTACGAGAAAGAGAAATAATGTGGGCAGTCAAATTCTGGACAAAGACCAAATGTTTAAGGTGATAAAGGTGGAGGGGAGAGGAAGCAAAAAGAACATGACATTAATCAAGATGAGCCATGATTAAACACTGAGCAAGCATTTTTTGTATTAGAAACATATGGAAGATTAATTTTAGCAACACTGAGGAAAATAGGGGAAATGGGAAGATTTGGCAGCAGAATCCATCTGCTGGGAAATAAGGAGGAATAATAGACAACAGTGGGGCTATGGACCATGATCAGAGAACTGCAACACAAAACCTCAACAGAAACAGTAAAGAAAGAGGGGGGGGGGATGATTTAGAAAGTAAGATCATCTATGGAGTCTTCTTATGATTAAGCATTAGGTGATGCTTTAATATCCAGACAGAAATGTCTGAAAGATGATCAGAAATATGGGATAGAAAAGAGAGAAGGGCAGAGAGAGGAAGGAGTAGAAGAGAGGCAGTACTGAGAGATGTAGAAAGTACCGCATTTACTCAAATCTAATGCTCACCTTTTTTTTTTTTTGCGTGTAGAGGTCCTCAAGCCCACCCCCAAGTGATTCACACTGGACACAGAAATTTTGTTAAGGTTAATGGCATAAAAATTTGGCCACAACTGTTTTATTAAATTACAACATGTGAGTGGTTGCTTAGGCATTGGTTTGACTATAAGTCCCATCCAGGGGACAGGCTGACTTCCAACCGCTTGGTGGAAGACAGCAAAGGGGAAAACACTTTGAGGAGAGGATTTGGGGACGGGGCGGCCAAGACCCTCCCTCTCCCTTAATGTTCCCAGGGGCCCTTGCGTGGCCCTAACCCATGACCAAGGGACGGACAAGCATGGAGAGCCCCTGGATTCCTTTAACGGAATTCCCTGCGCAGCAGCAGCATTGGAGGGGCAGGCACGGCCAACCACTTCCCCTCCACCAACCAATTGAATAACCAATGCCTAACCGCCAACCTTACAGTTGTGACTAATTGCTACGCAGTAGGCGAAACCCAATGGCCAAAGCCAATCTGCCAATTGGGAAAATTCCTACCAGGCCCCTGCCACAAAGCAGACGACCCCATGACAGGCATAGCAAGGTCAAAGCACACACCTATACCGAGGGGGGGACGGGTGGGAGATCCGATGCACTCAGCAAAGGGGGGCAGTTGCTAAGAACGCCCAGCATATATAACCCCTGAGCTGTCTATCAAACTTTGCAACATGCTATTCTCCCCAACAACCCCAACAGCCCCTATCAGCATCCTAGCTATCTAATTAGATCCCGCCCCGCAACTCCAGCAGGGTGTCTTGCTAGGCCCCAACCGCAACACGTGCTCTCTAGGAAGGAGAACACGCTTTACCAAATTACGTTGTGAAAATTAAGGTGTGCATTAGATTCGATGGCACATTCATCAGCACGTCCTTTTTGTCTGTTTGTTTCAAGGTTCTGAAAATTGAGGTGTGCACAGGATTCCATGATGCATTAGACTCGAGTAAATACGGTATACTCTGGGCCAAAAGAGTGAATGAATTTATCAGTGGAATGAGCCTAAAAAGATTAAAAGGGGTGAGGACAGGGGGGAAGAGGAGGAGGAAGAGGAAGAAGAAGAGGAAAGGAAAAAGAAGGAGAAAACTTAGGAGACATATCCTATTAAAGCCAACCATGAAAACAAATCCAGAAATTAAGATCTAGAAGAATAATTAGTGAAATTGTTTCAATAGTAGTCAACGTAGAGAGGGGAAATTTCAAGAGAATATCTTCAGAAATTTTAAAGAAGCAGATAACAAATGAACTGCTCCAAATGACCGGTTTACTGATACTGTGACTGTATCTGGTCTTTATTGGGCATTTGCTCTGATTTGTTTGTGTTTACATCTATTTGTGTTATATGACAATGAGCATTCATCCTGTAATCTGCCAGATTTGTCTGCAGGATGTCTTGCCATTCATCAGTCACTCATCCCACACTTTTCAATGGATTTCCTAATCACTTTCCAAACCACAAAAAGCCCAGGTAGGTTTGTTTGTTTGTTTAAGTGGATTTGTTGTGCGGGGTGACAGAGCAGTTTAATCCACTTTTAATTGCAGAAGCCTAAAATTGTGGATTGCACTTGAATTCCTGCAAAATGTTGACAGTTTGGAGGCACCCAAAAATAGAATAGAAGAATTAAGGCAAGTTGAAGTTAGATGAAATGAATGAAAGGATAAACAAGAGAAACTAAGGAATAAAGAATAGAACAAAGACCATATGTAAAAGAAAGGATTTCACACTCATTAAACAAATTGCTTTTTTCCTCTCCCCCCCCTTTAATATTGGGCTAACAACAACAAAAATACACACCAGACTAGTACAATAAAAATAGGCTGAATACACTTTTAAAAATAGAATAAAACTCATTACTGCAATGGGTGGGATGAATCATAAAGATATTGATAGGCATAGGGAGGTGACAGCTTTCTTTCTTCTTTCTTTCTTTCTTTCGTTTCTGTTGCTAAATATAATTTCACACATCGACCTGGTTAGTCCTCTGGTTGGTGGGTGGTGCCGACTGGGACTGGCAGGTAGAGAGACAAAGAGATGCGTCCGGAGCCATTTACAGGCAGAACCAACTCATCCTCCTCTTTATGGATTTTGACAAGGGCAACACTAAACAGGAAGAAACCGATATCGGATTCAGAAGAATAAATGGACCTTAGGCCTGTTGACTCTCGTTATTAGAATTGTTCCCAGAAATCTGAAATCCTGATATGAAAATGAAGAAACATCATGTAAGATACATCAGGCAAAAATCACCAGAGCAAAATTTCAAGTACAAACCCATACACACTGAAAGAAGTGGGGAGGGAAAATATATATTACCCATATGCTCTGCATTGCAAGTTAATGACTCAGACATACTTTCTTCCAGCATCTTTCCTTAATTTAACCATAGAACAAGTTTTTGCTTAGGTCATTCTAATTGCTGAAAAGATCATTACTATGATATAAATGTTAAAATATTTAGTGTCATAACCCACATTTGGCTTTACGTCCTGCATATGTCCACACCCACGCAGAGTTCATTAATTGGAACTCCTTGGTGATTGTTTTGGATGAAGGGGTAGTATTTGGAAACTGTTTTTAACCTTATATTTTAATTACTAAGCTTGAGGCACTACTGACATGCGGAAGAAATACATTAATTTTTGTGTGTGTGCGTGCCCCCAAATAAACTGCATTTAAACTTAGGTTTGAACTATGTGGTTTGGGTTAAGCTCTTGGTTCTCATTAAAAGCCCTTTATTTAGCACCAATTTAGCATTTAGTGATTTCACTTATAAATCAGGTTTCCTGCTGCAATACATTCTAGACAGCTCACATCCTGAGAAGTCAGAAAGGAAAAATATGCAAGGGAAACCCCAGCAATTGGGGGGAAATCCCAAGGAACAACAGGGATTGTTGTCTACCTTGCTGTTTTTCTGGCAAGAAGGACCACTGGAATCTTTGAAGGACAAACTGCCTTCTTTAGCCATGTTTTATGCATTATTGGGTGTATGTTTCCCTCCCCCTGACAGAGAGCTTATTCTCCAGGTTGGAAAAAGTGTGCACTTCATAGGATGTAAATGGCAACGAGAAACTCTTATGTTGCCTCAGGCCACTTTATTGGAAAGAAAAACACATTGGAAATTGCATTTAGCTAGGATAGAAAAATGCTCACACAACCATTCCACCATTAAAAAGCTGTAAGTCCTTCAGCCCCTCAGCCAAATCTGGTACACAGCCCTTACATCACCTGATAGATGATAATTATCATCATCATCAGTGCTTTTTTTCTGGGGGTACGCAGGGGTTGTTTGGCCTCATTAAGGGAAAGCATTTCAATATGTGTAGGAAAATGAGAGTACCCCTAAACATTTTTTTAGAAAAAAGCAAAATAATAATAATAATAATAATAATAATAATAATAATAATAATAATAATAATAATTTTTACCCAGCCACTCTGAGCGGCTTCCAACAAAATATTAAAAATACAATAAAACATCAGACATTAAAAACTTCCCTAAACAGGACTGCCTTCAGATGTCTTCTAAAAGTCAGATTTTTTTTCTTTCCTTGACATCTGATGGGAGGGCATTCCACAAGGCGGGCGCCACTACTGAGAAGGCCCTCTGCCTGGTTCCCTGTAATCTCACTTCTCGCAGTGAGGGAACCACCAGAAGGGCCTCGGGGCTGGACCTCAGTGTCTGGGGTGAAAAATGGGGGTGGAGATGCTCCTTCAGGTATACTGGGCCGAGGCTGTTTAGGACTTTAAAGGTCAGCACCAACACTTTGAATTGTGCTCTGAAACGTACTGGGATGGGAAAGCAGGCAGATAATTTCACATGCATGTATTCCCTTTAGTTTTGATTCTGTGGTTAAACAAACTCTACTCCATGGTGTGTATTCGTATCAGTGAAAGGAATGATGTTCGCCTGAATTTCGGCATCCCCACAATCCTTTAGCAATTCTCATGGGTACAACAGGATAAATTCAGGTTACCAAATGTAGACTGAGAGGTGTGATGTTTTTGTAGTGCTTGCCATACTGCCCCATCCCCTAAATGTCCCAGAACACCACTAATTCTTTTTCTTTGGTCAGTAAGAAAATGGGCCATCAAGGACCAACCTGTATTATTGTTGTTGTCTCCTATTAGTCAAACTTCAAAAAGTTTTTTAAAACCTTTGGGGGAAAAATAGGCTGGTGTACTGGTTACCATTGCAGAAATTAAAGCATGGATTTTGTTGTACCTACCTCCCAAAATTGGGGGAGGGGGTGTCTCCGAATTTGCAGCTCACAAATAGAGTATCTGCGGGCTGTTGCAGGGCAGCCCTAATTCATACAGATCTTTTTGTATTATATTTTTCTCATGATGTCAGTGTTTGCTTTTGCAATTTTTGTTCATTGTTTGCTTTCGTAATTTTCACACACACATTTACTTTTGTTGGCATTTTATTCCTGTTCTGTGCTTACTTTCTGCCATTGTGTGAGAAAAAACTGAGTAATTGCTTAACGACTTCAGTATTAGTTCTCACATTTGTCATTGGTTTCACAGCAATAGTTGGGCAACAGTCAGGATGTTTCGAAATAATTCGTTTCAGGATTACAGGCTCAAAAGTGTATTATAATCTAGAGGAAACCCAGTGAGGTGCTGTGCATATTACTTTCATAATCCTAGAAGATATATTTGTATGTATATATATTTTTGAGAAAGCTGCCGTATGTCCCCTGTATTGTTCTGGAGGTGATGCTTTAATTACTTTGCTGATAGATTAATTTTCCCGTAACTAGGGATGGAAAATCTGTGGCCCTCCAGATGTTGTTGGAGTACAACTTCCATCATCCTTAACCATTGGCCATGTTGGTTGGGAATGATGGGAGTTGGAGTCCCAACAATATCAGGAGGACCACAGTTTCCCCAGCCCTGAACCAGAGAAATTAATGTAACACATGGTGATGGTTATGATGGAAGTGTCATCTTTTAACTTCTACTCTCAAAGGGCCTACCTTCTTGCTACACTTCCTGTGACTGAGTCTAAGTATCCATTCACTTGTGTTGTCCATTTGTCCAAATTCTCTCCACCACTACCCAGAAAAAGAGTGCAAAGCAAGTGGGGTCTGCCGCTCCTTCTCCTCAGCCTTCATGAAAGAACTCAACAGTCAGGAATCTAGTTTAGAATGTTACTGTCTAACCCCCTGACTTATATCCAAATATAACTAAGTCTAATGCCACCTAGAGACTAAACTATATAATGACACTATCCACACATGTCATGGACATTCCAAGCTGGATTTTCAACATTTAGGACTCTCATATGCCATAAATTAATTAATAGGTTAATTAAATGAGAGACCCAAGAATATAGGAAATTAGATATTCACACTTTGAAAGCATTGTAATATAAATGCAGTTCATATTTACATCAGACTAGACATACTGAAATACTTCTGTGCTTCCAAAAAAAAAAAAGACCCCCCCCAAAAAAAATCATAATGTTATTAAGAAGAGACAACGTTTGAGGATTGGAAATGCCATCCGAGACTGGAGCTGAGATGAACTAATAATGTACTAATAAAAAAGATAGACTTGAAGGTCACTGGGGAAGTGAAATATCGGAATGCACTTCCATGCCAGGCAAAATAAACACTGTTTGGAAAACAAAACACTAGTAATTTGGAAACAAACATTTTGTTAATCTTTGCTCTGAGGCTTGTTCAAGCTAAAAGAACACTACTGGGGAAAGAGTTAAAACTTCATGCACCTGCATTTTGCTTGTCTAGGTGTGTTTGCTTAGTTTAACTTCATTGATTCCTGTCATCTCAGGGGCATCCCAAACCTTCATAAAATCAGAAGCTGATTAAAGCGGCAGAGTTATTTGCACAGAATTACTTTAAACATAAGACCACATGAAAAGAAGACCCTGTTCTTGAATAACAAACCACAGGGAACACATCTATGGAGAGATGTGTAGAGCTTGCCCTTTTATTGCTGCAGAATTTTCTGGTATTCCACCCCATGGTGTTGGACACCCACAGAAACTCCCGGGTCTCCACAGAAACTCCTCTATCTGCAGGGTTTCAGAATGACCTCTGAACATGAAGTATTTGGGGTTTCTACAACCATGAAAAAGCAGGCTTTTAATTAAACTTATTTATTCAACAGGAGTTGTATACCATTTAATCACCAGTGGATTACATAGACTATAAAATGTTCATTTAAGAACTGTGATAGAAGCAATAATTAAAAACAACTATAAATAAAAAGTATACAATGTAAGTAAAACCAGCAGGTATTTGAAAATATGTACTGATGTATAGGTATATAAGTCTAGGTAAGCTTGCCTAAACAAAAATGGTTTTAGCAGGCAATGAAAACAAACCAGCGAGGGCACCTGCCGAATGCCAGATGGCCAGGGTTCCTTGCAAGTTTGAAACAAATATTATGTGGCACTTAAAAGGGGGGGAGCCAGCTCTGCAGATTCATAGGTTCTTCCCCTTCATTTTCTTGTGCAACAGTCTGTACATCCAGCCACCAGATGTGGAACGTTCAATTCCGATTCAATTGCCACTTATTATTCAAGAGCTAAGATAAGTAGAGGTGAAGTCATCCAACTTCCTTTCCACTTCTGCATTGAGTCCCCGGAAGTCAGTTTCAGTGCACAAGACCTCATCCCATCCTGGGTTAGGGTTGAGAGGAAATGGACTGTGGGATTTTACTGAAGATCCTGAAGTTGTTCTGCCCGGTGGCACTGTGGTCTAAACCACTGAGCCTCTTGAGCTTGCCAATCAGAAGGTCGGCGGTTCAAATCCCTGCGACAGGGTAAGCTCCCATTGCTGTCTCCCAGCTCCTGCTAACCTAGCAGTTTAAAAGCGTGCCAGTGCAAGTAGATAAATACGTACCACTGCGGTGGGAAGGTAAACGGCATTTCCATGCGCTTTGGTTTCTATGACAGTGTTCTGTTGCACCAGAAGTGGTTTAGTCATGCTGGCCACATGACCCAGAAAGCTGTCTGTGGACAAACGCCGGCTCCCTCGACCTGAAAGCAAGATGAGCGCTACAACCCCATAATTGCCTTTGACTGGACTTAACTGCCCAAGGGTCCTTTACTTTTACCTTTTACCTATTACATTCTGTGGAGAAATATCTGTGCCATGCTTCTGCAGCCAGTTTCAGAGGCTTCACTTTCTAAGAACAATGCAACATGGTGTTTAATGTTGTTCTTTAAAGCAATAAGTAACCGCCCTGCCCCCATCAACTTGATGAGATTGCATTACTTATAGGGCCCACAATTATTGTGGGACCCCATATGCAATTGATGCTCTTGCAGCACCATGCACTCCCTTCTGCCAACAAGACACACCTCTGGCAATGTAGGCCCACTCTGTAGAATGCTATGGCAGAGGAATGCCTTGTTTCTTTTAAAAGGTTAATAAATGTGGTGGCGGTGATGCCGCTGGGGGAGATGTATAAGATCAGGCTAAGCAGATACATTATGGAGCACTGTATGTGTTTTGCTTATATTGCAAACTTCCTGGTTGCGTTTTATATATCTATCAGGCCTGCACTCTGCATGGCTTCTGACTGCTCATCCATTATTATTTAGGTGACAAATGCAGTATTAGAAAGCTGGAGTGTTGTGATCTATGTATCTGCAGGGAATTCCATGAAGGAGAGATATATTGACAAAGAGGCTGGCCTCGGAACCATAAAGAGACTGAAAGGATGACAGACTGAGCCTGCCAACTGAACTACAGGTTATGAGTTGACTCTGTGTACCTCTACAAAAATGAAATTGTTTTCTTTCAGGAAATGGGCCATCTTTTACAAATGAACCTGCTTGCTGAGCTGCTGGGGTCTCCTACTGAAGCTTTCCTGGTTGTATTTCAGCCTGCAGCAGCTCAGTGCCGGATTTACATATAAGCTAAACAAGCTATAGCTTACAGCCCCACTCTCTTGGGGACCCCCCCCCAAAAAAAAATTTAAAGGGAAAAATCTGGATGTACATTGCCAAAATATAAGATAAAAATCAAATAAAAGAAAACCTACATACAGCAACAGTGTTTTGTGTTGTGTTGTGTAGGCTCCCATGATGTAAGTAATGGGCCCCACCTGCTAGCCTGCTCCCTAAAATATCACTGGTTTGCTCATTTCTATATATAGGGTGCCTACATTCTGCATGGACTGGTTCCATGGAAGCATGTGCAAATGGCTTTAGATACCTATTAGGTCCATAATTTACCATATAAAATATATTAAACACAAAAAACTGTAACAATTTGATGTTGACAAAGGACAACTGGACATATAAAAGGCCCCATTACCTTCAGTAGCTTAGGGCCTCATCAAACCTAAATTTTGCCCTGCAACAGCTTATCTTGTAGCAAATAGGAAGAAGGCTTTTTCTGCTGTGTTCATGCTCTGGAATAGCCCCCTGAAATAAGGTAACCACGCTAACTGAGATGCAGTTTCAGCACAAGCACAAAAAAAACCTTTGCACTCATCTGCACTGTACATTTAAAGCAGTTTCAGGACACAGCTATACTGCTGCAAATAAAACGTGTGTTTTAAGTACAATATACAATGTGACACTGCAGGGACATGGGTGGCACTGTGGTCTAAACCACTGAGCCTAGGGCTTGCTGATAAGAAGGTCGGCAGTTTGAATCCCCGTGATGGGGTGAGCTCCCGTTGTTTGGTCCCATCTCCTGCCAACCTAGCAGTTCAAAAGCACAACGAAGTGCAAGTAGATAAATAGGTACCACTCCGGCAGGAAGGTAAACGGCGTTTCCATGCACTGCTCTGGTTCGCCAGAAGCGGCTTAGTCATGCTGGCCACATCACCCAGAAAAACCGTCTGCAGACAAACGCCGGCTCCCTCGGCCAGTATAGCGAGATGAGTGTCGCAACCCCAGAGTCGTCCGTGACTGGACTTAACTGTCAGGGGTCCTTTACCTTTTTTGTTACAATGTGACACTAGATGGTGATGGTGAGCCGTATGGAAAATTCAATGCATTTTTAAAAACGCTTTTTAAAGTTTTTATAAGCATGTAGATTCCACCTCAGAGTTACAGTTCTCAGAATGGTTAAACAACCTGTGAAGAGGGCTTCACAAGGAATTCTGGGAATTGTAGCTCTGTGAGAGGAATAGGGGTCTCCTAAGAACACTCAGCACCCTTAACAAACTATGGCTCCCAAGATTCTTTGGGAGAAGCTATGCTTGTTTCAAATGTACAGTGGGGGTGGGGTCTTTGCTGACTATTTATGTCCATAATACAGACTGTTAATACTGCAGGATTTATTTTACTGTTGCTAATGTAGTTTTAGTAGATTTTGTTGTATATCTACCTTGAGATGTTTTCATAAAAATACATGAAACAAATAAATAGAAATTTCAGGCCCTATTTTCCAGGGACAGTCCCAGATTTACAAAAACTGTCCTAGTTTCTGATTTGACCCTGGAATGTCCTGCTTTTCCTTAGGATGTCCCTATTCTCATCAGAGAAATGTTGGAGGGGATGGAATAGGATGTCCCTATTATCATTGGACATATGTTTGAGGTATGCAATTTCCTTCATGTGAGCACCTGAGCGTAACTAAAGTGGCTATGTAGCTAGCTAAGCACTGGTGATAGTTCCCCACAGGCCTAAGGACATCTAGAGCAAGGGAGGCGAAACTCCAAGCCCCAGGTCTGATGGTGTCCATTGTGGGGCCAGTAAGTACACTGCTATGAAGGAAGAATCTGGAGCTTGAAATGGGCTTTCAGTTGTTCTTTTGCAGATGGGGCTTGCTGACAACACTGAGCAGCTGACGGGGGACTCACTCTCTGTTCAGTGATGTCAGGGAGCACCCTTGAAAGCGCACTACAAGTCTCTTTGAAATCTGAAGTACAGTGTGTACAGGGGAAATTCTCCATTTCCAGGTGCAGTTTGAATCCAAACCACACCAGAAAATGAACCTCAAAGCAGCTCACTGTAACCTCTGATGGATAGTTACAGCACATCCCTTACAATTTCAACAGGGGAGCCAGATTCAGCGGGGTAGACTTTGACAGTTGGACCAGACCTAGTTCCCCCATCTTGACCCGCATTAGGCGGTGTTTGCCACACATTCTCTTTCTCCCTTTAGGGCTTCTGGCACTTTCTGTAAAGGAGACAGAGACAAAAACTCTATTTTCATACATTAGTATCAATTCTAGCTGGGGCTGGACAACAAACTGCTATCTTAGAACACTGCACAGTGTTCGCCTGATTCTCTTTGTGCTACCCAAGCCACAAGTAGAGAGTCATGTCTAGGACTGTAGAAGCGCTGACTGGCTTCCACAGTCCTAAATATTGGGCAAAATTAGGAGTTGAAGGGCAAGAAGGTAATGGTGAGATGAGGCAGCGAAGGAGAATCCAGTATGGTCACTGCTGGTCTTCTGGTTTCATACTGTATCCCTATAGAATTATTCTCAGAAACTGTGGTATTAAGCCATGTACAATCACTAAAACAATCAATCCATCAATGGAACTACATGAGTATGAGTGGTCCTGGCGCTGGTTAACACAGCATTTTCAAATGTTATGACCAAAAAAAATCCCATATTTCAGCCCATATCTTGGAAAGAATTCAGTATTTTGAAAGCTCAGCACTTGTCTACTTGACACATACTGTATAGCTCGATAACAATTCTTCAGTCCAAGGCATAGTTATTCTTCATTAAATTTGAAGGACTGCATTTTCCCACACTCTTCCTAAACAGAGCATATCCAGTTCTTTCCATCTGATTATTACAACATAGTTGCCTTAGTATAGGTGTAGCCGGGGGAGAGATGGATTAATATGTCAGCTGAAATTGACAATAGGATGAGTAGTACCCTGTCTTGATAGGATTCCCTGGGGTTTGTAGCTTTCTGAGTGAATACTTATAGCCAGAAAGATTGTTTTAAGTAAAGTTATGTGTTTGCAGTGAAACCTTGCATCCCTGATATTAGTACTGAATGTGATCTTTCCTGGAAAAGCATTTATTTTTAATAAAATTGTACAATTGTTTTGAAATTCCCATGCAATATCATTTTACTTGATTATACACGACCTGTCAAGAACCAGGGTGCAAATACTGTGTGATGAAAACCATTACAGTGCAGCACTTTCTTTGTACAGAAGAAGCTGAAAGGGATAATTAAAGGACAAAATATTTATTAATTTCACAGCCATATTTTAATACACAGGAACTACTTACAGACCTGTTTAATACAACAAAATTGCAAGAGCTATCAAATTCCACAACAGAAGAATCTTGTGTTCTTTTCCAAATGTCTTTACCAGATGGTTTCATTAAGTCATATTGGCCATTGTTTACAAAAAACAAATGTCTTTAAATGATTGCCTTTCCATAGTTTCCATTCTAAGAGCTGATAAAACAAGCCCACCTCTCTGCAAATTTATCAAGCTGAAAATGGCCATTTCACCTCTGAACTGCTTCAACCAATTTGTTCATTTCTGCCACCTCAAGACGTTTTGGCAGATCTTCTGTAATGGACGGGTCTTGTGGATTTTTTCTGAGCCCAAACAGTTTTTGCTGTTATCCGCATGCTTGCTGTTGAGGTTTTCCGATTATTAGTGATATTTTCCTCAAATATATTAAACAAGGCCAACATTGCTATTGGTCTTAATGTACAGCCTTGCATATCTGTTATAATTCTCATCATTTGCCTGCAAAGAAACAAAAACAAACCATAAACCTTCTGACATGCCAACCACAAATGGGTCAAATGAGCATTTGTAGCTGTGCAGTTCCAACACTTAAAGCTTGTAAGCTGAATAGATTTTAAGGCCAGTTGGCATTAAACACCACCACAATACATCTGTAGCTGTAGCTGTATCTATAGGACTTCACTAATTGAAACTTGTCTCCACAAATCTAACTTGTTTCATTTCAGCTAGCGCTTTCAAATCCCATTGGTTTACTGTTACATTTCTGGAATTAGTAGAGGTGAAAGTCTGACGATCACTCATGCTCAATTCATATACGCAGACTTTGCCGTGGGGAGACATATTGCACAAATTGCTTTCCACAATGAGCTGTCTTCCTGAGGTTATATTTTAAACAGTCACCACTCCACTGTTTGCTCATATGAGTTGAGCCTTTGCCACTCTGCCTGTATATATCACCAGGGCCTGGTGAACTGCACCCAGGGGTACCAAAGGAACTTGCAGATGTAATCTCAGAGCTTCTGTCCACAATCCTTGAGAATTCTTGGAGAACAGACGATATCCCTGTGGACTGGAGATGGGCAAATGTTGTCCCCATTATTATTTTTTTAAAGTGCTGGGAAAGAACACTGAAGTAACTACTGATCAATATCGACATAGCTTGACATCGATATGAGGAAGGGTCCTAGAACAGATAAATAAACAGTTGATCTGTGAGCAATTGGAAAAGGTTGCTGTGATTACTAATATCCAACATGAGTTTCTCAAAAACAAGTCATGCCAGACAAATCTCATTTCTTTATTTTCCTTTTTTTCTCTTTTGGATAGAGTTAATAAGCTTGGTGGATCACAGGGATGCTGTCTTGATTTCAGTAAGGCTTTTAACAAAGTCTCCATGATATTCTTGTTGAGAAGCTAGTAAAATGTTGACTGGATAAGGTGGATTTGTAGCTAATTAATTGACTGAACCCAAATAGTGCCCACTAATGGTTCCTCATCATCCTGGAAAAAAGTGACAAGTGGGCTGCTTTAGAGTTCTGTCCTGAGCCTGTGTTGGTGTTCAATGTATTTATAAATGACTTGGAATTTGCAAATGACACCAAGCTGGGAGGGGTAGCTAATGCTGCACATGATGAAATTGGTATTCAAGATGACCTTAACAGATTGAAAAACTAACAAAATGAATTTCAGCGGGGACAAATGTAAGGTTCTACACTTTGGCTGGATGAACCAGAGGCATAAATATAAGATGGGGGAGACTTGGCTTACTAGTAGTACATGTGAAAAGGATCTAGAGGTCTTAGTAGACCATCAGCTTAACATGAGTCAATGGTGTGATGCAGCAGCTAAGAAAGCTAATTCTAGACTGCATTAACAGAAGCATAGTGTCCCGATCGTAGTAGTACCGCTCTATTCTACCTTGGTCAATATCTCCAGGAACTTAACTATGATTTGTTTGTTTAGCTGATGTACCTTATCCTACCTTGAACACTGTTTGGAGTCAGAGCAGAATCACATATATCAACATCAGGCACGTCTCTCATCCAAACAGCAGGAACAGGACAAGGGTGTCATGCCAAAGGCTATGGTAAAACAAAGAAATCTTTCTAGCTCCTACAGACGTCCTGCTGACAAGTTTTGTTTTCATGATAACTTCTTTTTCTTCTTAGTTTCACAACTAATAGCTCTACCGTAGCTTGAATTGCAGCTACTGTAAATGAGGCAATAACACAACTGCCTCTATGCCCACTCAGTCCCTTCAGCCTTCAGAGCTGGCATTTTTACAGCTGCCACACAATGACTGCCTATCACTCACAAGGTATCAATCTTTTGTTGTATTGATTTTGGTGCCTGCTGAAACAAAATCTTGATTTGGCAAGCCTATATTTTTTACTTTGGCCACCTCATGAGAAGAGAAGACTCCCTAGAAAAGACCCTGATGTTGGGAAAGATGGAGGGCACAAGGAGAAGGGGACGACAGAGGATGAGATGGTTGGACAGTGTTCTTTAAGCTACCAACATGAGTCTGACCGAACTGCGGGAGGCAGTGGAAGACAGCAGTGCCTGGCATGTTCTGGTCCATGGGGTCACGGAGAGTCGGACACGGCTGAACGACTGAACAACAACAACAATATTTTTATAAACTTTTTTTTTTAGCATTTTCTTTTGTATATATTTTAATGAATACTTTATGTAAGCCAACTAGTGGCTGCTGATTAAGCAGTATAAACTCTGTTAAACAAAATAAATTAATAAAATTACTCAACAGTGTGAGGAACTTTTGCTGCCAATAAATAGCAAAGACTGGAATTACATGTGCATGATACAATGAATGCTACTCTGATGTTTTAAGCTATGGTGCTTAATTTCTGTTTTATTTTATTTTTTAATTGTTGGTTTGTTTGTTTTTTGTAACCCACTTTGGAATCCAGATGTTGAAAAGTGGAGTACAATTTTTTTGAAATAAATATATTTTTTTCTCAAATGAAAGCCTGCATCTCATAAGGAAGATTGTATACATTTAAAACGTTATCATGTATGAAATGGCATGAATCCTATATATAATTGCTTCCATGGTTTGAACAGACGTGTATCTGTTTTTCCACTATGTGCATGGGTCTTGAAGCCAGGGGCATCATCAGTCAAAGCTTCCTCTTACATGTACACAAGGCAAAATATATATCTACTGCATGTGATTAATTACAAGTGTAGATCCACTGAAGTAAGTTCAATGTAGGAAATTCATCTGAAGTGTTGTTGTTGTTGTTGTTCAGTCGTTCAGTCGTGTCCGACTCTTCGTGACCCCATGGACCAGAGCACGCCAGGCACGCCTATCCTTCACTGCCTCTCGCAGTGCCTCTTCATCTGAAGTAGTCCTTAGTAAAAAGTTAATTATTTGTAATCATTAGGGCATTAGTAAAATACTGAACTTGTTTTTGTGTGTATGCGTTTTAAAGATACATAATGCAAGACCTCATGAAAAATGCATTAAAAAAACTGTATCTTTAAGAAGTTTAGGGAAATTATTTTAAAGGGATTCATATTGATTAAATAGATGCAAGCCTATAGACTTTGAGCTTCTGCAGATCCTTTAAAATAATACAGAATTTCATGGAGATATCTCCTCTTCATATGTTTAAGAACCATGGTGAATGGTATAATTTGTTATTACGTCCTGGACAATGCCTTTTCCATAGGAGTTCTCCATAAGGATTTCATCGCAGTATTAGCATTCACAGTATCTGTAAGATGTATTTTAATATTATACTTTCTTAGAGACTGTCTCAAGTTTGTACAGCGAAGCTGTTTGTGAAATAAACAATATCATTCAGAAAGTCTGGCTCTGTGCCCCTTGTTTTAACCATTAAACAACAGTTATCCATACAGAATCAGGGAGTGGGAGTACTTTATTTATTTATTTGAAAGTCCATGTCCATCTCCTATACCATTTTTTAAAATGACAGAAAGAAAAAGAATTCAGAAAGGAAATACAACTTTTTAAATGCAGCGTTGATTGTTCTTTTAAACACTTGAAATATGAAACACTTTTATACCACTTCCTAGAGATAGATGAGTTATTGCCTATTTGCATCACCAGTCTGTGAACATTCTCTGCAGCCATTCACAAAACCTCAAAGGGCTTTACGAGCAGTAGTCAAGATTTCTTGCAAATTCCTGGCAGTTTTGATCTTTCCCTCACTTGACAAGCAAGACTTCATGTCTCCATTGATTTCAGTAGGCAGAGTCTGGAAAAGCGAACATCGAACCATTGCTGCAAGACACACCAATCTCTCTCTTTCATTCCCAGTTTCCACTCCAAGCAGAAGAAGTTGAAGTTCTGAACTGATATCCAGAGACAATTTTGTATTTTATGATGCCAGGCACCTTCTTCAAACAAGGCAGAACTATTGCTGGTAGAGGGTTCTGGAGAACTTGAACTAGGTATTAATCTCATTACAGTCACCCATACTTGCAACTTGACACATTGGAAATGACAGTGGCCAGGAGCACTTTTGACCAGGTCTGTCTGGTTGGAGAAATTAGACTCGGTCATTCATACCTCCAAGTTAGATTACCTAATGTGTGACTGGTCTTTACATGTGACCACAGAGATGCTACAATTGATCTTGGATGCAAGAGTTCTGATGGGAGCTGTCCGCTCTGATCAGCTTCACTGATTACCTTAAAACCCCCAAGTAGCCTGGAAAAACTAGAATTTCATCCCCTCCCCATATGAACTTTCCCATGATGTTTTCCTTAACAGCTTAAACTTGGGCTCACTTTCTCACCCCATTTTAACCCTCCCAAGGAAAACCTTTCCCTGCCCATGTCAGTGCTATATTTTGCTCCCCAATATGCCCTTTCCTGATTGCTGCCTTAGACCTTGAAGTCTGCCCGGCTTGTGTATCTCCTTTTGTTGCTGCATTGCTTCTTGACTTATGCCTGCCTGACAGCCTATCTGATTCTTTTTGCTTCCTTTGGGCTCAAGGTACCTGCCTGTTTGGGACCATATTCCTGGTACTGCCAGCCAACTTCACTGTAGCCTGCTGCTGCGGCCTGACACCTGCATAGTTTAAATGATTGTTCCTTCCTGACCACCATTCCACATATCAAATGATATGTTGCAGAAGTCCCCTAAAGTTAAAGTGTATCAGAATTAATGCTTCAAAGCCAGAAAGAAAAGTTGTGGGGAAACAAAATAGGGTCCTCTTGATGAGACTCATACACTCAGGCTCTAACACAAATGTCATGAAAACATGGTGTGCCTGGCATATCCTATCCACTATGAAATATATGCTCACTTTCCTGTTTTAGCCTTCAAACACAATTCCACAGTGGGCTATCTTGCCGTGTTGACTTTAAACATGAATTTTTCTTTGCATCCCCTGGAGAAATCCAGATCTGACATTGTCATGACAGTACTTCCTGAATTACATTAGTACATGCTACAAGATCCGTCTCTACCTGGTTTTCAGTATCTTATCTTCCTGAAGTAGGGTCAATGGGAGTGAGGTGTTGACATGACAAATGAGGAAATATTTAATCCAGATGCTACACTGATGAAAGCTGGTTATTTGTAGAGTCCTTCTCCACTGAAATTAGAGATGAGGGGGAATGGAGTAAATTTGCTAAAAGGTATGTTCTTTAGCCAACATAGAATTTTTCATAATCCCATAAGTGTAATTTGGGACTTTGTCTAGTCTCGTTTTTAAAAAGTTCAAGTGGTGAGACTTCCATCACTTCTTAAAGGGGATTATTTTATAGTTTAATAAAGCACAGCATTAGAACATTTTTCCTTCTTGTCGTCCAAAATTACACCTTCTTAATATCAGTGCTGTAAGACTTTCCCACATCTGGAGAGTCCTTTTACAATTTTCTCACGCTTTCCTCAGATATTTGTAAGCCATTTGCCATACTCCATCTCAATCACTGTTTGCGGGAAAATATAGTCGTTTATTTTGGATCCAATACAGGAAACATTCAGCAGTGCAGTAGTTCTTACTAGCCTCTAGCTACCCTCTTGAGACCGGTTGTGTAAACACTGGAAGACTTTCAGCTTGAACTACCAACTGGTATAGCATGACTACTTGAATCAAAATGGGAAGGTAGCCCGATCAATCCACACTATTGTGCTTGTGGCACAAACAGCAATATATCCTAACAGCTACCATGACATCCTGTGGAGGTCAAGCAATCAAACTTGGACAGCTCTAGGTTGCTTGTCTCTGAGGACTCGGCTGCAAGTTCATGTTAAAAGAACCATCACAAGAAACAACCGTCTACCTCATGTCTATAAGGGTCTCCCTTAAAAAAGAACAACACCTGCTGCAGTAGTCCAGATTGTGTTGGACTGCAACTACCATCATCCCTGACCATTGGTCATGAGGGTCATGGGCCAGCACTAGTTGGAGGAAAACCCCTTGGCTATTGCTGTACTAGGTAGTTGCAAAATCCATAGTTGGTGGTGAGCATTCTTTGGTTTTGAATGCGGCATTTGTATCATATTTCTTGAATTGCTTTCTTTTTGTTGGGATTTGCAAATTGCTTGGAGATTTCTGCTGAAATTGCCAAGTATATATATCCTCATTTGCACATTGTGATAGGTACTGCAAAACACCTGAGCCAAACTTCTGAGAATTTATGAACATGTTCCAAACCAGAAGCAAACTAGCCTTGCACAGGAATTCGGGGTAACACATATGGGATTAAGGTGAGAAGGGGCAACATCACATGTCCTTCTGTGCCAGCTACATTTCAGACCTCCCTGCACAAACTCAGCATAGTTGGTCATTTTCCACCCTGCTCCCCTGCTAAAGTCATCATATTTTATCAATGTTTAAGTATTGTAAAATTATGTGGTTTAATCCTCTTCTCCATTGCATCACCATCCATATGTAAAACATTCCTCTATTACAATGCCAAAATTATATAGAAGGTTTGAGTTATAATTTTAATGACTTATTATTACTTCTATGGTGCCTATATTCTGCTAGGTACTATACTAGCTTCTGCGTGTGCACAAAGGTTTTGAATTGGGACTCTGAATTTTGCATTTCTGACACAACACTGTTTTGTAGGTGTAAGAGGTTTAAGCAATCTTTGTGCCAGTCAAAGTTCTGCTCAACTATGGAACACCAGAATCAGACACTCAGGAAATGCAGTACCGTTTTGCCCATAGATGCATGGTAAAATGTCCCAGTTTATGCTCCCGGTTCAATATTTTAAAGCAGCAGACGGAATAACAGATGGGACTCTTATATTTGTACAAAAGGCAAGATTCCATCCATGCTAGATTTATATGCACACTTTCCATCCTCCATCCGGGAGAAATGCATACCATTATAACTATTCAGGAACACACACCATCAAATCAAAAGCACTTGATGGCCTGAGGAGGGGTGTCTGTGGCCTGAAATGGGGGCACAGTCTAGGAAGGGGCCACAGAGAGGCCTGGGGAGTCACATTCAGTCCTGGTTCCCCAACGCTGCAGTGAATGTTGGAGTCAATAATGACATCAGAACTCCCTGCTTGCATTCTCCTCAACCCTGCATAGTTTGGTTTGCCTATGTTAGGGATGAGGAAGTGAATTGTTTAAAAGTGATGATCAAAGTTTTAAAAGGGTTTTATTTAAAGAAACAAATGCATTGTATTAACCATGGATCCTGGGATCTTAAATGATGAAGAGTGGTATAACAATTGAACAGAGAAATATCCCTGTTACCGTAACACAGGGAAAATGAGGCAAGACATAAGAGATGTGTTTTGCTAGGGTCACGTTTATTGAAGAGAGAAAACCAGAATGAATCTGGCGGGCAAAAATGCTCCTTGGCCACACATCCAACTGGCTACTCCTCCACTAAGGAAAAGGAAGGTGCCAATATCCAAAGAGGCAGCAGAAGGTTCTTAAATAGCCCTGCAATGCCCCTTCCCCAATGCTAGCATGATAAGTATTGCACTGACATCACCCCACTTCCTATCCCAGGATGGTTGCAAAGGCTGCCTCCCCACCCCACCCCACTAAACCCAGTATCCTAGCTGCTTTGGACTGGGCGGCAGGATAGAGATGTGTGAACAGAGCCAAAGTTGATTTTGTGGATCAGCAAATTTCAACACATCTGGGTGAACTACTATCCTCACAAATAATGCATATTGCTGTTGTTCCCATGGGGATGAAGAGATGGAGATTCATAACGTTGTAGAGCTCTGTTTTCTGTCCCTCATACCAGCCAATGTGATGGATAAAGAATGTTATATCCAATTGTCTTTCATCCATAGGCAGCAGGTGTTTGAGCTTTTCAAACATTTTAAATCCGTTTTTATACATGAGGCAAGAATTCCTTGGCTTGCTATGAACCAGCACTTAATTTTAAACATTGCACTAACACATTCAAGTTTATAGTCCTTTTGTTTCTGAATCGATTCCCTAACCTAGCAATGGCTTTTATGCCCAGTTTCTATAAGGATTATGTTTTCTCTTAAGAAATGCATGAAGGATTTCTGCCTAGGGCAGGTCTGAGCCAGAATAGTGACAAATATACTGTAAATGTTTCCTTGTGTAGAATTTGACACAGCAGCTGAATATGATCTTTGCCCCTTTGGAGAATGTCTCAAGAGATACTGGCATGCCTGGAAAATCAGCTTTGCTAACTCAAATTACACCATTTTGTAAAGACTTTCAGAACATAAAATGATTCTGTGAAAAGATTATTTCAGTAATATTGTACTTTAAAAGTATTTTTTTATTTTAAAAAAATCTAATC
This sequence comes from Lacerta agilis, assembly GCF_009819535.1. Lineage (NCBI taxonomy): Eukaryota > Metazoa > Chordata > Lepidosauria > Squamata > Lacertidae > Lacerta > Lacerta agilis. Next base: position 28,894,773 of record NC_046317.1, on the reverse strand, counting down.
ATTCAGCTGGATATGAAAGACCACCCAAATACATGTGCTTGTATGAAGAAGTAAAATCATTGACGTCAGGTACTCTGTCCTAAATCCATAGTTGTGGGAGCAGTAGAAGTCTTCAGGTGACTGACAGATGAGGCAAGCTCTTACAAATTCCACGGGCAAGAAAAGACCAAAATGAAGGTTGTAGCTCACTGAACTGGTCACTGTGGTTAGTCATCTGAAATGGTCTGAGGTAGGGAAAAGCAAAGAATAGGCAGGCGAGGAAACAGAACTGGCAGATAGACAGGGAGCTAAATTGGCCAATGAGGACCTAGCTCAGGGGTGGTAAACCTTTGATAAGGGATACTGAGTGTTCTATTCCAGCAACATCTGAACGGCCACAGGCTCTCCATGTCTAGCCCTAGTCCTTCTCACCGAGGCTCAGCGATGAAGCATATCATCTTCCAGAACCCTCCATCACCTTCTTTCTTCCTCTTGGTTTTTTTATTCAGCCAGCATTTTGAGCATTTTCAGTCCTCATTGGGTTTCTTCCTAAAGCTTCTTTGTTTACATTTCTACAAACCCCAAGTCTACTGACATTTCCCTCTTTGTGTATGGATGGTGCAGTTTTGGCCACAGAAAGAGCTACACCCGGAGAACTGAGCTTGTTGTAGATATACATCATATTTACACTTAATAAAGACACTGGAAGCACAGCTGCCAAAACAAAGTGGGTCTGGTTCTGCTCAGTGCCTAGAGGGGAGACCTTCTGGGAACCACATGTATGACATATTGGATTACAGGACAGATATAAATATAAGGAAATGAATCAATGAAACTGAACTGAAGAAGAGGTGCAGCTTGCAAGACAACTCCAGATTTCCCTTCCATTTCCTCTTCCATATAATCTACTTTAGGTTGGCATTGTGCTTATTTCCAAATGATGCCAATGTATTTATTTCCAAATTGTTTAGAAGGCACAAGAAGGTAATGATTTGGGGGAGATTAAGCATTTGTGAAAGGCCATCCAGTGAATTTATAGCAAAGGTAGAAGCTAGCAAGGGCTGATGGGATTTGTCATCCAAAATATCTGGAGAGCACCAGGTTGGCAAAGACTGCCCTCAGAGAATGAAAAAATAAATCTCTAAACTCTTCTCATGAAAATGTACAATATGTTGAAACATATTGTAGCTGTTTACTCAGAAGTAAGCTCTGTTATATTCAGTACTGCTTACTCCAAGCTAAGTATGCACAGTTGGTATCCTGAGGCTGCAATCCTACACACCTACACAGATTAAATTCCAATGAACGTGGTGGGAGTTATTTCTGAGTAGACACAGTCATAGAGTTGAAGAATTGGAAGGGAGACACAAAGGGTCATCTAGTCCAACCCCCTGCAATGCAGGAATCTTAACTAAAGCATCCAAGACAGATGGCCATCCAACCTCTGCTTAAAAACTTCTATCAAAAGAGAGTCCACAACCTCCCAAGGTGTCTGTTCCACTGTCGAACAGAAAGTTCTTCTTGATGTTTAGTCAGAAACTCCTTTCTTGTAACTTGAAGCCATTGATTCATATCCTACCCTCCAGAGCAGGAGGAAACAAGTTTGCTCCATCTTCCATGTGACAGCCCTTTAGATATTTGAAGATGTCTATCATATCTCAGTCTTCTCTTTTCCAAGCTAAACATACCCAGTTCCTTCAACCTTTTCTTGTAAGGCTTGGTTTTCAGACCCTCAGTCATTTGGTTGCCCTCCTTAGCACACGTTCCAACTTGTCAATACCCTTCTTAAATTGTGGCACCCCAGAATTGGACACAGGATTCCAGGCAAGGATTCACCAAGGCAGAATAGAGAGGTGCTATTACTTCCGTTGATCTGGACAATATACTTCTGTTGATACAGACTAGAATAGCTGTAGGTTTTGTTTTGTTTGTTTGTTTTTTTGCTGCTGCATCACGCTGTTCACCTTGAGGATCATCTAGTCCAACCCCTTGCAATGCTGAAATATGCATTGCATATTCTGCAACATTGGTGTTATCAGCACCACACTCTAACCAACCGAGCTATCAACTCATGCATAGCATTGAGCTGTAAGTTTCCAAGACCAGGTCCCTAATTTCTACAAAATGATGAAACTGGTATTAACTCATGTGGCAAAACTCTGGTTTGCAGCTCAGGCTGTTTGAATCTTTATGTAGCAGAGGAAGTTTCTGCAATGGTTCCTGTAGTGGAAATAAAGTAGGATGAACCAAATTGACTGAAGACCCCCAGCATTTAGCATTCTCTCCTTTCATGGTTACAAAGCTGAAGCCAATGAACAGCTCCAATATTTCAGCCCGAGTGTAATGTGCCGAAGCTTATTTCAGCTCCACATTGAATAATATTCCTTTGTACAGTGCTGAAAGATTAAATATATTATGAAATGTTTATTTGAAAGAAAATTAATTCTTCTCTCAGTTTGCCAATTTAGGTTTTGGGCAGATTGCCTAACAGCTCAAAAATTTGTTGTGTGTTTAGCTTGGCAGGTTGGCACAGGCTTGAATGTTCAGGAGTATTATTATTATTATTTCTTTCCATTTGGGCTGCAATCTTTCTCATGCTTGCTCAGGAAATACGTCTGACAGGGTTTGTGAAAGTGTGATGGCCTGGAATTGGTCGTGAAGTGGGCTCACTCGATTCTGTCTATGAGAACTTCTCTCACAAAAGCAAAGGCAGGTTCTGGGGAAACTGGCCTAAATCTTTCACTGACATCAAGAAAGTGTGTCCAGATCAGGGCTAGCCAAAGTGGTGCCATCCATATGTTGTTTAACTACAGCCTCCATCTTCCCTGGCAATTGGCTAGGCTGGCTGGTGCTGATGGGAGTGGTCTGATGATGCAGATTCTTGTGTTGTTTCTCTCACCTTTTCCCTCTTTTTCACTCAGGTATTTTCCATGGTTGGGCTGCTGAACAGACTCTCGGGCTGTGACATTGCTTAGGGTGCTTTGTTCGGGTTTGTTGCTGCTGCTGCTATTGATCTTAATTTTTGTATCTTTAGTTTTAGATCTTATGATACATGTGGAAATTGCTTGAGTTTGGTTGTGTGCCTTTTGATGCATTTTATTTATGATTTTTGCTATGTTTGTCATTATGTAAACCCTGGTAAGCTACTTCCAGTGGGCAAGAATGAGTGAGATGGGCCAATGGTCTGATTTTTGTGGCTGGAGTCAATCAGGGCCTCACCCTCCCAGGCTAGATAAGGAAAGTCCAGCAGGGCAGAGAGCAAGTCTTCCAGGACTCACAGCCAAGATATGGGGTGGGCTAGTCTCTCAAAGGCAGCAGATGAATAACTGTATTTATGGAAGATCAATTTTATATTTGTTGGAATGGTTTTGTTATGTATAGAGTTTGTATGGATGGTTTTTATAGTTTTAGAGTTTGCTGAGCTGGTTTTATTGTTCTTAGTGCTTGTGTTTCAGTGTTTTATTCTGTTTTTACTGTGCACGCCGCTTCAATGGCTTTATGTCATGAAGCAGTCTATAAATTTGTTAAATAAATAAATAAACTTATATATTATTTCCCTAAAACAAGATGCTCCATTTTCCCCCCCTTGGTCTTAAATCAAGCATTCAGAAAGGTTACCTCTAGATGAAGAAAAATGGCAATGCAATATAAATAGTAAAAGAAAGAAAGAAAGAAAGAAAGAAAGAAAGAAAGAAAGAAAGAAAGAAAGAAAGAAAGAAACCTGCAAGTATTTAAGAGCCTAATCTTCAAAACATGAGTGGTAAAATGTTTCATGGATAAATATATTTAGGGTGTATACATTTCTTCACAATATTAAGAATCATGATAGAGAAACAAAACTGAGTATGTAGCGATATTTTACTCCATGGAGCAGAAGGTAATATACAATAATTTTACTTAATGTTTACTTTTCTCAGATATACTACACAAAATTCCTCTATTTTTCTTGTTTGCTCATTTTCTAGCAAATGTCACACTGTAAAATAGCAGTTCAGACGACTTTCGGAGCCAGATGGCAATTTAATGTAGTATCATTTGCTTTATTTTCCCAGCATTTGTTTTCAAAATTCTCCCTTTGATTATGATGTTTCCATGGGCCTTTAAAGGACAATTGTCCTTCTGGTCTGAATCAGCCATGTTATCATTATTGCTATGCCTGATGGTCTCTCCACTTGGTGTTTGCTTAAAGCAGTATTGGGTGCAGGGGAAACCCCATTGCCCTTCTGAGTTCTGAGTACTGTATATTAAGATTCTGACATTATGCACATTTTGGAGTGATTCTGGCACATTTAATTGTCCCAGGAATTCTGTGGCTTGAAGGCTTGGATCTAAAGCAGGGATGAGGGAACCTGTGTACCTCCAGATGTTGTTGGACTGCAACTCCCTTAATCCTAGGCTATTGGCCATACAAACTAGTGCTGATGGATGTTGGAGTCTAGCAGCAGCTATGCTATTTGCAACATGGGCCAGGTACTCAAGCCTAAAGGCTCAGTGGGAAATAAAGTGTGTTTTGAACTGTGCCACCAGCCATAAAGTATCTCACACTAATTTAACCACATGGCCCTATTTGTATTGCTCCCCTAATTGTATCTGTAGAGAGATAATCCATTCTTCAACACAACTTTGCTACAAGTTTTCCCCAGCCTGTCTGGTGTGGACCACTGCTTACTTATATTGTTCTAAAATTTCACAGGGCAGAGTTGTAAATAAAAAGCATTTATTACCTTTTCTCCGTCAAAACGCTGTTTCCCTACAGCTGGCTGCTCTGCAGTACCCTCTGCTGTCACATTTTTATAATTTATTATGAATATTAAAAGCAGAACATAATGTGTCCATCTATATTATGAAAACCATTCCTTAATCCCCCCTTAACATTATAAGCCATGAGTGTAGATCTGACCCTAGTCCTAGTTTCGCTTTCAATGCCATACCATCAAAGGCATTGCCCAGAATCACATTTCACATGGGTGGCCCCATGTCTGGGAATTTAGGTGGGTGACCTCATAGAATGATAGAACTATAGCATTGCCCTGGAAGGAGTTGCATACCCTCTGAAGAAACTGGTTCATAGTCTGGGGGTACTCCTAGATTCTCACCATTCACTGGAGTCCCAAGTGATTTATGTGGTTAGGAGCCCTTTATGCTCAGTTTAGATTGGTTTACCCGCTACAGCCATACTAAGATAGCCTAGCCTCAGATGGAGCCATGGGAAAAGCAGGCACCAGGACACTGGGGAGGAGGAAGCCTTGGATGCAAGCAGCATATAGGGGAGCAGGTTTCAGCAGTCCTCCACCACCCTTTTAAGAAAAGAATAGAAAGCCTGAGATGAAATATCACCTGGAAAATATACTTTGTGCGTGGCATCACCTTTGTTTCTTCTCCACTTAGTTTTGATCATTTCACCACTATTTTCAAACTCAGAATTTATTCATTGTGTCTTAATTCTCCAGTTGTGCTCACCAGTGTTTTCTTTTCAAACTCAGAATTTATTCCTTGTGTCTTAATTCTCCAGTTGTGCTCACCAGTGATGGCCTCCTGGCCATTTTCTGGCATCTTGCAATGCAAGGATAAAAGACTTACAAATCCCAGTAGTGACAAGTGCCTAATACACATTTATTTGTAGTCACTTTTCAGTTAGGTTTACATTCACTAGCCCCAATAGATTTCTCTGAAATGGTACAAAAACATTAGAAGCATCACAGACATTTTTGACCAGGGTATGCATATCATTTGATAATGCACAGACTCAAAAGAAACTAGCAACAGCTGTTTTAGAATACCCAAATGCAGTTGGTTTTTCTATAAGTGCCACCGCAACAACCACTGTGAGTTAGCTTGTGTTGGTTCAGTGGGTTGATTCATGGAACTGCTGAGCACATACCGGCATTTTCCTAATTCACCAAACCCAATACACATTCATTCAAATTACATTGCAAGCTATTTGAGGGACTGGGTGAATCTGCCTTTTTTGGTTTTTTGTTATGTTTAAATAAACATAGTTTTGGGGTTTCAGATTTTTTTTTTTAAGGAAAAGGTTCCAATGCTCGCTCAATACAAGAGGGGATTTTGTAAAGCTGATCTTTCCACTCTCGTCCTCCCTCCTCCCAACCCCTTCCTTTCAGATCAATAGAAAGTTCCATTTTCCAGTCCATAAATATATTCACCAACCAGTATGTCTCTTTAGTTCTTCTTATCCCTTCAACATATGTCTTGACATTTGAAAAGTCTGCTTGGCAGGTGAAGAAAGAAAGAAAGAAAGATCCTTTGTTATTGTTCAGTGAGATTTTTGTTCCCTACTCTGTCTGCCAGACAGCCCAGAAACTAAGCTATTCTTCAAGACATGTTCACTGCTGGACAGTAGCTTGGTGACAATGGGCAGCGCAGCAGCAACTGAAGTGATAGGAGAACCATCTGACTCAGATTTTTTTCCAATGAATCAAGGTCTACAAGCTTTAGATCTGCAGGAGCGGCTGTGGCCAATTTCTCTTCTGTGCTTTCCCTTTATTTCATTATTTCTGACATTGCTGAGATGAAGCTTTGTTATATACCACAAGCCTGTGGCAAGTGGACTGGAGAGATAAGAGTTTGCTAAGATAGAGAACACACAAGCTGAGAAAATGTGTGAAAAATTGAAATGACAAGGGTGTGTTGATAGCTTGTTGTTTCTGAGCAATAGTGTCTGGGTTAGAAAGGTAGCATGTTGGAAGCGTGGGGAAATGAAATACGTGCTGACTATGCTTTCAATTTTATTTATTTTATTCTTTAAAAAAAAAGAGGGGGGAAACCTGAATATTTAAGCCGCTGGAGACAGTTCTTATATGAGATAAACCAATTCACCTTAACTATAGCAGCACTAAAGAAAGTCTGCCTGACAACATCTCATCCTTTAAGCGCCACCCCACCATCTCCAGGCAACACAATCATCCTCAGGACATTATACCAAAAAATTATGTCAGCCAAGTACCTGCATCTGTCTTCTGTAGTAATGAGTTAAATATACACATAAGTGTGGAGGGAATGTAATGTTTTGGCATGGGAGGAAGAGATTACTTTTTTATTTGTGGGTAAATATATCATGTTATGGTATCCTGAAACAGGAAATTAGTAGCAGCTAATTTGATGAACGGATTGGATACTCAAATTTGGTTGATGGCCTTTATAAGCGAGAGGGACCTTACTTATCAACTGAGGGGAAAGGAGAATCCAAGGAGACAAAATATGTTTTATGTGAAATGTGTTTAAAAACAAAACAAAACATGATTGGCTTCCTCTATCAACTAATGCAGCATTATTGAGTGAAATTATAGGGTGAGGTGTTATTTTTAATTAAAAAAATCTTATATATATATATATATATATATATATATATATATATATATATATATATATGCTTGGGTAATTAATTACTTTCACGATGGTGCCCTGATTGCTTCACTTAGAGTTTATTTGTTTGTGTGTTATGGGTTATATATTTGATTTTCTGTTGTCTCCTTGTTTTGCCCTTATGTTTGTTGTAACCAAATACATGCTCTGGGTTTTTATTCTTTCTGTTCTTGTTTTTCTTTGGTATGGGATGTCTTAATTGTGAAATAAAAAGAAAGAAGAGTTTCAGAGCATAAAATCAAAAGCAATCTCTCCATGTCTATTGCAATATTATCTGGCACTCAGCAGCGGCCCCAATCCAACCTGGATAAAAAATCTAGCTTCTAGAAATGAGAGTAATCAACTCCTATTGAAAGTTAAAAGAGCAAATACAAGGTAGAAAGTACTGTAGATATTAATATGGGGCAGTTTGAAGCAATTGGATGCATAAAAACTGACTCCTCTTTGAATAAAAATTGCCCAGACCCATAAATATGATTCAAAGCTTTACTAATCAGAACTTCTTCAAAACAGCTACAAAACATCCAGAAAGTTGTATAAAGCATATATATATATATATATCAAAGCTCTCTCTCTCCTATAGCCTGTATTAGCCTGCATTCAGCCTAAAGCTATGTAGCTCTTGAAGAGGCACCATTATCACATCCTTCATTCTCTGTGGCTTTCAGAGAAAGATTAACAGGCAACTGCCTTCGAGATGGAGATTTGCAACTGAATACCTTACACACATGATCTAAAGTTAAACACCACGTGAATGATAGCATAGAACATCAACAGTTAATCATCAACCTGCTAGAGCTCAGAGAGCTTCAGTATGCTACAATGGAATTTTCCAATGTTAAACCCTTCAGCAATATGCATACAGACATTCTCCATTTCAATGTGCAATTAAACAATTATACTTAACAGACAGGACCATGTTCATAGCAAAATGTAGCTTCATATTTCATGTGGGAAGCTGGGTTGTTGTCTTTTTGCATTGTCGGATAGCCAAAATCACTGGTTTTGCTATATACCCATTTCCTGTGCCTTTGTGTCTTTACAGTGGTCCATGAGTAAGAGTAATATAACTTACTCACTCACTGGTTTTGATAGCTACTCCAAAGTCAATTGACTGTTCTTCCTGTTTTGCATACTGTATTAGACTGCAACAGTTGAAGTGAATAATGTTCACTTATGGGAGCTTTCAGCAGCTGACATGATAGTGATCATTATCATAATACAATCTCACAAATTAGCATGAACATTTTAGTCCTGTTAAACAGATCTGCTGAGATCATTATGAACATCTCAACATCTTTTGTATGGTTGCAACATGCTGGAATTCTTGTATTCTGCATTCAGGAGGACAAAAAACATTTTTTTTCTATTATGGAATCTATTGGGAGCTAATTTTTTACATTTGCTCTAAGCACAGCATGTACTAATACAGGTGTGAAGCTCAGTTAGGAGTTGTAACATTCAGCTACAATTTTAGCTAGAGTAATTTAAGAATTGCATCAGAGAGTCTAATTTCTGACAATAAAAGTTTGCAGTTTATTGTCAATATGGGGCAACAGAGACAGTTGCCAAAGTGATCTGGGCCTTCATCCTGATTAGACTTACCAGTGAGTAAATTCCAGTGACCGATTTTACATAGATGTTGGCTTACCGTACCTTAAACACTTGAAGGGTCCTAAAGTTTGATCATATAAGGCTGCAATCCGAACTCATTACTGGGAAGTAAGTCCCATTGAATTCAATAGGATTTACTTCTGAGTAGATATGGTTAGGATTGCACTCTAAGTCACTGTTTCAGCAAATATCCATACTCTTTCTTCATTTCTGGCACACATTCCATGCCAATATCTTGCTCTGTTGAAGTGATCAGAACTTCTGCACATAGCTACACTTAAAGGAGTGATACACAGATTGCATGTTCTGAACATAATGGATCCCTCAAGACTACCTTGTATCTGAAAGGTCCCTTAGAAGAGCAAAAAAATGGTATTTTCTTAAGAGGCATTAAAGAACATCCAATGCTATTCAGAGGCAATTAGCACAGAAAACCATGACACTGGTCCATTCACTAATTTAAGATACAGTTGTACCTTGGTTGTCAAATGCCCTGGTATTCGGACCTTTTGGCTCCCGAACACCGCAAACACGGAAATGAGTGTTCCGGTTTGTGAATGTTTTTTGGAAGTCAAATGTCTGACGTGGCTTCTGTGGCTTCTGATTGAGTACAGGAAGCTCCTTCAGCCAATTGGAAGCCACGCCTTGGTTTTTAAATGTTTTCGGAAGTCAAACAGACTTCCGGAACAGATTACGTTCGAGAACCAAGGTACGACTGTACTTTGTTTCTGCTGTACAACCAATGCAGTGCCACAGCAGGCCCTTAGGATTAGGGGTATTATGGAAAATCACATGGGCTTCACTCCAGTTCTTCTCACACATCCCACTAGCCCAATATGCCTGCACAATATTCCTTTGACTCTGCTGCATGAACCAAAGGTGCCATTTCTTCTTACACCTATATGTCTTCTTACACCTAGGATGATGCCAGTTGAACTACAGCTCCCATCATCTAAGTCAGAAAATATTTCACTGGTGTGCAGGTAAGCTTCGCCTATCCCTTAGAGCTGGACAGACTGGTGGGGTAGAGAGCTGACCCTCTTGAGTGGCACATATGACTGACTGGATATTGCGTAAATGTTCCCTAGATGTTTTCTGGTGCTTTTACGTCATGGGCCTTGATATGGCAAAGTTAAACTAAATCCATGGCAGAATTATACCAAGAAATCTGTGTGTCAGTTTCATGCTGAAGCACTGCTATGCTGTGTGGATTCCCCTGTGCATAACCACTTATGCATGCTGTACTAAGTTTAATCGTATCTGCTTGCAATGCAAAATCACCTGGTGTGTGTTGTGCAAATGCCCTTACCCTTGAAAATGGTCATCTGTTTGCATTTTAGATTGAAAATAATAAAAGCTTTGCAGCTGCACAGTATGCATTTCTCAGAGCAAGAACTCTAGAAAGGCACCTGCTGCCTTGGCAGTTGACACATGCTCATCATTCACTGCTAAAACGGACTTCAGATTTTTAAGAGACACATTCTGTTGCAGAATGGTTCATCCCAACCAAGTCAGCATTTAATACTATTTCCCCTTCTTCAGTAGCATGTTACACTGCAAGCTTTTGTGACCATCAGCTTTCCAGTTCTATTCTGGTACATGAACCCTAATATTCTCTGTGCGTGATACTCTGCCATCAAGTTGTTTATTTATATGAAGTATGCAAGTCACCTAGTGTGAAGGTAACAGCACATCAGATCTTTCTGCTTTGGATGGATTTTTGACAGGCTGCTTTTAATATTGTCTTTGTATGATTCTATAGTAGGAGGAGGAACCTAAAGTACGAAGTGGCAAGAGTCTTTGCAACTATCTGATATTCTTCTAAAGAATACTATCGTAGACTGAAGGGGGGCCGGGAATCAGTAATGGAAATCCAAACTTACACCACAGCAGCCTGAATACTTTCTAGCCACTCAGAGAAGTATTGAAAAGACAAGCCTTTAAATATAAGTGTTCATTATTAAAAACCACTGGGAGCTTTTTGAAGAAGACAAACACGTCTTATTTAATGGCCTTTTGGGAGCCAACGTATTCATAATAAGAGGATATAAATCTCTTTTCTGGTTCCTTTATCTGATTCATTGGTCCGCTGGCTGTTCTGCTGTGCCTATCTTCTTCCATCAGCAACTCAAGGCAAACCTTTAGTTGCTGCAAATTCACAGGGAAATTTGTCCAGGGCCTTTAATTGATTTGGAACCTAGCCCATTTTAAAATTAAACGATAAGGGAGTCTTTTTTTCTCACAGCTTAAATAAGAACACAGTTTTCAAAGGTTGTGCCACTGCCTTTTTGACCAGACAAATTAGCCATTACGTCCTCTTGAGCAATTCATTAGTTACTAATGGCTGCAGTGACATGTGCTGATGACAGCGAAGCTGATCAAATGCCACTTTCATTGCTGGTAAACTCGTCCAGAGAGCTGCTCATAAAATTTGGTCATTGCTTGCATTTTTATCTTCCTCACAAGAGTTTCTCCAGCACCTTTGTGGAGCAATGGTTTTTATTATCACATAGTCTGTACGGCACTAATACCTGAGCCCAGCATTTTATAGGTAACTGAGTGCAAACCTAAGGAAACAAAACGTGTGTAAAACTGAAAGAGAAAAATCAGTATGTTCAATTGCGGTCATAGGTCTTTCTTTGGCCTGTTACTGACTTAATGCAAGAGCATCTGAAACCAATTTCATTAACACCACTGCCTTTTTAAATCTTAGTGACTCGTAACACTTTTAAAACTCGGTTTAGAGCCTATTTGCATTGCCAGAGCAGTATCAATAAGACATAGGCTGCAATCCTGAGAGAGCATAGGTACTTGAAGTTAATGGGATTACTCGAGTGATTGAAAGTCTGTGACTTCCAACTTGAACTGCCAGCTTCATTAACGGATAGGTTACCTGGCATCTTCACATTGTCTGGTTTTGTCTGCAATATGAGCTATGGCATTTCTGCATTTCTTCCTAATCTTTATTTTTAATACAAAAAGGGGGGAACCTCCATAATGTGACATCCAATTTTGCTGCAATGTGCCTTTGCAAGAGTTGTTTGTCTAGAAACTTTATATATATATTCTTAAATTTAATAGCATATGGTTGGCCAACCTGTGACATTGGCAGCGGGAAATGGTATCTTTCGTGTTCCAGACCAGGAGACAATGAAGAAGAAACTAACCCACCTCAAGGCACACTGGGGCTCACCCATGAACTTTAATTATTTTTAACATTTATTGCAAACCACTTAGAGGTTCTGCTACAAAGCTAGCTCAGAATTATCCATGCCGGCTGGCTGGCAGTGGCTTTCTCCAGGGTTTGATATGGAGATGCTGGGGGCTGGACCTAGAATGTTCCTGCATCCAAAATAAATATTCTGTAAGAATTTCTTATAGATTAGCTCTTAGGTAAGCCCCATCGTTCAACACAACCCCATTATGATTAGCTCCAGCTAATCAGGACTCAAGTCCTCAGTGCATCCACAGCCAACAGGGCCTTGCAAAGATAAGAAAGCTACCTCCCATTTTTAACCTTTCTACTTTCTCCTTTTTTCAACCATAACTGAAAAGACAATTAAATAATTCAAGCAGGTCATCTTCATTTCCCAAGCATTTAAAAATAGTGATCATAAGGATCGTTTCCAAGGTTAAATTGCCTGTTCTTTCCCTCCCCAGATACTTGTTTTCACTTACTTACAGCAAGGACCTGGAGTCCTGAGATGATGTATGTCAGAGGTGAGGAACCTGTGGTCCTCTAGGTGCTGTTTGACTACAACTCCCATGATGCTGGCTGGGGATGATGGCAGTTGTTGCCCAACAACATATGGGTGGTATGATGGGTGCTAAGGTGCTATGGGTGCCAGCACACAATGGCTGCCATGGGCAGCAAAAAATAAAAAATAAAAAATGAAGTGATGGTCATCTATACCAGTGAGGAGCACTACACACCAAAAAGCACTGACCACAAGGATCCCACTATGTGATTAACCCATAACTATAGGTCTAGGAATAAGCAAAAGCTACTGTAATTGCCTTTTTGCCCATCACCTCCAATTTGCATTTGCAGGGGTTAAGAGTTCCTAGAAATGTTGAAAAGCCTGTGAGCAAGGCAGTTGTTTTTACATGTTAGAGTTCTTCAAACGCACAGCAATGAGATAATAGTGAGTTCGTTTTGCAAGTGCAGGTCATTGTGTCACAGAAATGCAGCCTTAGATTTCTGGGGGGAAGGGTATGGAGTATTTGCTACTGACCCTGACACACAATCAGCAGGCTTATCTGACCTTGGCTCAGCTATTTAAAGCCTTGGGGATTTTAGTGCAACTGAAACAGTGCAACCAGTGGTTGTGTCCCTCTGGCTAGATCAATACATTTATCGAACGGGACGGTTTTGCCCTTAAACAACTGTGTATCTGGCTTTTCTCTGCCTGATGAATAGGTGAGTTAATAGTCTTTTTTCCAAGCAAAAGAGAGAACGGGTATTCTATTTTTCTGGGAACTGTATGGGCTAGCAAATCTATCCCCACAAAAAATTGTTTAGCCGGTGAATGTTGCAGTTGGCCCCATAAATGAGAGAGATCAGAAGCCACACTCCAAGCTGTAGAGTTTGTAGCACTGATGCTAAGTCACCAACCAAACAGCAAAAAATAATGCTTGGAATGTATAAATAGCAGTTGGGGCTGTGAATAAAAAATATATAAAAGGAGGGGAGAGATAGCAAAGTGAGATTAGTGAACTTTAAACATGCCTGTATGCATTTAATCATAGCTCAAAAACAGGGAATGAAATTGAGTAGCTATAGGCCAGAAAGAGAAGAGACAGAGATTTTCATTTTCAGTTATCTATATTTTATTAACCTACAGCTAACAAAGAACAACTGAAATGCCATCTCTGTCTTCCAGATGGAATCCCAACAGCTCATTCAAGTCAGCACTACTGGATACATTTGGAGATGGACTCAGGGGTGTAGCAAGGTAAATTGGTACCTGGGGACAATAATTTTTTTTTGTCACACACCCCCCCCAGAGGCGTAGGAAGGTCAGGTGGTACCCGGTGCAGAAAATTTATTGTCAACCCCCCCATTGATTCCCCCCCTTGCAAAAATGGTTTTACGTTATTTCATATTTTCTTACAAAGGAATAATAAGTAATAATAATAATAATAAACTTTACTTTATATCCCACCCTCCCCGGCCGAAGTCGGGCTCAGGGTGGCTAACATCAGACACATAACATTGGTATAAAATCAAACAATAATTAAATTACCTCCTAAAAACATCTCAAAATCAAATTGAAGTCTAATTTGATGGCTTTCCACAGGGTTAGGGTTGGGAACAGTAAGTGCTCCACTAAACTGAAATTTCAGCCTTAACGACATAGGAAAACAGCCAAGTAAACACCTATTTTGGTGGAGGAGGGTCAAGACATCAACCGATATTCATGAAATTTCATATATAGCTATATAATCCCTAGTATAGAAGGTAAGACCTTTGGAGCAGGCATTTTTTAAAAAAAGGTTTTTATGAACTGCCCTAGTAGGGCAGTAATTCTTCTTTGATCATTTGTCAACCCCCCCTCCATTATGTAACATGGGTCGGGCCGCCCCCTATGCCCCCTTGCTACGCCCCTGAATGGACTCACCACAGTGATCATCTCATCTGTGACCAAAGTGCTTCAAAGCTAAATCTCGTACCAAGCTGTTGAAGATTATGTACCCCACACATGCACAAAGACATTGCATGGCTGCCATGATCGGAAGTGTCATATACTGCTGCAGAATATATCAGATGGCTTCCCTGCAGTATCCCAATTTCTTTTTTAAAAAAATCTATAGAAGTCTACTATTGAATGGGGACAACTGTTTGTTTGTTTGTTTGTTTAGGTGCTAGCCACGCCTTTGTCATTTTGGCCATTCATATGTTCTTGCATATCATTTTGCAGTTGTCGTAATACCTGCTTGGGGAGCGAAGTAGGCAGGAGACCTGCCAAGGTTCCTACTGTGAACCAGGGAATTATGAATTTTGTCCTGGAGCAGTCCAAGATATGGTGCTGTTCCCAACTCCCAATTGTTTAACAATAGCAACCACCACATTTTTCTCTCGCTCTAAATTAGGACACTGCTGTCTTCGCAGCCTGCCCTGCAGAATGTATGGTCTGAGACGAGAGTGCATTGACTGATAAAAAGAAAATGTCACCCCTCAGTTCTGATGATCACACATTGTTCCAAATTCCATCAAACTGAACTGATAGCTCTTTGGATCAATTAAGCCGCTTTTGGAAAGTTTAAGGTTTATAAAACCTCTTCAGATTGAAGTTTATGCAAGGCTTAGGTAGAATCTGAAGCACATGCTGGATTTTGTATTTCCGCCCCTTTGACAAAGCACTTTCCCTTTCCCTTTTACAGTGAATGGTGCTAACTTTAGAATCAGTTTCACATTATCCCTTTTCAGCTGATCTAAACTAATAAGCGAACTTTTACCATTTGTTTTGCAAAGAAATAATCCACATTGAACTGGGCAGCTTAGTTTCCAACCGAGGTGTATGGGGTGTTAGGGGAGGGGCCGTACCTCTGGTGGGAGACAAGCCATGCTCATTCTTTGGTAGTTTGTCCATCTTTGGTCCCCACCCTGCACTCAGCTCTCTCCTGTGACTCCTAGAAGCTCTCAGCGTATGATAGCGGCCAGCAACACCCTGGGAAACAGCTTTGACCAACTAGTTAAACCAGGTGAGGGTAGCCAACTGGTCTCAAACGCTTAGTGAGTTTGGGACCTTCCCTGCAGGCTACGGAAGATCTCCTGCAACCACCCATCCTCACCTAAGTTTCTCACTGCCATTGGATAAAGGAAGGGATTTTCTCTACCAGGTTGTCCTTTATCAGTCCACCTAAACACAATCCTGGGTTCTCCTTGAAAACTCTCAAGGTAGCACAGGTTATGGCTTCCAGGAGTGAGAGTGTTTTCAATAAACAGACAAAACAAGTTTATGGCACAAGTTAAAACTTTACTAAGACGGAAAAATATGGTTTTTAAAAACAATATTCAAATATTACAGAAAATCAGCAAATTCCCCAACAGTGCAAAAATAACAAAATAAAGTATACTAAAATGCCATCTGCTTTCCCTTAAACAGTTCTACTCCTTACCAGACTCTCAGAAGAATCTTACTCTCAGGTACTCCTATTCTTCTTTATTTGCCATTCTTCCAGATGTACAAAGTTTCTCCTTCTCATGCCAAGTTCTGCCACTAGCCTTTCTACCACTAGATATACTCTAGAAATTCTGCAGGCTGGCTACCTATAGATATAACCTCTTTTTGCCTGTCTTCTTTACATCACAGGCTCCTCCCAGCAGGTTACAGGCAACTGGAAGTCTTGAAACCCAGATCATAGGCATCAGGAAGCATCAGAGCTTTTAACATTCCCACCCTCAGCCAAGAGACATGCCATCTCTCACCCATACACAATCAAATTATATGGTAGGGCATGTTTCACCGGTTTCTCCTATAGCCCCAAGCAAAGCAACAAGAAAGATATCTATTCCTATAGAATAGACAACAGTCCCTTACAGTCAGTCCAGGACAGTAAAAACCAATTGCTTCAAAAACAGTTTTGAGTGGGGGTGGGGAAGGATACGGAGGTTAACTAAGGATGTATTAAGCAACGTGACTTTTTTTATTAAACATCTAGATTTCTTCATAAGTCTTTAAAGCTATCGATTTCAGTATCTCTCTGTGCTCTGGGATTGTATATTTGTTCCCTTGAATGGCCTGGAAAAGAAGATATGAAGTATGAGAATTGTTAAAGCTACAGAAAAGTCTCTCTGTGTTTTCTTTTGAGGGTAAAGGTAATTTGTTAAGAAACCTCCTTGACAGAATGATGAAGCATAGTCCTTTTGTGTTCTTTCCCACAGTGTATCACCAGGAGAGTCAAACAAAAGCTAGGCTTGCTGTAACACATTGACTGACAATTAGATTTTTTAAACCTAGGAAATAGGATCTCATAATGGTACCTAATGGGATTCTGAAGCAAACTCTACTGCTCTCAGGTATCATCAGGTAGTGAAATTAAAAGGAAAGCATAGCAACTCAATTATGGCCCAAACAGGCTCTTAACGGCTGCTGTCACAAATGGAAGTTTCTTTGGCTCCATGACAACACCGCAAATTTTGGGTTTCCTGAACTATTAGAGATGATTATGCCTCATAAAATTAATATATGTGTATCACATTTTTGGCATGCTTCACACAAAAAACTCTTCAGAGCTCCCACTCCAGGATCACTCCCTTCCTCCACCCTCAGCACACACAGATCAGAGGATAATGAAACTGAGGAATCTAAGAGAGAAGACTGACATAACTTGACACAACACTGCACTGTAAAACCTAGAAGTGTCAACGATTTAGCAACTGGGGCTGATCTGTAAATATCAAGTACTCAGTAGAATTAGCACTTCTAAGTGCTTCATTTCATGGCGATTATTGTTTCAAAAAAACAAAGACTGGCACAAAACACCACCTTCTTCTGAACAAGCTCCACGGAATGACTGTGTTCTTGTACTGCTCCCATTCCCTTCAGTTTGGGCTTGTGTTGGAAGATTTTCTGATGACCGGAGGACCCTACGGTCTGTTAATAACAACACCCTGAAGATCCCGGGCCCCAGGGAGGTCAGACTGGCCTCAACCAGAGCCAGGGCCTTTTCAGTCGTGGCCCCGGCCTGGTGGAACGCTCTCTCACAAGAGACCAGGGCCCTGCGATTATTTGACATCTTTTCGCAGGGCCTGCAAGATGGAGCTGTTCCGCCAGGCCTTTGGTCGGGGTTCAGTCTGACTCATTTTCTCTTTGTATAAGAACAAGCACGAAGAAAGTTTCCCAGCCCGCTCACGGGTCCTTATAATATCAGTGGAAAGAGTTAGCCCTGGTGAGTATTAACCGCTTTCAATTTAACCTGAGGACTGCCATTTGTTTAGTTTAATTTTAATTTTACTTTATTTGAATTAATTTTGGGATGCATTTTAATCGATTGATTGCTTGTTTTTATGTATATTGTGTTATTAATATGATGTTAGCTGCTCTGAGCCCAGCTCTGGCAGGGGAGGGTGGGATACCAATAAAATTATTATTATTATTATTATTATTATTATTATTATTATTATTATTATTAATTGTACTTAGAATTTGATCTGGACTGTTAACAGGCTTGCCACACAGCTTAAATAAGAACCAAGAGGGCAAAGATGTCCAATGGTTTTCATTTCTTTGGGTATAGGAGCAGAGAATCTTATGGTGGGCAGTGGAGAGAGAATCTGAAGCATAGATCCTGCTAATTCTTATGCCTTTCACAGCTTATATCAACTAGAGCAGGAGGTGAGCAAACAGCTGGAGTTAAAGGTCAAGGGCTAGTGCATTTTCTCTACCCTAATGGAGAAAGAACACTTTCTCCCTATTGTTGTCATACCACCAATGGTGGAAGATGGTGCACCCAAGGGCCATATTGTCCCGGCTCCTTCTCAAAACATGATGGCAGGGGCTGTAACTTATAAGTAAGGAAGATATTGTTATTTAAGCAGAGAAATGGTACAGACTCAGCAGTCCCAAGCCGCTTACAGAGACTGGCTGGTGGTGAAAAGCCTGAGCTAGGGTCAAGGGACAAGGTTCAGGAATTCAAGACTGCATATGAGAAGTTCAAGGCCATATGAGAGTTATGAAGTTGTTCCAACAGTTCACCCACCCACCCATGCAGCAAGCTTTTAAGCCAAGGCAGGGCACATTTATTCATAAGAATTGCTAGTGGAATAGGAATCTTACAAAATAAATGTATAAATACATAATACATTTTGAACCAATTGATCTTTTTCAAAGGAATCCCATTTAAGACATTAGTACCTGAAGCTAGATCCAACTACTCTAGACAGAGATGCAGCTGGCACATTGGTTTAAGCTAATAAAAAGTATTCTTGGCCATTGACACCACTTGGACCTTTAGAGACAACAGTGGGTCCTGGATAATCCCTCAAGTTGCAGACTGAGTGCAACCCCATTTAGTAACTTTCACACACTACCATCAGTGGCAGACTTTGGTCTCTCGCATTTCAGCAGCACCCTGTGCAACACAAAAATCCACACTCCGTTCTACAGCAGTGTACTGCACGGGTCGCACTACTCTAAAACTGCCTCTGCCACCATCCATATCATACACCTTCATACCTGCAGTTCCTTCATCTAGTTTGGATCATGTTTCAGCCTGTTCACACTCATCCATTCCAAATCTGCTTCCAGAAACGTGTTCAAGAACTGCACAGCTGCCCTGGGTTTCGTAGATAGAAAAGAGAGGTAAAGCTGCATGACAACACAGCCCAGACTTCTGAAAGACTTTTCTCAGCTGGTTCATGCAGATGTTAAATAGCATGGGGAACAAGAGGGAACACCCCAGGGTGGAACAGACACCCCCCAACATCACCTATTGGAAAGGATGAGAACCACAAGAACACAGAGTCTCCTAAGCTCAACCCAACCAGGTCTCCCAGCAGGATATCCTGGTTGGTGATATAAGAAGCTTATGAGGTCTGGCAGAGGCAGAAAGGTTGGATTCCTCACATTCCTTCCTTGACACAGATCATCTAGCAGAGCAAACAAAACTATTTCTGTCTCCAAGCCAAGGTGGAATCCTGAATGGAACAGATCCCAATAATCTGTTTCCTCTAAAACCACCTGGAGTTGAGAGGTCACCACCATCTCCAACATCTTGCCTAAAAATATAAGAATTGAGACTAGATAGCAATTTCTCTCAAAGCCATGGGGCTAGGCTTGGTTTCTTTAGTAAGGGTGTCGCCATTTCTTCCTCAACCATGCTGTCACCCAAGGAAACAATTGCTATCTCTGTGGTCTTTGAACCCACCCTGGCAGCTTTTAATATATATTATAGGAAAAGTTCCAGATCTCCAATATATACCGCAAATTAAGGACTGTGAAATTTCTAAGTTTTTGTTCCTCTCTTACACCAGAACAGTGTTTTTCTGTAATACCTAGAAATCAAAGAACACTTGCTAATAAAGGCAGAGACAGGAGCCGTTATCATTCAAATGCCATTGCAATAATGCCTTTATTTAAAGTTTCTAAATGACAATTCCAAATGAACCTGAGAGATCTGGCTGCTGTACCCTCTGATCCTTCATTAGGCATGAGTTAGCCTGGACCTGCTAACATATGGAACTTGGAATTAAGAGTAGTCTCTGGCCCATACATGGGTGACCTCTTATCTGTGTAAGGTGACAGCTCGATTACTAATGCAAGCAAAGTGCAGTCTCTGTAGCCCATAATGCACAGTCTAAGCCAAATTTTCTGTGCAAATGATGGATCTTTTTGCTATTATCTCTTCTCACATTTTTCAGCCGTTTCCAAAATTTGCAGCCACAGTGATTTCAAAGAGAATACTTTTGCATTGCTTATCATGAATAATGGAACCAGAATCAGGCCCCTGAGCATTGAGCAATATGCAAAGTCCTTGCTCCAACTGATAAAAATGGGCTTAAGGTAGTAATGAGGAGTTAAGTGTTAATGTGTCCTCATTAACACAATGTGAATTAACTTTAATGGAGTGCAGCAAGAAGTCATGGATAATGTGCCTCCTGATGGCTATGGCTGAATTCTCCAGCAATACGTGACTGCTGTTTCTTGTGACAGGGTCATCCCATGGCAGCTCTCAAGAGCTGGCAGACATCCCAGTTTATTCATATCTCAAGAGAAGCCTTATATGCCAGATTTCCAGGAAAGTGAGCTAAGGATGGACTGCAAATGCTATATGTCTCTTCCTCTCTCTAAGCAAACATGCACATATCCATCTGTGCAACCAAGTCCAGCCCAAGACATTTTGCTGCTGAAAATGGAGATCAAGAAATATTTCAATTACCCCACAATGGACCTTTGAGGCAGGTGGCTGGAAGGTTTTTGGTTCTGTGGTTGTTGCTGTTTTTATGCATCACTGGTTTTAATATATTGTGCCCCAACAATATAATGAGTACCACTCTCCCAGATGCAGTGATATGAATGCCATGACCTATTATTCCCACTTCAATTATTATATTTTCACCTCCTGAAGTGGAGAACAGTGTGTGTACCAATACACACACAGGAGATTTCTAAAAATGGTCGCTGCACAGTAACACTGTCCAGGTGAAATTCTGGGCAAGAACTTTGGGCAAGTCCCCTTTGCCTGGATCCTGAATGGTACAACCTCATCTGATGCCACGCGATGTTCACTGGCTGCCTGATAAATGAACTCTTACCGGATGCCTTCCTTGACACTCAGGAAAAGAATCTGTGAACCGCAGCTGAAGACATTTAATGTACTCCAGAAAGTCTTATTCCATGCACTTACTAAAACAGATGTACATACATTATTAATTGTACCTAACCTGCAGTCATGATCAAGGACAGAAAAACTATACTCCATCAGGAAAGCATACAAACATTATGATTAGTTGGAAACATAGACAGATCTTTAAGATGTCTATATTGAGTGAAATTGTAGATACTTGCATGTCTGGCAGAACTGATGAAGACAGCCATTACTGGGGGAAGTGCTTGAACTATTGAGGGGGGGAGATCTGATTGAAATATATAATTTATTCTAAATAAATGAACTGTATGTTTAGGATTTATTTAAATATGCAACTGTAGGCTAATGGATTACTTGAGTTTACAGTTACAATGGCATAATTCACTAAATTAGAATACAGCTCTTAAAAGTCTATGAATTAAATGAAGACCCATCATCTGGAATTTCCCCACCGTAGTTCTGCATATGGACTTTTCCAATAAATGGGAACTAACAAAGACCGGATATAGATTGCAACTTTGCTGATTAAACAAAATCAGTTTGGAGAAAGGCTAGATTGCGTGCTCTATAGCTGTGAAATATGGCCCAAATTTTCAGCAGGCTGCAGGGCTTTCATCCACCACAACACTAATAACCCACTAGGGTAGCCAGAACTGCTGAGGACAGATGGGGATTCACTTAATGGAAAGCCACTTCACTTCCCATGGATCAGAGTACCACACACAAGGTGGGGGGAGTATTGTGGTAATCTCAGAGGAAGGCATAATACTGTGCACATGGCATCAGTATACAGGGAATCCAGAACTGTGGCCTGTACTTCTCCAAGGCATCCACCCAAAAGGGATACAGTGGAGGACCAGATGGTCACTTTCAGGCTGAACAATTATTCCTGTTATTTTGCCTGTGGAGCAGATAGGTCAAGGGAAACCCATTTTATCATCTACACTACACTGATCCCATGTGCTCAGCATTACTAATCTAAAATTGCGTCCACTTTTGAGAGGCTTGGTAGATACCTCCAACATGACCAATTTGTACAAGCTTCCTCCATCTCCCAATTTTCTGCGTGTGCTTCTGCAATGGAGTGTTCATGCCAGGCTGCTAGTCTGCATTTAGAGGGCAAAGTGGGGGGAGAATCCCAATGTGGTGCCACAGGGACGTGCCCACGAATGTCTTTATTTGGCCAAAAGGAGAGGCTGTAAATCATGCTCAGAAAGAGATTGATGATGTTTGTGGGATATTTGCTCCGGGTGCCAAAGAGGTGCTTATTCCTAAGACTTAAGAATTATTTTGGGGGAGGAAGGTTTTTATCATTAAGGTTGATGATGTGTCTGCATTGCAGAAAATAAAAGAGCGATGCTTGTGATGCCAAACTGATTTGTAGTCTTCTGTGTGACCAAGAAAAAGAAAAAGAAAAGAAAAATCATCTCCCTCCCTCCCTCCCTGACAGTTATGATTTGTCTCTCTGTGTGTTTATGTTGTTTTCCTTTTTACAAAAAAAAAAAGTGTTCAGGGTTTTTGTAACAAAGCTCTGCATTTACTGATTTGTGGGTTTCATCTTTAAATCTACTATGTATGGCAGCTCTAATGTTTATCCATGCAACCTCCCGCTTCTGCTTTCATTTACATACAGCAGAGACATCTTAAACACATACTGTCCAACTAATAAACTCATCAGTTTAAGAAGCTGATTTGTGTTATGAGCACTTAATTAACGAGGGTGTCGCCAGAAGATTGTCTAGACAAAAAACAGGTAGAAAGAAATCCCATTAATTTGTGGTACTAGAAAATTGCTTTGCTACGTGAAACAGCCATCACTTAAGTAATTGTGGATGAGTCTGAGATACACTAAAGCCAGATGGTAAATAAACACACAGGTAGATGTGTATCTCTTCAAATAACATATTTGTGACTGGATGTGTGAAGTTATATTTACACTTATATTTATACTTGTTTGCATATAAATTACCTTCATAAAATGAAGTAAAAAAAAAGTTAACATGCAAATAGATCAGTTTATACAAAACATCGCATGTTTGATAGTACAGTTTCGTACTCCTGCTTTCTGGACTGTGGTAGCTCCAAGTAGCAACCTTTACCAGAGAAGTATCTTCTTACCTCTCCTTAAAAATTTGCTGCATGTGTGAATGGTTAGGCCAGGGGGCGAGACAGATCCTGCATTAGAAATAAATTTAAATCACTCCAAAGTTCTAGTTCAAGCCTTTTAAACATTTCCAGGGAAAGTTGGTAAAAGAAACCAGGGGATTCATTAAAATAGAAATAGTATTTTATTTTATTTTAACATCACTATACTTGACATAGATTCTAAACTTAGATTGGAATCCAACCCCCACACCTGACAGCCAGGGCTTTGAGGAGCAAGGGAACCATCACTGCTGCTTATTGTAATCCCAGCAGAAAATGCGGGTAGAGATGTCAGAGGATTCCAGTGAAAATGGAATTGGGAGGCGAAGTTGCCAATGCTTGTTTATTTGTCCCATGTACGGAACGGGGATCAAACCAGTGAAGACAAGCAGTATTCACTGTTGAGTCCACAAATGTAATATGCTGTGTTTCCCCCTCCCCTTGTATTGAAATGGTGAGAAATAAAGTAATGAAATTGCAATTTACATAAATTGTGTAATGTGTGTGATTCATCACAGGGGACAGAAATGAACAGCATCCTTTTTGGTAGAAGATGAAATGCAGGGGGACAGAAAGAGTGCTGGGTGTGACAAACCAAGGGCACCTGCTGATTGGGTTCAGACTGGATGCCATGCACTTGCAAGATGGAAATGGAAACATTCACACACCACAGCCTAGCATAAGGAGAGTTTGAATGGCTCTCTTAGCTTCACTAGCTTACAAATGAAAGTGTAGCATCTATGCACTGAGGCCATGGATTCCATCCTGAAACAGGACAAACAAGGCTTTCCCAGGCAAAATGAAGATTAAGACAAGTTCTAACTGTCTGTTTTCCTGTTGCTTTTTTAAAGAGGTGATGACAGACCTGGGAGGGAAGCAAGTGACCAATCAGAAAACACCCTCGGCTTTCCATATTCTGCGCATGCACACAGCTGGTGATACCTTAACACATTGTTCAGCTCGTGGAAGCAACCTTAAGAGCTGTGCTTGAGGAAATGTCTCCTCTCCCTACCTGCTTGATGGATGAACTCAGGGAAATCACTATCTTGTGGATTTACCCAAACCTAAGGCTCAGGCTGAGTCAGCTGCCTTTCCATTATGGAAGGACAGAATTCTTGGCAGAAGCAGTGACTCCGAAAGAAAAGGAAAGTTGGAGCTTTGGATTCCATTACAAGCTGTAGCCTTGCAGCCACAGTCTTCAGATCTGAAGCCGACAATACTCATTGTATTCAATCAATGCAATAATCATTTGAGGCAGGAAATGAAAGAAACAAGAGAGTCAGAGGATTTTAACCTGCTTGAAGAAGCCACAACTTTGTGAAAGAGACCTAGGAAAATGAACAGTAAACAAATAAGTGCATTCCATGATGCAGGGAAGGGAAAAAAAGCATTATTAAACATGTCTCTGGATGAATCATGATGACAATGGCTAGCTAATATTCAGAATCACAGGTTCTTTGAGAGAGTTCTACTGTTGCTGTTTGTGATTTGTAGTGAACAGTGTAGAAAGAGAATTCCCTGAATTTTTGCCAGTATTTATCTCTGTTTCTTGCTGAAGGTTTTTGTTTGTTTTTTACACAAACAGCAGAAAAGGTATTATTATACTGCTAGAACATTCAGGAATAGGTAGTTTTAACATAATAAACTGACTAGAATACCCCAAAATCTTTTATTGCAAACCACAGCCTTGATATTTAACTTCTGTCCTGAAAGCATCTTGCAGTAATAATTTGTCAGGGGGAAAAGCTTCCTCTCTTCCCAATTCACATCCTCCATCTGCTTGCAAAGACTGTAAAATTATAATCATATTGATAGTTTGCAAAAGAGATGTGGGAAACATTTCTAAAACAATTGGGAAATGCACAGACAGGGGCAGTTGCCAATGTTAATACCACACAGATGCAACATGCTCACCATTTCTGACTAGGATATAGGGTCTTATAAAATAGTTTTATAAGTCTCTGTGAATCCAATCCAGTTTAGGGATGGGAAGATAATTGTATTTCTGGTCCATGACCATTTTGTACACATTTATTAATAAATCTGTTCCATCCCATTTCTACATCAGTCTGGTTTTTTTTAAAAAAAAGTATGTGTGAAATTTCGTATTTAAATTTTTATTTAAATGTAAAGGTAAAGGGACCCCTGACCATTAGGTCCAGTCACAGACGACACTGGGGTTGCGGTGTTCATCTTGCTTTACTGGCTAAGGGAGCCGGCATACAACTTCCGGGTCATGTGACCAGCATGACTAAGCCACTTCTGGCGAACCAGAGCAGCTCACAGAAACACCGTTTACTTTCCTGCTGGAGCGGTACCTATTTATCTACTTGCACTTTGATGTGCTTTCAAACTGCTAGGTTGGCAGGAGCTGGGACAGAGCAATGGGATCTCACCCAGATTCTATTAAATCCTAGTAATTATATCAGCCCGTGCACAGGCATTACAATAAGCCTGCAACATAGGTGAAGGTAAAGGGACCCCTGGCCATTAGGTCCAGTCGTGTCTGACTCTGGGGTTGCGGTGCTCATCTTGCGTTACTGGCCAAGGGAGCCGGCGTACAGCTTCCGGGTCATGTGGCCAGCATGACTAAGCCGCTTCTGGTTAACCAGAGCAGCACATGGAAACACTGTTTGTTTTCCCACTGGAGCGGTACCTATTTATCTACTTGCACTTTGACGTGCTTTCGAACTGTTAGGTGGGCAGGAGCTGGGACCGAGCAATGGGAGCTCACCCCGTCGCGGGGATTTGAACCGCCGACCTTCTGATCAGCAAGCCCTAGGCTCTGTGGTTTAACCCACAGCGCCACCCGCGCCCCTAGCCTGCAACATACACAGGAGTTATATTTTGGGGATCAAGCCTAAAACCAAAGTCATATTATAGTCAATACATATTTGCTTCAATGGCACATGGGATTGCCAAAGTCATTTTTCCTGCAACCCCCCCCCCCCACACACACTTTTTGTCCCTTTTCTATTTTTTGCCACATATGCAAAGCTAGATGCATATGTGTTAAATGTGCATAAGTTGCAGGCTTACTGTACTATGATACAGACATTACAATGGTGACCAGTGACTCAATTGTGGTCACCATTTGGCACACTTTGGCAGTTTTGTGATAGGCGAGTAAATCTTGATATCTGAAGCAAGTCAACAGTTACAGGATTCACAAGCTCCTCATGGGCTATTCAATCCATGTATCTTAGTATTCTTATGAAACTCAACTCTTTTTTTTTTTTTTTACTTTGTCAGTTTTGTCCCAAATCACATTGACTTGGGTGACAGTTCTAATTATTGCACTTTGCACCTGCAGTCTCCTATCCAGTCTCATACAGAACTTTACCATGTTTAAAAACCAGTGCTGTGTTTGAAACTTGCCGTCTAAACTTCTTGAAAGTTTTCTTCTACTTTCTGCCTCAGGCTCAAGGTGTTTTAGAATTTCCTTAGAGGCTTCCTGGAAAAAAAACATACCCAAAGCCTTTACTGAACGGGGATGGGGACACAAACATATTTACAGCCACTTGGTCTCAATTTATTGAACACACTAACAAGTTGGAGAATAACAGAAAAGTCATGGAAGCATACATAAGAATTTGAACTTCAGGAACTGTTCTTTTTACGTTTTCGTGGTACCACATTTGTTATTCCAGAACTATAACGTACCAAAATGTACCTAGATGTATATAACCATTGTTATATACCTCTTAACTAACTATATTGCACAACCTGGTATCTTTAGTTATTTTTGTTTTGTTATGCTTTTTTAAAGAAATAATTGGGGGGGGGGGTCATTGGAATTATGATAGGAGTAGGGTTGAGCTTACTTTGTCATTATGAAGCAGCCAGGATATTGTGTGTTTTATTAAACAATTCCCTAGTACTCTGCAAGCTTCCTGGCTACCTGTGCTTCCTGATTTCAAAAAGCCCCATGAGGGAAATTACCTCATGGCATCTTCGGATTTAACTGAAACATAGGAAGCCAAGAAGACTGGCTAGTACTGGATGTCATGGGTTTTTCAGGAAACACCCAGGAAAGCTGCAGAGTGCAGGCCACTAGAGAGAGGATTTGTAGAATAAAAGAAAGGCCAATCACAAACACCCATTGGACACCTGGTAAATGAGATAAACACAAGAGCCCTTTACCCCACCCATGGGAATTTCAACATTTTTTTGTCTCCACTTTGGTAATTTTCTAATGCAATTTCTTTTCTCATTAATGGATAAAGAAGGCAATTTCTTTTCTCATTAATGGATGAAGAATGAAAAAAAAAGAAAAAAGTGGGATTATCCCCCCCCCCCGTGCTGCAAGACTTAAAATACAGGGGTTAAAGAAATGGTGTAGGTCCACTTTGGATAACCTGAATGCCAAACTGAAGCAGGTTAACTTCTGAGTTATTCAGACCTTCTCCCAAAGCAAAGCTGGTCTTGCCCAAAGTGGTCAGAAGTGAAGCAGTCTGTCCCAGAATCCATTTTAGAGCTTGGGAGAGCAGTTGCTCATTAAGAGAAAATTGATGCCTTGTGGTTATCCCACAGGCAAGTTCCGCTTAAAAGTAAAACATGGGGGGGGAGGGGGAAGTAGTATATTTTGTTGACTGATAGCTCTGGCTTCCAATCAAGGAATGACTTTACCAGGGATGTCCTCTCACAGAGCTTTGGGAGATGTTGACGTCACTCATGAGAAGCTGTTCCGGTGTCCTCACTGTTTTTTGTGACTGTGTCTGTAGCAGTAGCTGCATGGTTCTCAAATACATGGAGAGCCTCACAACATACACTTTGAGTGATCCCCCTCCATACGTTGGTGAATGACTGGAATACCAGTGAGGACTAACACATTTCTTCTCCCCAACCATATTGTTATTTCACACCCCTTAAGAATGGATGGAGGGCACATTTCCTTAGAATGTTGTGCTTTGGTGCATGTATTTATTCATTAGGATTCATACTGTGTTTTTGTTTTTTAGTCATTCATAATTGAAATAATCAAAACATGAGCAGTCTCAGACTGAAAATACCGGTAAATGATTTCCTTTAAGAAGTGAGTTTATTGATGTAATATTTGCAGTTTCACATCAGGGTCAGCAGAGATCATCTGTTTTATTTAGCCGTTTTTAGACACAAAAGGTGAAGATCCAATTTGTACCTATACCTCCTAAAACTAGTGTACCATAGGCATCTACCAGACCGGTGGGAAGAGAGGGCAGAGACAGATCTTATTTGTCACTTCAGGGTGGAATTCATAAGGTTATAGAA
The DNA here is from genome assembly GCF_009819535.1 of Lacerta agilis. NCBI lineage: Eukaryota > Metazoa > Chordata > Lepidosauria > Squamata > Lacertidae > Lacerta > Lacerta agilis. The sequence continues at coordinate 28,866,090 of NC_046317.1, read as the reverse complement.
TTATTTTTAGGTCGATCAAGGGGGGGGGGGAATTCCCTGAAAAGCATTTCAGCATCACAGAAGCATGGCAAACAAACAGGATAGAAATAATGTCCAATTCTGACTTTTTAACAAAGCAAAAAATGTCTTTTTGTTAGGTTTTTGGTAACCCTCAGTTTTCAGAGACAGAAAGCAGGAAAGATCCCAGGCTGATTATGTCTGAACTTAGCAATGTTTTATAGGGGGTTGGACTAGATTACGCTTGGAGTCCCTTCCAACTCTACAATTCAATGATTCTATGATTCTATTACCATTTTGGAGATGGATCCTGGCATTTGGGATCTTGCCATCAGTTTCAAAATTCTGCCAACCATAGTATAAGCCTATATGCTAAGTTATAAATGAAGTATTGTCAAAGCAGTAAACTAAGTTTAAGATAGATTAAACCATACTCTGCTGTATTATCTAGTCCTTCATTCTGTTCCCACAGTGTCCAACTAGATGTCTATTGGAGCAGGACATGAGATGTTTTTGTGGTACTGGAAAGAATGAACAAGGAGGATGTGCTCAGCATATAATTAAACTCCAGAATTTATTGGCCAGCAACCTGACTGGCATTACAAGGGGTTTCAACAAATTCATGGAGGATAAGGCTTTAAATGGCTAGTAGCTATGATAGCAACGTTGCCTCCATTTGCTGGGAATCATGAGTTGAAAAGGACAATTGTGCTCATCCCCTCTTTGTTGGCTTCCCATGGACATAGTTGGCCACTGTGAGACTAGGATGCAGGACCTGATGTGCCTTTGGTCTGATCCAGCAGAATTTCTATTATGTTTTTATGTAAAAGAATAGGACATCCATAAATAAAATTCTGGTGCATTGTGTACATATCTGGAATGACCCAAAGCCCTGGCTGTGGCACATATCCACCTTACCTTGAAAACCATAGGAAAAAAACAGTGAAGCCACGGGACAGGTAGAGATTTGAGCTTTTGGGTCAAGGTCAATATATTAGTTTTCCTATACAGTCTTGGTGGAATGTACTCTGGTAATTGAAAAATTAGCATGAGTTTGGCCAAACTGCAGGAGGCAGTGAAAGATAGGCATGCCTGGCGTGCTCTGATCCATGGGGTCACGAAGAGTCGGACACGACTGAATGACTGAACAACAAAAATTGAAAAATAATTTTGAAAGACAATTCATGGTTTGGTTTTTTTGTTACCATACTTGAGGATATTTGCACACGATGCTCTAAATATTACATTAATTCACACAAAATCATTAAAGTTATTAGGAGCTCCTTTTTATTTAATAAGATAAAAGCTAATTTTTCCTAAATGGAACCAACAAGGTCTTTAAATACAATTATATTTAAGCCATAATAGAAGTGCCGAGCTGTTTTATGAGGCAATAATTTGGTTCCCGGGTGGATAAACTATAAGGCCGATGGCTGCTTAGAGTATTTCAATAAGAGTACCAGATTATTGGCTTGTAAAACAGCTCCATGCTCCTCTTATTGCTATTATGCTACCAGCTTTTAAGAATCTGCTTTCATGGAAATGAATGAAATGACAGCAAGTATAAAACACAATAACTAAATCAAACATAGACAACAGTAGAAGGGAGCCAAAGGGAACTACAGAGGAATTGTCCAGATGTTTTCATCACCACAGCATTGGTCTATAATTCTAGGAAGGCAGCTTAATATCACCACTGAGCTCGACATCTTCAGCCCAATTATTCTTAAACATGGAGTTACCGTCTCTCTAATCTCCCCCAGTGTTTGCCTTGATGGAGTCAGGAGATTATAAACCTCTTTAGATCATTGAGTTTTAAAATATGTTTAACTTCTTCATAATCACTCCCAGCATGTTTCTTGATTTGGGCAGGGCACAAACCAACCACTTACCCCATTCAGTCAGTTCAAGAATGGAGTCTGTGATATATTAGAATAGAACTTAGGGAAGGGTATGTCAGGAAGTGTTGACTATTGTGTCATTCTTCTTATCCAGTATTCAGTTATGACACATCTCTTCTTTTTGGTTGAAAGTCAGGAATTACACCTGTGGCCCTATAACATGCAAGGCAGCTACCCTACCAATGAGCTACAAAACTTCCCCTTGCAGACTAGGAAAACCTGACAGGCAGCATTTAGTAAGTCAGCTATATAAATAATTCTGATGCAGCCTCAGAGTTGACCTGCAGGGTCTGAGTGAACTCCCTTATTCAGCAGAAAATAATGTGCCTAAACGAGCACACAGCACACCTAGGCATGCTTTATTGGTGACACAGGGTAGGAAAAAAAAATGTTTTGCAATGATTTTCTTTCATGCCATAATTTGCCAAATAACTTAAAATATTTTTTTACCAGTTCATTTTATACTTTCAAGTCAAGCAATCAAACTGGTCTCCAGACAATAACTTTCTTGGGGGGAAATAGCGAACTACAGCCTCCCCTTGGAACTCTAGTTATTCAACGAGGGACTCCCTGATTAATGAGAACTATTCAAGTTGATTAAGTGCACTTTCGACCCATTTAGCTGTCTGGCCAAATAAAATGCATAGGTTTCCCCTTCAAGTTCACAAGGTGTGTGGTCTTGGGGGTGGGGGTGGGGTGAATTTTGTTCTGGTTTTGTAAATTGTTAGAAAACCAGTCTTGTCAGAAGCAGGCTAACAAGTAGGGATCTTGCAAAACTGGACCCTGAGTTTGTTTCTGCAAGACTTCCAGGCCAGTCAAGATTCCAGGTCCTTTATTGCTGTGATTCCAAGGAAGATTTATCTACTTTCATGACAAGAAGAAGAAGAAGAAGAAGAAGAAGAAGAAGAAGAAGAAGTTATTTTTCTTTCTTTCTTCTTTTTTAAAAGACAAAATTAATATATCCATTTGCTTTGATTTCTCTTGGTTCCAGTTTAGCACAGTAAAGCTGTGACTAAAAAGTAGGGTGGGTTAATCCAATGTACCATCATGGTTTGGTGCATTCCTAACCCCAAAGAAAGCAGAGGCTAGAATGGGTGGAGAGATTTATTTTATCTATTTTTAATTGTTATATAAAGTGGGATTAGTAGGCCTTTCTTTTCTTTTGAGAAGCTCAAGGGAAGCAGGTGTGGTGTTTTGGATGCACTTTGTTTTACTTTTTCCAGGACTACAAATATAGGGTTGTATCCAATGCTGTGTGCATAGACTCCTACCTGCACAATGGGACCTCCACTTCCTCTTCTCTTCACATGCTCCCCCAATCTGCTCCTGAGAGTCCCCAAACCCACATAAGCATATCTTCAAGTTGTGCAGGAGGCTGCAGAGAAGACAAATGGGAAGTTCATCTGCACAAACAGAACTGCAGTATTGGATACAACCCACACGGAGGTTCCATGATCTCATTGTTCAAGCATGGGATCTGGTGCACAATTCAGCATGCTGAGAATTTCAGCTTCCTACTCTTTAAAACCTTGACCTTCTAGTCTCAAATTGGCCACACAGGCTTAAATGTATGTTGACAATGTCAAAAGCCTAAAGGGGTTTGAGAAGTTTTTTCAGGAGGTAGTCTCAGACCTTCAACCACCTTTGTCCTATGGACATCAGGAGGAGACTCAGATAGGCATATGTGAGCAGACTTGCCTAATCGGTATAATATATACAAGTTGAAGAGTTCACCTCTTGCTGAATTTGGGGTACTGTCCTGTGTACATGCTGGTATGATGCCGGCATAGAGTTATACCATTGTAGATGCTCTCTGCTCTTACAGAAGCAATGTTTTTTGTTCCTGCTGCTAGCATTAAAATACAAGATAGGAATACCGGAAGTTCCTACCTAGTTACCCCTTAAAATGATACAGAATTGGGTAAGGTAAAGGTAAAGGTAGAATTGGGTAGTTCCCCCATGTCTAATAATAATAATAATAATAATAATAATAATAATAATAATTATTATTATTATTATTTATTTATGCCCCGCCCATCTGGCTGGGTTTCCCCAGCCACTCTGGGCAGCTTCCAACAGAACATTAAAATGCAATAATCTATTAAACATTAAAAGCCTCTCTAAACAGGGCTGCCTTCAGATGTCTTCTAAAAGTCTGGTAGTTGTTTTTCTCTTTGACATCTGGTGGAGGGCATTCCACAGGGCAGGTGCCACTACCGAGAAGGCCCTCTGCCTGGTTCCCTGTAACTTGGCTTCTTGTAGTGAGGGAACCGCCAGAAGGCCCTCGGCACTGGACCTCAGTGTCCGGGCAGAACAATAGGGGTGGAGATGCTCCTTCAGGTCAAGACCAGGGAATAGAGGCCACACTTTAGCTGCCATGATATTAGCAAATCCCACATTATGGCTCATTTGTGGGGGAATGTTATTTAGATTACTTAGTCTAATTGATGCTTGTCAATAGCATGACCTACATCCTGACAGTCATACTAGTGTTCAGAATGTAGCTCACATATTCTCTGCTGTATGGTTTAGTGTTAATCAGTGCTATAATTATCATTCTCTTTGACTTCATCATACACAGTGCATTGTCTCAGAGGCACTGTACACTAGGGAATTTTATTACTGATGAAGGTGTTTTGACCTCATTAGCAGAACAAAGAGTAATGCATTCGAACTATGGACCCAAAGGTATAGCAAAGTCTCATCTCAGCGCAAAACCACCTTCTCTAAAAGAAAAGGAATCTATAGGCTGTCTGAAACCTGGAACAGATTTAGAATGACAGGCTCAATAGTAAATACTGAACAGAGAGAGGTGAAAAATTGAACTATAGTTACAATGCACTTGTAATTTCCATTTAAGAAGGGGAGATGCATGTAAAGTGATTTCTATCTTTCCTTCTTGTTTCCTTCCATAAAGATATTTCTTATATTAAACAGACTGTCAATTAATTTTTTTTTAAATGCATGTGAATTTTAAGAGAATAAATTGCTAGCACTGGTATAAAATGTTGTTGTTTTGCTTGTTATATAACAGCATCATACACAAGGTCTAAAAATGGAAAACAACAACAACCCAGCTACCCAAAATGTTGTGCAGTTACCTTTCACTAAAGTGAGACTGAAATCACTCCAAAAATGCCCAAGGAAGTGATCTATCAAAGGCCAAAAATGATATATAGGCTTCCTAATGTCTATTGATTTTCAATGGGAAAAACATGGGCATCTAAATACCATCTTGCTCGTGGCAATCATATGCCTTGGAAATTTAACACTCCAGTGACAGCTACATTTATGAAGGTAAGGTCCATTAATTTTATTGGGAGAGAGATAGAAACCCACCCCCTTTTGCATGAATTGCCCTTGGAAAAAACGACCAGAGTGCAGGTCACTCTTAAAAATAAAGCAGTCCCTTACAGCACCACTGGGTATTTTTCATCTTGTTTGTGTTACCATTAACTTCATTGGTAGTGCTCACTTTGTGCTCCAGGCTTTTATCTCATCCAATTTGTTTGCCATCTATTTTAACATTGTATCTTAAAGGAGATAAAAGAAGCCTAACAGATTCAGACCAATAGCCCATAATCCCACATTTTTGTACTGTATCTGCCAATGGTCACTTCTAAATGCCACCGAGTAGAGGTTAAGCTACTAAAGAATAAGCGTTAATCTACTAAAACTAAAACATGAAGCTTCTCATAGCTCTCCCCTACCTCCTGTGCTCATCTACAAACTTTAATCGAGATATAATTTTTGCTAATGAAAGATAGGAACATCCCTCATCCCTCTCCCCCACCCCACGTCTAGCATCATACATGTTTCTGCTCAAATACATGCAATGAGGTGACATTCTGAAAACTGCGGACTGGTGTAAACAATTTGTCACTTGTCATGTTGATGTCCAGGAAAGTGCAGATTGGTTCAAACAATTTGTCTCTGCCACCTTGAATCTCCTTGACTTTGCCTTCAAAAACCCATGTTGCATTCTTCACTATTGATTAAAGCTCCTTGACCATGCCATTTTCACAGTTTATTACTTCTGGGCTTGGCTTGCCTTCAACCTGTCCATAACAGAGTGTGATGCTTATTCCATCATCTCACTACGTTTTTGAGCAATGTGTGTGTTTAAAAAAAAAAATGAACCAGATGCAAATCACTTTATTGAGCAAAAAATGAAAGGAGCAGGAGTACATGACATCAGTGTGAAGGTTTAAGGTACACAAGGGTAATTGCCTCAGTAGACAGCTCAATGTCCACAATCAGAAAAAGAAGAAAATATAGCTCTTGGGATAGAGGAGGAGTCTGTTTTAAACAGACTAAAAGTGCACTTCAAACCCCCATGGAGTTGTGTGCAGCCGCCATCATATCTACAGCCTGATCATTCAAGATGGCTGTGGCAAAATACAGGAAGGATGGAATGAGTGGAAGAGCAATTGTTTTGTATGCAGAAGGTCCAGGTTCAACCCCCAGCTTCTCCACTTGAAAGGGATCTCTGGCAGCACAGTTATGAAATAGCTTAGAGAGCCTTTCATCAGTCAGAGTAGACAACGCTAAGCTGACTGACTCAGCACAAGACAGCATAAGGCATAAAACAATGGTTTGGCTCAGCATAACACAGGTTCATTTTCTTCAGTACATTTATAATAATGGTATAGAGGAGACCCAAGTCATCCATGGACTTCTTCAGAGCAGGCTGTGCTCTTTAGAGCAAATGTAAACTTTAGGGACAAAATCAACAAGAATATATGCCCTGATTGCATATGATCGTCACATTCCATGGGCTATTTTTATCTCCTCTCATCCTAGCACATTGTCAAGAAATTCCTCATGGCACTTCACACATTCTTGCTGGTGTTATTTGCTTGACAAACAGCACAAATGTATTGGCTCCTATGGACTCCAAAAATATTGCATTTACATTTAAACATTTTTTGCAAATAACTTTCTATAAATACAATTTAATATCTCCCCCCTTCTTTTGGATTCAAATATCCCTTCATTCTTGCTACAATTATATTCTCCTTGTTCATTAGGACTTTCCCCCTCTGTTCCCTCCACAAGCCCCTACTGTTCTAGGGTTTTCTTTGGAATCCCCCCAGGGCAGATTTCAGGATAGTGCAGGAGGGAGGAGAGAGGGGAAAGTCATGTTGCACAATTGTTGGCACTTATTTATTTTATGATGCTTTTTTATTGATCTGTTGTACATTATCTTGCTGGTTGTGATGGAAATATGGAAGTCCTTTGTGCTGCAAGGTGTGAGTGGTGTATAACAATGACTCCTTTCATCTTACAGGTAGGTAGCTGTGTTGGTCTGCCATAGTCAAAACAAAATAAAAAAATAAAATAAAAATTCCTTCCAGTAGCACCTTAGAGACCAACTAAGTTTGTTCTTGGTATGAGCTTTCATGTGCATGCACACGAAAGCTCATACCAAGAACAAACTTAGTTGGTCTCTAAGGTGCTACTGGAAGGAATTATTATTATTATTATTATTATTATTATTATTATTATTATTATTATTTCCTTTCATCTTAGTCCTTCTTTTTGGATCTGGGATGCTTGAATTAGCCATCCCCATTTCTTATCTTGTGCTCAGACACACACTGATAAGATGGCTAATTTCTTATCTTTTCAACAAGTTCAAGATGATTGAACTTTTTCTTAACAAGTTCAAGATGATTGGAGTAAATTTTGGAAATATATAGAAGTCTATAATCATATAAATCACTAACGGGTGTGACAGAACACTTGCAACCTGGCAGTAGAGTAGAATTAAAGATGGTGGTATGGTAATAGGGGAAATAGAATTTAAGATTTAAGGGAAAGCGGACGAATGATGTAAATAAAGAAAACTAAAGTAGAGACGGAGGGAAGTCAAAACTCGGCGGAGTTCTTGTAATATTGTAAAAATTATTTTTGGCAAATGTATGTTAAGTTTTGTTCATCTCTGAAAATAAAAATATATCTGCAAAAAAAAAAATTCTTATCTTTTGCTTAGTCCCTGGTGGTTCTTGGCAGAGCTTCAAGGGGAAGTCCCTAACTCACCAAGGGTTTGAGACCCATCGGCTACCCTCATTTTGTTTAGTCAGCCAGTTGAAGCCATTCCTGTGTGTGGCCACAGTTGAATGCTAACAGCTTCTAGGAGCCACAGGTGAGAGCTGAGTGGAGAGTGGGGACCAACGGTGGACAAGCTACCCCAGAAGGAGCATGGCATGTCCCTCACCAGAGATACTACACTTCCCTTAACGCCACATACAGCCCTGCACTAGCATCAGTAAATCACACAAATGTTCTTTGTGGCTACATGGTTTCCTAGCCAGTGCTACTCATGGAAAACTGTCCACCATCCTTCCTAATGCTTTTCCATTTCGCAAGTGTCTGCAGTGCTAAGATTAATGAAAAGGGGTAGCACTTTTCCCCTTGAGGTTTTTGCAAATTAACTGGGAACCCTGTTTCTTGCCGTGATCTGTTCTCAAGCTCCTTTGCTATGTACTGTCGTTATTTATCAGCAGATAGCATTATCTGACAAAACTAGCATAATGGGGGATATGTTGTGTACAAGTTACAGGAAAGAAGCAGGATGTATAGGGTGACATTTTAATATGATACACCAAGACACAAATCATTTCTTTAATCACTGCTATGTGGGCAGGATTTCCCTGCTACTGTTTGCATGAATACAGATATAGCTAAGCCTTACCCATAGGCTATAATGATGTGGTATATAAAGCAGGCTTTCTCTTAATTTAAATTATAATGGCAGCTTAAGAAGTTGTGGTTTGCCCATTGCATTACGCTTCAGATCAAATGTCTTCTTTCCACTCATCACCAAACAACCCTCCTCATTCCCCTTTCTTGTGCTAGACAGAGAAGTCTTGCACATATATCACTTGCAGATTCTCATTTAGGAGACATAAAATATCATTACCTAACATTAAAAAAAACCCTAAAGACCAAGCTCTGGTTTTGTCAAGACCGAGGAAGTGCATTTCAACAACAACTCAGATCTGATGTCCTCCCTGCCCCCCCCCCAAACTGGTGATTGCCCACATTCCAGTCTTTGTCACAAGCGGGCATAATAATTCTGCAAGGAAGAAGATGTGGCATTTAACATCTCTGTTGAAGATTAGAGTGTGCCTTATGACTGGATCAGCCTGGCTGGGCAGAAATCTCATCTTTATCATTACTTAGGCTGGACATCACAAATCACAAACACCACACAAATAATCTCCCACCCCCACCCCTAAGTTTTGATACATATGTGTTCACCTTTTTTCAGCACAGGAAAAGAGTATTGGCTTCAGCAGGGGGAAGAAAACTTGAATGCATAATATTCTACAGTATCTGCTTTGCCAATGTTTTTAAAAGATTAAAAATGACAGGGAAAACCACAGTTAAATCCAGTAAACTCTAGAGTTTAACCCAGATGCCTAATACCACAGTATACAATACAATGGCAGAAATGTAAAGTTAAAAAGAGGGAGGGAGGGGAAAAAAAAGCATTTCAAATTATTATTAGTGCTCAGGAATTCCTAAGACACCCAAAAAAATCAGAGCAGTTTTCAAATTAGTGGTTAAAATCAGTGAAGTTTTGAAAAGTTCAGCATGTCATATTGACTCAAAATAGTGTTCAATTGTATCAAAAAATAGACAAAACTGCAATTCTTGACTTCTGGAACCATCGTGTAAAGGTTGGTTATGCTGTCTTAAGAGGTGTCCAAATGCATAATGAACAAAACTGTTCAAAATATATAGTAAATTTTATACATCAAATACAAGTTCTAGACATTTGCTTTTACTGGAATTTACAAGTCTGTTTTCTTTGTACACAGAGTAGCTTTTGCAGTTTATTTTAGTTTGGTCTTTCTCACAAGTAGCATAATAGTCATGAAGCTACAGCTCTTATAAGGCAAGCTTCTCCTGTCTTAAACTGATTCATTCTTGAAATGGAATTTCAAGAATTCCATTCCATAGCACATCTTCCAAATGTGTTTCTAAATTTCTACCCATTGAAAGGAAAATAATGCTTCCAGGCATTGGAATTTGTTAGTGCCGATTATAAAAACTGATAATTGGTTGATGTCAGTTATAAAAACTGAGAATTTTAATATATTACTGGTTCTAAAAAATGTTCCATGGAGCTAAGTAAGTTTGTTCTGGAATATACAAACTGAACTTAAGCTAACTTTTGAGTGCAAAATTGAGCTTCAAAAGTTAATATACTACATGAAATGGTCATTTGCTACATAAATGCAAGAAAATCTCCTTTGAGAGCAGGCCTGAACACAAAGTTTTATTACACTTAAAGGTTGCCTGATTCCCATACTTTAAAGAGCATTTCTTATTTTAAAGGAATGTCCATTAATCCATCAAACATAATGGATGTCCCTTATCTCAGACCACTCCAGCTTTATTGCACAACTCAATTATGTCACTTATTTTTGGAATTTTAGTCTGTCAGCCCTAATGATTGTAACTTCACAGGCCATATAAATCAGTAGTAATTACACCTTCTTTATGAAGTGCGTATTAATTACTATCTTATGCTGTTTCATCTGAGATCAGAGACCATTTAAACCTTAGTCACATCTGTGTTTAAAATATTTGTTAAACACATACATTTTGAATCACTTACAACTCTGTACAAGACCAGGGACTATACATGTTTCATTTGACTTATACATGATTTTGAAAAAAAAATAATGCAGTCTAAGCCTGAATTTATGCAAGGACCATTGTCTCCAGAAAAAAAGAGATCTGCAATGTAGTCTTCATAATTATTTATTTTTACAGTATACAGGCTGTCATGAACACATCTGCCCCAAGTAGAGAAGCACAGCATGAGTTAAGAAGCAGTCAGACAACTGGGAGCAGTCAGCCATCTACTCCCCCTCCCTCTGACATGGAATGGGATGTTGATAAGACGTTAGCAGAGAGTGGGATGGAGAGAAACCCACTCACACAAGAAGCATAGGCAGGCTCGGAAAGCAGGAGGGGTAGCATTTCCTCACTGGAGGAGGAGGCAATTAATCCCTTGAGCCCAAGGAGTGGACTTATGGGAAAGGCATTAGACAGGAAACAAACCCAGAAACGTAAGGGTCATAGGTTCAGGATATTCTGAAGAACCAGGAAGCATACCTCAGAAGGGTCAACTGAATCGTAAGGTATGGAAGCTCTGATAGAGTGTCCAAGACTGATTGTTTGTTTTGCAATAAATCTTCAAGCTAATTATGACATGCGTGCTGTGTTATCAAGATGGCAGCCTGGGCTCCTGACACAGGGCATCAAGAGAAGACATGCTTTCTTCAGGGAAGGGGATCTGGGAGACAAATGCAGCCCTTGAGGGTTATCCTTAGAGACTTTCACCCAGCTGCACTACTAACTGGTGTTTTACCTGCTCTGAATGTGCCATTGAACTTTGATAGTGCCTTTTCCTTGCCTGAATGGAGGGTAGAGAGGGGTAGGTGAATATCTATAGAAACTATACTGTCCAATGGCAAAGACAAGATGGTGCCAACTCCCTATTCCATGCACAGAAGCCATCTTGACTGGCAACTGAATGGTATTACAACACTGGTGATGGGGTAGCATCCTCACTGCATTAAGATGCTGTGTAGCATAAATGGCTCTGTCTTCCAACAGAGAGAAATGACTCCAAACAGCTGATAAGGAATAGACAACCAAGTAGCTGCTGTCACTTCCTCCCAGCATTTAGTTGCCTCCTTTTTCCTATTGGTAGGGCTAGTGCCCCTGTTGCTATTTCATTGATTTCCAGTCTATGTAGACTGATTGGTAGGGTAAAGCAGAACAAGATGGCATTCTGCCACTAGGCTCAACCAAGGCACTCACAAAACTGGATCTATCTGGTGTAAGCTGGAGGTTGTGCTTCTTCTAGTCTTCCACAGAAGAATTTCACAACTGCACAATGTTGTCACTGTATTCCACAACAGTGTTTCTAGAAAAGTGGCACTCTGCTGTCAGTGAAAAGAATAAGGAAAAGAAAACTCTTAATAGAGATCCTTTCATGCTTGCATAAATACCTGCATGTTAGAGAGAGGGTTAGAGATCAAAGCCCATTTTCAACCATGACATACTGAGTTTAGTGCTGGGGGCGGGGGCGGCGGAACGGTTTATAGGCTAGGAAATATTTGGGCATCTTTAGCTATCAGGAATTCAGAAACCTTTATCAAACTATGTATGGCTGCAATGGTTCATTCCACTACTACATCTGGAAGGCTTCCAGAACCCATTCATTCCCAAAGGAAGGGGGCGGGGAGGTAACATGCACTGACGAAATCACCATGAATCTTAAGAATAATTAAAAGCATGTGTGAAATCAGAGATTTCCCCCCTCCTTCTTCCCCGATGACACAGAAAGTGAGAAAAATGTGATCTTTCGTGTCCTTCCCATGCTGACTATGCATATACACGGTGTTCATGATTTCATGGTAGTTAAAAATAGCTTTCGTGAGTGAGGAAAACAGTTTTATGCACTAGACATTCTAAACTTGCAAAGTGTTGCAAATGAAGGTGACAATCTGGTTTTCTTAATTAATCTCTGTTCTTTTTAAATATGTTTAAATATTGATGTGAAACCTCTACCACTACTACCACACACACACACACACACACACACACACCCACCCCTCAGGCATCTTAGACAATGGGAGAGACAATAGTAATAGTGCAGAGGTACACAAAGGTGCACTAGGGATGGATGAGAAACTTGACTTGACTTAGTTCACACTTAAAGCTGTTCTCACCTAACTCACACTTTATGAAACGAGGTGCGAACCAAAACAGGGCCACTCTTTGAAATTTGCCCTTCTCTGAATTTTACGATGCAGTTCGCCAGGAAAGTAATGTGCACACAAATTCACATACTGGTGTAAATTGTGCATATAAATGCATATATTAGTGAAAATAACAATCTGCATATCACTTAAAATTGCTAGCAACAAATGTGCATATTAGTCAAAACTGCATACAAAAAAATGTGCTTATTAGGAGAAAATTGCCTTAAAATGCTGATGAATTTTCTTGAGGAATATTTTAACTAAAATTTGTAAACTGCTGAAGAAATGCGGAGAACTTAATTTAAAACTGGAAAAAATGAAACAGAGAGAATTGAAATTGATAGTCCAACCCTAATACACATGCACACACATTCTCTAGTGACAAACTTTTATTTTATGGGTTTTTTTATATACACAACTGATAAATACAGTCCAATAAGACTTGATATGTATGCTGCTTGGTAAGGTGTTCTTAACGATTCTATAAAAATGATACGTAACATATCCTGAATGCCACACAAAATATGGGAATTTGTGCAAAAACTTTTTCCACACAGTGAAAATATTGTGTAACCATTCCTGGTTGTTCAAAAATGTTTTAATGATTTGATTTAATGACTGCAAAATTCTGGAATAATGATGGAATGATAATGATGCGATGTGGAAGCATGCAAAAAGAAATCTATGGGGATGGGACCTGCAGCTGCAGTTTTTTTTGTATGCCTGGAAGGGCTGGTAGATACAGGATGCCTTCTGTGAACTGCCAGCAATTATTTCTTCATGTTTTGGTTTTAATTGGTTCAAAAGCTGACCTATTTTATACCTGAAGGACATATTATACCTGCTCCCCCCAAAAAAATATATGCATCCGTATAAGTGAACAAAACTATTATGCTACTGTTATCAAATTGAGAAGAGCTTTTCATATGCATTCCTGCTAAATGAAAAGGTCTGTTGATTCCCTCCTCAAACTGCAAAGCAAGGATTGGTTGTTTCATTGAACTGATTTATTGATTCACTGATAGATTTATTATTAGAGGCAAGTATATACCACCCTTTATCAAAGATTCCAAGACAGTTGAGAAGTAGATAAAACCACTAAAATAACAGTAAATAAGGCACCATTTAAGAACTGGCACAACACAATAGTTTTGTCACCGTAACATAGACAGACTATATTGAACTACACTTCACAATAATGCATTTGCAACTGCTATCTTTAATAGATGTTTGAGGGTGGGAATAATGTGGGAATGCAAATTCTGTACTCAACATTACGCCTCTCTCCCTATCCATGATTCATCCTCCCCCAAGGAATCCAACACTTTTCCAGAATTAGCCCTAATTTAATTAATGGACACTTAAAACAGTCCCAGTACACACTGTATGCAGTTGTAACTTTATGCAGTTGTCATTTTGTGCAGCTTCAAGCCGTTATTTTTCATTTTACTTAATGGTGTTTGTTCTTTTGCTGTTTTAATAGCTTGTAAGTTTCTTATATTCTTATTTCCCTGATTGATCTCTGTAAGCCCCCTTCATTGACTGAGTACCCTATAAGGTGGTGTGTGTGTGTGTGTGTGACACAGATGCTATAAACAAACAAACAAACAAATGTTTAGTTTAAACTCTGTGCTTGCAGGGGAATCCTATGACTGTATATTGAAAAGCAAGTCCCATTGTGTTCAATGTTTGTGCAACACAGATCAGTTTAATGGGACTTTGGATTTCTCCTCTTCCTTCTTCCTTCCCATGGGCCTCCAAAACCTGTTCCAGAGTGTACCCATCTCTTTACATGGCAAGGAGAGGAAGGAAAACTCTCATTCCACAAGCAGATGCCCACTTGTCCTGGGACTCACCAAAGCCTTACAGCATGTCTATACATAGAATCAGAAGTAAGCTCCACTATATTCAATGACACTAACTTCCAGTTAAGTGGGATTGCAGCTTCAGTTCTTTTCTCCCATGAGATCACCCCCCTAAAAAATCTGTTCTGTAGTTTACCTGCTGGAGAAAAGTATATTTGCTCCAAGAGGGGAACATATATAGTGCTTCTTTCTAGTTGGACAGCAAACACTCCTTACAAGGACCAGACATACAAATTAGACGTGAAGAGGCATGTAAGTATACTATGTGTTGTTATTAAATACCTGTTCTACAATGTCAAGTACATTTTAATAATAATAATAATAATAATAATAATAATAATAATAATAAGTAATCAGAAATGCTTGCTGGGTGGGGCACAGCTGCTGTACTAGTTTCCTGGCAGGTGTGTTTCTGTTGCTTACTTGGAGGGAGAAGAGATGTGGGGGCAGGGAAGTCAGCACAGCGCAAACACACCAGCAGAGTCAATCTGGCATGCCTTGCCACTCAGTGCAGGAAGGTTGGAGTAGAGCATCTGATGTAAGTAAATTGGGTTTTAGTGGCACTCACATCTCCTGCATACTTGATTGCCCACAAGCATTCTTTAAATGGACAAAGGGAACTTAATAATAATAAGCCGAAGAAGAAGAAGAAGAAGAAGAAGAAGAAGAAGAAGAAGAAGAAGAAGAAGAAGAAGCCACTCTGGGCGGCTCCCAACAGAACACTAAAAACAGAATGAAACTTCAAACATTATAAACTTCCCTATTCAGGGCTGCCTTCAGATGTCTTCTAAAAGTCAGACAGTTGTTTATTTCCTTGACATCTGATGGGAGGGCGTTCCACAGGGCAGGTGCCACTACCAAGAAGGCCCTCTGCTTGGTTCCCTGTAACCTCACTTCTCACAGTGAGGGAACCGCCAGAAGGCTCTCAGCGCTGGACCTCAGTGTCTGGGCTGAACGGTGGCAATGGAAATGCTCCTTCAGGTATACATCACCCTGTAAAATATCTTTTTAATTTATGCCTTGTTACACCCTGCCCAGTTTTGACCAATACTAACCCCCTTCTCTATACCCATTCTTTTTGCCTCCTCTTGCTATTTGACATAATTCCAGCCTTGCCAACTATACCTCACCCTGCCAGAAATGACTTATTATGGCAGAGTGAGGAACAGGTAATCTCAGTGTGCTTTCAAAGCAACCTATTTATTAGACATTGAGCCTGATTTGTTTCCAGGAAGTTTAGAGGAAGTTGAAAATTTAATGAAAATTCATTCTGTTTTGTTTGTGGGGTTGTTAGATGCTGCTGCATCGAAGCGAGTGTTACCCCACACGTCCTTTGTTCTTGCCACTATCCTCATCCCAAAAAGTCCACTCTTTTAGGGAAATGGGATTGTGGCATAAGATCTCCCAATCAACAAAAAAAATGTGCAACCTGGATTTGCTAGTATGGGACTGAATCCCACCTGAATATAGCAATGGTCTGGAAGAACCCTCAGACTAGAGCTGCCATACATCCAGAAATAGCTGAAATACAGCAGTCGTAAACAGTGTCCGGGTGAAAATCGCTGAAAAGACCAGGAAAATCTGTACGTAAGACAACCCATGTTGGAAATCTAGATTTTAGCTATTTTTTTCTTTTTTTTGGAGATTTTGCAATTGACTTCTATAATGCCTGCCCCCCCCCCACTCTCTAGTAAGACACTGGTGCTGGGGGGAGTGGAACATAACTTAAACTTTAACATATGAAGGAGCATTCAAAGGAGGAAGTCCCAACAGACAGCTGAACCTCTCAAAGACAGATGCAACGATGCAGCTGGTATATAGAAATTATAAAATCTGCTAAGCTCCTCAGTCAGAGAGCCAAAATAAATTTAGCTACACAAGTGAGACATTCTGCTCTAAGGCTTTGTGACAAAACAACCAGTAGAATTTTGCACAATCAAGAGGTGTTACATTTGGCCATAGGGGCAACCAGTTGAGAGTGAATTACAGTAGTCAAGCTGGTGTGCAGAGTGGAAGGGAACCCAACAAAGATTTGCTGTTTCTTTGCCCTTGGCATTTTAGGTTCACTGCAATTGCTTCATACATCATCAGTGGTAATGACAGGCAGACAAAGCAAGCTTTTGTTATGAAATGTGCTAATGATTTTGTGTTCTTGAAAGCCGCACGGAAGGATACATTTTTATACACTGAGAATTCAAAAGCTTAATGGGAAAGGAAGCAGGGAAGGAGGGAGGGGGAAAAAGGACCCCAAGTTAAAATGTTAATCAAAAATACAATGACTTTTCTGAGGTAAATCCTGTATTTTGATAGAAGACTGAAAATAGCACCAGTAGGAAATGTCAGGATAAGCAGAAACAATGAAACAAATTCAGATCATATGTTCAGGGTGTACTTCCTTTTTTTCCTCTCGGGACTCACAACCAATAAATCTTCCAGGTTAGCATCAATCTCGCTGGTTAGCTACTTAGTGGTCAGTGCTGTGAAACTTGACCTGTGGTGACCTATGCTTCTCAGTATGGGGAGGATATAATTTAAGTCTGTTGAAGAGTGTTTAAACCTATGGAGAGCTTTGGCACGAACAACAAAATTCCAGCTGCGCACCGAGACACTCACTTCATGGGAATCACAAGAAGTGTGATAATTGATTCATTTAACGCAGGCCCTTTTCTCAGGGTACCAATGGATCATATGTACAGTGAACAGTGTTTAGACCAAGATAGTTAACTTGTGGTCCTCCAGATAGTGTTGGGTGCCAATTTCCATCAGATTCAACTAGTATGCCCAGTAGTCAAGGATGATGGGTTTTCCCAGTCCAGTAGCATCTAGAGAGCTACAGGCTATCCTTTCTGGTTTAGAAAAGCCTTTGGGGAGGGTGTTTCCTTCATACACAATCCACCTCTGCTGCACTATTCCTGGTAAATTAGCTTCTTCATCATATTTTTCAACCTACACCTTTTACATGGTGCAGTGCTATTCCTACCTATCCTTTTCTGATCCTCCTTCAGAGGATCATAAGATGCCTTAGAGAACAGATCAAACCCCTCTTTCCTTCAGAGCAGACTCAGAGCTGAGATAGTACAGATGATTTGCCTACGGGGAGGGAAGAGGAATGTGGTGACTGCAGTAGAGGATTAAATGGCAGCAGGCAGAACAAGGAATACCTAAACTAGGAAACTGAACTTCTCGTCTTTGTGCCATGATCCATCAGCACACGGCTGGTGAGACATGTCTTTTTAGCACTTTATCCCAAGAGGGCTTTCCCCTCGTATTAATACAGCTGCTGGTCTGATGCCTTCTACAATCACCAGTTGACTTGAAATATTTTAGATGCTAAGAACTCGGTTATGTCTCATCATATCCCTATAAAACAATATGAGGATATGGAAAAAAGCAATGTGATGTCAGCGTCTGGGGAAAATGCACTGCATTGTTCAATATAAAATGATATCATCACTACTTTGTAAATACTGTTTATGGAGTTAAAGCCAGGGCTGAAAACAGGCCAAGATATAGTCATTAAGGTTTCAGGATAATATCATATCACATATAAACAGATGCTTGTGGGGAGTTCCAAATCCTGAATATTCACTTTATTTTGCAAATAACATATCAAGCATGTGTTTTTCCAGCAATGAAGATCTGTGGTATTAAAAGTGCAGGTCAATTGTATTTTCCACCACAAACTTGATATTGGACTGGATTATTATTATTATAGCTCCTTTTTCACTGGAGTTGGTTTGAAATGGTGCAATTAAATACACTGAATTGATAGAGTGTTGCTAAAAATTCTTACATCATTATTTTGAAAGAGGCAAGTGAAGTTAGGAAATAGTGGCTTCTGAGGCTTCCAATGCCATAGTTTTTATAGCACCATCATCTTGTTTAATTTGGGCATGTTAGAATAACATGGATTAATTTAATAAATTATACTTTGAAGACATGACCTGGTCTCTTAGTTTAAACAACTGAACACAGAAATAAGTTAAATAGTTTATATACAAATAGAGTACATTTAGGAACTTTTGTACGTCATCGGATTAGCGCCAAAGTGACCGCAAGGTTACTTTCAAAGCCAGTGCTATAATCTGCAAATATATAGTCTTCAAATTGTGCATTAGGAAGCTAAGGTTGAAAATTGAAAAAGTATATTATTATTATTATTATTATTATTAATGCAGATTCAGCCCTTGTCAAATAAACTGCAATCATTGTTCAGCAGTTTGACAGAAAGGTGGGGCAGTGAGGCTAATCCTCGCATCCCACCATCTCTCTCCAGCAGTTGATCAGTGCAAATGCACCTTGTGTTTGATAGTGTGCTATGTTTTAGAAGATGAATATATGGAGCCAGCTTTTCTGCATGCACAGCCCCTACTGGATCAAAGTGGAAGTGTTCCTGCAACAGCTTTGGGGACTAGGCTGAAGCCAAAATTAATTCACTTTCTCCTGTTCCTGGTATATGGCTAAGGAACATTAACAAAGCTCCACACAGTGGAGAGTCACATACAGGAAGAGACCTGAATGGCTTTAGGGAATAGGATCACTCACTATCCCATCCCAACATTCAAATATTCACTGTTCAACATCAGTGTGGAAGAAGTGTGGCGAGCTTTATTCTCACACATTGAGTGGTAAAACCGCATCTCATCAGAAGCACATGGAAACAGGAACATGACAGAGGGTGTGAGCCCAGCAAGTGCAGACCTACTCTTCCCTCTCATGTGATTGGAGTCATATGACTATGAGCATCTGCACAGAGCAGGGATGGAGAGCCTCAAGCCTGGACGCTGCCTATATATATCCAGACCACTGGAGTCTCGCTAGGTTACACCTGCTCCCCAGGCCACATGCCTCCCTCGCTCTGCTCAGCACCCTCCTCAAGTGATTTCGCCTGGGTGAAGTGTGTCCTTGAGCTGTGACATTGCTTCTTGCTTCCCTGTGTAGAAGATAGGAAGAAGTGTTAGTGGTGAGGGTAAAGAGACCTCTGACTTTTGCATGACTGGAACGGAGTCAATTGCACAAAGACATTTCTAGAATTCTGTCCCTAGAAGATTCTCTTATAATGGGCAAATGGCTCCCACCTGAGAGGTACCAGAACTGTGTTCCGGTGAGTTCCGGCTGCAAAAAAAAAGCCCTGAGGTAAACTATGCAGTGATACTCATCTATGCAGGAAGAGGGGGTGAGGAGAGATGGCATTAGAGATGGACATCAGTATGTTTTGAAGTGTGGTTTGATTTGATTTTGGTAGATTTGTCACCAACCAAACTCTGAGTCCCTTCTTACAGTTCCCATGCTGCCACCATGAAAAAAGGAGGAGAGTGATGTGTACTGTGAACTTTTGTTTCTAATCCAAGCCTACAAAATGTGTGACCTGCCAAACCAAGCACAATCAACCAGACAAACACTACTCTTTGAGAGAGTTAATAAGGTAACTGGTTTTGCCACTTGTCTGGGATTTCAATAACTTTCAAGTTAACCTTAAATGTGTGTGTGTGTGTGTGTGTGTGTGTGTGTGTGTGTGTGTGTGTGTTTTAAAAACAACAACTTTATTTTCAATACTGGGATTGAATCCTATTTATTTCACATGTATTTTGAATTTTAAGTTATCTATATGTCTGTTCAGAACACTGGTGTATGACTTCTCCACACTCTAATTCTTTTACAGTAAGAACCAGACAAAAATGGGTAAAATGGGAGGTGAACTGCAATTTTACAGGGATTTTATGCAAGAGATGTTTTTCTGGCTTTGGTTTTATCTCTCAGTGGACTGATACTAGAGAAACTCAACTCATATTATTGCATGGAGTCTTTGTTACCATTCAGCTGGGTTCAAGTAGGGGTTGCATATTCTCCCATGTATAATAAATGTCACAGCACACGTGGGTGGCTTCCCATTGTATGTGGTCCTGAACATTTATTGCCAAGCTTGGGTTGCAAATTCAGGATTTTTAGACAGGGTTACTAGATGGAGACATGATCGGTCCCCTTTGTTGTGTGTATCAGGAGATCAGTTTGAGCTTGTTTGGTCCTGGAAAGGCACCAGAACAATAATCTCAGTAGTGCATTTTGTAGCTAGAAAACATATTATCAACTTACAGATGATGACACATTTTCAATCCCAACAGTTGTAGTTTCCCTGTTTAATTCAAATACTGTTGGGAGAGAAATCCTACAACATTATTCAAGGGTATAGAATGTGTTCCTTCACTGCTATTTAGGTGATTCACAGTAACATTTATTATCTTGTGACATGTTAACATTTATTACATTTTAATTCCAGACCTCTCCAAGGAGCTCAGGGGCACACACACACACACACACACACACACACAGAGAGAGAGAGAGAGAGAGAGAGAGAGAGAGAGAGATTCTTCTATCAGAACCTCACAACAACTCTGTAAGTGGAGCTAGGCTAAGAGAGAAAGGATGACTGACCAATGGTTACTCAGTAAATGTCACAGACAGCAAAAATTGTATCCTTCATCTTCAGTTGAATGGTGTAGCCACTACAAAACACACATTTGATGACTAATGAAAATAAATAAATAATTTAAAAAATTGGATTTAAAAGAATGCTACAGCTACAGACACATGACTCCTTTCCCCTCTTTTCATAAATGATCTCCCTCCTCCTGCTTCCCCCCCCCCCCCACAAAAAAACCATGGCCCTGAGCTCCAGGGGAAGCAGTCTTATGACAGGCTTCCCCTTCCCCTTTGCAAGGGCTCATGGGATATCTCTTTCCTGTGGAGAGAGCCAGTGTGGTGTAGTGGTTAAGAGCGGTAGACTCGTTATCTGGGGAACCGGGTTCGTGTCTCCACTCCTCCACATGCAGCTGCTGGGTGACCTTGGGCTAGTCACACTTCTCTGAAGTCTCTCAGCCCCACTCACCTCACAGAGTGTTTGTTGTGGGGGAGGAAGGGAAAGGAGAATGTTAGCCGCTTTGAGACTCCTTCAGGTAGTGAAAAGCGGGATATCAAATCCAAACTCTTCTTCTTCTTTCCTGTGGGGCCATCACATAGGCAAGACATTGAGAAAAACCTTGTCCAGTGTTTTGCTGTAATCTATGGGCCACAGCACCACTGGGCAAAGTTGTCCCAAATTGGGTGCAGAACGAGGCTTATACCAAGTCAGACATTGGTGTTCATCTATCTCAGTACTATCTATACTGACAGGCAGTGGCTGTCTAGGGTTTTAGAAAATTCCCACCACTACCTGGAGTTCCTGGGGGTCTTCTGCATGGCTTGCCACTGAGCTATGACCCTTCCCACAGCCAGACAAAAATTAGATGTGGAAACCATGTTTTTTAAGGCAATTCCTTTGTATTGCTCTTGTTCAAGAAGAGCTGATGTGGTGTCTTTCAGAAACCGTAACTCCTCCCATAATCCCTGACAATTGTCACTATTGGATAGGGCTGATGGGAGTTGTATTCCAAAATAACTGGAGGCCACCATATTGGCTACCGCTCCTCTGATCTCAGTTTGTTCACTCAAATATCCTTGTGTGCTATGATTAGTGAACATCAGGAAATGAATGAATGAACTAGAGCAGGGTTCCTCAACCTTGGCCCCCCGGATGTTTTGAGACTACAATTCCCATCATCCCTGACCACTGGTCCTGCTAGCTAGGGATCATGGGAGTTGTAGGCCAAAAACATCTGGAGGGCCGAGGTTGAGGAAGCCTGAATTAGAGCATTAGAGGAGGAGACAGCATGTAGAACACTCATCACAAAAACAAGCATTAGTGATCAAGCAGAATCAGGGCTTTTTTCCACCAGGAACTCACAAGAACTCAGTTCTGGTACCTGTCAGGTGGGCACCATGGCCATTATAGAAGAACAAGGGAGGCATTCATGGTGGGTTCCAGCATGTTTTTTCCCCCTAGAAAAATAGCACTGGGCAGAATTACATCAAAATGGACCCATGGACTCCTAACAATAAAGGAGTAGGAAGAGAAAAAAATGCTAGAAAATAGTTCCATGTCTAAGAGGATGCAAAACAGATATTTATGATGGATTCAGAAAGCCAAGCAGGTTACCACTTGAAGATAAACTACTTAATAATAATAATAAACAGAAAAACATACATTATATTTATGCAGTTTTATTTATAACACTCCAGTCCTTACCACTCGGCATCAGACCTACAGAAGGGATGGTTTCTAACAGCATGTTGACACATTCTCTATGAATGCTTCCATCCCCATAAGGCTGGATTTAATGTAACTATCACATAAACCACTTGTTGTTTGACTCTATACTTGATCGCATGGCATCAGAACATAGCAACCAGTCAAAGTTTCCTTTTTTTCCTGTTGAAAGGTCTGTACATTTTTATCTTTTATATGTTTTGACTAACATTTTCATGGTCACCACATGGCTGCACAATACTAGCACTGAGAAGGAGGATTTATTAGGTACCAGCCGTGATCTCAGTTTCAGGTAATCAGAAAACAGTGAAGTTATAGTTCTCTTGCAATTAAAAAAAGCTGGACATACCATGGCTGGTGGAAGGAAGGTCAACAGTTTAAGTGCAAAGCCAAACCTTGTATGAGTAAAGAGGAAACAGGACCCAACATACTAAAGACCAGATGGAATATTTTTAGAGAAGTGTTGGCACCCAGTAGACACCAGCATTCTTTAAATAAATAAAGAACCCACAAAAAGCAGTACTAGATTCTGTCTATTTCATCAAGTGAAGTTTTATCCCTATGACTAGTATCTTGTATAAAGCAAATCATACAGATCATTTCTAGGGCATGCCTTCTATCAGCCACTGTAATTTAACAAAAAACTGTTAGCTGTCTTTAAATATAACATAAATGTGAGCATACACATATAAAATCCTAGCATCTGCAAAATACATAAAACTAAACAAAAACTTAGCAGAAGCAAAACATGAAGCTGGTTCTAAGCTTTCTGCTAAGGTGCCAACAGTTGTTTCTTGATCAAAAAAGAGTACAAACAAAATAAGAAAGTGTTTTGTGTGCAATATCATTTAACTCTAAGGCGGCAACTTCCAAAACTTGAATTGCACACATACTGTAAGAGAGAAGTAGTACATATCCTGGGTGTAATGTTAATTGAATTATGTCCTTTTTTCTAATGTTCCAGTTCATCAGAGTCTGGAGCAGATGCAGTTCAGCTCTGGAGCTTTGGATACTAGACCCTAATACAGCCAAGGAGATTTCTTGTGTACTTTCCTTATGTCTAATGTGTCTAATGTGTGTTTGAGTTAGTTCTAAATGAAGTGTGTTTGTCACCCTCCTTCATGTAAAAAGCATATCTTACACCTAGAAGAAAGGACAGTTCAGCTACACAGTCTATTGAATGGTTCCGGACCTCATTTCTAGAAAGTCCTTGTTCTCATAAGCCAGTCTGTATTCTCCATTTGAAACACTTTCAAAAACCTACTGCACAGCATTCTGGGAACAGTCAGGGCTTCATCTGACCTCATAGTTCAACCCAGTAATTTGAAATGGCAGTGCAGCATGGTAGTACTGGTACTAAGAGAGGGTGTGCACAATGTAGATTTCCTTGAATGCAAGATGCAATGCAACCCCATACCTGGAGATGGGGGACAAGGTTTTCAGGTTACCAGCAGCACCAGAATGCCTTGTATTGGAAATTAAACATTAATAATTAGTAGATGTCCATCTGAAAGAATGAGAAACAAATCTCTGCTTTTGCATATTGTTTCAATGTGGCTCAGACAGGAACAGTGCCTTGTGGGTTAATAGTCTAAGTAAGCAAAAAAAAAAGTAACTGCAATTGTCAAAATATTGCTTGTTACTTCCGACAGGCATCTTTAATTTCTATGAAAGAGCAGAAGTATGATTTAAGGATTAACCTAGAGATCCAGATCATGTATTAAAGAACAATATTGATAAGAACATGCCAGTGATTCAGTTGGCAAATTTAATTTTCATTATGAAGCTGACCAAAATCCTAATTGTCTGAAGCAAGGGAAGTCATATATAAAAATTAATAATTCGGCAATATATTTGGACTTATTTGGACTATTTGGATTAATTGATATTTATAATTATATGATGTGATTTTTGTAATTGGAAAACCTAATAAAAATGATTTTTTTTAAAAAAATTAATTTTCTGGAGAAAATATTTAACTCTGGTCTGAAGAAGGAGGGAATATTCAGTAACAGTGCCTTCCTGAATGCTTAAGCTAGTTGAGTCCCTTATAGCACTGGAAAATCTCAGTGGCTGTTTCCGGTGGATTAATCATAACGTTGTGAAAATATTACTACTGACTTAGCCTTCACAGCTAATAAAGACAGACATAACACTTATGGAACAATGTCACGCAAACCGAGGGCTACACCTCATAAACAAACATACCTGCCACCCTGAATGTATCACTGTTCTTGAGAGCAAAACCTTTTCTCTGTTATTAGCAGGTGTCGTAACAAGAGGGAACCTTCTATGCGTTACAAGTAATTGAATCTCACTCCCCCCCCTCCCCAAAAAAGAATATTTCATTGTGGAGAATGCTTGCAAAGAGAGTCTTATACTGAGGCTAAGATCTCAATGCTGATATATATAATGCATTCCCCCTCCCTTTCTAGTGAGGCAACGTGGCTAAGTCAAGCATCGCATATTGGGGCCCCATGCTGTGAACTACTGTGTGCCTGAACAGCCCGACTTCCTCCGATGAAGTCAATGGGAGAATGTGCTTGGCAACTTAACAAGATCATTAAGGGCTTGGAAAGAGAGTGAAACAGATCCTCCCTGAATATTGGCAGAATCTCTTTCTCAACAAGTTGATGTAGTTACAGCTTCTACTCCCATTTCAGAATATCAAAATGATTTCCCTTGTTACTTCAGATCCTCTTCGCACTTTTACACAGGAGCCTCTTGCCTTCCATTCTTCATGGTCCTGTTAGGTAACAAAGCCTTTCTTCATAGCTGAACTTGCAGGTCCAGGCATCGTGCTCCCCAGTCCTCAACCCAGATAAATAAGAGACTAATAAGATAGGTTTGGATCAAAACAGGCCACAACTTTATTGAATACAGATGAAAGAGGTTTGGCTTGGGCATGGGGCAATCGAAATAGTTCCGGCCCACCAGAAGTGACACGTAGGTGAATCCAGGAGGGGGTTCCTACGACTTACATCAAATAGGGTGACCCCCGCAGGGTCCGCCATCTGGCGGAGTGCCTCTGGCCCTGGCCCCACCTGGGCACATGGACATGACCACTCCCCCCGGAACCCTTTAACGGGATACCCCAGCATTTGGAGGGGCAGGTGGAGACTACAACTTCCCCTCTACCCAAGACAACAGATTGCCCCAATGCCCAACACAGTTGTGACAATTGCTTTGAGCTATGCAAAAACCACTGGGTCAGAGCCAATTTGCCCAGTGGACAAATTCCTACCCGGCCCCATAAAGAGTGGTGACCACCGTAGCCACAGCAAAGTCCTTGACTAACAGCTTAAACCAAGGGTCGGTGGGCAGGGCAACCCAACGAAGGAACAAGCTGGTAATTCCCAGGTGCAGGTTGCTTAAATGGCCAGGGGGGGACCCAAGGGAAGCCTTCCCGCTCCATTGGCTATTCTCCCTGGCACAGCCCAAGTCCCAGCCTGCAACCGCATTCACCAAAGCAGGGTGCAGACCAGGATCCGGCTCCCAATAGGCAGTGGGGGCTTATGCCGTCAATGACTGTTTATACAGCACAATTCACCTAATGTTTGTTGGCTTGCTTACTAATTTATGGAGAATCATCTCTTAAAGGGGCTCCAAGGATGTTCACAACGAGACAAGCCAATCTGTATATAATAACAAATGAATAAAACCGCTATAAAAAGCAAGAACCAGCAAAGTTAATGCTGCTATTGCTATTATTTTTGAGACGTGTAAACTCTTCTCAGCTAAAAACTATCAAAGTGGTGTACAGTAATATAAGATACAAACACTAATAACAACAGAACTATTTTTAGAGCTGTACAATTAAATTTTCCACAAAATGACTAGGTCACACTTCGTGGAAAGCCTTCTCAAACAAAAATGCAGCTTAAGTAGCCACCATTAATGGTTAAAGTCGATAAGCGTATGGGGTAACAAAAATGCATGCATTGCCTTCTTGTAAACCAGGCTTCCTCAACCTTGGCCCTCCAGATGTTTTTGGCCTACAACTCCCATGATCTCTAGCTAGCAGGACTAGTGGTCAGGGATGATGGGAATTGTAGTCTCAAATAATCTGGAGAGCTGAAGTTGAGGAAGCCTGCTGTGGCAGGACCAAGTGAACCTCTCTTCATAGAGAACCCAACAAATGGGGTCCTGCCAGCCCTTTTATGCGAGTTGTGTCTATCTTTGCCTAATTTGACACATTAAAAGAGCCACCCAGCCACGTTTCCTGTGTTTCAAGTCCAAGGTAGATATGGATCCATATTTTGGTTAACGGCATTTTCTTCTCGGAAGCTTTATTTTGCCATTGTGAATTTCTCCTTTCCCATTAGGGCTTGCTTGCTGAATTAGTTTTTCCAAAACTTACTTTCGCTAATACACTTTCTCACTTCCAAAACAACCCTCGAACGCTCATGTTCCCATGTCTACCCACAGCTGCACCTGGCATGTCTTAGCCTCCTCTGCCTCCTGCTACCACCTGACCAAGATTTCTTTCTCAGTGATTTTAACACCTGTCTCCCCTTGCAACTATTTCTGCAATGCCTAGAAGTAATTAGCTACGAATAATTGCTAGGTAAGAAAGGGTATATTAACAAGAGCCATATTACCCATTACATTCAATCCCTTACAGATATGTTGTATTTTTATTATTATTTCTAGTTATGGTTTGTCAGCTACAATTTTGCCCCTTTTGCCAAATGCCATCATGTGTTAAACTTGTTTTTATGGTAGACTTAGAATAAGCATTGCTACTGTTTTTCACTCTGGTAGGGTTACTTTGCTTCTAGAGCTGAACATATTTACGCAAGAGAGAAGGTTTTGTTGGAAGAAGGGTTTGGAGATTTGAAGTTTTACACAGGAATCATGCTCACATACACTCCTTCTGGAAAGTAGCACAGACTGAGGAAGTCATAAATTACCTGTGAACTACCAATTCATTCTATTGAGCAGAGCCAGGAAAGAAGTTCTGGGCTTCTTTCTTCTTCTTCCAAGATCATAAATCCTCAAAACCCCAGTAGTTTCACATTGGAATAGGGTAAGGTAGTCATTAAAAACAGAAACCACTAACTAAAGCAATTTGAATGCAAAAGACCTACATTAAAGGGTAAAATATTTTAAATATATCTATCAAATTCCTACCTAATTCCTACCAAATTCCAGACTGGAATGCTATAAATGCATATGGTATCTGTAAAACAGTAAATGAATAAGTTAGGTTTTTTTCATGATTTAGGCTATAATAATATGCATATTTACCTGGAAGAGATTCCAACGAAATGCAATGGGATAGAAGAAATCATGCATAGGGGATGGGTTGAAAAAATCTCCAGGAAAGAATAGTGTGGGGAAAAAGTTACCTCCCAGCATAGGTACCCAGTTGGCCACTGTGAGAACAGGATTCTGGTTTATATGGGTCTTTGGTCTGCTCTAGTGGGGCACTTCCTAATGTTCTTATACAGCTACTGATCACTGGCTGTTGTAATTTGGGTTTTCCTCAATTGTGTGTTTAAATTGTGTATTTGTTTTTAAATGCCGCCTGGAGAGACACTGTCAGGCAACACAGCCTAAAAATCTTTTTACATTAATCTCCATCATCAATAGACTGATGATTTGACTCAAAAATATAAGTCGTGTTTATAAGTCCACACACCTCTTTTGGTGTGGCAGTGTTGCAGGACAGCAGAGGCTCCACTAGGGCCCCGGCGAGGGAACCATGCCTTCGGTGAATCATTTTGTTCCTCAGATGAGGTTGGACATCAATTCAACAGAGCAAAGGAAAGGAATCTTCCTGTGTGCACACATAATCATAATAGGAAGAACAGTTGTGACTGGGCATAAAAATGTGAGTTTGGATCCCAGAATGCAGCAGTGTATGTTTTAAAAGTGTTCAGTCCAGCTGCTGAGAAGGGATTGCTGGTCACCAATACAAATCAAAGCCACTTTAAAACTGATCAGCTTGATAGATTACAGGCCTCTAAAGCACAACCTCATCTACTGAAATGGTTGATGGGGAGGGAAGTATTCAGAAGCACAGATAAATGAGAATGTCATGATTAGCACTGGGGGCCTTCCAGTGAATTCAGGTATCTAATAGTTTCTGGGTAATTGATGGGAACCATTCTTTCCAAATGCATATTAACAAGGCTTTTGCAAATGAACTCTTAACACTTCCCTGAAGACACCAGCCCACAACAAGGTTGACATTTAATACCTACAAACTGCTGAGTCATCCTGTCATACGGGGGTGGGATGGGGAGCTTTTGGAAAATTAAACTATTATTATTATTTATATAGTGTTGTAACTGCACATTGCACTCCAGAGCAGTGAGATATACACTAAACATAAAACCAAATTCTCCCCCAGAAGAGCTTATGACATAAATAACAAAGGCAGTAGTTGGGGAAACCTACCTTGCTCCCTCCCCTTATACTCCAGGGTTTAGACATTTTTTCGACAACAACCAAAAGTACTTTATATAAACTTTCCCAAGCAATTTGCCTTTGGGAAAAGAAACAAGCCTGAGAAATTTCATCTCAAAATGAGATTGCTTCGGAAGGTTACAAAATGCTGGAACCAAAATGCCTTCTGGAAAGCCTTGGTCCTACACACCTGCTTTAGTTGCTCTGTTGGAAATACAGGTTTCTGCAACCAGAGTGGTGTAGCAGTGCCCCTCACTGTGCTTCACAAGTGCAACAAAGCAATCCAGTGGAACATCGGGTGACTGCTATCCTGAAAGGGACTGGCCTGGCTTCTATTATAGAATTACAGAGAACAGTTTCAATGATGCCTCTGTAGAATTGGATCAACACTTCCTGGGGCAATTTAAATTTCCTTAGTTGACGCAGGAAATACAGCCTCTGGTGGACCTTTATAATAATGCTATTGACGTTGCTTGACCAATTTAAGTTATAAGAAATTATAGAGCCCAGGAACTTAAAGGACTCTACTACTACAACCATGTTACCAAGAATGGAAAGTGTATAAATTATACAGAGGTAATACCTGTTTTTAAGCTGTGCAGTTGACAGCTCTTACTCTTCACACTAACTGGACAACTAAATGTGGTGACTGTTTGCTGCAAGGCTAGACTGGCATGGTGGAAAGGAGGGATAGGAATTGCCAGGGAAACTGCCTCTGCTGAAATTCCCTCTTGCTCACAGCTATTAAAGGTGCAGGTGCCCTGGCCCCTTTCTCAGCTTCCAGTGGCTGCCTTAGCAAAGTGCTAAACAGATGATATTTTTTTTACCTCAGCCCTGCTTGCTGAGGACACAGAAAGCTTCCTTGGGCTGAGTCAGACCATTGGTCTATCTAGCTCTGTACTGGCTGTACTGACTGGGAGTGTGGAGCTCCAGGGTTTCAGGCAGGGGACATTCCCGGCAGTGTTAGAAACTCAGGTATATAAGCTGGGCACCATATGGCTACTTAAACCAGGGTTACAGTTGTCTAAACACAACCATGCTGTAGCTGTCCCACAAACTGCAGCTTCCAATCCAGACCTTGCACAAGGAAGAAGAAGAAGAAGAGTTTGGATTTGATATCCCACTTTTCACTACCCGAAGGAGTCTCAAAGTGGCTAACATTCTCCTTTCCCTTCCTCCCCCACAACAAACACTCTGTGAGGTGAGTGAGGCTGAGAGACTTCAGAGAAGTGTGACTAGCCCAAGGTCACCCAGCAGCTGCATGTGGAGGAGTGGAGACGCGAACCCGGTCCCCAGATAACGAGTCTACCGCTCTTAACCACTACACCACACTGGCTCTCAAGGGATACTCCACAAAGAGTGCATTGCAGTAATCCAACCCTGAAGTTACCAGTTACATGTAGGTAGCCATGTTGGTCTGCTCTAGTCAAAACAAAATAAAAAATAAAAAACTCCTTCCAGTAGCACCTTAGAGACCAACTAAGTTTGTTCTTGGTATGAGCTTTCATGTGCATGCACACTTCTGAAGTTACCAGTGCCTGAATGTTTGTATTTGTGCAAAAGTGTTGGCTTTGCCACTGAAATTATAGCCCCGTAATGACAAAATAAACCATATTAATCTTTGACTTCCCTCTAGTATAGGTCAAGATTATTATTCTTTCCCATACTGCAGAACTGGAGAATGGGAAGAGTTGAATTTGAGTAGCTTGCAAACCTAGCAAATTTATATTAGATATTAGACATTTGAAGCACATTTTCAGATCTGTTAGCCTCGTATTTTAGAAACTATCCCACACTAGCTTTTGAGTATTGCACATGTACAACTCATAGGATATTTTCTATTTATTTATGTATTCATGGCATCCAGGACTAAATTCTTTTACAGTGACACAAATGAAAAGAGGAAGATGAAAGATTCGGAAAATCAAGGCCCCGATAATGAAAAATACTTCAGTAGTCAGTTTTGTGTTAGCCTATCCTAAATTACTAGACTGCATTTGGATTATGAGCTCCTGGGCTGAGAAGCGTACAAAAGTTATTACTGATACCTCCTCTTCTCAGGTCTCCAAATGCTAGTAACCTGACAAATATAAATATAATCAGTGTTACATGAATGCAATCCTCCGCAACTGGATCAGCAGTAAGTCTGTTGATTTGAGCCATTATCGGTAATCTAAGAGACATACAAAACTAAATTCTACTTTATTGTAAATCCCTGATTGTATCTGAAGTTATTTTAGGGAACTTTATGGTGCACGCTCCCAAACCTGTATGCAGTTCTCCAATTGAAGCGGAGAAGTTTGACACCATAATCTCTCCACGTTGTGGCTCCAGCTGAAATGAAATTTGATAGAAAACAGTTCAGTGGGGAGGGAATTAAGGAGCTAGCAGAGTATGTGATGTTACATAAAGTTCATGTGGACTTTGTTGGCTGCAGCACTGAAATATAACAGAATAAATCTTTCAGTGGTATGGCTGGGCATGTCAGGGATAAGTTCCCTGTAGTTACAGAGTTGCACATTATGCATTGGTCGTCCCCAATGAATCACAGGTAGAGCTGCATTATTTAAACACGCAAAAGTTACAGGGGTGTCATTCCTCCCCCCCCTCAATTGTGGGACAATACCACCTGACCCGTGACATGCCAATTTTGCGTTTCTTCTCT
This sequence comes from Lacerta agilis, assembly GCF_009819535.1. NCBI lineage: Eukaryota > Metazoa > Chordata > Lepidosauria > Squamata > Lacertidae > Lacerta > Lacerta agilis. The sequence continues at coordinate 28,834,312 of NC_046317.1, read as the reverse complement.
CAACAGGTGTAAAGGGGAGTCATCAAAGCAGCACATTAATGAGATTAAAACAATATTTTAGCTTGGCTCGCAGGCATGTCATTTATCATCATTCTTTTTCATCTCATATGCAACACACAAAAAATCCCTATGGATGACAAAAGCATTCAAGATGTTCCGTCATTACTACATTTCACTGAAAGGCAGATGAGAGAGTAAATGCACCTTGTCTGAATAGGGACACATCTAGATTGGAGCCTCCTGGGTTCCTGGTTTAGCTTTTGTGCTTTAAAGTGGGACAGGGAGCCCCAAAATAAAGAACATGCAGAGTTTTGGATTCGGAATTTCCCTCTGTGGGCTAGCATCTTTGACCACATGGAGTATGCTGCTGGTGCCCAGATTTTAATTCATTTCTTCTGGACCATCATTTGTGCAGAGGCTATACACTCAGAGTTTCATCTGAGGAAGCATTCTTCCCCAACTCTCAATAGAGCCCCCACAGAATTTAACAGACAGGAGAGAAGGTTTTGAAGGCATCTGCCAGCAATGATAAGGTGCAGTGATTATGAAGGAGCCGTACAAGCTGAACACTCATAATTCAAATGTCAGTTCAGTCATCTTTTCATTGGGTAGATTAATTAAATTATTGTGTACTCCAGATTTGCCTATCCCACCTGTAATATGGAGATAATAGTATAGGGTTGTTCAAATAATTTTTGACAAGCTTACTAACTGACTGAAAACAAATAAAAGGACCTCTATTGTGGATATAAAACTATGAACATTAACATCTTCAATATCTCAAGGGCTGTCACATGGAAGGTGGAGCAAGCTTTTTCTTCTGCTCTGAAGGGTAGGACTCAAACCAATGGATTCAAGTTACAAGAAAGGAGATTCCGACTAAACATCAGGAAGAATTTTCTGATGGTAAGAGCTGTTAGACAGTAAAATGGATTCCCTCAGGAGATGGTGGACTTTGAGGCCCATGAGTTTCATAACACAGCATTCATTTTGATGATGAGACCAATACTGTTGAAAAGTGCGAGTTATATATGTGCTTTGATATGCAGTACAAGAAAAAGTTTATTAAATTGTCCTCCAAGACCCCAAGCAATTTTCAGTTGGTCCACACACACTTCTCTTGGTTTAAGTTATTAGAATCATAGAACTGTAGAGCTGGAAGGGACCCTGAGGATCATATAGTCCAACCCCCTGCAAAGCAGGAATCTACAGCTGTCCCATATGGATCCCATATGGGGATCGAACCTGCAACCTTGGTGTTATCAGCACCATGCTCTAATGAACTGAGCTATCCAGGCATCCTTCTTCAGATCCATTTCACCTGCATGATTCAGTAACACGAGGCAATTCAATTTTTTGGAATATTTATTTAATGCATCACATTGTAAGTACTTTGAACCAGTAAGGATTATTATATAGCACAGATATGAAAGCTGTAGTGACTGATTCTATACAGAGAGAGAGAGAGAGAGAGTGAATAGGAAGTAAGGGCAGATTAGTTGAATGCCATCTGTCCCAGCTAGATATTTCCTTTCTCCTGTTAGTATTCATATGACATTTACTGCTGCCCCCCTTTTAAAATCCTGGGTGGAAAAACTGAATTATACATGCACATATATCTGTAGTAGAGAAAGCTAAAATGTACAATTTGCCTGGAGGGCCTGCAATTAGGGATTTGCCAAGTCAGCAACATGCTGTAGGGGAATCAAGGAAATCTCCATTAGAATTCCATTAGGACCTGCTGAGATTATCTGCTTTTCTCATTGTATACACATTCTATTACTATTGGAAATGTGTGGGGTTTTATTTTTTTATTTTTTATTTTAAAAAAGAGACTTTCCTACACTCACTCTTAATATTATCATTGGCCTTAGTAGGTTTGTTTAGATGAGTGTAAATGTCCTTCATATATCCTCCTGAATGTGGCATTAGCTAGGCAGGCCTCTGGGCCCACCAGCCTTTCCTTGGCCTGTTGGACCTCTGCCAATGTTATCTAATGAACAGTTCATGCCAAACTGCTGAGGCAACCAACATTCAGCCGAACCTTGGGCTGACCCTTGGAAACAAATTCTCAACTAGTGTCATTGTGAATCTTCCTAAGTTGAGGAGGTAATCGTCGGAGGCTCTCCAAGTGCAACAGGTCAAATCTATACCATAAATGTAGATTTTATTTATTTATTTATTTGCCTTACGGTTGTACAGATAGGGTTTAAAGTGCATAGCTTAGCTGGTGCTCGGTTGAGCAGCTGAATAAGATTTCCAGTAGCGGGCAGTAGGGCTTCCTTGTCTTGTAATGCTCCTAGCAGAAGCAGAACATGGATGAAGTAGATTCTAGTTCATGAATTCTTAATGTCACAAGAAAACGGTTCGTCTGTGAGGCACCCCTATACCTTTTGCTGCCTTTCCTGCAGCAATATAGGAACCGAGGAACCTTTATAAGGAGATCACGGCTCTAACTTGCTCTGTACTGTCAGCACTGACTGGCAAGGTGGTTCTCCAGGGATTCAGGTAGCAGCCTTCCCAACCTTTATCCGGAGATGCTGGGGATTGAACCTGGGGCCATCTGCAGATGCTTTGCTACGTAGCTATGGCTCTTCCTTCTGTGCTACACCCCTTTCCAATAAGGCAACTGTTCTTTGGAATATTTTTTTAAAAAAAATGTTTCATTTATGCAGGCTATATCATTTTAATGCAAGTCATAAAATTTTAGCGCTCCACTTTTTCAGAATTTAGTTTGCCTACCTGTAGAGTTTTTATTTTATTCACTGTGGGATATACACACAGTTTTGACCATCCTCCAGAACACTGAAAGGAACTTAAGGAGACATGGTGTTTCATGTGGCTCCCTTAAAAATACAGTGAACCCCAACAAACACTTGTGTTGCTTGGCCAGTTCACATAGCTCTGCTCCAGCCTAGGGGTTCATAAAGCCACCAAGGCTGGGAAATCTCTGTTTCTCTCGCCCTCTCTGGAAGACTTGGAGAACTGCTGCCATGCTACTAATGGCTACTAGCCATGATGGTTATGCTTGACCTTTATGGTTGGAGCCAATAATGTTTCTAAATATCAATTGCAGGAAACCACAACAGGAGAGGAGTGCTCTCATGCTCAGGTCATGCTAGTGGGTTTGTCACAGGCAACTGTGTGGTCACTGTGATAATAGGATTCTGGAATAGATGGGTCATTGGCCTGATCCAGCAGGCTCTTTCCATGTACTCATGCTGCTCAGAATGGATGCTACTGGGCTAGACGGACCAATGTTCTGATGGAATCAGGAAGCTTCCTATTTTCACATTTTGCTTGAATGCTTTCACCGATGCCCTCAGCCAATTACTTGATCGTTTACAAAAACACATAATTCCTAAGCCCTTGCTTATGAGATTTGAAAGCGTCTACGGTTTAAGCAGCCAAACCTGCAACGATCGTCACAAGCCGCAGGAAATATCAAAAGTGTCTTATCATATGAAGGCAGCACCTTTCGACAGAAACAAGCTGCGATTGCCTACCATCCTGGCAGATTGTGTTGAACAAGAGTCTAAAGCCATTGATCTTCTTGTTGTTGTTCAAAAATCCAGTTGCGGCCACTGATCTTGGTTCACCAGATGCAAAACAGAAAATTCAATTAGGACTGAATTGTAATTCTCTGCAAAGAAGAAGAAACGAGTGCATAATGGAAAGCCCGACAGACCCATAACTGTGGAAATGGTAGCAGGCGCCGCTGTGATGCAGAAGATCATCAGCCAACTTACCTTCCAATTCATGTCTGTTGCTAAGTGTTTAGTTACTGTAAATGCTTTGGATTTTGCATAATTTATGTAAATTATTAAGCACCTGTTCTCTTCCCAGGAAACAAGGAGATGGAACTGTCTCCTCGGCTTAATTGATTCTTGGCGTGAGTTAGCATTGTTTTCTCAGCGACTACAGAGAAACTGTAGCTCCCTAACGGTCAGATTTTGTTGAGAAGACACAGATGTTCAGAACCTATCACTCAAAAACCAATCTTCCTGTTATTATTTTGGGGAAAACTCTGATTCACAAACTCAATGTGTGAGTCAGTTGTAGTAAAAGTACAATAAGAAATCCGGGTGAGTTTCCCATTTACTAATGATATTATTCATATATAATGGACAAAGTGACAAGCAGAAGATGATATTCCTACACTTTTGCCTGTCCTATTTTTATTTTGCCAAAAGCATACATCTTAATATGTTCTTTATACTGCCACCTGGATGACATCAGAGGCTCATGCTTCCCCCCCTCTTTTTACTCTTAACTAGGGAAGAAATTTGATTCATTTCTTATTGAAAGGGAATCTACCTGATTTGCTTTCCCCAAAACAATATACAGCCCAGACACAATCACCCTTTGAAATTGACTCTACTGGATGAATTTTGTGACACAGCTATCCAGCCAAGGAATGTGTGCAAAATTGCATATAAGTACTAAGGGACGCGGGTGGCGCTGTGGGTTAAACCACAGAGCCTAGGGCTTGCTGATCAGAAGGTTGGCGGTTCGAATCCCTGTGATGGGGTGAGCTCCCGTTGCTTGGTCCCTGCTCCTGCCAACCTAGCAGTTTGAAAACAAACCAAAAAGTGCAAGTAGATAAATAGGTACCACTCCAGCGGGAAGGTAAACAGTGTTTCTGTGCACTGCTCTGGTTCGCCAGAAGCGGCTTAGTCATGCTGGCCACAGGACCTGAAAGCTGTCTGTAGACAGACGCCAGCTCCCTCAGCCAGTAAAGCGAGATGAGCGCCACAACCCCAGCGTCATCCATGACTAGACCTAATGGTCAGGGGTCCCTTTACCTTTACTAAGGTACAGTGTGTATAAAATGCATATATTTAAAAATAACATGCAGAAATGCATTCTATAACAGAGGAAATATTAATATTAGATAAATGTTATTTACAGAAAAATGTGCATATTGGTCAGATTTGCAAACAAAAATGTGTATATTGGGAGAATTTCACACCAAGATGCTGATGAATTTTCCTGAGGTTTTTTTAAAAAAATAAAAATCACAAACTGATGTGAAAATGTTGAGAACTTAAGGTAGGAAAAAATGAGAAACTGAAAGACACCAAAATTGTCTACTAGGTTTTTTTGTTTTTTGTTTTTAATAGGGCTCCTGTGTATAAGTTACCTGGGAGCAAACTCCATTGAGCTCAGTTGTGCTTACATCTGACCACATAGGTTCAACTTGCAGAACACACTGAGATTTAACAAAAGACATTCAGCCAGTTTAAATGTTCCCTTAAACTTTTGATTAAAAACACAACTCTTATAAAGAAGTGCTGCCATTTAAACAGCTAGCATGAAATGAAAACCTAATCAAAGGAGGAAGCTGAAAGCCTTCTTACTACTTTATTCACATGCCAGAACAAGTAGAATCCATCAATTACTCTAGTGCTCCAGCAGTCGACATTCTACTTTGAAAAAGGCCCCATCTGCTCTATACATGTAAAGGACTATCATGCTACTTTAGAGAATCATGACTTTTCCTAAAAGATCCTGGGAACCATAGTTTGTTAAGGGTGCTGAGAGTTGTTAGGAGACCCCCTATTCCTCTCACGGAGCTACAACTCCGAGAGTGGACTCACAATCGAATCGCCTTCCCGGAGACCTCAATGATTTATTATTAAAAGAAAAAGAAGAAACATACAAATTGCTGCAGAAATGTGGAGAAGTGAGTTTAAGGTTGGAAAAATGAGAAAGAGAGAGAATCAAAATTCACAGATCCATCCATCACTTACTTGGGGATTTGGCACACCTGAAGCATTTGGGGATAAATAAAGCACATGCGCTAGCAACTTTCCCCTTTGTAAAGCTCTTGGATCATATCACCAAACTGCTTCCCGGAATAATGAATGTGGGAAGAGTTCCAGCTATATCTACTCACGTGTCAGGCACAGATATGTCAGGACTCCAGCATCTTCTTAGCATAACTTTGCCTGTCCCATGAGGAGACTCACAAGGAGATAGTTTTGAAATGCTAATCGCAAGTCCTACATACATAGGAGCTGAAAAGGCAGCAATTAGCCCATAACTGTGATAATACACCACTCAGTGAGACATATAATTTGTGTTTGTTTGTTTGTTTGTTTGTTTGTTTGTTTGTTTGTTTGTTTGTTTGTTATCTATACCGTCCTTCATCTGAAGATCCCAGGATGGTTAACAATATAAAAGCACAAAAAATATGTAGCATGATAACAAACAAAACCAATAGCCCCTGCCCCACACAGTGTTCAGGGGTTGCATAAGTAGGATGATTTTCCCAGTGAGCCTTTACATCATACCCTGCAAGAAGACAAATAATAATTCTTAGTTACTCTGTAATTTCTAATTATTATTTTTTTCATGCTGTTCTCCCTGTTGTGCATTACTGTATAACTGCAATTAATACATGATAAAAAGGGCTGGTTTTTTTTTAAAGGAAATCTGAACATTGCTTTTCCATGAAGAATTTGGCACAAGCCCCTAGTTTACATGTCCTATTGAAACTCAGCTGATAGCTAAGCCCAAGCATGCAAAACTGAAAGCACTACGTATTGCTCCCTTGCTACGCCCTGTTGCCATTTTCCAGACCCTCTGTTGCTTGCCCTGTGTGAAATTTTAGATTGTAAGCTACTTGGGGCAGGGGGCTGTCCTCTTGCAGTCTCTCAAGCACTGGTCATACTGATGGCTCTATATGAATAATAATAATAATAATAATAATAATAATAATAATAATAATAATAATAATTTTAAAAAAACACCACAGATATAGCCTGAGGTTTACAGTGTGTGAGTAAATTCAAAATAACAAATTACTTTTCTCTATAGGATTGTTGGGACAAACTCTCAGTACCCCAGGTGCAGAAAGGATGTGCTGTCAATGTGAAGTTGTGCGGCTGTATTCTAGGGATAAGGCAGTAAATTATACTTCTGATCTCCTTTGAGGAAGGTATCAAAGGGATGCTTCTAAATTCAAAACACCACAGAATTCTGTAAGGACACACTTCACAGATTCACAGGGTTACTTAGTTTGTTATTTCATCTTGGTGATCCTCTTCAAGCCTCCGACCTAGCTTGGTGCACCACGGTGAAAGCTCTAATCTCTTTTCTTAGCCCAATATTCCATACAATTTTGGGTTTCTTCCCCCCAATCCTTATGGCCTTATACTATGTCTCTAATATACGTACCATATTCTTTAGATGCTTGTTGGAGTGATCCACAAGCATCCAGTGTTTGTTGAATGAAAGACGGCTGTTGAATGAAAGATCTTTCCCCCAGTCTTTGCCCAGTTAATAATGTGCTCTGTTCAGACCAATTGCATCTCTTCAGTAAAAGGCATTTCAAATTTCAGATTTCCCTTCAGCCCTCCAGAGCGGATTTGAGGAGGGCATGGGAGGCTCATGGTTAGAGGAGAGGGAGGGGAAGTTCCCTTGCACAACCAAAAGTCCTTGCACCACTTTGTTTTATGCAACACACTATTTCATCGTGTATATTTTTAATATATATATATATATATATAAACCCAAATGCCCGTTACAACAAAAAAATGTCTGAGCAAAAAGCTTATTGTAAGGGGGCAGTCATATTTCTATGCCCCCACTTTTACCTATTTAAATATATGCAAGTATACTTTCATAAATATATGCAAATATATAAAGGAACAGAGCAACTTAGCATGCTCTAAAGTCACAAGAAATAGGATTGGTGTGCAGAGAATCAGCAACAGCAGTTTTACTACAATAGTTCTCACATGATTCCATTTGGGCCTTTTGCTTCTTGAAAGCTATAAATAGTGTCTGTTTATCGATTTGTAAACAAGACACCACCAATCTCTGCACATGAGTATGCTCATGTTCCCCCAGAAGCCAGTCCCCATTATGAGTGATGATGTGTCAAGAGCTGGAAAAAAGGAAGTTAAAATTCTATTTTTGCAGAGAAAATAGTGCATTTGATGGATCTATGTGTGAAATGTATTAAATCCTGGCTAGAATGGTATTTCTGTCTCCATTAGCAACAAGCACCCATGAGGATGAACTAGATGACTTAAAGGAAAAGATTGTTTGCGGTGTGTGTGGCAATTTATAAGAGGGGAGCAAAAACAGATGGATTCCATGAGTAGAAGGATTACACACAAGCACACACACACACACACACACTTTCCAATGTTCAAAGGTGTTTTAAACCAATGGGGGCAAGGAGTGTTGGACAGCCAGCTGAACACTCTATTTAAAACCTGGAAGCACCATTTTCTGCAAGTGTTGTTTTTGGTGCCCTTTAATAGCTTATAGTCCTACTCAAAGCAGACTCATTGAAATCAATGGACTCAAGCCCTCTGGATTCCATGGATCTACTCTAAGTATAACTAACACTTTAAATATCAGCCAGTCCTGTAGCCAGCCTTCCTTATTAGATAGAAGCTCCACATTTGTAGGCGGGGCTTTTGTTGGGAAGGGAAAGGAATATAGGGGCAGCAAATCCTGCCCACATACACACAGATGGAGAGGGAGTAAGGGCCAAGTCAGGGGAAGGGAAAGGCACTGACCTGCCTGCTTTCTTCTACTTCAGTTTTCATAATGGGCTATGCAAAGGTCAAGTTAATGGAAAATTTAGTATGAACACCAGGAATTAAATGACTGGCGTATTTTTTTTTCTTTCTTAAAGGAAAACCAGGGGATAACAAAAGGTGTAAAAACAATAGGTTATGCTATAATTAAGCAGCTAAAACCTAGTGTGGAACTTGTATTTTTTTTTGGGGGGGTCACTTTTATTTTGGAACCATTGTGAAGAATTTAGGGAGAATGGTGCTGAGGACAATATGCATAACATAACATAACAAAACAAACTTGTCCATACTATAAGTTTAGGGAAGGGCAGAGACTAGAGTTGAAGTTAGCAAATCCTTCTTTTGTGACCAGGTAAAGTTTTTACCCCTGTAAGACCCTTTTCTGTATCATGGACACCTATGAAAGGAGACCTGTGAATATATAAATATATTCTATATTATATGTGGAAGTAACACTGGCTGGAATTTAGTCAAAACCCCTTTCATGAGCACAAGCATAAATGCAAATCTATTAACAGAAGTGTTGGGGAGGTGCTTTCGATTGGTTTTCAATCCCCACTACAGCTCCCGGGCATCCAGAAATCAGCACCAGAGTTGGGAGACTAACAAAACTGAGTGGAAGGTGGTATTTGGGGAAAATGGGAATCAGAGGAGGAGGAGGAGGAGGAGGAGGAGGAGGAGGAGGAGAAGAAGAAGAAGAAGAAGAAGAAGAAGAAGAAGAAGAAGAAGAAGAAGAAGAAGAAGAAGAAGAAGAAAGTTCATCGATTAGGGTGTATTTGCCCAGGATCAAAAGTCCTTCTGGGGCATGAGTGCACCACCTGGATTCCACTGAGAGTCAGAAGAAGCCTTGATAATCCAAAGTGTTATTTTCTAGCCATGTATCTAAATATTCACCTAGGTTGCTGACCTTGTGAAATACATCATCGGGTAAAAAAAATCACACTGAAGTGAAATCTCTTGTTTTTCACCAAGCAACACAGAACAATATCCCAATAGGAGAATGGCAACACTTACCAACTTTTTTCAAGAAAGCCTAAAGGGGATTATCTTGCCAGAGTTTAGGCTTCTATTTATTAGTTTTCTGTACTTCAACCAAGGGAAAGAAAATAAACTATTAACATGTGTGCTGAGAACAAGGTCCGTCCTTTCAATGTAATAAATAATTACGACTTTTTCTAAGAGGTCAGAGAAATTTAGTCAAAAGGGGCACCACCAGACTTTCTCTTGCTTGTAATTATGTGAACGGGCAATTCTTCATTTTAATAAGGCACTGTCGGGCCATTGTTTCTCAGAAACACATATGCACATGTCATAAAAGAGCACTCCTTCACAATGCAAAGCTATTCCATTAAATATTAACACATTTACTTATAGAGATATATCCAGGTCCCATTCAAATGAATTCAGATCCCCTCCTGGAATTGGAACTGATGTCCTGTTACTGTGCCAAATGGTAATTTTCTGTAAGATGCAGCATAGATCAACATTCATGCTTTTCTGGCATGAGACCTACTCCCCTCCACCTGCACACACCTTAAGGGCTAGATGTATAACTTTTCACCCCCTTGTGGCTAAACAAGGTTGGTAGATCTGTTGCCAGAAAACACCATGTGTGATTTATTCCTACTGTACATTAAGGTAACAATGCTACACGCAGGTTATTTAGATGCTGAAGAATTTACTCAGTGGGATTTGCACAACCTCTGTGGATTGCAACCAAGATCGATTGCAGAAGAGGGCCTGATACTCAGAATACACTTTCCAACTGCTCACATAGGAAGCAACCCAAAGAATCCCTACCATCAGGGATTATAGGCTAGAAGAAACTGAAGCAAGGCCTCTTGCCTTTCTTTCCCTCCCAAGAAGCATTAAATCCCAGCAAACTCAAAGCAATAGTCCCCATGATGCCACTGTTGGGAGAGCGGTGCTGTGACACCAGCCCACCCTACAGACTAATCCCAGATCTGTCTCGATGTAAGGCAATTTCTCTATGATACACCAGCATTGATGTTGTTGACTAAAATGGACACAGCAGTATTAATGTAGCTGTTAAGAGCATAAGAAGAGCCTGCTGGATCAGGCCAATGGCCCATCTAGTCCAGCATCCTGTACTCAGAGTGGCCAATCAGATGCTGATGGGAAGCCTGCTAGCAGGACATAAGCTTCTCCTCCTATGATTTCAAGCATCTTGTATTCCAGCTGTGGAGGCAGAACATAGCTGCCAGTCACTATGACTGTTGATAGCTTTAGCCAGCATGGATTTGTCTGATCCTCTTTGGAAGGTATCCCAGTTGGTGGCCATCACTGTTCTTGATGATGATGATGATGATGACGACGATAAGGATGAATCTCCAAAAATGGCTGGCAAAGACCTCAGTCTGAAAGCCTGGAAAGCAGCTGTCAGTCATTGTAGAGTGTGGGCAGTGCTGACCTACATGGACCAACGATCTGATCTGGTATGGCTTCTCCCTGCATTACCAGTTATTCTATGCTAGCAGTAGCCAATGTATTTTGACATGTATAAAGTTCACAATTACAATAGCAGTTCTCTCAAGTTTCCCTCACTGTGAGGTATACCCACCTTTGGAAAAGCCTTTAGCGGGCCTCCAAATCTTGAAGAGATGTGACCAGGCAAGACCTTGAAGGGAAGCAGAAGAGATTGAAAGCACGAGTCCTCACAATGGGAGGTGATGAAGCCATGTGTCAGTCATTTGAATGTTATAGCTATCTAGCACTTGAATCTATGAAATATCACCTGCCAGGCATACAGCGTGCCCTTGCTTTCCATTACACCAAATGGCATTTCACTTTGCATTTGAAATGAAAAGCACTTACACCTGAGTAAAAATTTGTAAATGAATGGCAATATCTCACGCAGCTGCCAGTGGAACTGCACCTGGGTAATACACTTAAAATTGAGAGGAGGAAGAAGCAAAAACTTTGAAGGAAAAGCAAGATGCCGAACATCAGAACAGGGACCTTTTTAAAATGAACATGTTGTAAATAATCAACCCCATCCAGACTTGTGCTTGATATAAAACAAATTCAATTTCAGTACCTTGGTGGCATTTAATAAACCACTTTACTTTATTCTCCTGCTTTATGGGATCACCAGGATCCCTCCATGGAATTGCAAACCCTTTCAACTGCAAGGGGAAAAAATCATTAAGACAGTTTTTCAATATTTTGTTATTGTTTGACCTACAGATTAATATGCCTCTCCAGAATTTACATCTCCCCAATTGTCTTAGAACAAATTACTGCACAATAAATGTTGTCAAAGTAGAAATAGCTCATGCCTCCCCCCCCTTTTTTGTCACTTGCAATATAGTTATGACTGACTCGCCTCAGCAGAAATGAAAAATAAAAAATAAAAAGTTTGCAGAGTTTGGGGACGGCAATGAAGTTGAATGTCAGATGGTGTTTTCTCATTCTGCTGTCAAAGAGTGATGCATCAGTCCTTTTAATAGCAAACTCACCTCGTGAGTGTTACCAGGATTGTAGCCCAAAGCAGCCATTGATAACCAAGACAGCATGCTTGGGAGAACCTCAGTGTTTGCAGCAATAAACAACAACAACAACAACAACAACAACAACAACAACAATAACCACCCGAGAGGCAACCACAAAAAAACAACAACAACCCATTGAGTACCAAACATGCAGACTGGTCACAACATGCTGACTTCCTGCTATGGGGAGAAATGGACATGCTCAAGGGCATATGTAATGGACTGTTGTGGAAGAGGACAACTGGTTTACCCATTCTGTCTGCCAGTATCTATTGTGGCACCTGCAAAAGGTCTTAAGGAATATCCTTTTAGAAGAGCACAATGTGCAAGAGATGGTGTACTCAGTTCCTGTTTGCAATAGTTTCATCTGTCCTTCATTGAACACACCTCTTTAAATAGACCCACAGTTCCTTGATTTCCAGGATTTGACACCCTCCCTCCAATCCTTTCTGAATGGAGGAGAAGTGCAAAGAGCTTTTCTCTGTGAGGAATTATGGTGATGACTGATGTATTTGTCTTGGGGTGGAGATGATTGGGGAAATGTTTTTTTTTTTCTTTCTTCCAGTCCTTTCAGATGTGGTTGCCATTTTGTGTCACTTCCCACCCCCCTGCTCTGCCACAATCATTATGTGATTGGCACCCACAGTACTTTCTCAAAATTCCATATGTGTAGTTCCAGATCTACGTATAAGCTAAACAAGCTATAGTTTAGGGCCCCACTCTCTTGGGGGCCCCAAAAAAATCTAAAGGGAAAAAAAAACCTGGATGTACATTTCCAAAATATAAGATAAAAAACAAATCAAATAAAACCTACATATAGTTAGAGCTTAATAATTATTTCACTATTATTATACTTCTTAATTGTATTTCACTATTAATATACTTCTTCTTAATTGTATTTCAGTTCAACAATCACTTTGATAAAATACATATTTTGTTATGGGGAAATGGCTTTAGATAACTATTAGGTCCATAAATTACCATATAGCATATATTCAACACAAAAACAGTGACAATTTGTTGTTGACAAAGGACAACTTGACATATAAAGGGCCCCATTACCTTCAGTAGCTTAGGTCCTCATCAAACCTAAATCCATCCCTGTATATGTGACTCCTGTTGTACTATTTGCTTCAACTATTAGCAGATCCACACTATACATTTCAAGCACAACTAAAGCACATTTTAAGCATATGACTTTCACCAAAAATTCTGGGAAATGTAGTTTGTGAAGGATGTTGGAAATTGTAGCTCAATTGGGAGGAGCTACAGTTCCCTGAATCCTTTGGGGCAAGTCATGTGCTTTACATGTGTGACATGGGTTGTATTGACTGCCCTGAATCATATTTAACACATAGCCAAGCTCATTGCAAGGAAACAATAGCTTTGATGAACATTTGGATTGTTGTGATGCTACTTCTTCAACTCATTCGTCTTCTGCCTCCCATGTCCTCTTTTACCATCATTGCCATGGACCACATTTGCCATCACTGCCATTTAATCACATTAAGCCATGGCAACTCACGTGATGGTATGGCTTTCAGAGGCACTATCAGCAAAATCACATTGCAAATTAAAGACTAAGCAGCATTGACAACAAATGTGCCTCATAACAATGGAGGGAAGAAAGAGGAGAAGAAAAAAGGGAAAAAAAGACATTGAGAAGTAGCAGCAGCCAAGGGAACAAATGAGCACTGAACAGCATTGAATTAACTTGAACATGCTCACCAGAAATATCAAAATGAGAGATGCTTTTTGACATTCCAGAAAATGAGCAAAAACGCTAAAAAAAGTACTTGCAACCCATTGAGATTCTGCTGAGCTCAAGATGGCAGAATAAGACAATTCTCATTCATTGCTGTTCGGTTTGTGGCGCATTTAACTTTTGCAGGGTACTCAAGTAAGGAGAGTGGCTGTGCTGTAATGGCATGATCACTTTGCATGGGAGAGAACGTGCCACACACCTGGTGTTTTGCTTTTTTATGCTCTTCTTCCCAAGTAGATAAGCCACTAAGCAATTTAGAAAGCAGTTTGTTGCCTCGAGAACAGAAACTGCTCCTGCCCAAACAGTAAACACAGCTCCAGTTGTCACATGCTTCTTCCTCCCATTGTTCCTGACCATTGGCCCTGCTGTCCGGGGCTGATGGAACTTGTAGTCCAATACCTTCCACACCCATGATCTATAGCATATGGTGCAAATATGTGTGGACTCACTCAATGGAGTGAAACTTAACTGTATTTCAAATGGTGCTTAATATTGGCTGAAGAACACTTATAGAGAGGTATTGTTATCATGCCCCCAGTGTGGAATCCTGCACAAGTTCTGAGGTGCGCTTAAAGCTCTTGGATGAGTAAGCTTCCCCGTGGGATGACAAATGAAGTGTTGTTAATGTGAAACTGGCCTGGACATAACTGCCCCCTTTCCTGAGGTGCATTTCATATGTGTGGAGAGCTGAAAAAATTCTGGAAGCTTTGCCAGATGTGTGTCTCAGACTAACCTTTCATGGTTCATACATTGCAAAGATGCACTTCAGACCTGCAGCCACATTCCCACATATATGATTCTCACATATGAGATTTGATCAGTAACCTTGAAAATGAGCATTTTGCAGCCTAGTATAAAAAATTGCACTTTATGTCGAAATACGTTCTGGTCCCATTCCCATATTATCCGAGCGTGTTCTGAGGGTTTGACAAATGATCATACAATAGGAAGTGCATGGCATCCCAGAGGGCATTTAAAGAAAAAAATGGTGTGGCGTGGATGTGAGGAAATGGTGCCAATCACCACATCACACATAAAAAATTAATAGGCTGATGACATGCATCCAAAGTTTCCCCACAATAATCATAGCTGCAATTAATTTACCATCTGGGTGAAGAATCTCACTTTAGCAGCTAAAAAAGATTACCGTCTGAGTGCTTCAGAAATCTGGTGTCTCTGCAACAGAAGTGCAGTCTTGAGGAAAGACATGAGGACTGTATGGAACAAACAAGACACAAATGCACACTTCTTCTGCAATAAACTGTCCATATGGAGTGTCCCTTTGGGTGTATCTATACTGCAGACTTTAAGTTGATTTAACCATTATTGCTTCTTTCCTGGGAACCCAGGGAATACTAGTTCTATGAAGTGGAAGCTAAGGATTTCTAAGAGACAATGCTCAACCCTTCACCAAAAAAAGAGCTACAGATTCCATTATTCTCTTTTGGTGGGGGTTGGGGAGAGGTATGACAGTTAGACTGATGTAAGCTGCTGCTAGAGCTACCCTATGACAGCCATGGAAGAAAAGCTAGAATGATCAAGACTGATACACAAAAGAAGCAACAGGAAGCTAGAACAGAATTATTTATTTACTCGTATCCCATCCTTCATTGTAAGATCCCATGATGGGTCCCTAACAACATTACAATCAGACAAAACCAATGAAATAAAACATATCCAGGAATAACAACAACAACAACAACAACAACAACAACAACAACAACAACAACAACAAACCAGGTAAGAATAGATGATACAATCAGCATACATATGTACCAGCAAAATCTAATCATGCCCATGCATCAGCAGCTTTCTGGATTCAAACAAGGCAACAAAGCACACCAGATCTGTTCTTAAAATAAACAGGCTCTTTTAATAGGATGAGGTAATAAAGAACAAAGTACTGTTCTTTATTACCTCAGTACTTTGGCCACCTCATGAGAAGAGAAGACTCCCTAGATGTTGGGAAAGATGGAGGGCACTAGGAGAAGGGGACGACAGAGGATGAGATGGTTGGACAGTGTTCTTGAAGCGACTAGCATGAGTTTGGCCAAACTGTGGGAGGCAGTGAAAGATAGGTGTGCCTGGCATGCTCTGGTCCATGGGGTCACGAAGAGTCAGACATGACTGAACGACTGAACAACAATAAAGAACAAAGCAGAGGAGCAGAGGAACTCCTCTGAATGGTAGCAGACATGGCCCTTAGCAGCCAGCATGCCACACCTTGCCAGCTCCAGGTCTGCATCCAACTAACAGAGGTGTTGTTGGGACTTAAAAACTCTTAAGGTTAAATAAATCACATTTAGCTATACATCAGGGTTACTTATGAGTGGCTTCAACAATGTTAATATATTCTTGCAAGACTGAAGGAGTCTTAGCATATGGCAAGCTGCCAGCATATATAAAGGAAGCTTGCAGATGTTCCTCCTACCAGGTGCTATTGTGTGACCCTGAAAAGACCTGTTTAGATGCTAAAATTATCAGAGGGTACCATCTCAGTAGATGGGATGCAGTTGGGCTGTGGGTTAAACCACAGAGCCTAGGGCTTGCCTATCAGAAAGTTGGAGGTTTGAATCCCTGCAACGGAGTGAGCTTAGGGAATGGAGTGATAAGCAAAGTTTACTTTTATGGACTCAGAAAACTGTTGGTGCATCAGTGGGTGGCACAAGGCATATGTTGAGTTCTCCATATCTCGTTTGTGTTAAACATTGATATATGGCACCAATAAGCAGAAACACTGGGAAAAATAAGAGGGGGGAGAGGAGGAAAGAACCCAAGGAAACAAAACATGTATGGATACACAGCAGTCATTTAACTACATGTGTTTAATGATCATCAGGATTTACTGCAGACTGCTTACTGCTACAGTCATGCTTGTGGGATGAATTATTTTTGCAAAATAAAACAAGCTGTGGGGAAATTCTCTGAAACTGTTAACAGTAACAATAAAATAAGTAAAATTAAAAGATGAACCTTGAAATATTATTTAGGTTGACAGTCCATATGTAGCTATCTCTTATGCTGGGTATTGCTCAATTAAAATGCAATTACAAGCCCAGCATTTGCTCCATAATTTCTGACTGTTCACAGAATCTCACAGTGTATATAATACCAGAAGTTTATTCTTTTTAAACTAGAGCAGTGTGCTTCTTGGAAGCCAATATGCATATATTGTAATGGAAATTCTAGGAATAAGAAAAACAAGCACCCTTTTTAAAGAGATGAGATAGCAATTCATTCCTCTTTCCAAAAGTATATAAATTCATTTGTAAGTAAAAACTTCTGCTTTAGCTTCTGTGTCACTCTTCCTCCACATACACACCCTGTGCCATCTCAGAATGTGCTCTGAAGGGTTGGGGGAATCCCCAGAACCTATTTGGGGGTGGGGGTGCACAGAGAGGGGGAGAATATTCCATTGTGCAAGGAGAAATCCTTGTGCTGACAGAACAATCTCCTTACATTACATTGAATACAACTCTTTATGCCCAAATAGTGTTAATATCATAACCATCTCTCACCACTGAAAAACATACTAGCTAGAAAAATGTCATCGCATTAAAAGAGCACAGTGAGGTTTGGGGTTTTTTTTTGAAACAAAAACTTAATGAAAGGCACATCTCAGCAGCACAGTTGCATTTTTGAAAACTTATATGCCCCCAGGCAGATAAGTTTAAATGATGTTTTCCCATTCAACAAATAATTCTGGGAAACAACCAGGGGAGAGGTGGCAGCAGGGGGGATGACAACGACTACTACTTTTGTCTCCAAATGTTAACCTATTTAATTCAGTTAGCTTTAATTTGTTTTCTCTGAAATGTTGATAGTCTGTATCTCTCACCCAAGAGATTCTGCACTCCTAATTTTACATTGATAGGCCTAGTGGAGCCCAAAATATTCAATCCAGGCAAATTGTGTAGATTTGTGAAAAATTCTATCCAGACAACTTTGGGTAGTAGGTAATTTTATTTAGTTTCTGTCATGTTTTAATATGAGGTGGATGTGTTCTACCTTCTTTTTTCTTTGTCACTCCCCTCCATCGCCCTTCCAAAAATACTTTTGCTTTTAATTAACACTCCTGGCTGCATTGTATTTCTGAAAAAGTTTGTCAGTGAGAACAATGTGCGTCAGGACATAAATTAATTCTCAGGATAATCTTGGGTTCAAAAGTTTTCTACTCCCATTGTAGCCAAATACCACCCCACCCCCAGAATGTCACCCAATTGTCTTTTGAAGTAGGGGATATTCAGCATTCATTGCTGACCGGAAGGTTGGCGGTTCGAATCCCCATGACGGGGTTAGCTCTTGTTGCTCTGTCCCAGCTCCTGCCAAGCTAGCAGTTCGAAAGCATGCCAGTACATGTAGCTAATTAGGTACCACTGTAGTGGGAAGGTAAATGGCATTTCCATGCACTCTGCTTTCCGTCATGGTGTTTGATTGTGCCAGAAGTGGTTTAGTCATTCTGGTCACATGACCCGGAAAGCTGTCTGTGGACAAATGCCGGTTCCCTTGGCCTGAAAGCAAGATGAGCACCACAACCCCATAGTTGCCTTTGATTGGACTTAACCATCCAGGGGTCCTTTACCTTTTTACCTTTATATAGAAAAAAGATTTGTGGTAGTCACAAAGAATGCCCACATTTTTATTTAGTTAGTCTCATGACACCATAACAAAGCTTACATCAGGCATAAGTCTGGATATGTTTAAAATACAGGTGAAAAAATAGGAAAATAAGGTGACTAACTGGTGAAAGAGGTAGTATAGGCTCCTGAACCAAACATTCCTTAGTGAAAATAGGTAAATTCAGGTATCTAGGAAAGAATGGACCCAAATATTTGGTGCTCCTTATCCTGTTGCAGCAACAGAACTCTTCCAATGATGGCCACTGTTTTCTTTCCAGAAGCTTCGTCAAAATGACACTGTTGTAGCATCATTCCCTCAGATATTTTCACAAAATAAAGAATGATCACCTGTAGATGGCACCCAAGAGGTGGCAGCAGGACAAAAAGAAGAACAAACTATTCCCACCAGTTAAGTATCCTGGAAACTTAGGCAAAATTCCTCTCACCTGTGCTCCTCCCTGACCCCCACCCTTCAACATTGCTCAATTGCCTTTTCCCAAATGCAAAGGAGGTAGTGGATCTGGACAAAAGACACATCATTGCCAGCATTATTCATTTTGCTGGATGGAGAAAATCTACTCAGGATCTGCTTCTTGTACTGTTATGAATGGGGCTCTGGGCAGCCATCTTTCTCAGTAGGAGCTCTTTTTGTGCACAGGAGACTGGAATGACAGAAGACAGGAAAGTGTGTGAGAGTTATTGCTCTTATTTACAAATACACTCACACATGCATATACTGACACACACCATAAGGTTATGGATGCAGAGTCTTCATGCACTGCTCCAAATAATAAGTGGCTTAGTCCTGTTGAACCTAGCTAGTACTTGCTGGCCAGACTCAAGTCTTCTTCACGGGTTCTATTCACATATGAAGTGAACACATGACAGGGAGAATAGGAAGAAGCATGCTAAAGACAGCTCTCCTTGCTGTCCTGTCACCTTCTCTGAGTTGGAGGACAAACTGAAGTGGGTTTCCTTGAAACGTAGAACCTTGGTCTTCCAGGTTTCTAGCAGGGAAACCCCATGAGTACAGGAGTCTCCCCACTTCAGAAGTTTGCCTCCAACTACTGGAAGATCATGAGGATGGCACCGGAGCAGCTACAAGGCCACTGGACCATGTTCCAGAGATTTCGGGGAATTTCCAAGGCTAAGTGGAACACAGGAGGTCACACCATTGGCCCATCTAGCTCTCTGTTGTCTAGATTGGCAGCAGATCTCCAGGGCATCAGACTGCACTTCCAGATATTGAACTGGGAATTGTCTGTATACAAAACAGATGTTCTGCCCTCCAGCTTGATCTGGGGCTGAAGGGGGCTTGAAGCTTTGCTTGCTGCAGGTATAAATAACATGCAAATTAATATTTATTTTAAAATGCTATACTTTGTGGATATGTTCCTTCCTATCTATTTTTGTTTTAAACTCCAATGGGTTTTAAACAAACAGCAAAATTAACTGAAGCTGGAGGGAGACGGCAATAGCAACACAAAGTGGGGTTGTAGAGCACACCGTTAATTCAGAACAATTTTATCACAGCAAAAAATTTATTTATCAAAATAATTAGAATCTGCTACTCCATGTTGGAAAATGCCAGTATTAACCATTTTAAAGCAACACCTTATGATGTGTCCCAGCCAATTGCACCTCAACAAATGTTGTCAGGATACACTGGAGAGCCTTCCCAGTAGAGCTTCATTTTGTGCCCATAAATGTCAACGAATGACTGACTGCAGCACAGTGTTCATATATTACACTAGAGCCTTTTGGAAGCAGAGAGATTCTCCTGCGACACTGTGTAATATTATTATTATTGGCAATGGCTAACCTCTTCAAGACAATCACTGGTTGCCTCTCATGAATTTTTCAACATCCTGCCTTTTTCTAACAGTTCTGATCCTTTCTTTGTCTTTGTTTCCATCATTATGCCATTTATATAATCCCACTGAGGCCTTCTCAAGTAGAATTAGAACAGCACTTAATTACTGGAATTAGAAATGACAAATATCACAGTTTTTATGCAGTTGATCTGATCTAAGCAGTTCAGTGGAAGAACTTGAATAATTTGAAACTGTGACTTTTAACATTTTCCAAGGTTTTGGAGAGTTGGAATTTAAAGATATATAGATAGATACAGATATATATCTTTGTTCTTTTCAGAAAACAGATTATTTTTCTGCCTTAATCCAGCCAGTGTAGCTAGAGATAGAAATGAAAGAGTGGATCTGATAGATACATTCTTTCTCCTTTAGTCTTCCTCTTGTGGCTAAATCATTCAGCTACTTACTTTCTGATTAATATTGCCAACAGATGCCTTTCAAAATGAAGCAAGAACGATAGTAAATTTGTATTTCATATGAGCTCATTTGTTTCCATTAAAGTTACTTTTTATGTATCTACATTGTACACAGAATGGCTTGGATCCTAAAATAGAGAAGTCCTTGTAAGGAAATTTTCTTGCAATGAAGCATGTAAGGATAGGAACTTCCTCCCACATGCATACTCATTGCAGGACCCAGCTCAGCTTTCCAGTTTGGACAGTCTTCTGTCCCATGTCAATCATTGTTTTTATGTGGTATCAGTGGTTTTCAAACAAAAACATTGGGTGTGATTGTGGGAGGACTTCCTATGGGTTTGTTTAGTTGGGAAGTATTCTGAGAAATATATGATCACTGAAAAACCTCTTGGCCTAACTTACCTAATGGATTCATTGCTCCTTGTATCCTTACATCAGCTCCTTGAAGGAAAGGTAGATACAAACAGGGAAAATATAAAGAAACAGGAAATATATCTCTGTTGATAAGTTTAGTAAAGTCATCCACATTGCCTGAAAGTATAGTCTGTGCCAATCTTCTGCTACAATGTGCATCCCCAGATGTTGGCCACTGCACAGTAGTTGGGTAGATAAATTGAATTCATCACCCAAGCCTAATCCAAATAGCTTTCCTGGGAAACTTATTTTCACATTATTTTGGGAATTGGTGCCTGTGGACATTATAGGTGGTGGATCAGCTATAAGACTGAGCTTGTATCTATTCTGTACCATTGGAAGACATGTTTTTATTTTGTTCATTATTAATCATGCAATGCCAAGATCAGAAAAAGATAAATATGAAACATTATCCAATTATTATTCAAGATATAGGCCAATGAGAATCAAAGATGTAAACAAAACATCAAAAATGTATTGATTCCTAGATTAACTCACATCAATTTCTCCAGCTAGTGCTACAATTTTCCTATAATATATTACCGGTACATAAGCAAGTTAGAACATTTCAAGGCCATCCTTTGTTTTGGGGAAGCAGTTAATGGCTTTTGGTTCCTATGTTCCTGTTTTAAGAAATATTCCCTGTAATTCAATAAGATGAAGGGATAACTGGATCCAACAGGATCTCACAAAGTCAAATGGAATGCCTATGAATTGGATTTTTAGAATACAGTATTTTTTTTCTCCCTGACACTTCCGTTATATATGTTAAGCATTGTTTTGATGTTTCTGTCATATATTCGGACAAATATTATTTATTTGATTCACTATCTCCAGAATTATATCACTGCATCATAGTTTTGAGGCATTTCCCCTTTATTCCAATATTTAAAGAAATCGTATTATTGTGCCTTTTCCAACAACTTTTCCAGAGGGATATTCTTTTCAATATTTTGGACCATTTCATATATCTCTTTGTTTGCTCATGTGTGTGTGAATCTGAAAGTCATTTAGTTAGTTCTAATATATTTATTTGTTATTTATCTTATTGGAAAACACAGGTAGAATGTATTCTGATTTCTGAATACACGGGCTATCCTGAATGAGCAAAACTGCATATCTGGAAGAAGAATACAGTATTTCTTTCATACTTGCTAAATTTTCTATCCATATCCAATATCTAATATGGATTTCAATACAGTGGTACCTCAGGTTAAGAACTGAATTCGTTCTGGAGTTCCGTTCTTAATCTGAAACTGTTCTTAACCTGAAACACGACTTTAGCTAATGGGGCCTCCCACTCCCGCTGTGCCACCAGAGCACGATTTCTGTTCTTATCCTGAAGCAAAGTTCTTAACCTGAAGCGTTATTTCTGGGTTAGCGGAGTATGTAACCTGAAGCGTATGTAACCTGAGGTACCACTGTACTGAGATGTTTGGGTTTAAAAATCTCATATAACAATCCCATCTTTTTAACAAATTGGAGATTAAAATATTATCAGCTATTTGCTCTATTTTGTATTATCTCCCCATAATCACTTTGGGATTCATTGTTTGTTTATTGTAATTATGAGACACCTCATAAAATAAATTCTCTAGGTGTTGGACAAGATAAAAAGAACAAAATAAAGCAATACCTTACATGCTACAAATAGCAGTATAAGGCCGTTCCATCACAATTCCACAGTGGTACTGCCTGGCAGGGTGTATTTTTAGCCTGCCGGCCATGAGAAACAACACACCAAGCAGCAGTGCACCTATTGATGCATTCAAAAAGTGGCACAAATTTGGGGAGTGCAGGCTTTAGGGCCCTATATATGGGGGAGCCTCCTCCCCATCTGCCTCTACTCTGAAGGCCACACCCTGCCTCCCACCCTCACTGTCTCCCAGCATGACACGCTGGTCACTACTGGAGGGTTAAGTGGTAATTTTTCCCTATCCACATTTTAAATCATGTGTTGTTGTTGTTGTTGTTGTTGTTGTTGTAGTTGTTGTTGTTGTTTTGCCAACAGATGCCACCCCATAGGGTGACCAAGGCTGTTTGGGTGCCAAAACTAAATGTAAACCCCAATAAAAATCATAGAATTGTAGAGTTGGAAGGGACCCAAGGGTCAGAAATGGACTGAGAAAATCAGTCTCATTCAAGAGAACCTGGATCTGGTCACCACAGCTAAATCCTATTAAGCTCTTCCAAGTCCAATGAAAGCTTTATGGAGACTATGACCACTCCATCTCTGAAAAAGAAATTTGCCTTCTAGACGCGACCATTTGTCTTCTCCTTGCCTGATATCATCAGGCAACAGAAGCAAGGGTTGAGCAAGCATGTGGTTGGCTCAACCTCACCAAACATCTCATCCCCATCCTTGGGCCCTGCCAACTCAAAATCACCCAGCAGCATCAGAGCAAATGGTGCTTTAGACACGACCACAGATTGTACATTGCCATCTAAATTGTTGTGTATGTGCCACAGCATGCCATGCATATTCAACTTGGTGATTTTGCTAGTTGTTCCGTGAAACAGGCCCTTTTTTATCTGATGTTCCACCACATTCAGGACAAAGTTGGTGATGGTTGTTATCACAGCAATCACTTCTTATGAAATCTGACAAGGTTCTGCAGAAAATGAAGAGGAGCGTACACTTGAATAGAGCAAAGGGAGGTTGTCATGAAACAGTTCAAAGCGCTTTGGTGAATTTCCTGAAGTCGAGGGAAGTCATTTGCATTTGCAGCATGTCACCCCTCAAGCCCCACCATAGCACTGTTTTGGCTGTTAAAATAACTATTTCCAGAGCCAATTTGTGAATCGAGGCAATTCACAAAGCGGCAGAGCTTCATACCATAAAAATAGATGCCAGAGATAATTGGGCAAGGTGGTGTCATGTCACTTGTGTGCAGTTCATTAATTAACTGCTTGAAACTGCTATAAAATAATAGCCATGTCATCAAGAAGAAAGTACAGAAGTGGAAACTAAAACTGCTGTAAGGAAGAAAACAGAAGCAGCTGTTATTAAAATACCCTCAAGTTACCATTCATTTTTAATGGCTACCCTCTGGCCTTCCCACTGCCAAAATTCAACCTAGACATGTACCCAGCAGGCATTCAGCTTACCCTGTTCCTAGCATGGCTAGACTTTTTAGCGGTGATATCAATTTAGTTTCCTCATTTTTTAATATGAAACGGATCACATCCCCAACCAGGCCAATATTTACATTCAGCAGAACATAGCAAGAATGGAAGGGAAGTATTTCAGCATTTATTCATTTGGTTCATACAGGGAGCATATGAGTACTGAAGTATCCTTGGATGCAACCTATGTAGCCCTTGGCTCTAAGCCTCAAGTGAAACTTATTTCCATGGGAAGATACATAGGCAATGTAATGAATGCTCTTAAGATGTATAAAACCATTCTTTGCTGTAAATTCAGAATCTATGGATCTGCTAAGGGTGAGAACATTCCCAAGGGGTGGGATTCAATGACACGCTATGTTGAATACTGTGTCTACACAAGCATAGGTAAAAGGTAAAGGACCTTTGGACGGTTAAGTCCAGTCAAAGGCGACTATGGGGTTGTGGTGCTCATCTCGCTTTCAGGCTGAGGGAGCCAGTGTTTGTCCACAGACAGCTTTTTGGGTCATGACTAAACTGCTTTTGGCACAACAGGACACCATGATGAGTGCCAGAGCGCACAGAAACGCTGTTTACCTTCTGGCCACAGTGGTACCTAATTATCAACTTGCACTGGTGTGCTTTTGAACTGCTAGGTTGGCAGGAGCTGGGACAGAGCAACGGGAGCTCACTCCATCAGGGGCATTCAAACTGCCGACCTTCCGATCGGCAAGCCCAAGAGGCTCAGTTGTTTAGACCACAGCGCAAGCGTATCAGCTCGCCAGATGGAGTGATTTGCCTCCCCTCCTCTGTGCACTGTTATGGGGATACTCTGAACCCCTCCCAAGCCAATTTCCGGAGTCCTAGGGTGAAAAGAAGGGGGGAAGCCCTATTACACAAAAAGAATTCCTTGACCACTTCCATTGATGGGTTTTGTTAGGTGAATATCACCGTAAGTCTAGGTGAAATTACTAATTGCTTATACTAATTTGGCAAATGATATTTAGGCTATCCTTTTGTTTGCTGTATGATGCTATGTCCTGTATAGTGAATGAGATCCAGTTTACACAAACAGATAGTATTCATTTGACCAAGCACACAAGCACAGGGAGAAAATATGGGCTGTGTGTTTGTGTGAAAGTGCTGGGAGAGCTCATTTACACAGATAAATGCTCCCAAACATCACCAGCTATTGCATGGAGGTGTCTATAGAATTAGCTGTTCATGGATATAGGCCTGTGTACCTACAGTAGGTCCTTAAAAATGTCATTGTGGTGAAGAAAATCACAGCAGGAATGTACTGGCCAGATTCTTGGGCCTTCCAATATATTTCCTTGCGTAACCCCTTTACCCTCTATTTCTCTTCTGATGTGTCTACTGAAATATGAAAAGAACAGCATGGGATTATGTGGCACAAATGAAAGAGAAGTTCAGATAAAATAAAATTAAATGTGGGGCATAACCTAAGTAGGTGTTGAAAACTTTCGAGTTAATTTCCAAGTGATGTTTGATCCTTTCATGATAATAATGGATACAATTGGATCATGGTACAATGATGAATTAACTGAAAATGTTGAACAGAGGGGGGTGGGCTAGAGAGCTTTTTGGCCAGACTGATCATCTTTCAACTGCAGGTTTAGTTAAGGAGGATAATGCTGAAAGAGACTGCTCATCACACTTATCTCTGAATATTTGTGCAAAGTGTCTAAGCTTAATGGAATCCAAGACAGTGTCAGAGTCTCTTCACAAATTTAAACAGATGAAATATTTCTCTGAGTGCTTATTCTGCTTTTGACATTGCTCATATTTGATCAGTTAATGGTATTTCCTGCTTTGCTATTTCCAAAGGTCAAATGAAAAAATGTAGTTTAACAGCGCACAATGATACATGCTTATTCAGAAGCAAGTCCCACTGTGTGCAGTGGGGTTTACTCTCAAGGAAGTGTGCACAGGATTACTTCCTAAGCAGTATAAATAAATGTGACTGCAAACCACTCTCTAGCGTTTCAGTGATGTATCGTCATCCTGAAGCCAGGTACTCAGAAAGTCTTTTAATCTACTGCTAATGTTGCCACTGGGAATGTTTCTATCCTTAGAAGAAGTTCAACACTCTTTTGCAGGCATGGCATCAGATAAAAGAAAGGAAGCAATGACATGCCTAGCCATATCTATTATCAGGCTATATCTATTACCTTGGAGGACCAGAACTAGGGCATCTAAAACTATGCAGCTCTAAGAAATGTTCGGGTGATCAAGCTAGAAGAAAACATATAGTCACATTCTCACACAGTTTTTGGAAAAGCACTTATTGATAGTGAAACGGCAGTAGATCATCACAGTTACCATGTTCCTGTTCTCAGCCCTTGTGATTTCTAATCAAATCCTAATATGTTGGATCCTTCTGCAAACAGGAAAGCTCATTCTGTTCTTGGAAGGGCATGAGATTCAGCAGAGGCTCCTGCTGGAAAAAGCCAAGAGGAATTTTCATTGATTCTCCCCCCACTCGTAGCACCCTATGCCCCCTGCCACATAGTTTGAGGGTCCTCCAGCTCTCCAAAGCATCTTTTCAGCAGCTATCACCTCCCACTTCCTTTACCTCATGAGCAGAGTTCCACTCATAGGAATTCTACATCCAATTTATACCCATACTTTGAAAACATGACTTTAGAAATCCTTAGCATGATTCTGGTTAAACCAACAGAAGCATTATACTTTGCAAAGAATAATGACTTGTATGGAATGCAGCTCTATCTTTAAGTTCCACCAGCTTAATCTGTCCACCCCCTACATCTGTTATGGGATTTTCCCAAACCCTCCAGAGATTATCTGAGGACAGGGTGGGCTACGCACAGGAAGAGAAGAGAGGGGAGTTTCTGTTTCACCAGCCAGAACTCTTCCACTAGCTTCTGCTAGTGCAATGGGTTTGTAGAATACAGTCCAAAATTTGTATATTTACCCTAAAACATAAACACTGCTTGTTCCCAACCTATTACCAACATTGATAAATAATACAATGCATCCAAAAAAAAATCATAAACAAAAAACATGCAAATACTGTATAACAGAAATTGAGAACACGTTCTGCAAAAGGGCCTTTAAAGTGGAGAACGGAATTATGTGGCCAATATTATGTCTTGTGCCTTTCCTACACCACCATGGGATGTAGACATGGGGTTTATTGTGTTAGTTTTCCTGGTTATAATTCTAGCACTTATGGCCCACTTTTTAACAGTCCTTTCACACTGCTACAACCTGTTTGGTTATGGAACTGAGGCTTTTGGACCAATAGACCACCATGTCATGATAATGTCATTCACACCAATAGGTGTCGTGTGACCCAACAGCAGACACCTTCAGACATGTTGCTCCCCACATCCTTTATCTGCATGTGTGCTTCTGTTCCCCTATGATTCACCCATAACAAACTGGAAAAGAACTGCAAGCTATAATACCACCCTGAATTTTGTCTTACAAACAGTTCTGTTCATAACTGAGCAGCATAAAATGTTTAACTGCAAAAGTAAACAGATTGAGTGGTAACATTTATTCTGCCGCATGAGACATTGGGAGTTTGATTATACGTTGTATTTTCTTGTGTAATGAAAGGGGGGGGGATACTTCCAGCATAAATTTTCTGGGGGTGTGGAGAGCATATTATTAACTATTCTAGATTCCTTGATGATTTACCACTGTTATCTTCAGATACAGCCCTAGCAAAACACTTCACACTACCATGGATGAATCCAACTAACAGAGTGACTAATTAGGGCCTTCCTGAAGAAGCTCAGAAGGCCAACAACTACCTCTGCAAAGTTGGCCAATATTAATCAGAGATGTATTTTGCTAATTCATTGCTCTTAATTTAGAAGCCACACTTCCTATTCTAAGTCATCCTCATACAAGTCGTGAGATGTGTTGACATGCAGTCAGATTTACAACTATTTCTAGTGATCATCTTTGTAGCTTTAAATGCAAAGTTTCTAATTTCAGAAAAGCCTTAAACACAAATGAAAGAAAGAACTTATAATTAACTGAAGAAGGTTGAATGCAAAAGAAAACTTAATTAGCAAACCAAAAGACCAAACAAAATAACTGTAGTTGTTTTCACATAAGTAAGGAAAGTGAACTTAATATTTCAGTAACATTTCTTTAGCACATCAAGCTGAGAGGCTCATTTCAGATATCATCCCCTATCATGGATTGCAGAAACTAGGGTTTAGAACCCAATAAAAATACAGGCAAGCCATTGTTTACAGTTTAATTTTCCATCTGTTCAGCACTGTCATTTCTAGATGAAGTGGCCTCCTGGGAAAGGAAAGCTATCAGGAGAGAGGCACATGACAGCCATATGTAAGTGCGAGGGTATGAAAGTGCAGCAAGAACAGCCTCAATTGAGTGTTCCTTAGAGGTGACCCATTGAAATTAATGGGCCTAATTTAGTTATGTTCATCAGTTTCAATGGAGCTGCTCTGAATAGCACCCCAAGTCTCTCATGCTGTTAGTTCATCAGAAGTTTAGTCTCCAGTAAACTGTTATTCCATGTTCTTTCTTCCTTCACCCCAAGATTTTAATAATGATTAAAAAAAAACTTTCTGAAACAGATTAGATCCATGTTCTTTGTATGTACACTTGAAGAAATATGAAATTCTGTAACAGAAGAGGATTACAGTAGAGGCTATTTAGTGAAAGTGGCTATATCAAGGATAGGGAAACTGTGGCTTTCCATATGTTTTAGTACAACTCTCATCATTCCTGACCATTAGCCAGAATGGGATTCGGAGTCCAATACAGTGGTACCTCGGGTTACAAACACTTTGGGTTACAAACTCCGCTAACTCAAAAGTAGTACCTCGGATTGAACTTTGCCCCAGGATGAGAACAGAAATCGTGCAGCGGTGGCACAGCGGCAGTGGGAAGCCCCATTAGCGAAAGCGCGCCTTAGGTTAAGAATGGTTTCGTGTTAAGAATGGACCTCCAGAACGAATTAAGTTCATAACCCGAGGTACCACTGTACATGGAAGATCGTGTGTTTCCTGTCTGTGCCCTATGTCAGAGACATCTGTGCTGTGTGGCTTTACACACACACACACAACATATAAAAGTACTGCTTCAGTTTAGACCCAGAAAAACAGCCACCAGCTCATCAAATGCTACATTGAAGCCACTGGTTGTTGTTGATGTTTTTATAGCTTGCCTGGAATTATAAAACTGGGGCAACTATGGAACCATAAAACATGACTCATGGCATCAGGTTTTTCAGGTCTGCCACAAGTGTTTTATTCTTTTTCAGCATTGTTTATTTACATTATTCTTTTCCTGAAGGACTATCATCCATAAGCACCATTATATCATATTGTCTTCGAAGCTCAATTTCTCAATAGACAGTATCTAGAAAAGGGTAGCTGAGCCTATCCCACTAGTCTTCTGGGCCTCCAGCTCCTTTTCTTCTCCAGTTTCCTTGTTCCCATCTCCTGTTGTTCTAAGCACTATAAAGAAATGGAGAGAAGGCCCCCCATGAGCCTTTTTTAAGGTTTTTATTATTAGGCCCTTCAGCTGTGCCAGTTTCAAACTGAAAACATTCCCCTCATTGCTCCCCCCCCGCCGGCTTTCATTCTGGCCAACACAAGCAAATAGGGCTTAAAAATCTGTAGTTGCTCCACAACCTTCTGCTTCCCAGATTTAGGATTGCTCTGCAAATTGCTAGTGAGGCAGAAGACCCAAGCCAGGGATCTCTTCTTCATCTATAGCACTAGGTGGTGACTCATAAAGTCCCTTGCCAGTCATGTTCAGTCCAGATGTGATACTATTGTTATTCTTATTGTATTGTTTCTATCTGTGACCTGGTCTAAGCCTTCTGTCTCCATCTCCTTTTTCCTTCGCTCTTCCAGCTCTGGTCCAGACCAGAGGTCATTTCTCACTTCAGCTGAAGTGTGTTGCATTGATTACCATAGCCCTACTTAAACTTTGCTTGAAGAGAAGGCCAGATTAAATCACAACTTGCTTTACTGGGCTGCTTGACATTAATTAGATGCTCGTATGGAGTCCAATTTGGCATAAAGGCAAAACGTACAGTTTTCCAACTGCAGGATTTGGAACCTATGCACAGTGGATGCAAACAGCCTAATTAGCAGCTTCTGCATTTCCACCTCCAAGACAAACGTTATTAGGTGCCCAGCCTCATGTCTGAGATTCTCATTTGGCAGGCTCTCTTATAGGCAATATAATAGCAAATGTTAAAAGATGCCATAAACTTCTGTAACATGCCTAGGATCCAGAGCTCAGCAAACTGCCATTTCTGACTACAGGGAATCTCAATCCAAAAGCCTTTCTCACTTTCACTTTCAGGGTTCACTTTAAATTAAAAGGAAGAGTGGCGAGTCTGAACTAAAGCTTAACTAGCCAGTTTCAGTTTAAATAGTGCATGATAACGACTGTGCAAAGGACAAAAATTGCTGCAAAGCAATTTCAGATAATTACTCTTTACATTAAAAACAAACCAGAAAGAACACAGCTAATTAGTTCGCAAAGAAAAAGGTGAGGTTGGCAGCTTAGTAAGTGCTCCTTAGAAATAACTTTCCTTTATATCGTTACTGGTTCACAACACCACTCGTTTCAGTTATCTTCCATTAACTTGAGTCTTAGGTTTTTGTTTTGGTTGGGGTTTTTTTTATAAAAAGAAAAAAGAAAAAAGATGCTCTACAAAACATTTTTTTAAAGATCAAAAATTTCATTGATTGCCCAGCACAAATTGCAATGAAATTTCATTGTGCAATAAACACACACATATACATACCAAAGATCTGTCAGGTTTGGCTTAGGTTGCTCATGAGTAAGCAGGCATGAGTCCGAATTGTCTTTTATCAGTTTTATTGTGCTAAGCTATTTACAAGCAGAGAACTGAAAAACATGAATCCAGGAGTGCCGGTTTCCGCCTGTGACCCCAACAAAGGAATTTCGGCATCCCCAGGCGCCTCCTCCCCTGTCTCCTTTTGACCCCCCTGAACAACTGGGGCGATGGAAGTGGCATGCTGCCCTCTAAACAAATGTTGCGGGAGGCGCTGGGGCTCTCAGCAACATCCTCAAGCTGCTGCCTCTCCAGACGTCTGGTTCCCCGCCCTTCCCCACCAGAGGAGTTGTTGCTTTGCCCGCTGGAAGAGGTATTGCTGCTGAGGAGGTGTCAGGGCTCTCTGTACATCGGTGAGGCCTTATGCGGGCCTGAGGGCAGTTCCCTGACAAGATCCAAGAGAACAACTTTGGAAATGGGGCTGGATCTCAGCTGAGAAATCTCAAGCCATTTCAATCTATGGCCAATAGACACTTGAATATTGAGAGATTGTCTCGGTCAAATAGATTTCTGTATTTCTTCGTCCACATGAAGAAATATCCCTCACAGGATAAGCTGCTATTTCAGGGGACATCAGAGTTAAACCTAGTAATAGCTTCCTCACAATGAAATTATATCCTTAGAGAAATAAAAACTCTCCTTGCTTACTTGAAGATTGCAGTTTATTCAGCACAGAATCATTCTACATATGCACTGGACCCTGGACACAGTTTTATCATTTGGGGAAGTCAGATAACCACAGAGGAAGGAGATGCTTGGAAGGAATTCAGATACACATGCTATGATCCTGTCTAATTATTCTGGAGGGAAGTGGGGGACATATTGTATTATAGCTAATTAGGTTACAGTAGATCCATTTAAATCAATGGGTCTAATCTGGTTAAAACTTACCCATCTGACACAAACTCATTAACTTTATATTATAGTTTTCTGTTTTTAATTTAATCCCAGGAATGGGCACAACAGTTGAGTTAGGCAGACAGACATACTGTGAGAACCATATTATCTTTGAGGCCTGAGAAACCATGGCTCCTCATATTGAAAACTGGGCACAGCAGTGCCAAAAAATATTGAAAGATTGCATTTATCAGGAAGATGCATTTGAGACATAACTAAGTATTGAGGCTTGATCTGATGGAGTCATAATTAGGGATGTGATTCGCTCATGTGTCCCTCTTTTGGTTCGCTGTTCGTTTGATCTTCAAACGACCCTGTTCCATAGTGATTCATTTTGTTACTTCATGGAGGTTTTATGCTTTGTCCATGGAAACTTTCACAGTACACAGAAGGCAAAGAATCCTGATTTGTTTCTCCAGTGGATCTCCACCTTCAGCTTCTCTTTTGCTTCAGTACTGAATCCAAAACACTGAACTGTGCCTGGTTTCGGTATCAAGTTCCAAAACAATGATTTCCTTAGTGATCCCAAGTCATCATTATATAGCACTATATACATTTTGATCTTGTTATCACATGTAACCTTTGTGTGATCAGTTCCATTTCTTCTCTTTGTTTCTTCTACACTCCTAAAACAAGTGCTGTGTGTCTGTAAGTTAATATGTGGAGTACTAGGTTAAGTAATGTCACCGTATATGTGGGAGGAACTGGGTTGGATGACTGAGCAGAAAATGAACTAAACTTTAATTAAAAGTTAAGTTTCTCCTTAACTTTGGTTGCTGATTCTGAAATCAAAGCTGCAGTGCAAGGGGCTGGATTCAACCAATGAGTCCTGCTGGCTGACATGCTTGCAAGGGCTTTCGCTCATTTTCCTCCCACCATGTGCCCCCCCATGCCCCTCCATTGACTCTGGGGAGTTGGGAGAAGCCCCAGAAGGGCAAATCATTCCATCAGGCAAGTAGCCATGCTTGAACTGACTGAGTGACCTGCCTAGCGCTACATTGAATCCCTCCCCTTCTAATGGGTAAGTGTTGTGAAACCCACTGGAATTTATTTCATAGGTTCAGTCTGTGCAAGTATGATGAGTACCACGCTGGTGCAAAGGACAACCACCAGCACAACCAGTACACTAGTCGTACAAAACTGGCAGCTGGTCTATTGCAGAATCTTGGAGAGCACCAATAGGCAGCAGAAGCTCATCTGACAAAGTTCAACTGAACCAATGGCTGTACACATGGGCAAGAGGCAAGGTGTATGAAAAGCAATCTGGGCATGGTTCATGGAACTGAAGGGTAATTTGAATTAAGCACTTGAATAGGGAGTAATGAGGGAAAACCTGGAAGGATGCTGTGACGACCTGGCATTTCCCAGAAAAGTCTGACAAGTATCATGCAATTCCAAGATCATTTACACACCAATGTAAGAAAAGAGCTTTGTTGGTCCCATAGTTTGGAAGTTTTTAGAAGGGGATGCTAGCCATATTTTGCAAAGCTTGGCTCATGGCAACTCTTTTCTGCCCAAATGAGCTGGTGCATTCAATAATTGTGCATCAGGACTGGACTGAAATTCTGCCTGGAATCAGGGTTTCAATTAAGCTTGAGAATTCAGTTGCAAAAGCACCACACTTATATTTGGATTTGGAGGCAGTGTGAGTGTGTGGATACCTGCTTATTTCAATTTAATTGCACACACACACACACACACACACAAGCCATTTCAATATTATTCATTGAATGCACTGTTTAGCAAACAATGGCAAAATTAATTTGAATAATTCATATTTTTATAAAGTATTCAGCTTGGCTTTATTCATACATATGTTTATATAAAATGGTTGAGTACTTTATAAGCAGCACATGAATTATTCAATTGATTTTACTGTTTGCTATATATAACTGTATATATAAGAACACTTTCTAAGTTGGCTCTAAAAATAGCCCCCAATGCTGCTTTGTCCATACATTGTGAAATTCAGGGACATGCTGAGTGTCCCCCCCATCAGCTTATCTCTTGAGATGGAAGCAGACTATTAATGGCATCACCTTTGAATCCATCTTTGTCATTGATCATTTCTATGAGCACCCTATTTAATATTGTTCAGGATGTTTCCCTTACTCTGCCATGTATAATTTAGGTAATCAGCACTAAATAAAATCCCATAAACTTCAATCGTATGATTTATTGGCAATGGGCAAGCTGCAGTCCAGATTCCTGTGTTTTTTCAAAGCAGTTTATTGAATATTAAATCATATGAACCAACTACTAGCTTCAGGGGTTTTGAAAAAAATGATTTTATTTATGAGCAGAAATAACTATAACTATATATAACTATCTACCTACTTATCTTCTCTACCTACTTATCTGTCTGTCTATATAACTCACATACAGTGTGAACGGATGATTACAGGATCAGTACAAATAATGACCATCTTTCATGTGCCAGAAGCAGGGCTGGATTTAGGTTTGATGAGGCCCTAAGCTACTGAAGGTAATGGGGCCCTTTATATGTCCAGCTGTCCTTTGTCAACAACAAATTGTCGCTGTTTTTTGTGTTGAATATATGCTATATGGTAATTTATGGAACTAATAGGTATCTAAAGCCATTTGCACATGCAGAATGTACGCATCCTATATAGAGAAATGAGCAAACCAGTGAAATTTTAGGGAGCAGGCTAGTAGGTGGGGCCCATTACTTACATGGGGAGGAAGGGAAAGGAGAATGTTAGCCGCTTTGAGACTCCTTCGGGTAGTGAAAAGCGGGATATCAAATCCAAAACTACTACATCATAGGAGCTGACACAACACAAAACACTGTTGCTGTATGCAGGTTTTATTTTATTTGTTTTTTATCTTATATTTTGGAAATGTGCATCCAGTTTTTTTTTCCCTTTAAATTTTTTTGGGGGCCCCAGGAGAGTGGGACCCTAAGCTATAGCTTGTTTAGCTTATACATAAATCTGGCACTGGTCAGAAGTTGTTTAATAGACCAAAATGTATCCCATCAGTGCAGACAGATGAGTTTCTGCATCAGGACCAGATGGAGTACCCATGCGCATCCAACTTCCTAATGGTGTCTGCATCACCCAGGAGATGACAGCTGCAGCGATAAGTCTGGAGGGGTGACTTCCTGGTTCTCATGGAGAGGCCATTTTCAACAGAGCCCAGCAACAGAAGCATGCAATTGTATTGAGACAGCACTGAGTGTTGAAATTTTATGCCCCTAACAATTTTGCGCTTGGAGCAACCTCCCCTGTGCTCCCTCTATATGCCACTGCTTACTTCTAAGTAGGCATGTATAGGGTTGTGGTGTCACCAAACAATTGCCTCTCCAAGGGCTTCTGTGACATATTACCATGTTGTAAGCCACCCTGGATACTTTGAGAAGAAGGGTGAGATTGCCTCTGCTGATACACTTGCGCCGTGTCACCTTCGCTGCCACCTGCTACCTCGCCATTCTCTTCTGGGAAGCAGCAGGACAGCCACCTTAGTTTCAAAAAAGCACTTTCAATGCATTATAACACTGTGACATCAGATGGCACTGTAGAGTTCCATCTTTTGGCAACGTGATTTCCCATTATGAGGTTTACAATGCGGTTTCCTGAAATGTTTTTTTGATGTGTCTAGATCCAGCCTCAGCTGTTGGGAGCTAATAGAAACGCAGGCAGCAGACCATTGCTCCATCTAGTTCAGCACTGTCCACCCTGATTAGCTGCGGTTTTTTTGTGCTTCAAACATATGTCTTTCCCTGCTCTGTCTTAAGATCCTGGGGGTCGAGCCTGGGACCTTCTGCATGCAAAGCAGATTCTCTGCCACTGAGGTACAGCCCTTCCCCTGTCAAGTCAGATGAGTGCTGCTCCCCCATTTCGCTGCTGGTTACTGGATCCAAGTAAATCACCATTATTGCTGCTGGTGTTGCTTCTATATTACTATTTGTTCGTAGGGGGACAGTTGTATACATGTGCTCCTTCGCACATATCAAGCTGTCACTTCCACTGAGGTCAGCTTCTGTGCCAAAGAACTGCATTAGTAAATACCAGTATATCAGACAGCATTTATGGGTCTGTATATTGATGTGCACAAAGTGTTTCTATCTCTGTTTTCATTCCTGGAAAATATACTATGAGAAATAACATAGAAAAGAAAATTAATCTATTAGTTCCACCCACTTTAAAAAAACTCCCTTCTTTTGTTTTACTCACAGAGAATCTCTTGTGGTTCATAACATTGTTATTGAACGTGTCTAATGATTTGCTGAGGACCTCATCTACATAGCTGCATTAGCAAGCAACATGAGATTAAAACTATATAGTGATATAGGTACTCTTGAAATGAATGAAAATATTCTGCTACCAAGGAGGGTCTCCAGAGATCAAATTAGGAGCTAGCTGTGAAGGGAGATGTTTAGGCATGTGCTGGAATTATTTATCAGCATTTTCTGCTTATGCGGGAAATAAGCAGACATTAAGTTTAAATTAAGGAAGGAGGAAAGAATCAAGTTTGTTTTAAAGTGATTTGACTGCTAATGATATTTCTGAATTATGTTCAGTTTAATAGCTTAAAGTAATTTGCAGTGATAATAATTGTCCCTTCCAGGATCTAATGTTGAACATTCCTTCCATGGAATCATCAATGACAAATGGACAATGCTATTGTATATTTATCATGGGCTTTGTTCGTTTTAAAATTTATTTTCCGCTTGAAATATAACATTGTTTTGTTGCACTCATCCACATTTTTTTATAAAAAAAAACCTGACTGAAAGTCCATTTAAAAATAATAAATGGGACTTTATGTTTCATTTATTTGTCTTTATTTAAATGAGCTGCTGCAGAGGGTGAAAGCAGTATAATTATTAGTTTTGAACATGAAGGTGTTTCACACACACACACACACACACACATTCACGATAAATGTGTTTAAAATTATTCCAGCCCAGCGTGAAATTGTTATCTTAATTTTATTGTTCCAGCAGTGCCTTCTTTTAAAATATGCAGAAATGGAAAAAGGTGTTTATACTTAGCACACCTGATGCAATAGTTATCCAACTAATGCATTCCACTGCAGATGGATGGATGGATGGATGGATGGATGGATGGATGACTTGTTGGTAATAGTGCATCTGCTTGTAAAGACCTAGATATGTGAATTTCTCAATGAACCAAAGCAGGAAGAGGTCCAAGAGCCAGTGTGGTGTAGTGGTTAAGAGTGGTAGACTCGTAATCTGGGGAACCGGGTTCGTGTCTCCGCTCCTCCACATGCAGCTGCTGGGTGCCCTTGGGCTAGACACACTTCTCTGAAGTCTCTGAGCCCCACTCACCTCACAGAGTGTTTGTTGTTGGGGAGGAAGGGAAAGGAGAACATTAGCCGCTTTGAGACTCCTTCAGGTAGTGATAAAGCGGGATATCAAATCCAAACTCTTCTTCTTCTTCAATAATGTAATGAAAGAGCCATAGTGTAGATTTATGTGTGTGCATGTGTGCACATACAGGTGCCTGCTGAAGGAGAGCGCAAAAAACACTGTCACTGAATATTAACTGAGAAGGAGGTTTGGCTCCTAGTCCCTCATGACAGATATCTGTAGAAGGTAGTGCTGAGATTAAAAGATGAACCAGAGAACTGATTTTTTTTTTAAATTGCTATATGGACTGACAGACAGATATGTATACATTAGCATATATAATGGCAATCTCATGGTACTGTCTTTACAGTACTAAAGCAGAGTGGGAGGATTCCATGCACATGCAAAAGAACATTCAATGTAACATATAGAAACTCTATACTAGGCATGGGGAACCTTTCCCAGCTGGTCTACACAAGAATCTACACGGGTACAGTTCCATACAGAATTGTACACACTCTGCTCCCTTCAGGGTAGGCAAAAGTATCAGTCGAGGATGCAGAACCTCCTCTCTCAGGAGCTCTGCTTTTGATTCAAGTGGGAAGGTGAAAATGCTTAGGGGTTGAGCAACCTTCCTCCAGTTTTGAGGCGGGTCTTCTGAACCTGTGGAGTTTGCTTTGAATCAGGTTCAAATGACCTGCAGCATCACCAATGAATTCTGTACTTAAAATTCCTCCCCTTGGAGATTTCAAGAATTATTGTGCATACCGTTCTAGGAAGACCTCTTTCCATTGCTAATATATTTTGTTTCCAGTAATATAAAGGTTCATTTACCATTTTGACAGAATAACATGATTTTCAACTTGTTGTTCCTGCATAGGTAACAATGGTCTGGGACTGCAAGCTGTTTTATCATTTTTTGTATATTTTAAGTATATTTGTAAATCTGAGAGAAGATAAAGCTGCTTTGGAAAGAATTTCATTATTGTAATTAATTCATCCTATGATGCTTCTCCAATAAGCCACATAGACAAGCAGTCAGTTTTGTGATTTTCCTATAATGGAATAAAATGTGGTCAGAACTACTGTACCAAATGACCCCATATCAGGTTATTGTCTCAACAAATTGTGGATAACAAGTGGGGATTCCAAATGGAGGCATAAATCCACAGCTGATTCAATAGAACATAGTGATGGGAATGAATACCAGATTTTATTTATTTATTTATTAGATTTGTATGCCATTCTTTATCTGAAGATCCCATGGCAGTTCACAACAGAAAAATGCAAAATGAGAATGCAAAATACATAATAAAACAATTCCTTTTGCATGCCTTAGGCTGCTTTCTCAGTAGATCTTCCTCGCAGGATTAGGAATGGGGCATATATGTGCACTACTTAATGACTGGAATACTTGTAGTATAATGCTGTGCATATTTACCCTGAAGCAAATTTCACTGTGTTTATTGGGGGTTACTCCCTAAGTGAAGTCCATCTTAAGGAACCTAATTAAAACTTATGTTCTTAATGAGAACCCTGTTGTTTAGGCCAAAGCTCTATATCTAGCCTAATATCCTGTTTCCCACAATGGCCAGCCAAATGCCCATGAAAAGCTCAAAAGCAGGATATGAGGGCCACAGTCAGTAGCATTTGGTAGCCCAGGGACAGCATACAGCCCTCATGACTTGTAGCCACTGCTAGCATTATCCACCATGTTTTCATCCATTTTTAAAGTCATATAGTGTCCTGGGCTTCCCATCAGCTTCACCACTGAACAGCAGCCTGAAGGGGGAGAAGGCAGAGTGACTCCACCTGCAGCTGATCAGCCATCAAGGACACAGAGGAGAAGGCACTAATGAGAACCAGCTGGGCTCAGCCTTCCTAAGCAGAACTTCCAGAAGCTGGTAGCAATGATTGCAGATCCTGGCTCTTCCTTGCTGCTTCTTGCTGGTCTTGACCTTGAGCCCATGATCAATAGATTCCCTGTCTCATCTGCCCACATGGATGGCTTTTTGCCCAACCCTAGGAATGGAAGTGAGCGCTGGACCATAAAGAAAGCTGATTGCAGAAGAATTGATGCTTTTGAATTATGGTGCTGGAGGAGACTCTTGAGAGTCCCATGGACTGCAAGAAGAACAAACCTATCCATTCTGAAGGAAATCAGCCCTGAGTGCTCACCGGAAGGAAAGATCCTGAAGCTGAGGCTCCAATACTTTGGCCACCTCGTGAGGAGAGAAGACTCCCTGGAAAAGACCCTGATGTTGGGAAAGATGGAGGGCACAAGGAGAAGGGGACGACAGAGGATGGGATGGTTGGACAGTGTTCTGGAAGACAGGAGTGTCTGGCATGCTGTGGCCCATGGGGTCACGAACAGTCGGACACGACTAAACGACTAAACAACAAGGGCTGGACCTGATTTTGGATGTTGACTCTGCCTCCAGGTAAGTAAGTACACATCAAAGACTCTGCTAGTTGGCTGTCCTCTCACTCCTCTGAGCTCTGCATGTTGTTGTTCAGAAATGAGACTACAACATTTAGGTTTATGGCTATCACCACTTCACATGGCAGCAAAGTTCATAGTTTGCCTATATTTAATTACAGCTCTAAGCCCATGTTCATTGTCTATTGACGCTATGATGCAAACTTAAGGAACAGGAAATTCTTTCCATCCTTTCTAAAGGTGCCGAAAGAAAATAAAAATCCTGCATAACTTTTGTTCCTTTGTTTTTTCTATTACTGGCATGCTGCAAAATTGTATTTTAAAATGTAAGATCCTTACACTTTAAGTATATTATGTGAAATATAAGATTTGATTTGGAACATATTAATTGGAACATCTGGCTTCTTTAAAATGCTCAGTGGATAGAGGGAACCATATCTTAGTAGGAGGGGAAATTCTCCATATGCAGAAAATACAAGATTCAAGGTTTGGCTAAAATGATCTTGGATTTAACTGGGTGGCGGAGCCAAGGAGAAAGAATAGTTGCTGTTGTTTTGTGAAGTACAGCAAAATAAAGTATATAATACTAATAGTAACAAAAAAACAAAAACAAAAAACCCATAATCACTATCAGTACATACATCTTAAGTTAAACACATAAGGTAATGTCAGCACTTCAAAAGTTCAGCTAGTTGGCCATATAAACTTGGCATCTATATGAAACATGTTCAAATATAGTCAGGGCTGTGAGGTCCTCACACCATTGGGTAGTAGACAGAGGGTATTTAACCTTCCAGTCTCAAAGTACAAGCTATTAAATCTGTATTTTTTTATTTTTTAAAAAAAAATGAATGAATGAATATCAGGGAAATAGCAGGTCAGTACAAGTTGGCATCATATGTTCATTGCATGATTGTACAATTTACCCCAAGATGTTTCAGACTTTTCGATGAGTTGTTTGTTTCAATGCCCTGTTAGATTAAAATCAATTTATCACTAGACTTGTAATTAGGCGTTTTATGAAATTCTGTTAAACTTTGGCTCAAAAATGAACAGCTAAGGCTTTTTAAAAGTGCCAATGAAAGGAAAGGGATAGAAGGATCCCTCACTTGATCCACAATGAACCTTGCCATGCCTTTTTCTTTACTTACCTTACATACGTATTAATTAATACAAGTGAATACTGTTAGATAGATACACTGGTGGACAAGTAGCTAATTTTCCATACACTGATTAGACTAAATCCTGTCATGGGTCTTTCTGTGTTTATAAGTTTACCTGAATGGCAGCATTCTTGGGCTCTTTTTCAATGTAAAGGTAATTATTTTCATTTTTAAAGAAAAACCATTGGGATGAATTTTCTGTGCACTCTGATTATAAAAGGCACATGCCACAACGATAAAGAATTGAAATAAGCATATTTCCCATGAGTGGTTCATCCTTGTTCAGTGCTGATAGCCGATAATAAAAGGAATGGGTTAGTGAGTTGACTTATTGCTGTTGTCCATGACCCTTTGTGTGGAATGAGTCTTCACTTTCAATAAAGATGTTGTCACCATTCTTTGCAAAGCAGATATTACATTCCAGTTCAAGTGAGAGCTAGACATGTTAAACACCCAATTGTTATTCTTGGCTAGTTCAATGCCACACTGAGACAAAGATGAAAAATTACACTGCAGAATTGTAGAATATCTCTCATACCCATACAAGGGGGGAAAAAAACACCCTGCAATTAATTAAGGGTCTAGGCTAACCGTATCATAGAAATGTAAAGCCAGTAATAAAATGTTTCTCGCTTTATCTCTTCTTGTTGAGTCCCAGCATTGCAAAGTTGCCTTGCAGTATAATACATGTACCACAGAGCTGTGAAATGTCTACAAATGTCTTGGCATAAGAAGTTGATTTAACGCAAGCCAACTGGGCTAGGTTTCAGGTTTATTCTTTGAATTAGCTGTGTTAGAATCACTAGAGAAAGAAAATATAGAAAAACCGAGAAGATTTTGAAGTGGCATTTTATGGGACAAATTATTCTTATGAAAAACACGCTGGTTTGAATGTGTTCTGAATCTCGTTCTGCTTAAGCATGGGATTGCCTTATAGAAAAGCTGGGCATCAACCTAAGTTAAATAGCAACAGGTGACAATGCAGGGGTGGACCATGGTAATATGACGCCCTGTGCAAGGCCAAAAGTGAAAAGCCACCCACTGCCCTTGTGGTGCCTTCCTTTGGGAAGGAGGCACAAGGGTTTGGCAAGGTCCTAAAGCCTCCAACCTCCTTGCAAAAGATGGGCAAGCACTAACTAGGCTTGGGTGCAGGGGCAGTGCACCTGGGGCAGTCACACTGCCCTAAATCCACCTCTGGAGACTGGCATTCCCACCCTTGAGTGGGGATGCATTGGCCACACTGACTCTGCTATGAGGATGACTCAGGTTGATTTGTCCCAGGGTTGGAATGGGGGCTAGGCATACGGTGGCCAACTGTCCATTGAAGAAGGGGCAGGGACCAGGCTTTATAAGATGGCTCCACCCCAAATTCTCCACAAAGCGACAACTCTCCTTTTCTTGGCTAGTTGCTTTTTTGGGGGCTGAGCAGGATTTTCTTTAGGGGGAGCCTCTAATTGGTGTGGTGACTCTTCTTTTTATATCTACTACACACTACTTAAGTTCTTGTTTGTTTTGAGAGGTGTTTTTGCTGGTTGATTTAATTGGCTTTTAGTCCAGGCAGGAGAGGTGGTCTTAAGAACCAGTTGGGTAAATACCTGAGGCATGATTGGGTTAAGGGCACTCTTGGGTCACCTTCCACTGCCTTGGCGTTTGGTGTCCTTTAGGCTTGACATATGCATCAGGGTGAACCACAGTGTACTTGTCAGGACTTATACCCAAAGTTTTTATAGCAAGGAGGAAGAGGTTTTCTCTATTCATTTGCTGTGGGGCAATTGGTTAATTGGTTTTGCAGACCCTCTATGTTCCTATATTTTAAAAATTATAACCTTCCCCCGCACACAATTATGTACCCCCCAAGTTTAACCAATGTACTTACTGGTAATCATACAGGGGGCCGGGAATTGGGAAGAGGACTTGAGGGAATGTAAACCATTGGAAGAGGAGGGCAGCAAGATTCCTCAACTATGTGTCTCTTTAGCTATAAAAAATTCTCCCAGACTCACTCCATATGATTGGTGCACCTTTGTCTTT
Source organism: Lacerta agilis (assembly GCF_009819535.1). NCBI lineage: Eukaryota > Metazoa > Chordata > Lepidosauria > Squamata > Lacertidae > Lacerta > Lacerta agilis. Next base: position 28,791,339 of record NC_046317.1, on the reverse strand, counting down.
AAATGTAGCAAGTTGCCAGTGTGTTGTGTTTTTAGATGTGGGAGCATACACTGTATGCACAGTTGAACCATTGCTTGTTAAATATAATGGTGTAGTTGACACTGAAATGAGAAGGCCTAAGTGTGTATCGGTGAAAAGGTTTAACTTGAGGACTTTCCATGAGGCTATATTGAAAGCAATAAGAGCTCTCTCTGAGCTGTAACTAGTTAATGATTACCTGTTGGTTGTTTTGCTACTCTGTGCTGATCCTGTGATATTGAGTTGCAAATTCGCCATCTTGAAAGGGTGGTGGCTGTTAGTCTCTCTGAATGCTACAGGGAAAACAATGCGTATAAATGGATCTTCAAGACCTGCATAGCCTAAGGCCAATGGAGGCTGGAATGGAGGTGGAATGGTGGAGAGACATATTCTGGATTTTGGAATCTTTTATTTCAAACAAGACTCTGAGCCTGTGCTGGATAGCACAATGCAATGTATGGATATTTTGGTTGCATTGTTGATGCCTATGTTCTGTTTTTGAAGAGTTCTGCAAGTAAAAGTTTGCATAATATTTTTTATGGACCTGGGCAATGATTTATTCCAAAAGGATTTCGTTCTTACGCTTCCAGTCACTTCACACTGCACAATATTAACATCTGCAACATGCAGCAAATTGTCATTGTGCTGTGTTTAGATACAGTAGCCTATACTTTATGCAGAGCTGAAGCACCGCTTCCCAGGAGATGCAATCAAGGAGCAAAGGAAACAGAAGCAATGGGAGATGGTTGTACATGTTTCATTTCTGATAATAAACTTTGTTTAGACTTAACCTGTGGCTCAGTTGCAAGAAACAACAGTGCTGCCTAATCTAGTGCTACCACTACTTCTGGAGAGTGTATGCCCCTGAATATCAGTGGCCAGGAATCATGACTAGGAAGAGTGTTGTTGCACTGGGGTCCTTTTTGATGTTTTCCCATGGGGATCTAGTTGGCCACTCTGAGAACATGGATGGGTCATTGGCTTGATCCAGCAGGATCTTATGATGTCATCTTTTTCCAGGACACCTCCTCTTTCTCATGGGCAAAGTCACCATAGCAATCCATAGTTAAAAACAGAAGTCAGCAAATGTGTCTTCTTTTTTGCTCTTCAAAATATGGCAACCCTACTTTAACCAATGTGTACCCTTTGAACTTTGTGAAAGCTCAATATCTGATATATGATTTAGCTTGTGAGCAGCTTCTCCTTGCTGGTTTCATTTGCTTTGATATCAATTTCTGAATTGTTGGTCTTTTATTTGGTGCAACTTAAATTATTCCCCCCCCTTTCTCTGTTCTACTTACACAGACATGGTAGATGGTAGAGTTTCTTCTCTTTCCACTTCTCTACAGGTTCTCCAAAGAAGTTCTGAAAGAGGCAGAGATGTTTGTGATATCTTTTGGAATAATGAAAAATAGGATTTCAGTTCATGAAATTTTAGGACTAAAAAAAGCAGCCGCACCACCATTACAACAGTGACCACATAACCGCATGAGCACTGTTCCAGAGTATTTTTCATTCTCATGTATATTATATCAATTAAAAAAAAAGATTGGTTAATGAAGAAATTACACATCTTTCTATTTACGAGTGTTTGTTGAACTAATTGGCTGATAAAGAACTGAACGAAACAGTAGTTGGTATCCAGAAACACTATTCAGCAGAGTTCAGAGCTGGACATCAGAATTGGACATTTGCCGGTTATACAAAGCTTTACAAGCTTGATCTCTGCCGGGTAAAGTCTGGCACCATGACTTATTCAAGGACTTTCAGAGACTTCAGTTTGATAATTTTGATGTTTTGCATTATTCCATAAAGTTTTCTATACTGTAATTGTTTCTGCCCATCGTGTTGCTTTCGATATTGCTGCACTACCATTACGGCTGGTGCTAAAAGAAACCTGGTTTAGGAATGAGACACAAAGCATGAAACTCCATACTTCTGTTTGAAGGTTGCCTCAAACATTTGGGTCTGATTGTGGACAAACACATGAAAGATCTGTGGGGAAGAAAGCATCCTGATTTATCAGTTGCTGCCCTTCCCATGCAGACTTGGTTTCTGACTGATTCAATAGAAATTGTTAACTGCAATTTGTGGCTGGTGGGGGGGGGGTGAATAATCAAAATGATCCATCTGTAAAAATATGCATAACTTGGAAAGAACTGAACTTCTGTACCTTATCCACACACTCCAAATTGGAGATAGATGATGAAACTGTTTTCTGAAGTGCTCTGGTGAGTTTTGCAGGCAGGGAAATCAAATGTCAGTTTGTGGATACGATGCCATGTGCTGGAGGAGCGTCTGTGTCAATAAGACATAGCAATGTGTGCCCAAACGAGCAACTGTTTCAAAACAGCATCAGAGCCATCGCTTGGCATCACCTACACGTTGGTGGATGAACCATGCGGTAATTAATCAATAAACATTTGATTGAATTAATTTCCCCAAACATGCAAGCTATTAAGCTACGATGTAAAAGCATTTAGAACATAATTTGGTAATAATGAATGGAAAATGTGCTGTTTTTTTGAAAAAAAAATGATAATCAGATGGGGAAAATATTTCAAAATATTTTGCTGAAAAATCATTAGGGACAAACCATATATCTGCTGTACTGGAGGAGGGCTTATTATTTATTTGTTTGTTTGTTCATTACGGGGACAAGGTGTTGAGCAAGCTCTTTATTTCTATTAAATTACAATGAGGGAAAAGATGATGCACAGTTATTATCTGCTAGTTGGAGAGAGAGAAACTAAATTTAAATTGAGCCCCCAAAGCTGCTATATGCTACAGGGGAGGGGGGATACAAGCACCATACAATAATTATTATAGAATGGAACATGCATCTCCTAAGGTATTTATTTTGGTAGTCCCTTCAGAGCCAAAGCAAATTGTGTAATGTGGTCCCATTTATATCATTGTGTCTGAAGTTGATTTGATAATTCTGGGTGTGCCATAGGATCAGAAACTACTGCTAAATCTAGAAGAAATAGTGGAGAAGAGTTAACCACCTCATACGATGAGGATTATTCAGAAGGGCCACTCCCCCCAGTATCAACCATCTCAGACCCTATGACCAGCAGGAGAGGCCTTGTTGGTGATGCTACCTCTACTGTCTCCTGTTTGATGTTGATTCATTACTAGACCACCTCAGTGGTGGTTCTCCATTTGTGGACACCCCCCTCAGGTGAGATGTGTCTGCCTTTTCACAGAAATTTGAAGATATTTCTGTTTAGTCAGCATTTGATGGTTGAGGGTTTATTGCCACGGTCGCTAAAGTAATAACTGTTAGGGTATTTAGATGTTTTGTATGTTATGGTTTTTTTGGGGGGGAATGCTTTGCATATGTTTTTTTGTTTTATCTCAAATCGCAGTGTTTCAACATCTTGATGTTTGCTGCCCTTGATGTTTGGGAGAAATAAATAATAGAGTGATCTAATTCTATATCCAAGCTGAAATTAAGATGGCATGAGTTAAGATGGCATTTCATTCTGGGAAGTACAAAACTGGCCTGCCACCACAGACCCAATTTACTTCCCTAGATTTGCATCCTACACTCTACTCAGAGACATCAAGGTTTTCAGCTACTCTGTGATTCTTTAGAAAGGGGAAGGTGACTTAGAGCTACTGTATAATTGCCAAGTTAGCCACCTATTCTAGAATTCATGGGCACCAGTTGTTGGCCAAATAAGATACCGCTAACATTGGATAATTCCCAAGATAGTGGTGAGATATGTATGGCCATACCAGTAATGATATGTAAAAATATCTGACATTCTAAGGCTCCATCTCTCCAGTGTGAGCCAATGGCCACGACCATTTTAATAGATGGACACAAAAAAATTGAGAGAAAAAGCATGGCATTAGATTCCCTTCTGTTAAACTCATATATGGAGATCAGAGCAGCATCTTTATGCCTTGTGCTTTTGTTGCAACACAATATTTCTCAGTGTGCCTTTGTGTGATTGAGTCAAGGGAATAGATTTCTAATGGCATAATAGCCAATCTTACAAAATTAGCCCATTCCTTCTGATACCTAGTTACTCCAATAATCCTCCCCTCCACCCTGCATATTATAAAATAGAATATGAGGATAAAGTGTAAGTCATGCCAGACTTCTGCATGATAACAGAAAATGCTAGCATCAATATAAATTCTGCACATAATTTGCATAATGGAGCATCTGTCATTCTGAATGTTTAGATAAATGGATGGTTAAAAGATTTGTCACACATACTACTTTTGCTTTGTATGTGTAACATATTCCTATTCAACATAAATTGCTGCATGGCATTGATGTCAGCAATAAATGGTGCAAAAAAAATGTAGAGAGCACAGAAATTAGAACATCCAGCAATAAACAATATGAAAGAACTTTGTTATTTATCTCCAACATTAGGACCATTAAAAATTGAAGAAGTGCTGTGATTTAATTTGTCTTTTCTCTAGAATATTGATCCTCATTTTCCACTAAGTAGACCTTTTGGTCTGCAGCTCTACACGGAAAATTAATCTGCATAATGTTTTTCATATATATAAGCTTGCTTGCTGAAGAGTGAATCTCTGTATGGTAACATTATGGCCTTCTCTATGTCTATATACCTCAGTATGGTAAGGTATGATGTAAATTATAATTGGAACAAGGTGGCACAAACATGCAGTCCAGTATGGCTTTGCAAGATAAATTAATGTCAGCAATGATCCAAGAAAACATTTAAAATTGTACCTCATCTACACGTACCAATGCAAATTGCAGTATTATATTATTAAGTTCAGAGCACAAATATGTTACAAAAGAAAATGAAAGCATAACTTTCAGCTCAGAACTTTCTGTGCCATATTACAGTCATTCTGGTCACTGATCATTTCTTGATTTTTGTTGGGCAAAAAGGGGCAAAATGGTGGAAGCAGTCAGGAAGAACAATCGCAGCAAAGAGAATGTTAAAGTCTGCATATCCTTTCCCCCCATTTCACTTTTAATTTGTATACCACCTTTCTATATTACTATACACTAGGCTGTTTACAGCATGGGTAGGCAAACTAAGGCCCGGGGGCAGGATCCGGCCCAATCGCCTTCTATATTCGGCCCATAGACTGTCCAGGAATCAGCGTGTTCTACATTAGTAGAATGTGCCCTTTTATTTAAAATGCATCTCTGGGTTATTTGTGAGGCATAGGAATTCATCCCCCCCCCCAAAAAAAAAAATATAGTCCGCCCCCCCACATGGTCTGAGGGACAGTGGACCAGCCCCCTGCTGAAAAAGTTTGCTGACCCCTGGTTTACAGCAACAAAGAACACAACAAAGAACACATACCTTATAATGTGATCCAATTTAGAAAGTCATAATAAACCATTATAATGCATGGGCACAGACAGGTACATGCATATTAATTTAGCATGAATATCGTCTTTAACTTAATAATTTGGTTTTGCATTGCTTGAAGCACCCATCACTAAAACCATCTGGTTATTAAAAGAAAGAAAACAAATCTTCTTTCTAAAAACACTGGTGTTCTGCCCATGGATTTGCAGCCTTATTGTGACCTCACATAGAGGCAAGACACAAAAGGTTGGGTGAACTGGGTTGTATCTATCTATCTATCTATCTATCTAAACCCAAACTGATATGTAAAGTGTGGGATCTGACTAATAACCAAGCAGTGGGCCAGGAGTTGGCCTTCCTCTACCCCATTCATTAAGCACCACCCAATCAGATGAGTAGGGAGGCCTTCCTGCCACACCCCCTCCCGGGTCCCCACAAACTCCATACAGATTTGGTGCTTTCTAACCATGCCAGTAAGCCCTGAAGGGCAGGTCTTGGGTCTACACCATGAAAGATGCTTATGGGTGTTCACCAAAACTTAATTATTTCCTAAGTTCCCACACCTACCTATCACTGTGGCCAATTAACTATTTTAAGAACAACCCCTACTAAATCTACTCACTAGTGGAGGAATTTGGGGTTTGAAATTTCAGGGGCACTTTGTGTGATGCCAAGATTTGGAGTCCCCACCTCTTGCCTTACACTCTACATCATAGTTGTGGGGCCCCCAAAGCTCCGTGCCCAGTGCGACAGGCCACACTCCTCTAAATCCGGCTCTTCGCTCACCACTAGGCCAGTACAGAGCAGGCATGCAGGGGGAGGAGAGCAGTCAACTAAAGCCAATAAGCTGACAAGCAAAAACTTCCTGCTTGCCCCCGCTCCAAGACAACCAGCCATTGCCTGTACTACCAGCAGCATTGGTAGCCCAACAAATCTTTTTTTATTTCTCCTCAGTTTGTTCTGCTTCTAAAATGAGTAATAGAATATAATCAGTATGCAATTGTATTGATGCTTGCAATAACTGAAGTTGGTCCCCCCCACGCACACACACACACCCACACACCAGAGAAGCAGTATCTTCCACTTGAATCTTCTGTGTAATTTTCAGTAGCCATAGCAATAAGGCCAAAAGAAAGGTGGCAATCCTGTTTAGTTCCCTGATGTAATTAAATTGGCTTCAAAATGTCCCACTTCCTGCACATTCTAGCTACTAATCTGGTGTATAACTGCACACACTCAAGCTCCTGAGGGCTAAATTTAATTTAAGAGAAGCTCCTATAGAATCTAATACCAAGAAGGAAGGAAATAGCACTTCTTGCTGACGCTATTACTTGGGAAATCTGCTACCATTATTACTTTTAAAGGCGGTCTGTATTTAAAATCAAATCCTACACAATCAGATCATGTCTTGTATACACATGCAATCATTTTATTGTCTAATTTATTATTTTTTGTGTATCTTGTCAAGCCTTTGAGGTTTTCACAAAATAATTCCATATAATCACACACTATTTTTTCAAAAACTAGTTGCTCCCCCTCCCCCTCAAATTTCTGCAAAACGTTGTTCATCCATAATTGAGCCCAGATATGTTCCATTTCTGATTCTCTACACTTAGATGATTTTACATTTTTGCCATAAATATATATAGAATACTATTAAAATGAGCCTTACAATTGTAATAAGTAGACTGTTTAGAATGAATGCCCAGGTTCACCGCCTGTTTGATATTCCTCATGTACTTTGAGTGCCCATAGGGTTATCTGGAAATATAATCTGCAGTATACATTTAATCATGCTCTCAAGGAAAACTGAATTAGATAGGGTCACTTCTTCCCAGTCTTCTTCCAAATAATCTTATGTCATTTCCCCTGAAGAACTGTTTTAAATCTTCTTAATGTTCACAGCATCCCGGAGACGGTGTATTTTAAGCCACACTTTTTCTTGCGAAAGGGTTTGAAATTCATCTCTGAAATATATACATCTTCATCCTTTCATTCCTTAGACTCTCACTCAGGTTTTGATGATATTCTCTCTTTTAATACCCTTATTTCTTCAGAGAATCTCATTTGTTTATACCGTATTTTTCATTACCTTTGCAAGCAGCTGACTCCAAATCATTAAACTCATTTCGGCATGATTCAGTATTGAGCATTATCATTTTGTGGGATTGTCCTACTGATATACCTTCCTGGATTCACTGAGGCTGAAACAGTTCAAATGTTCATCAAATAAATTTAAAGAGGCAACATACTCTTCAGATGTAGTTGCAAATTCAGTTGTTGGCTCAGAATTATTTTCCAAATGGAAGATGGACTTGTTGACACTGCAACTTATTGAAGCTAACATTGAAAGAGTGCTGATTCGTCTTGCAGATTCTGGAGCTTGGCTGGGGAAACTGTTGATAGAGAAAACGTAAAAAGAATGTCAGCAGATAAAGTAGATACCGCTGTCTTAAAACCATAGACCTAAAGCAGTTTATTGCAGTGAAAATATGAAGAGTTTCGATTAATGGGTTTGATATTTGGTGGTTACCAGAAATAAAGCTGGAAATCAATGGTACACAGCGGTGAAGCACCAACGTACAAATAGTGTTAGTGGGCTCCTGATACTGGAGTGATTTCTTCCTAGTTAGTCTGACCATAGTCTCTTGTTGACAGAAACACCTGTAAAAGGTCCTGTGACTGTTGGGACTCTGCCTGTGCACTGTTCATTTTTCCCGGTTTAGACTCTTGGCTTGGTTGCTGGTTCTAACTCTGTGGGTGTGATTCCTGGCTTGAACTCTTGGAGAGCCAGTGTGTGTAGTGGTTAAGAGCAGTGGACTCATAATCTGGTGAACCGGGTTCGTGTCTCCACTCCTCCACATGCAGCTGCTGGGTAACCTTGGGCTAGTCACACTTCTCTGAAGTCTCTCAGCCCCACTCACCTCAGAGTGTTTGTTGTGGGGGAGGAAGGGAAAGAAGAATGTTAGCCGCTTTGAGACTCCTTCGGGTAGTGATAAAGTGGGATATCAAATCCAAACTCTTCCTCCTCCTCCTCTTCTTCTTCTTCTTGGCTACCTACTCCATAGCTCAGCTCATGGTGAAGCTGTTGATAGGGAAACTACACTTGATTATGCCTTTAGATTGCAGGAGTTACCAAGCATATTGAGCCAGTGGGCACATCTGGCATTTTGAGAAAGTGTCATGGGCACAAGTCATAACATGGCTGCCACTGGGTGTGTGTGTGTGAGAGAGAACAAAATGATTGCCATGTGTAAAAGAGCAGAGAAAGAGAGATGGCCACAAAATGGCACAGACATTCCCCTCTCATCAGCTACCACCCACTATCAATGGAAACAAAAGGCCTCTACATCAACCACAGGCGCACTCACAGAGATAAGCCTTTGTACCAGCCAGAGTGGTGTAGTGGTTAAGAGCGGTGGAATCATAATCTGGCGAACCGGGTTCGCTTCCCCCCTCCTCCACATGCAGCTGCTGGGTGACCTTGGGCTAATCACACTTTTCTGAAATTTCTCAGCCGTATTCACCTCACAGAGTGTTTGTTGTGGGGGAGGAAGGGAAAGGAGATTGTTAGCCACTTTGAGACTCCTTAAGGGGAGTGAAAGGCGGGATATCAAGTCCAAACTCCTCCTCCTCCTCCTCCTCTTCCCCTCTTCCATTCAGAATGGAAGGGAGGGTGGATGTCCAGTCCTGGCATCCACTGAAATGTAGACACACTTAAGGTGTGATCAGTGATCAGTGATCAGTGCCAGGTAAGAACCAAGCAAGAAGAACAAACAACCTCTCACGCATCATGAAGTTTCAAGGGGATATTTATTGTGATCTTTTGTGGGCTTCATGCGGTGGGTATTGATACTGGGACCTGAGGGAGCCATATTGGTGGCCCCCAGCACTCTAGAAGCTACCTGCTTCACCATCTACAGACAGTATATAAATTGTCTAAACCTTTTCAGATATTCAGTAGCTTGTTCTTTTGTTCTTGCTAGCAATTGTTATGGTTCTGGAGTGGTACAAAAATATTTCTGTAATCATAATATATGAAACTCTTTCCTGTGGCAATATTGTGTAAGCAAAATATGATTCTTAAAATAGACTTGACTCCTGTACAGGGGAGGCTGGGGGAATCCCAGAAATCCATTAACTTTTTAATGAGTCAATGAATTTGGGCAGGAGAATTAATTTATTACATCTGCAAAAAGAAACATAGAAAATATGTGCATTTTAATGGCCATGACTTCCAAGGAATATGTTAGACTTCAAAGAGGCCAACGAGCTGATATCACCATCTTTCTAGCTAACATTTTGCAAGGCTTGTCCTACGATAATATTTGAAATAATTATACCTAGTTGACTCCAGACTCCATGTAAGCAAGTGCAATTCTATTAACTTGAAAAGAATTAATCAGGTGTGAATTTGGTTTGTTAAATTAAATTAAAATCCAATATATACTAATGTTATGGGACCAAAAGCTACCCTATGAAGGAGGGGGCTGCCAAAATGTCTGCCAACATTAACTCTGAAAAGCTACAAACTTATGTGAAGTTCCTTAGGACAGCTTGCAGCTTGGCTATGCTGTCATTTCTCAATAATGAAATGCAAAATGAAGAACATAAGTTGTTTCAGGGTTTTTTATTTTGTGTTTTTTTTAATTCAAAGCGCTTAGAGGGAAATGCAGAATTTATTAAACCTGAAATGACCTTAGAACCTTTCTCCCAGATCCTTAGAGCTTGGAAAAATTTCCTGACACAAATTGTTAAGGTGCTGTGCCCAAGACTGCTTCAGTTTTCTCCTCTTTATCCCTTACCTAAGCTGTATGTTGACTGGAGCAGGATACAAAAATGCCAGCCCATCTTCCCACAATTCCATTCAGCTTAGTGGAACAGTGTTCCAATGCTTGTGTGGATTGACTATGATTTGGCAGACTGACGCCATCTATCACTGCTGTATACTAGGAGGGGTAGGATGAGATGGGGGTGGTGTGAATGCACTGGTGGAGCCAATCCAGCACTCCTGCCAATGCATCTGCACACCCATGACCCCACCACCATGCCAAACACACACCCTTTCAGGTATATGGCCATGACACTGCTGCCCAGAGACTATTGTTGCAGCTCCTCACCATCAGGGGAGCGATTCCTGTTTTTATCTGTGGAGCCCTCACATCTTGTTAGAAATTGGTGTGTTTCTTGCAGCTCCTTTCACATAATTGCTGGTACACATGGGGAAAGAGGTTGGCATGTGAATGTATCCTCATGACACCATGCTTCCATGCGGTGACTTTCTTACATAGCATGTCAGTCCCTGTTGTGTGTAAATCGTGGTGGGTGTGGGTGGGAGCAAATGCCTGTGGCTAGGAATGAAGGAGATCCAGTTTGCATTTTAAAAGTGAATTTACCTAATTCTAAAACATGAGAACTGAAACATAGCCATTCTTCAAAATTTGTAGTTCTCTGAATTTTGCATGCAGTTTTCCCGCCAAATCAAAGAAAGCATTGTGGGGGTGGAACATGCACAAAAATGCAGATAGTAGAAGAAATAACATATGAAGGGAAATTACTTTGCAAGTATATCAGCAATCAGACAAAAAGTGTGTGTGTGTGTGTGTGTGTGTGTGTGTGTAGCAAGTTGTGCTAAAAAGCTGATAATTTTTTAATGAAGATTTTTCTAAAATAAAAAACTGATATGGAAATGTGGAGGGGGGAAAAAGTGAGAGAAACAGAAATTGACAGATTCTCCCATTTTTACTTATGACCCTCCAGATGTTGCTAGACTCCAGCTCCCATCACTGCCCATACTGGCTGGGATTGACAGTGACTGGAGTCCAACAACATCTAGAGAGCCACATGTTCTCTCCCCTGCTCTAATGTTATGGAGAAACTTCCTCCCCAGATGCTTCCAGGAACATTCAATTGCAGAGGAAAATTATTCACATGACAGGAATGATCCGTATATCAAGCTTGTTCAACATATTTTGCAAGGAAGTCACTTCAAACAAACTGGAATTGCTCAGGACTAAAACTGAAGGTGTATGGGAACTTTTCTCCTTGAGTGCATAGTAGTCTTAGAGTGAAAAAGAGTTAATCTGTGGATGATGTGCTAAAGAGCAAAAGCGAGGGTATGAGATAGTACTGATCGTAGTCAATTCCTTAGGTCATTAGTTCCCAGGTAGTATTTTGAGATCCACCACAGATTTTAAGTAATCTCATACGTTGGTTTGCATGTTGCTGTCAAAGGAAGTTAAGAAAATACAGCTTGGTCATCAAGAATAGAAAACAGCTTCTGGTTTATGTTGTACTTGCTATTAAATCCTGATTAAATGCAAATTCATGATGATCATAGAGTTGCAACACAGGAATCTCAACTAAAGCATCCCTGACAGATTGCATTCCAACCCTTGCTTAAAAACCTCCAACGAAGGTCCATTGCTTTCTGAGGGAGTCCATTCCACAGTCAAACAGCTCTTACTGTCATAAAGTTCTTCCTGAGGTTCATTCGGAATCTTCTTTCTTTTAACTTGTAACTTTCATGTAGCCATTAGTTTGGATCCTGCCTCCCAAAACAGCAATCTTGCTCCATCTTCCACGTGACAGCCCTTTAGATAGTTGAAGATGACTATCAAATCTCCTCTGTCTCCTCTTACTCATACTGAACATACCCAATTCACTCAACCATTCCTCACAAGGCTTCGTTTCCAGACCCTCAGTCATCTTGATTGCCCTCCACTATTGTGAAATATTTGGAATATTTGATGGTGCTGGAGGTGAAATAGTTAAACCAGGTTACCAATCAGAACCCAGAGGGGGTGGAGTCAGTTAGCTGGCAGTTGAGAGAGAGAGGGAGTTAGTTGTGGGAGTGGGTTGGAATTGGGAGGTTGTTTGGAGTGGGAGTGAGTTAGGAAAGAGTGAGGGTAGGTGAAGTTAGTGTAACAGGAAAACTGAGTCAAGACCAGTTAAGAGAATAGAAAACAAGTAAATAGCTGAGAGGTGGTTTAGTGAGGGAGAGCTGGTAGAGGGAGTTATAGGTCTGGAAAGACACCCATGTTTGACATTGCAATCATTTATGAAACCACATGCTTGTTATTCTGTAATAAATAAACATAAGTTTTGATGTTACAGTTTAACCCTGACTGGACTCAATAGATTTACCAGGTAGGGCCTGGTTGTGGCAGTGAGAGAAGAGAGCGTGGTGGCACAGGGATCAATCGATGGTGAAACGTCCGGGGACCCTGTGTGTGATCGCCACATACCCCATCTCAAAAAGAAAACCGTAGAGCTGAAAAAGGTTTCAGAAAAGTGGAACCAAAATTACCAAGGGATTGGAACCCTAATGAAAGGCTGATTTACCTCTCCAAAACAGACACCCCCAGAACAGCCTGCTTTATGATAGACACGTTTTGTCTCTGGGTGTGCATTTTTCAGTACTTTAAGGAAATAATTTTCTTCCCCCCTCTGTCTTCACAGAATATCTTTACAGAATTCTGAGTAAGATAACAGAGCAGGAACTGGGTTGTTGTTTTTATGATGGATGCGTTCAGATCAAATGACATTTTACCACTGCTTTTGAATGAAATTCCAATTCTAAACTGCTGGGCAACACCATCATTTTTGCTGATACAGAATAGAGACATGCTGCTGCTCAAGTTATATTTATGGAAGATAATAAACGGGGTGGTTTGCTTGGATTTTTGCATCTCAAAATGTTGGGTTTTTCCCCTGAATCTTTCTGAAATGATTGCATGTATGCATTTGTATCACTAATCTCTATGCCACTCAGATGTAGGTTAAGAAATAGTGCTGCATGCTTTTGGCGTTGGTTATCACATATTACTCTGAATATCAAATGCTTTGCAAGATTTGGGGGTTTGCAATGTAAGGAAGTACAACATAACACACACACCCTTTAAAAAGCAAGGCAGGAATTCAGCATAGTGACAAGCAGATAGCTCCATCAATGCAAGTGTTTTTGCTTACTTGATGGAACAATCTGCCATCTCCTTGCCCTGTGAGCTGTTCCAGGAGTTTTTCAGACACACACAATCCAGAGTCATCTGAGGGAGAGAAAAAGCCCCAATCTGCTAGCAGAGGTCCTTGCACAAGCTTCAACTGGCAGGACTCATTAGGTGAATCTTGCCCAAATTCTCCACCATTTTCAATGCAAACCTCATGAAAATTGTGGTACCAGCTCCTGTCAGGGCAGACTGAAAATTGTGTCCCAGAGTTTCTTATCCTATCTGTAGCCTGCCAAATTGGAGAATGCCATTTTTGCCAAATATTCTGCAGGAGAAAGATGGGCTTCCTGAATGGCTGGGTGTGGGGGTGCAGCCCCCTGCAAAGAAATGCACAAAATATTCTCTGGAAATGATATTCTGAAAGATGTTTGCTCAGTTAATACATAATGAAACTATAATACTAATTCAGTGGGTTTTTTCCCCTATGAAAAGAGGTGCCGGTATTCACCATGAAGTTGTTACAGTAATTGCCACACTTCTTAACAACAACCACAACAACCACAAAAGAGGTGCACTCTTGAGTACCCCGGGGGGGCGCTTCTGATTCATATTGATGGATGAAGGAAGGAAGGAATGGACTAAGAGAGGAAGGCTGGAATTATTAGAGGCCAAGCCCACTGTTTCCCTCAAAAATGTTAAAATAATATTAAACAATATTAATGCTAGAGTCAAAGTTGTGACTGAAATTCCACACTCTACTTGTGTGTGGTGAAATACAAATTCAGGGGTAGGGAGGATTTTTAGCCAATTATCCTGTGTGGGCCCGTTCTTATAGATGACTTGCCAACAATATCTGCTCATGCTTTCTCAGTGATGTGGTGTTTGTGGCCTGGCACCTACTCTGCCACGTATGTTCCCCCCCTCCTTGGTGGGGTGTCCCATTAAAGGGATCCATGGGGAGGTGCTTCTGTCCATGCACCCAATCAGGGTCTGAGGGCCATAGCACTCCCCAATGCAGCAAGTCTGTGGGAATCGCACCTGACCCCCGATACCCCTGCAGCAGGTGAGCTGGAGGAGTTGGTAACTACCCAGTGTCAAGCCCAAATTCATGTAAATCTGTAATCAATAAAGTTGTGGCCTAATTATAACCTTGTTTTGCCCATACTACCCGGTGGTGGTAGGTTCATGGCTCCTGGGCACACAATGACATTTTGTAAACTTTATACTTAGCTCATTCATCCCTTCCTTCCTTCATAGCTGTCATCTTCCAGATACTGTGGAATAACTGCTACCATTCCTCACTATTGACAATGTGAATTGGTGCCCATTGACACCTGGCTGCAGTCTCCCCATCTCTGACTTAAAGCACGACCTAGTTTGTTTGTTTGTCACATTTATATCCCATATTTCCTCCCAGGAACTCAAGGTGGCATACATGGTTCTTCCTCTCTCCATTTTATCCTCACAATAATCCCATGGGGTAGCTTAGGCTGAGAGGTAGTGATGGGCCCAAGGTTGAGTGGAGATTTGAACCCTGATCTCCCAGGCCCTAGTCTGACACACTAACCATTACACCACACTGGCTCTCACACTGGTTTTGATTTCCTAAGACCAAAGTACAAATGTTAACTTTGGAGGTGACACACATATCACATTTTCCGAAGTGGTCGGACTAAAACCTTTTTTTGTTTTTAGATGATGTGCATGCACATTTCAGCAGACACTATCTTAGAAGAGGTATTCCCTCCAGTGTGAGATAACTGGATGAATGCCTCATACGATGGCACTTGCTACCTGCAGTTTTAGTAGTACTTGGAATAAAAATAATTAATGACTTTCAGTCTCCTGCCTAATTAATGAGGGACACCCCTAGTTGAGCTGGAGTAGATAAATTAATCAATCAAATAAACTAGAGATGAAGTCCTCCAGTTGCTGTGTAGTGGAACTTCCTTCAGTCCCAGCCACCATGGCCAAGTTGCAAGTTGGAGTCCAACAGTATGTGGAGGTCTGTAGATTCCCTATCCCTGAATTAAACATAGCATTCTTATTCCTGAATGAGGTCAACCAAAGGGGAAGGGGAAGAAGCAAGAAGCTAAACCCACCCCAAATCCAGTCTGGACTCTGATCCTCTGGGGTTATTATTTTCATTGCATTAAAAAAAAAACCTAAGTTAACCATTAAAATAAGTATCAGGGCACAGTCCTCATGGACCTTTCAATGTCATAGGGCTGTTGTATCTCAAATTATTATAGCAATGAGCTCTGGGAGCTTCAGGGAAGATCTCTGCAGCTGTCTCCATACATCAGACTTCAGCATGGGCCATTGAACTACAGCTGCATTTTTGGCATCCAGCACCACTCTTGGGTCCTTTTTTAGCCAGCACTGCTCAGTCTTCAAGGCTATTGACTGGTCAGTTTAGTGCTTTCGTTTCTGATGCCACAAATAACTTCCAAACATGACCTAGTTTTAAAGCCAGCCAGGTGAGAAAAGCAAAACAAAAACAAAGGGCAAGTGAAAGATTACCACACACCCCCTACCTCCATAAATTGTGTACTTGTGATGTAGAGACTTGGGTTCCAATTTACAAGCAAATGGAGGTTTGATCTTGGTGCTCTGCCGGGCACTGTGCCAGTTCCACAATTTACTGCTGCCTTACAAATAATGATTTGTGAGGTAATAAAAGAGCACAGGTTCAAAATTTCATGAGTATTATGAGGACCTAGCCGGGACCAAACATTTCTGTAATTTTTAATCATCATTCTTTCATGAATACATCCAAAATCAATATTATTTTTCTCATTATTAAGAGGGGCAAAAAACCCTACAATAACAAATTAATACTCAGTTACATGCTCTAGTGCCAAGTTTTCATTGGCAGTATATCAGTGTGGATATGATTTTGGAAAACTCAACATAACTTTTCAAGAGCACTGTTGCAGATGAAAAGAAGTTTCACGGTTGCTTTGCCACATAAAACAATACCACATTATTATGGCAGTGGTTGTCCCAGATTGAAGGAGGAGCCCTGGAGATTCAGCACTGGCTTCCCACACCACTAGGACTGCTGATCAGAGGAAATGGCAGGAACTTTAAGTGGGGAGATTTGTGCAAAACTCCAGAAGGTTTTTTTGGACCTGGTGACATCAAAGGGCCAATCAATCCTATGCTATTGTCTGTTATAAAATCATACACATGACTACTATAATGTGTTATGCTTGGAGCTGCCCTTGAAGGCAGTCTCTAAGCAGAAGTTAGCATATAAAACAGCTGATGGAGTACCAACCGGCCAAAAAAGGAATTGAAAAAGCAAATAGCCCATGCCAAAATAAAACACTTGAAAAATATACTGCTAATAAAACATGAACTGTATATTAAAATTAAACCCGAAACAAATAATGGTCATAAGACAGCACAAAATAAGTACAAAATTAGTTCAACATAATATAACCAGCCAGCCAAACAAACAAGAACATCATCATATGGGTGGGGGGGCAGGGGGAAATACTCAAGGGGGGGGAGTCCTTTTAAGAGTCAAAGTCTGAAGCTAGTTTGAAAAGATACCGATCAAAAAGTTCAGGATTAATTTCTTAAGGTATAAAGTTTGACAGAGTGTCCAGCTCAAACCTTTGCTTTGAATAAATTATCATCAGAAATCTTCAAACAAAGACAAAAAATGCAAATATGACAACAGAGCAGAAGATATCAGAAAGGTAGGGAAATGTGGAATTACACCCCTTGTACTAAGTGAGTTCAGTGGAACTATGTCACATTGTGTAAAAAGAACTATACTGGCAGTACTTTTCTGATTTCTTCTCTGTTTCAAGGCACTGGTGCTCAATTGCACCCTGCCTATGGGCTGAGGTTATCTGCCAATGTTCTTCTCTGGGCATCCCAACTATCTGAAATCAGGCAAGTGGCAACTTTAACTGAACTAGTTCATTTTGTAAAAGTATGACCTAGAACTAGATTTGTTTTTAAAATGAACTTCCCAAGCACTATTTTAAAACTTGTGCTGATAAGTACAATATGAAGTGGCCCAGATGATCATTGGTGTTAGATTTTTGAATCTCCCCCTCAATGGCAAAATCCGCATGTTAGGACCTAGCCTGCCATATGCAACCAGAAAAGGGCCCCTCCCTACTGCCCCATTAAGTCTTATGTTTCTATTTATGCTTAACTTTTTGCCACCAATTCTTTTTAAAGTCTATGACTCACATGTGTGTTATAGCCTTTAGCAGCTCTTCCTAACCACACTGTACTGTATTACATATGTTTTATAACCAAAAATATCCCGTGTGTAAATATTAATCTGCAATGTTTCCATTAAAGCCATTTTTCATGTGTTACCCATAATATTTGTTCTTCTCACAGGCATTCTTTATATGCCTCTGGGGTTAAGTGTTTCATTTTTGATATGGCCATGTATGTGATTTATTAATAAAAAACAAATTAATACGTATGTCTGCATTTATCTCACACCTGCACTGAAGACTCAACAAGACAGGAGCTGGCAAAAATATGCTATATTTATTAAAATAGAACAAGGAAGAAATTGTGCCAATCACATCAAACTAATACAGGCAGGTATAGCCTGCATAGGCTGGTAGTAAATCTCTTCCCTGCTACTAAGTGCTAAACCACCCCAGATCAACTGCATCACTCAAGCTGGAGAATCTTCCTAAAAATAGCATCTTCCTATGGGTGACCTGACAGATGCCAGCCATCCTCACTGTTCAGCATTCTGAAGATGGCACGTCAGGTCCCAAGAGCATAAAACTGTGCCCCCCTCCAAGCTGCGGTTAGTGTGGTGCCCTCCATTGAACCTGCAGCAAGGTGCTATGTCTACTTACCTGCCAACACTAAAAGCCCCCAGAGGCAGCCAGCTGAAGCTAGGTGTCATCCTTCCATCTAACTGAGGAAAGTTCACAAGACCTTGGCATAAGTCATCCAAACACATGTCATGCCCCTCTGTAGTGTGCTAGACCCTATCCTCTCTATACTATTGAGGTGAGGAGGGATGTAAGTTTTTCCTGCCTGCAATAGCCACTTTGTTAACTCTCCATTGACAAGCCTCAGAGCCTGGCCAGTCTCGTTAGGGTGTCACGCTTGCCTCCAGACTCACTGCCACAGCAACCTGGATGAGGTCATTCTCAGCCAGGTGTGTTACGAGGATACTCAGGAACATGTCTGTAGCAGGTTGATAACTTCCTAAGTAACAGACTGAACCTATTTCTTATTAAGAGCCATTTGTTCTGTGGGCATATCCTTTCTCAAGCCCTTAGCTACTATAAGAGTGAAGGTTTGAGAGTGTATTGATATATATTGGGGGGGGGATTATATTTTTATTTTATTTTATATATTTAAAATATTTCTAGACCGCCCTTCATCAAGCAATCCCAGGGTGGGTTGCAATGACATAACAAATAACAAGTAAAAACAATGCTGCTCATAAAACAACTGGTGCAGTTGAAAATTCTGCAATTAACAATCATAAAAACACCCATAAAGCTGGATGATTGACTGAATAAATTAACACCCCTACAAAGGCCCAAGGAAACAGGTATGTTTTAAGATGGCATTAAAATGAAATAAGAGTTGGAGCAAAGTAAACTTCAGGTGGGAGGACATTCCCTAGACTTGCTTTATGTGTGGAGGATCCCAAGAGGATCTTCTGGAGCATCCTTCATCATTCTACATACATTGGATGGTATCTATCTAAGTGACAGAGTAGACCTACTGAAAACAATGTTAAACATTAGGACTGATTCTATCATTTTACCTCTTTTATTCTGGTATGAAACACACATACCACATATCAATAGCATGTGTGATGTGTGTCTCCTTAAAGCATCAGTAGATCCTTGCTTCTGATTATATTGTGTGATGTGCCCAAATCTATTTGCAAAACTTTGCCATTCACTTGTTTGGGTGAACTTGCACTCTATTTTCTGTTACAATGACCACAACAGAGTACATATCATAAAGTGAGAATTCCCTTTTTACAGACAATTTTAGGCAGATTGATTGAGTTCCAACCCCTTCATTTATCTCTCACTAAGTTTGTTGAGAGAAGGCTCCATACAACAAAAGATCTTTGCCTCTAGATGAATAGTTTCTATGTCGCTAATACACAGCATACATCATTTTCTCACCAATGAGTTTCCTGGAAAGCACTCTAGAGACAGGCATATCCATCAATGGCACACCCAATAGATCTCAATTACGTTAATTACAATAGACTTTCTAATGAGTGAAATGTCAAGCACTGGATCTATGCCCAATGCTAATAATTCACTCACTCCCAGCTGGCACTAATTCACATCCAGGCAGAGATGTTTCATGCACTCTGACACCCAAAACATAGAGAGTGAAGTGGTTATACTTCAGAGCTAGACGTTAAAATCCAAGTGGGCTATATTAATCAAACACTACAAATTCCTCGAGTGCCCGGCTAAATGGCATGCCTTACTCTGATGCCTTAGAAATACCAGCATATTTAATTTTATTTAGTGATTTGTTCACCTTGAGGAATTCCTCACACCACCGTGCATTTAGGATGCCTCTGAACTGTCACCATGAAAATACATTATTAGCTGAAGACCTACCATGGAAGAGAGTTGCAATTTAACTTGATATTGTTAAACTACCAGGAGACAGGGTTTCTGTGTGGTGTATGCATTGGTTTTGGATGAATCCTGAACCAAAGTGGGCACTTTTAGACTGATTTGGGGGTGGTATGAATGGAAACAGCATCTCTCCAAAGCAACCAGAACTGAATCAGGAATCTCTAAAGCTCTCTAGGGTGCTTTGGAGAATTGGATGTTTATAAAATACTGCAGTCAGTGTCTCTGCAAAAAGAAAGAAAGAAATATTTCTCCCCAAGCTTGTCATGCAGGGAAAACACCAGGATATGAAGATTAGGGGAAGGGAGAACTTTTTTAAAAAAACAACAACTGGCAAACCTAGTTTCTAGTTGGGAAGAATGATTTTAACAGGGCTCTCCAAACACTGTGCTCTATTTTGCTTATTTTGTTCTCTTCACTAGTTCTGCTTGGTTGATAAATGCTGGATGTGCATTCATTCTGCCCTGCCACATGTTCACACAACCACTCCTGCCAAATCAGGTTTACACTTAGTTTCTGCAATGTGTAGGGCCAATTGAGTAGAACAGAAACATCAAAGTGGGTGCCCCTCCCTATGTCCATCTTAACTATCTTATGCACCTCTCATGAAATTCTGCAAATTACTTGCATAAGGATAATGAAGTTTCATTTTTATATTAAAGTCATGTTCCCAAACCACAGGGAGCAAAGCAAATCTCTTTTGGTCTCTCTCCTGTCACTATAAACTTTGAAGGTGCCTAGCACAAAACAGATGCACCAATCCCTATGGAATTTGACAAGTTTCTTACCTAGGAGTACTTTATGTGAGCTAGTTTCATACACATTGTCCGCAAAACAATAGGGACAATAGGTTAATCCTTAAAAAAAAATGTACAGGCTGTCCTTGCAAGGAGGGCAGGGAAACCTGCAAATATCCTTCTTGATCTGGAATCTGGCAGGATTCATTCTCTACGTGAGGGCTACCATGTATGCAAATATCATATATTTCTTCCAAAAAAATGTTATAGATGGTTCAGGTAAATATATATTAAAATCTAAATGTCTCCAGCACATCCTTGGACTGTGTGTATATAATTTGGTAGGCTTCATCTACTCAAGAGGAGCTACTATCCCTGCAAATTTCATCCATTTCTGTCAAAAAGAAAAGGCTGGGATTTTTTTATTTCCCCAAAATAGTGGTCTGAACTGGGATTGGGATTTTGTACTCTGAGCTAAACTGGGCAGCTTTCAAACGTATTTGGATGAAATCAGACTATATTCTGAATTGTGTTCCAAACTGAATTGTGCGGTCAGTGCACACAGCCAGTTTCTGACCCTTACTGATCTACAACAAATCCTCCAAAGATCTGCCAACAAATATGGATCTATCTTCTTCGTGCCAGTGCTGTGGACTGCACTTCATGTACTATCTTAGTAACCCTTCAAAATATCCTATAGGGCTGGTGAATAATATTCCCATACTGCAAATGGTAAACGAAATAGGGGCTGACAGATGGTATGGGTTCATGGCAGAGAAAAGATTGCACAGAGACCTCCTTCTTCTCAGGTGAGTAAGTCACAACACTAGTTCTCTAGCAGCAAGTGCAAGATGATAGAAAGTCTCTCTCTTAGAGCACTGAGAGATACCCTAAATTGTGAGTCCTTGGCAGTTTTCCTCAGCATATTACAGATTTGACAATTTTCCCAAATGGAAACCTTTGCTTGGAGTCTAATATATCTTGTATGAGCTCATGGAAAGTGTTTTAACTTCTTCTCTCTTTCATTTCTTTTACAATTAACGCTGAATTTCTGGGCTCTGGTTTATATTGATTCAAATCATGTTCTGCAGTGATTATGTATCTTGTGTCCTAATTAATGGAGCTATTCTCTAGATAGATTCTTTTTTAAGTCTCCGAGACACTATCCTCTCAAATGCTGATATTAACAGGCCCAAACAAGATAGAAATCAAGTCCCTTTCTCAGTAATGTCATATCCTTTGACAACAATGATTGTGATATTTAAATATTTAAAAAATATCTGACAAAAGCATTAACAAGCTAAGCACAAGCTGTCATCTAAATACATGTCCTTGGTTTTTTGGGGTTATTTTTGGAATGCATTTACTGTTCCTAAATGTCTTGATCATCTCATAGTTTTCAAAGGATGCTGAAGTCATGCAGGGAATGACCATCACAAATAAAACAATGCGAATAGAACTTTCATTTCATTGACATAATCTCAACGAAGTCGGTGAGCTGTGTCAGCTATGGTCATTCAGAAGCCAGTCCTGAACTAGTCCTATGTTAAGGGGAAATCCAGACCATTTAAGACTTTAGCCAGGCCTGGTCTTGGTGAGATGACTGCTAGCACTACTGGAAATCATGTTTAGAAAACAGCAGTCATGTATTTCTTTCTTTGTTCTGAATTGACAGCATTTTTGTACCACTTTCTAGTCAAAAGAACAGGTAGGACCACAGGCTAACTTTCTGATAGTAATAATTTTTTTGCCAATTTAAAGGCCCATTACTGCTGGCCTGTTAACTTAAGTGTTAACTATGTTTATTTCCTGACTCTGTTCTGAGCTCTGAGTACATGTGTTTCTAGGTAGCTCAACCAGATACTGTAGGTCCTAACTTTTGGTATTCTAACCCTAAAGCCCAAGAAAGACTATTGCTTGAAACTTTTTCATAGTGACCATGAAAAGGATAGGAATATTCATAGGTGAATTTCTAGGTCAAACTACTTCTTAATCTTACTCTAGCTGTAATTCACCCATCTGTGCTTCATCCATTTCGGATGATAAATCACCTTTTACATATGCATAAAACAGATTTACAAACACCAAACAAACAGCTGAAAATTATATATATATATATATATATATATATATATATATATATATATATATGTGTGTGTGTGTGTGTGTGTGTGTGTATAAAAAAACCCGACAGTACAAATTCCCTCCCAACCTAAGGCAGATACCTTTTTCATCCAGCTGGAAAAGCATAATTCATCCCACTCCCCCATTGTGGTAATTGAATTAATTTAATTTAATTAGTCCTTTCGTATCTTTCTTTCTCCTCCTTTTCTACATACAGGAACTATACCTTGTGGTACATATGCATTTTGTATACACTATACACTAGTAGGGTGTGAGTTTGCAAAGCTGAAAAGGTAGCTAGGAAGTTGAATTCAGTGCTTTTTCTGGGGGAACACGGGGGTACGCATGCCCCTAAACATTTTGTGAATCTAAGTTTGGCCTCATTGAGGGGCAGTATTTCAATGAGTAGGAAAATGAGAGTACCCCTAAGCTTCCCCCCCCCCTTTTTATAGAAAAAAAGCACTGGTTGAATTAATCCTTTCCCCCTGCTGTGTCTCAGGTTGGTTATTTTTCACCCATATAGGCTGGCTACAAGATAAAGAATAAAAAATACACCTGGCTGGAATTGCTTCAGAGAAACACACCAATTGGAGAACAGGTTAATTTCTCCTCTCACCCACAAATTCTCCTCTCACCGTTATCGTTACTAGACAACAGAGCTTTTGAAATACCTGTTCACTATGGTAATGAGTAGCTCTAGCCTTGGTTACATTGGGACTGCTGCTTTGATTCCTGCTGGATAATAGGATGGAGAAACAGGCTTTTCACAAATCCAGACCCATGTCAAGAGGAAACTTGCACAGCTCCACACACAGAGAAGCATAAGCTACAGCTGGAGATTCTATCTTTCAGCTCAGGTAGCATAATTATTTCATTTACTTACTTAAAAGATTTAGAAGATGCCTTTCAGGGCAAGTCTTTGAAGGCAGCATGAAACAATTTAAAACAACAATAGATTTAAACACACACACACACACACACACACACACACAATAGATACATAAATAAAGCCATCAAATAAAGCCTGGCAAAACAGAAATGCCTTTAGGACTCATTTAAGGGTCAGATACTATATATGGGTTTCCTCTTCAGAAGTGTGGCAACTTGAGCATAAGGTCTGCACTGGAAGTTAGTCATCAGTTAATTACAGAACAATCCTAACCAATGACTGGAATGGCCTAAGATGGTGAAAGTCCCTTTCTGATGGCAGCACTTGATTGGTAGAGAGGAAGCCCCACCCTAGCAGCCCCGCTACACACATGGAAAGTGAAGTGTGGGTGGGTTCCCACAAAGCAAGACACAGTTATAACAGCAAGAACTTTTATTGAACTAACAGAACTGGATAACAGGGGCAAAGCAACTGCTTATATACATTTCTGAAGGCCTGGGCCACTCTCACTCCCAACATGATTGGCTGTCTAAACTTCCAAGCTGCGAATCATAACTCAGAGTTTAAGGGCCAATGGCAGTGGCCCAAATCCTAAAATGTTCTGTGATTGGATATCATGTATTGAATCAGAACACGGGGGCTCAGAATCCTTAGTCCAGACTCAAGCTCAGGCAAACACAGACCACTGAATACATAACAGAAAGCTCGGTGGAATTCATTAGACAGTGGTACCTCGGGTTACAGACGCTTCAGGTTACAGACTCCACTAACCCAGAAATAGTACCTCGGGTTAAGAACTTTGCTTCAGGATGAGAACAGAAATTGGGCAGCGGCGACGCGGCGG
This sequence comes from Lacerta agilis, assembly GCF_009819535.1. Classification (NCBI taxonomy): domain Eukaryota; kingdom Metazoa; phylum Chordata; class Lepidosauria; order Squamata; family Lacertidae; genus Lacerta; species Lacerta agilis. The sequence goes on along the minus strand of NC_046317.1, from coordinate 28,766,834 downwards.
CAGCAGGAGGCCCCATTAGCTAAAGTGGTCTTCAGGTTAAGAACAGTTTCAGGTTAAGAACAGACCTTCAGAACGAATTAAGTTCTTAACCTGAGGTACCACTGTAATGCCAGCTGTGTTTCTTTTGGAAGTATGCCAAAAAATGGTGCTCTGGGTTTTGGGTGAAGGCAGCCTAGGATCTACTGGATCCAAAGGTGGTCTGTTCCCCTGAGAGCTGGTGCAGTTAATTCCTTCCATTGGGACCAACGAAGAACATTTTTCAAAAGCAAGAACCTATGGAATCTTAAGAACACAAGAAGAGCCCTCTGAATGAGACCATTGGCCAATCAGATGCCATCAGGTTTAATAGCTACTGGTAGCTTCACCCTCCATGGATTTATATACATGTATACATCTTATCATGCAAAAGGCTGGACTGGATGAATCACAAGCCAGAATTAAGATTGCCAGAAGAAATATCAACAACCTCAGATATGCTGATGACACAACCTTGCTGGCAGAAAGTGAGGAGGAATTAAAGAACCTTTTAATGAGGGTGAAAGAGGAGAGCGCAAAATATGGTCTGAAGCTCAACATCAAAAAAACTAAGATCATGCCCACTGGTCCCATCACATCCTGGCAAATAGAAGGGGAAGAAATGGAGGCAGTGAGAGATTTTACTTTCTTGGGCTCCATGATCACTGCAGGTGGTGACAGCAGTCATGAAATTAAAAGACACCTGCTTCTTGGGAGGAAAGCAAACCTAGACAGCATCTTAAAAAGCAGAGACATCACCTTGCCGACAAAGGTCCGAATAGTTAAAGCTATGGTTTTCCCAGCAGTAACGTATGGAGGTGAGAGCTGGACCATAAAGAAGACTGATCGCCAAAGAATTGATGCCTTTGAATTATGGTGCTGGAGGAGACTCTTGAGAGTCCCACGGACTGCAAAAAGATCAAATTTATCCATCCTTTAAGAAATCAGCCCTGAGTGCTCACTGGAAGGACAGATCCTGAAGTTGAGATCCTGAAGTTGGCCACCTCATGAGAAGAGAAGACTCCCTGGAAAAGACCCTGATGTTGGGAAAGATGGAGGGCACAAGGAGAAGGGGACAGCAGAAGATGAGATGGTTGGACAGTGTTCTCAAAGCGACTGGCATGAGTTTGGCCAAACTGCGGGAGGCATTGGAGGATAGGGGTCCCTGGCGTGCTCTGGTCCATGGGGTCACGAAGAGTCGGACACGACTGAAGACTGAACAACAACAACATACACGTCTATCAGAAGTAAGCTTCACTGAGTTCAATGGGACCTTCCTGTGAAAGGGTGTGTGGTATTACTGCCTGTTAGTTTTAAATATACACCTTTGGAACTGGGTATTTGACCACTGTCAAGAATGTACCGGTCGACGGTGAAATCACTCACTATTAGAAAGTTCATTGCGGCAAACAAAGAAAGATTTGTACTGGAAAAGCATTTTGGGAATTGACCTGGTGTGCAAGTAAAATTAATATATTTATTTCTCCCTGAAGTACTTTATAGCCACTTCATACTTCTAATTTAAGTAGTCAGACTTTAAAATGTCACATCACAGCATTTTAAACTTCTAAATTATCCATCATGTTTTAAGGTTTGCACTAATAATGATAAGATTATTTCTGTTAATATGATCTCCTCGGCAAGATAATTCTGGATCAGTTTCATTATCTTCAAGTTGCTGCTCTTTTAATTTCTAACAAGGGCTTTGCGAGGCTTTAAAAGGTGCCACATGAGTGAAAGAAACAAGCCTCAGGTAGTTTTCTTAATGGATAATTATCAGCTCTTTTCCTTTAGATTTAAATGCAGTCAATTTTGAGGCTGCTGAACACTTCATAAATACTTCTGTTTTTCATTATGTGCAGAGAACAAATGAAAACAAGAATATATCTGATGCAGAAAATGGATTTTTCTACTTAGGAACTAAAAGTGTGTGGCTGCCCAAAAGGAAGTGCTATGGTAGCCATTTCACAGCTGCAATGAAGTTATTGGTTATGTCAGAGCCTGCACTGCCCTATTCAAGCATCACCGCTGTGACTGTCCAGTCACATGATGGGGGAGAGCAGGAGTCAAATTACCAAAGCCAGACATGCAGCCTTCCACATGTTTGAGGCCCAACTTCTGCAGCTTTTGTCATGCATGGAAACTCCCTGCACAGTTTCTGAGCCTGGAAGATAGAAATAGATACACAGACAGGCAAACACATGATAAAGTTTATCTGACCATACAGGCAGATAATTAAAAGCTTCAGCGTCAGCATTTAAAAGAAAAGAGAAACTATATTGGCCTATGATGACAGAAAATATAACCAGAAGAGGTTAGTTGAACCTCCTCTGGAAGGGAATTCCACAGCTGGTGTGCAGCCACATAAAAGGCCCTGTCACATGTCCCAGGCTATATTTCCATCAGCCCATAATGGGACACAGAGGACGTCTCCATCAGATCTTGGGCCTTGAGAAAATAATATGGAAGAGGCCCTTTAGATGGACCTAGACCAAAACCATTTAGGGGTCCATAGGTCCATAGAAACATACTGGGAACCAGTGCAGCTATTCTAAAAATGTTCCTTGATCTGATGATTTACTGCTCAATCAAGGATTTGTTGCACATACTCAGGTCCTCACTTACAAAAGCCAGTTGACTACAGTGGACATAACAAATGTAAGAACAACCTGCTGGATCAGTGTAGACTGACTCAGTATAAGACAATTTCCTATGTCGGTGATTAAATTACCTCATCTACATCACAATCTGCAGTATAAGCCATCTTCCTGACAAAAAAATATCATTAATTTTTGCTGGGCTGAGGTTTTTCTTATTAATATTTGAATTCATAGCTTGTAGCTTCCTTGTGACTTTGCCCATTGTGATCAGTGCCAACGGGAATCTCAAATAAAAGATGGGAATTGGAATGGCACTCCACATTCTCCTTCTACCATTGGTGCTAATTATTTGAATTGTCGAGATCTTTTTATGTAACCAAAAAACGGGATTCGGAGAATTGTCAAATACTCAATAAACTGCAACATCAACATTGTTTTTCAGTTTAGCGGATGTTAAATAGAGAGCCTGCGGGTGGGGGAAATCCAATTAATTTCTGTTGTTGACCAAGCTAAAGAAGCAGTATAACTGCAACTGGCATTTTTCTTCTTGTCTCCTCTTCCTCATTAGCACTTTAACTTGCTTAGTCTGAAACAAACTTAACTTCTCTTTCAATAAAGCAAAGAAAAATCCAGGCCATCTTTTTTGTTTTCCTTTCCTTTCTACTGGCCGCATGCTCGTTTTCTGATTTCTAAAAGGTGAAAAAAGCAAGCCTAAACATATCCACATGGGGAAAAGTTCTGTTATTAATTACATTTGTACCCCACTTTTCCTCCAAGCAGCTCAGGGTGGCTTGTATAGTTCTCCTTCCCGTTTTATCCTCACAACATCCCTGTGAGGCAGGTTAGGCTGAGAGGATGTGGTTAGCCCAAAGTCACAGAGTGAGTTCCATGCCTGAGTGGGGATTTGAACTCTAGCCTCCCAGGTTGTGGTTGGGCATTCCAACCACCATAGCACCCTGGCTCTCAGTAAGTCCACTGAACTTACTCCCAGGTAACTGTGTGTGAGAATCACAGCCAGAATCATGTTACGTGTTTGCAGGGGCACCAACTCCTGGGGGCTGAACCCTTTCGGGCCCCCCAATATTAGTTTGTTGGCAAAACCACCCAATGTTTTAAAAAGGTTGTGTCAGGTTGGAGAAGCCAGGAACATGGCAACAGTGCAGCTTCAATGGCTGGCAGCTTCTTCTCCTCCTGCAGAAAAGGAGGAGTTGTGCGTCAAGCCCCAAAACCCACCCCCCATGGAATAAAGACACAATGGACACAGAATTTAGTTTAAAGGTTAATGGGAAAATTTAGGCCACAACTTTACTGAATACACAAGTGTGACTTTGTATTGGCTTAGACATTGGTATCTAATGATTATAACTGGCTCCTGCCCACCCAGAAGGAAGCATGCAGGGTAAACTACCAGCAGAGGGAGCTCCAACAATGGCTATTGACTGGTGCTCACCACTGGGGTTCCTGAGAGTCTTGGCATGACCCTAGCCCCTCCCCGGGCTTCGGACAAGATCCAGACCCCCGGATTCCTTTAACGGAATATCCTATCAAATGGAGAGGCAGGTGATGGCTGCTCCTCCCCTCCCCACATTCCCCTAAACCAATGCCTAACTGCCAAACCTTACAAAGTTGTGATGATTGTGAAGGTGTGGGCAAAAACCAAGTGGCCACTGCCAATCTGCCACATTGGGGGGGGGGAATCCTACCCAGCCCCCGTTCCAAAACAGGCAACGAACCGAAGACCAAAGCAAGGCCCGACACCAAACTAACAAAGGGTGGGCGGGCAGGTATTCGGCAGTGTGAAGCAAGAGACACGCACATGTTGTGCTGCCGTATATATACTTACCTCGCGTTCATGCCAGCATCACTGATTGGCCCAAGGCCCCTGATGTGATCACAGCATTACTGACCAGTTGTGGGGCCAAAGCCCCACCTCCTGGCCAGGTGGAGGGAGTCCCGAGGCTGCATGCAACATGGACCCTCAGGTAGGAGGATCTAATCTACCAGCCATTGAAGCTGTGATGCCACCACATTCCTAACTCCTCCAACCTGATGAAACATCAGGCCCTCTCAGTCTCCGTCACAAGTTGGTGCTTCTGCATGTTTGCTTTATTCATTTTTAATCATCATCATTATCATCATCATCATCTACTTGTTCTATTAAATGCTTAGCCACAGAATCTTTTCCAGTATCAGGTGCTACCCCTGGAATATGTCAAATAAAGCAAAGGGCCCCTATCCAGGTCTAGGGTGATTCTTCAACACTCCTCAGTGACCAAAATCAGTCTTTGTCTTGGGACAAGAAGAACATGGTTTACAGCCAGAGCTGTGGCAGTTCTCCTTTCAGAAGCACTGTTCAGTGCACAAAGGAGATAGTATTTCTGGATTCTGGAGGTGTTTATAGCAGAGTCCGCAGCCACTTACCACTAGTAGACTTATATAGCAGACCTCATACTGTGCTAACATTATAGCCAAGAAATAAGGTGAGGAGACAGCAGATGGCAGGTAACTGAACTAAATTGGCTGGAAGAAGTGAAATGTGAGGAAATAAAATTACACAGAAAGGGAACTGTTGCACATTTTGCTCACAATTTGGATGATGAAGGGGCTTACCACCAGCAGTTTGACAAAGAACAAAAAAAGCAAAACGAAACGAGATGCATGTTTTAATTTTGAAGCATCTTTTCATATGGCACTAGGTGAGTTGTCGGGAACATTTCCCCTCCCAAAAATATGTCTTCTTGAAAATTAATCTGTGAATATACATTAATTGGAAAAGGATGGAAAAATGAAAATAAGAAATCCATCTGTGAACACAAGCCTATTTATTATAGTCCAATGTTATCTCTTTCATGGGGAGGTGGCAGTAAAAAGAACATAGGAAGTATCCTTCTGTCTAGTTCTAGTCCTGTCTTCCAAAATGGGCAACCAGATACCTATGCCAAACCCACAAATAGGACATGAGAGTAATAGCGATCTGCTGCTGTTGTTCCTCAGTGACTAGTATTTAGTGAGATGTTGCCTCTGATCCTGAATGTAGCATGTGAATTTGCCTTATGACCTTTTAAAGGGCACTGAAAAGGCAAGAAGATTCTAGAAACCAAAGAGCTGGTGTGGTGTAGAAGCTATAGAGTGTTTGACTTGGACCTGGGAGAGCAGGGTTCTAGTCCCCACTTGGCCATGAAGGTCACTGGGTGACCTTGGGCCAGTCACAGCCTCTCAGCCTAACCTACCTCACAGGGTTGTTGTTGCAAGGATAAAATGGAGAACTACATACACCCTTTTCAGGAGGAGACATGGCATACAAATGTAAGAATGAATAAATGATAAAATTCTTCTTTTCCTGTTGCCTGATTAAATCTAGTCAATATTATATTTGAATTTATACTCATAATAATCTATACATAAATGCTAATTTTTGTTTTTAAGTGTCCTGGCTTGCAGGTTATTGTTGTTGTTGTTGGTGTTGTAAATAGTTGCTCTTTCTTCTGATGAAAAAGGAAGACACCACTTCTTTAAATTTGCAAAACCCGGATGTCACGGAGACAAGCCTGGATCGGGAGAGGAGCGTGGGAGGAGGATCAGTGAGGGAAAGCAGCAAAACAGACAGGCAGGGGGAGGGGGCGAGGTATCGAGAACCGGGCCCATTAATCTCAACAGATACGTCCGACGATGATGACAGCAATCTCTTAGAGGTATCGCCAGAAGAAAGGGGGAGTGCTGATGTCAGTAATAAACAGGGGGAGGGGAGTAAAAGCGGGAAGAAGAGATTCACGCGTCACTTCCGGAGCACCAAGGGGTTATTGTGCTGGAAAAGGCGCGTAACGGAAGATAGTAGTTAGGATGTTTGTTTTAATGGAGTGCAGACGTGAATTATAGCTCTGTAGTTAGTAAGGACAATAAAATGCTTTCAAAAGCGAGAAACGAGCCGGCTGTTATCTCACCGCAACACCAAAGGCAAGGTTGCCGTGACACCTGCAAAAGCATTTGATGCTTTGAATTTCGTCAGACTGTGGTCTCATGTGATACAGTGTAACCTGAAGCACATGCCATGTTGCATCTCGTTGAAGGAAACACTTTCTGTGCACCAGCATATAGCAGCTGCTGTTGACAGCCAAACATCTGGGCTACACCCAGGAGCCACTGGGTATGCCGCTATCTGAAGAACAGAAGAAGAACATTCAACGTTTCCTTTTTTTATCCAAAGGGTTTTGGGTTCTGACACACTGGCACCGAGATATGCAACTGCAATAGTGCACACAGCGATTTTGACTGACATTGGAAGCATTCTCTCTGGGCCAAGCCGGTGTGTTCTTCCTCTAGTTTGTAATCCTATTGTAACATCTTAGCACAACATAGGCAGGATTTAACTGCTGGTGTCTCCTACTGTGCTATTGTCAAAAGATGTTTTGGATGACAGAAAGACTTGTTATATGCACTCGCAACAGCACTATGCATCCCAAGCAAAGATCCCAAACACAGTTACACAAGCACAGAATATTTGGTATTACCTCTATATTAGGCTCTGAACGAAAGCCATTTTGGGAGCTTGTTTTCAATGTACCAGGCTCATAAGTTTCTCTGCAAAATTGGATGGGCCACTTTTAAAGAAACTATGCTGTACTCGATGTAGGAATGCACAAGAGGTTCAATCTCTGGATTTTTCAAAATATGACCTGACCTGATCTGTGTCTTCCCGATTAATGTGTGGGTTAGAGCTTGGCTATCACCCATATTTTGCACTTCTCAAACCTCCCAACACTTCTTGGTTTGAAAAGGTATCAAAATACACTTTTTAAAGGGCATTGCAATAGTAAATATGTTTAGAAATGCCAACTGGGGGGGGATGTTTTAGAAGTTCAAGAGTTCCAATATATACTTAAGTGCCAGTTTATGTAGATTCTTCTTCTTTTTAAAATGCAGATTAATGCAAAAATGGGATGAAATAGATTTAGGAGTGAACACATGTGGAAGTACCATGGTCTAGAAATAGTCATACTTCATCTATCCAGATGATCAATTGTACCCTCATACTTACAGATGTTTAAGCTCATTCGATCAGATGTGGTTCATATTTAAAAATGGGTCTAGGGAGCAATTTTAAAGGGATTTAATATCTGCTAGGAAAGAGAATTTACAATGCAGAAGCATTTTTCATAGAGCCCGATAACAGGACTCGTGCATAGTAAGTCATTTATTGTTGTTGCTTTTTTAAAAATCACAGTTATCTTCAAATCTCTTGAGAGAGTGTACTTGCCTCTTAAGTGACAACGCCCTATTGAAATGAACTAAGCAATGCCATTTTAAAGTGCAGCATAAGTGTAGGTCATAATTTATGATTTGCTGTGAGGGCCTTGATGCCCAAAGCTCTGATAATACTAGATGACCTGGAAAACAGCTTCAAAATGTATGTTTTCCATTGAATTTGTTTGTTTGTTTTTGTTTGTTTATTTGTTTCAAGTTCATGCACACATGCACAAGACATTCAACAATGTTTTTCATGCATTCTCATAACAGCCCAATGTGTAAAATTAGGCTGAAAGTAAGGAATAGGGAGATCCACCAATTTCTGCTTCTCTCGGTTTCTAAACTTGAATCTGAAGTTCAGTTCTCCACATTTCCACATCAATCTATGTTCCTCCCCCCTCATGGAAATTCATCAGTGAATTTCTACTAATATAGGCACTCTTTCATGCAATCTTGCCCAATGTGCACATTTTTGTAAAGCAGTTTTCCTCAAATATAATACATTTCAATGTTTTTGCAAAGATACACATTTGTATGCATAGTTTACCCAGGTATATGCATTGTTGTACACATCATTTGGCTGCGGAACTGCACTGCAAAATTCAGGAAAGTGTGAATTTTGATGGCTTGCTGTGTGTCAGTTTATGTATTGTTTTGGAAAGTACCAATTAGATAGATTTGCCTTTAAATGTAAACAGAGTCAAATTTCTCCCCTAACCCTAGCTGAAAGTGTCTTTCTAATAACACCCCACTGAACTCTTCTGGACTTCATGCCCAATACCACTTTACATACTGGACTTCACTGGTTCATTCCAGGTGTCCAGCAGCTTTTCTTGTTTGCTTGAAAACATTCTTTTCTCAGCAGATAATTCCCTTAAATGCAATGAATTCTATTGTCAATGAATTCTTGTGAACATTTAACACTGAAGAGCTGAGGCAAGATGCAGCAACAACGGTGTTGCATCCATTAATAGGAATCAGGTGGTTCTATTTTTGTTTCCTTTTAGTTATGAATCACAGTTTTTAATCTAAATATATGCCATAATTGAGACCTGCACATCTTCTGACAGTGCCGTTCAGAAGCAGTATTTTAATTAGGGTCACGCACACGAAATCCCTCTCGAGGGAGAATCTTACAAAGGAAGGAAGGAATAATTTGACAGCTCTTCTGAAGTGGAGGGGGGAGGGCAAGCCTGTAAGGTGTTGCCAGTAGTATTACACCATTCCGTCTTGTGGGTCTTCCAGCATGGATGATGATAGTAAATCGCATCCCAGAGATGCGGCGCCAACTCATTCCTTTGCAACTAATTAGCATTTTGCCTGGGACTCACTGATGTTCATTATAAAGGAATTGTGTGGGGAAAGGAGAAAATCCGAGACTCAAGGAACCATTTTATGTGTAGTACCTTCACAACAAAACTAGCAACCGTCTGCTAGAGATCTTTCATTATACACTCAAGAATAGCTACAAGAGAGGGATACTTCACTACCTTTTGATATGGAGAGCGGAATGTACTCGACTGCAGACCAATTATGAAATTGAAGCCTTATCCCCCCCCCCCCGATTGTTGAATGGGAAACATTGAACTGTGCTTGCATGATTATCTTAGTTAACTTCAATTAATGTGGGGTGGGGTTGGTGGATTAATATGCAGAGTATGCTGTAACAGTTGGACAAAATAAAAGGGTCACTTTGTCCCAACAGAAGAGGTGGCTGCCGGCTCCACAGTTATTGAGGCAAATAGCCCTAGACTCTGCCAAATGAGGATGGCCAAAGTCATAAGAGCTTGATGCTTTCAGTCTCACCTGACTCTCATGTTTCTTGCAGATGGCTATTGATTGTGTTAAAAATAAATAGGGATCTATTCCAGGGAAGAATAATCTTGTTCTAGTGTTCTGAAACACTCCAGTGAATTCTGACTAAAATTGCAAGGGCTCCAGTTAAGGAAAACTCTGAAAACACAAACACACACTTGCAATATGAAACAGTATGTTTAAAATGTTCTGTATGATGTAATAGCTGCAGTTACCCAATACCAGAATTTTTGTGGTAGGCCATACAAAAGAAGCAGCAGTTTTTGAAATAGATCTGGAATGTTCCTCTTGTTGATTTGAGACTATGCTGATATTCCACGCATAAACCCTGTGGTAGACAAAAATGTATATGACTTACTTCCAAACAGTTGAGATGTTACAGTTTCAAGGGTGTACACAGTTTACATACAGAGAGATTCCAAAATGTATAATTGTTTTCTTAGAAGTAGAATTCATATACTGTTTCAGTTTTCAGTTTATTTTCTCTGTTAAATCTTGCTTCTTTTACAAGATGACAGCTGGTGACTCATCCAGCATGCAGAACACTTTGAAGTGCAATTGGAATAATACAGGTGGAAATCAGGAGTGCCTATTCTGGCAAAATGCTAAATTGTCCTGGAAAAGTTTTGCTTATTCCCCACTATCCTATCAAGCTGAAGCAGGCATGCCCATCAATTGAGAAAATATGCTTTCACATTAAGGTTGTGTAACCAAACAGTACAGTAACAGAATCATAGAATTGTAGAGTTGGAAGGGACTCATATAGGAATGCAGGAATGCTGCCCACAGCTGTCCCTGAGTGGGCTTGAATCACCAACCTTCTGGTTAACAGCCCGAGGCATTACACATTGTACCGGGGGGGGGGGCTCCTCCTTTCACAATCTTGCTGTTTTATCTTATAAACATTCCTATCTCCTCTTAAGAGGGCATAATGGATGGTCCTTCCTTGTGCCGATGTGCCGTGTTCTTCAAAAGGTGACCAAGAATGGCTGCAACACAGGCGTTGCTATTTTTTAGGTGGGATTCAAAATCACATACTAGCAAATTCTGGTTGCTGATTGGGAAAGTTACATAAGAAACCCCCTTCTCCAGAAGAGATTTTGAGATAGGGCAGTGCACTGAGAAGTGTGAGTTATCCCTTGCTTTTATCTAGCCTCCCCACAAACAAATCAGGATGAATGGTAATTAAATAGCCAACCTTCTCCAATCTTCCTGAAAACAAACCAGGATGAATGCTCAGTAACTGATCATCTGGAATGCCCCTCTCAACATCCCATGTCTTTGTCTTCCTCCACTTCTGTCATCAGGCTCTTGCACATTTCTCTGCTACTCTGCTGATGCTGTAAAACTGGCTGAAACAATGCATTTCCTTTGAACCATGTTCAGCCCTAGCAATAAAGGTGCCACATATATATACATAAACATGATGGGATTTCAGATTTTTCCACAAAGGGCCCTTGTGTTAAAGAGCTGCAATCCCCAGAGTGAGAGAGAAAAAACATTGTGTATGTTATAGCACACATATATATTGTTTGTTTGTTTTCTTCGTGCTTTCCTGACTATTTTATTGTTGTTCTCAGTTAACTTTTCTTGAGCATTGTTTTAGACAGCTTAGTATGTTGGTACCCACATACTGCATGGTTTTCATTTATGCTCTCTAAGTTCATCATGAACTTTTCTGCCTTTCCCCCTGTTATTTCATTTTCTAAGAAGGCAAGTCAATGGAACTTATTTCCAGGTAAGCATAGATAGGATTGCAAACTCAATGCCTTTCTTTTCCATCTCTTTGTATGTGTGTCTCCATTGTTCTGATGTCTTCTTCAAGTACAGTGTGTTTGTTCCACTGTGCCGCTTGTTACGAACTCGCTGTGTAGTACTGTTCCCTTTCTGATAAGATCCTTTCCCCCATTCAGATTCCCTAGATTTCTTATATACATGCTGTGGTGCTGCTGTTGTAGCCCTTGGATGCTTTGATTTGTAAACAATTCATAAATTCATATTTGCTTTGGTTCAGAATCCTTGGTTTCATCTGTGTTGCCACTGTGAAAAACAACCCTTGACTATGTATATGGAAATAAATGAAATGAATGAAGGGTAGGTTCTATCATCTCCCCATTTTCTAAAGAGGCTTGAATAAGAAATGTCAGCTCTCTATTATGAGTTTTTGAGGGAGCTTTAGAGCTCAGTTAAATGATAGCTCTTTCACAAGGACCTGATTCTGTTCAGCTTCTCTGCAACCAAGTTTCCCTTTACAATACCATTTAGGACATTATTATTATTATTATTATTATTATTATTATTATTATTATTATAATGCAGTTTTTATCCAGTCCAACTACCAAGTAGAACACATGCTTTAAGCTACTGGTTATTGGGTTGTTATCCACTATTGGGGTAGCTATTAAACAACTGTGTGCCTCAGCTACTGATTCTGATACACATATGGGGTAGGAAATTATAGGAAACATCACTTTGTATGGCTTCAGCTTGCATATGCCCTTATGCAGTCAATTACTAAAAACTTGCCAGATCTAGTAGGATAAAATATGACACATGGTACCAAGGCATTTTAATTCTTTATTAATCCCCTCCAATAATTACTCCACATATTATTATTTTAGTCTAAGCAAATTATTTAGATGCTATTTTGAAATGAAAGATTGCATGGGCTTAACTTGAGGGCAGACTTGGGGACTCTGAGGTCCTGTGATACAGACAGAGAGGGAGAGTAGACACCGGGTAATTAGTCTCTGGGAAAAATGAATGTGCATTCCCCATTTCTTAGCACTGCCTCTAGGAGAGGACTCAAATAAAGCTTCATTTCCCAATCCCCCATTCAGAGGAATATGAATAATAAGTTACCAGGTCTATTTTTCTTGCTCATATTAAAAAACATGGAATGAGTGCATGAAATCTCAGAGTATAAAGTTACAAATCATTAAAGAAATTTTCAAAGATACTTGTAACTCCAGTGCTACCGGAAGAACGGAGACACTTGGTGATAAAAGTAAGAGTCAGAACTCTTTTAAAAAAGAGGTAGAAGAAAAGGAATGAGACCAAGTGAGGTTAACATCAAGACTTCTCAAGGTTAGCAATCAGAGCGAGAGAGCACTCTGCCTGAATAGTTGTCTGCATAGGGGCTCTACATGTATGTTTTAATCAACATACCTTTTCCAGGCACAATTCTGCTTCACCACCACCACAAATATTAATTTCACTCTTCTGGAATATGTGGAAAAGGCTATTATATCTGCATATTTAAATTGTGGTTCAGGGTTGTCTACAAGCCATGGTTCAAATGCAAACCATGGTTATTAAGCATTCCACTTGTACCCAACCAAGCATAGCTACAGCCATGCCACCACCTGTCCAACTGCTCCACTAGCAAGGTGACAGGCAGCTCTTGTTGGCATCTCTCTCTCTACTCACCATTCTGGGATGGGTGTTTAGCACACTGCACTTTTGTAACCCGAGCCCAGAAGGCAACAAATCATGGCTATCATAGATGGGGCTGAGTCGTGGACAGCAGTCTTTAGGTAAGCCAGGAAACAGAAGTCATGGAACATGACAGGAGTAAGAACCAAATTGCAAGTCAGGACAGAAGGATAGACCACAAGCATGGTCAAAGAATAATCTAAAATTCAAGACCGGGAAATAACCAAGATGTAGGAACACGCCACAGCTCAGGGATGGGGCTGGCTCAAGACACTTTGGTGCCTGAGGCAAAGGACAAGATGGTGCCCTTCCCCAAAGCTCATTCAGAAGCCAATTGGACTGGAATGTTACACCAGTAGTGGTGTAAGGACAGTGTCATCCACTGCAACTGAGGGCAGCAGGCTAGTGGGGGGCATATAGGGCAGGCCACATGGCACTCATAGCTCTGGCCACTTCTTCCACCTCAGCATTTGCCACCTGAGGCAACCGTCTCTCTCTGCCTCCTTGTAGGGCTGACTTTGCTTAGGGAGACCATGTTGCTCATGCAAGGCTCAACTGGAATAGGAAGCCTGCCCAGGAGGGTCTGAGTGTGTCCTGAAGGCATTTCATTAAGAAATTGCCAGCTACAATTTGGTGGATCACCACATGGAGGAGCTGAATAACAAATCCAGCAGCTCCTGACAGCTGCTGGATGTTAGGTTTTAATCACAGAGATGAAGTGTGTGGTGCTGGTAGCATCCTGTGCATCTCAGGAGAGATATAATATTGCCTGCTGCCTGTTGTTTGTCTACAGTTGCATAACTTCTTGTTTCAAAACTACACTTTCCTAGACCCAGCATTGTATGTATCAAGCACATGATCAGCAGACTACTTTCCATGGTTAGTTAGTACTATCTACAAACACAAATACACACAAGTAGAAGTCCTCACCATTTGTCTTCCTGGAATAGCTGTTAATTGAAACTTGTCTGGCAATGATGTGTGGTTTACTGTGGCAAAGTCTGTTTCCAAAGGGGAAAGCTGCCATCTAGACAGGGATGAAAATAACTATATTAGCCACATCAGTTACTGAGAAATGCCAAGAATATTAATGTATTTTAGAAACTCATCTGCATAGCTGACAGAATTTATATATAAGTTTTGATGTATTTAAAAGCTATGACTAAGCCACAATGTGGTTCTTGAATTTTTCTAAGAGAGAGAGAGAAAAAATGACATAAATGCTTCCCCCAAAAAAAGTATCAAAACTGCAATAAAATCATATTAAATAAGTGTCATCACCTTGAAAAAATATTGTTTCCCATCAACTATCTGGTTTCAAGTGGGAGCATTCAAGGGATTTGCGGGGAAAGAGCCAGTCATGTACCTTGAAATCTTTCTTGCGCTGTCCTACCCAGTAGCTACAAAAACCAGAAGATGTTGAAGGATCTCAGACTCTTGGGATGTAGCACAGACCTTTCAAGCTCACCCAGTCTAAGCTGTCTTTATTTATTTAGACCTTTTATGGACTGCTAGGTAGGACAGCACAAGAAAGATCTCAAGGTACATGAGGAATGTGCATTCTGTATTGTTTCATTTTCCAGTGAGTTGTCACATGAACCAAATCCGCTTGAATTAATTTTATTAAGCATTATGTTCATTTGCAAACATTTTTACTCTTTTGATAACCTAAGGCAGACTTAGACGTTGGCTAAAACAATTTACAATTCTTTGTTACTATTATTCCCAGAAGGCAAAATATGAAGAAGGGCATGTCAGGCAGTGAGGTTGTGAGAGATTGCCAAATCAGCTAATGAACTTCATGCTAAAGTACTGATTTGGAACCCAGATTTCCCTTAGTTTGGTCATTATTCTATCCACAATATCACAGCAAGATTGTTAATAGATACCCAAGAGCTTATTGGGAAAGCTGCCCTTTGAACATTTACAGCATCCAAACAAGCTGTAAATCGCCACCTGTTTGTTAAAGCTGATGATATTCACCGCACCCCATAAGCCAAGGCCACAATCCAATGCAGACTTAAGATCCTTTAAGTCTATTGCTAGTGATGGACTTAAGCACAATTACTGTGATGTTTCATTGTGGTGTAACTCTGGCCAAGCAGCTTGTCTGTAGCTCCTGGATGTTTGCATCAGCAAGAAACACCCCTGTACAATTTCCCCTTTAGGAAATTCATAGCTGCACTTGCTTTCAATTGAAGAGGGGAAAAGAGGAATCAGCTCTTATACTGACAATGTTTGTTGTTCATTTTAATTAAATAATGTAAATGAAGCTGAAATGACCCATCTGCTAGTAAATATTGCATTTGAAAGGCACTGCCGCTATTACTGGGCTAGAGAAAAGGATATACGACTGACAGACTGAAAATGATTACTACCATTCCATCGTTTGTAAGGTGGATTGCTAAATTGGTCTATTCATACCACAGTGGCTGCCATTAGCACCTTCATTTTCTGCATGCAAGTAATTAACCTTACTACATTGCTCACAGTATGCCCTGTACTAACTTTAGCATAAATGCAGCAGTTGTATTAATTACGCAGAAGGAAAGGAGAGACAAAGAGGTTGGCAACTGTGGCACAATCAAGAATAGTAGTGCCAGACTCTGTTGCAACATATAACATAAATGCAAGCATCCACCAATCTTCAATGCCAAAATCCTTACTGAGGTTTTTACATTAATATTCTTAACTATTGAACACTGATGATCAACATGGTGCTATAAATAATAGGACAACAACACTATTTATTTCATAGCTGTTAAGCATAATGGGCTTAGGTCTAAAGGCCTAGGGATGCCTTCTGTTATGGCATGTTTCACAAAGATAGGTGGTTTGTTGATGGCAATTTTGCTATCTTCCAGCTGACCTACAGTAACCGATCCTCTGTTTGCAGCGATATATCCTTGAAACCTTTCCACTTGCTTTGCAACGTGCATTACTATTCCACGCACAGCCCCACAGGGCGGGGGGAAGCTTGGTTTTTTCCAGCAGAACATTATGTGAGTAAGCTGCAGCTATGAATTTTATTAACTTATTTTGGGGGTTGTTGTTAGGAACTGCATTAAATGGCAGTACTAATGCACAGATGAGCTCTGCAATGCTCCTGTTCCAAAGCTGAGCAGATGGCCGTTTTGCTGCGTCGCGTGCTTTTCATGTTCTTCATTTCATGCAGCTTCCCTCACTTCTCCTGCAGAAGAGCCTAAAGCTTCCCAGAAACCTATTAAATAAGGACAGGATATGGTGGAAGGCAGATAGGGGGAAAGCTCAGATAATGTGCCACCTGTGCTTGGCCCACCTCCTTATTACCACAGGTGGTTTTAAAGTTGGTTTTTAAAACGCTTTCAGGGACTGTGGTCCCTTAGGCCTCTGTCAGGGATAGACGAGAAGCTTGAACTTGATTTCAAAATTTGAATGAAGTCTGATGTCCAGAATAGTTTGGTGGGTATATTCATTCTCTCTCTCTCTCTCTCTCTCTCTCTCTCTCTCTCTCTCTCTCTCTGTGTGTGTGTGTGTGTGTGTGTGTGTGAGAGAGAGAGAGAGAGAGAGAAACAGGGCTGGATTAAGACCTTTAGAGGCCCTAAGCACTTAAGAGATGTTGGTGCCCCCATATGTATCTAATTCAAAATAGAAACAATAATAAACAATATTTTTTTGTTTTTCAAAATGAAATGAAACATACAGTAGGATGGAAAATAATGCTCATTTTTGTATACTTTTGGCATACATTTTGCTTGATAAACATGGAGCAGTTATTAAAAGTATGCATCAACTTCTGAAATCAATCAAATCATCATTGTGCACTTAGTGAATACCTTGAGGACATCATCATGATAGAAGAGCAGATCTGTATTTAAGAAGGAAGTATCTAACTGATTGTTTCTGGGTTACTTGCATTTTATTGGTTTTAATTTATAGGTAGAGCTAAATGAATGACAGTCCCCAGCAAACCCACCCCTTCATTGTGAGTGAATGATACGTTTGTCTCAGATGAGGAGACTGCATTTTATTCTTACGGTTCTTTGTTGCTATTATTATCTATGTCACAACAGATTTTCAAGCGTAGTCCACTCAGCCATTTTGTGAGGAAAAAGAAAAGGAAAAATGTAATAGCTATTGTGCCATCACTGGAGAGTAGACTTCTAAGGCTGCAATCCTCTTACCTACTTATCTGGGAGTGAGCTTCATTGAACTCAGTGGGCTTTATTTCTGAGCATAGGATTGCACTGTTCATCTCTTTGAGAGTTATCCATTGTAGGTCAAGGGAGAAAGGGAAGGAAGATGGTATTGTATATATTGGTGAGATGGCAGAGCCGATCCCTACATAATGTACTATCATGCCTATGCAGGTCATGTGACATTATAAACACATATCCCTATATTTCTATATAATATATTTGCATCGTGCAATTATAACAGCAGTTTTAATACTTGATGAAATAAGACAAATGGACACAAGTAATTTAGGTTAATGGGCTAAAAAGGCCACAACTTTATTAGTTACAGAATATGAGTGGTATTGGATTAGGCATTGGATCTGAACCAACTATACTTGACTCCTGCCCGCTCTGCAGGGAGTCACACAAGGGTTAACAACCTGTAGGGGGGGGGCTTGTGGATGCAAATCAACTGGAAGCTTTCACCAGAGGGTCATGCCATGGCCCTAGTCACCACCTGGGCATCAGACAGGAACAATGACCACCGGATTCCTTTAATGGAATACCCTTCAAGGGGAGGGGTAGGTGATGGCCACAACCTCCCCTCCAACACACAACACATTTTCCAATGTCTGACCGCCAAACCTTACAAAGTTGTGATGATATGCTATGAAGTAGACAAAAAACCAAGTGGCTGGTGCCAATCTGCCAAGTGGGGAAAATTCCTACCAGGCCCCTTCAACAAGCAACCAACCGAGATCCATAGCAAGGTCAGGTGTGGAATGCAAGACATAGAGGGAGGGAGGGAGATCTGAGGAAGCATGACAAAACAGGAGGAGCTTGTGGGCCTGCGGCCGTTTAAATGCGGCTAAACCATGCCCCTCCCCCAGCCAGCCGGATTGGCTGGCTAGGGGACATGGCGCAGGCCCAAGACTCTGTGATGCAGGGGGCCAGGCCACGCCCCCTTGCGAGCACGGGAAGTGATTCCCACTCACAACCCCTCCCCTCGGTGAAGAGGAGAGGCTTTGCCAATGTATGTTTATATGTAATCTCTTCTATATATGTCTTTCTGCGCCCTTTTTAAAAGTATCTTCTATAAAGACAGCAGCATCAACAACGTAGGGATTATATTGTCACCAAGCAGCTTTCGTTGTGAATGGTATCCAACCAAACTTTTGTCAATAGAAATAGCAATCAAGGCATATCAAAGGAAGCGTAGAAGTATGTGTGCAAGTGAGAGGCAATGTTATGTCAGTTGGCTGAAATGAGACAGTAGACAACTTGACTCTTTTTTCCCAAGGGTGACCACGGATAAGATGGGAAGCAAGAAGGCCAGCAGAACAACAGGCGAGGGGTCTAAAGCGAAACAAGTCCCTGGGATGGTTCAGCCTGCAGGGCTAATGATCCTGCATATCAGAAGATTTCACTGGGACGGGGCTAGGGCACTTCCCAACCTTTTTGTAAATGGTGTGGTACCCTGTCTTAGTAACACTTGTCATGTAAACATCCTGAATAAGAAGATGCGATGGCAGACATAAGGGATGTGAAGCAGTCAGAACTATGGTTTGATGACCTCCAGGTTGGTAGGAAAGGAACGTTCTGAGCACAGCTACATCTTCCTGTTCTGTCGCACACAGGCACCAGAGGGCTGCCGAGGTACAAAACACTCCAGTGCTAATAGCATTTTGGAGAAGCAACACAGCACTCCAAATCTGAGGTAAGTCGTCTGTAGCACCTGACTCCTATAAAGACTTACACCTCTCTTCTATATATGGTCAGCTAGACTTTGTGTGTCATCACCCTTTCCTGTGTGAGCACAGTCATAGGTTCTTGGATGAGCTCTAGGTTTCTCCTTTTCTCTTATAAGCGCTGTGTTAAGCAGATTTGGGTAAATAAAGCTTTGCGACTGCCGCCTTGAATCTCATCCTACAGTGCTCCTGTTGCCTTGGTTGCCCTGCTTCAGATTAAACCAGTGCAAGTGGTTCTCCAGGTCAACAGAGCTATTTTTGCCACTCTACTTTTAAAATAAATATATAAATACAAATCTTTTTTTAAAAGAAACCCTTTATTGCAGAATGCCCTTTCCTCCATATGTTTCCCCCAGAATGTCCTTTACCACACCAGTTGCTTTAGACAAGACTTATCTCTTTCCACAGCCTTTCCTTAGCCCATAAGAGCTGACCCTGTTATATGTGTTTGAATCTTATAACCATTGTTTTATCTGTTCTATATACTTTTATATTGCTGTTTTATAGGCTTTAGGGTTTTTTACACACACACACACACAGGGCTTAGAGACTTTTTAAATTTTAAGTGGTTTAAAATGCTTTTAAATAAATAATATCCTATTCTTTTATTTTTCTTCTTTTTATTCTAACTTTTTTATCAAGCTAAAAAAAATGTATCAACCAGAACTCAGTTGGATGCACTATTATATGTGAAATAAGTTTTACCTGTATTGCTGAAATGACAAGTTCATTCTTGACTCTTCATGTACATAATGTGTCCCTGTTGAGCTTATTGCATTCAGAAAAGCCAATCACATGTGTGAGCCTCATATTATTTTTTCCCTTTCACAACATTTACAAACTGATACATATCTCTCCAAGAGGATAAATGGTGTTTTTTCCCTAAGTAAAAGGGGGGAGGCAGTCTGCAGAGAATCAGATTGCATGAGCTCTGTTGAGTTATTCAAATACATACGAAGTTAATGAAGTCTGAACCATGGTGGGCTATGTTTTCGATAAATATTGCAGTGGCTTTTTGATCTTGATAACCCCCAAATGTTCAGCATGAGGGAGCTTTCATGGTCAGCTTCAATGATTTTGATATTTGACTTAATCTGTAGCCAGGGGTTGTTTGTTTTACTTATCTTGATGGCATGCCTCATACTGAAGGAGTAGCAGAAATTAAAAACAGTGCAAGAGTATTGGAAATTTTATATCTTCAAATAATACTACATTCACTCCCCCATTTTGCTAATGATTGACTATAGCTGGTCGGTTTCCTCAGGTGTCTCAAACTGCAAGCATATCTGAAGTCAGATATGAATTCAAAGATTTTTACTTTCTTGGGATTGTTCATCTAAAATTTATTAAATTTACTCATTCATTCATTCACCAGAGTGGCTAGGGCAACCCAGTCAGATGGGTGGGGTGCAAATATTAAAATTATCATAATCATCATCTCCAAAGTGTAGCTTTAATTTCAAGGCGAAAACCCTGAAATAACTGAAGCAGGCTATTTTCCCGAGTATGAACTTAAGATGAACTAGTTGGTTTGTAAAAGGCTGGTCATCTGTATTGTTTTGTCATATGAAGAGGCAAATAATGGTACAAAGAAACATGTTCCTACACAGGAGACAGCCTGGGTGTGAGGGAGCTTGTTAGATGTTTAAAGGTAAAGGTGCCCCTGACCGTTAGGTCCAGTCATGAACGACTCTGGGGTTGCAGTGCTCATCTCGCTCGATAGGCCAAAGGAGCCAGGGTTTGTCCGCAGACAGCTTCTGGGTCATGTGGCCAGCATGACTAAGCTGCTTCTGGCAAACCAGAGCAGCACACGGAAACGCCGTTTACCTTCCCGCAGGAGTGGTACCTATTTATCTACTTGCACTTTGACATGCTTTTGAACTGCTAGGTGGGCAGGAGCTGGGACTGATCAACGGGAGTTCACCCCGTCATGGGGATTCGAACTGCCAACCTTCCGATCAGCAAGCCCTAGGCTCTGTGGTCTAGACCACAGTGCCACCCACGTCCCTCAGCGCCATCCACGCTGTTTAGAAACTCCTATTACTGCACTGATTATTAACGCTGCTTTAGTATGTTAGGATTTGTCACATTTCTGCAGAATATTTTGCTTGCCTAATTTTTGTCCTATGAATTGCTGGAATATTATTGAAGAGGTGTTATTGGATGGCATCTCAGTCATAGGCCAAGTAGATCTTTGGAAATCATGACCTTAACCAACCCTCACTATGACTTAGTTGGATGCCATTGATTATTTTGAAGGACACTGTTACACAACACCCTGCTTCTCAGCCCAGTATACCTGAAGGAGAGTCTCCACCCCCGTCATTCTGCCCAGACACTGAGGTCCACTGCCGAGAGCCTTCTGGCGGTTCCCTCCCTGCGAGAAACAAAGTTACAGGGAACCAGGTAGAGGGCCTTTTCGGTAGTTGCACCCGCCCTGTGGAATGCCCTCCCATCAAATGTCAAAGAAATAAACTATTTGATGTGTAGAAGACATCTGAAGACAGCCCTGTTTAGGGAATTTTTTAATGACTGGTGTTTTAATGTATTTTTAATCTTTTGCTGGAAGCCGCCCAGAGTGGTTGGGGAAACCCAGCCATATGGGCAGGGTATAAGTAATAAATTATTATTATTATTATTATTATTATTATTATTATTATTATTATTATTATTATTATTATTATTATTCTCCTAGGCCTTTGGCTAATTAAACAACCCATGGCCTTTAAACTGTGGCAAGGGTATTGCTTTTGTTTGTTACTATATTTTTTGTGTTTTTACATTGTTGACCAGCTTGTGATCCTCAGATGAAGGGAGTTATAGAAATTTAATAAACAACAACAACTATTGTTGTGAATGTTGCCTCAAAAATAAAATACCTTCTAACTGTGCAAGCCTGTACACCGTCTACTCTGAAATAAATCTGATTAAGTTCAATAGGAGTAAAGAGGCATAGGATTCCATCCTAAGTTAGTCCTTTTACTAATGCTGGCTCCTTTTACAGTATGCAGAAGCTTTGTAAGCCTGAGACTATATAAAACAAAAACCTCCATTACTCAATGAAAGAGCTACAAAATGCTTATTTGTAACAGCTAGGACACCCATCCCAGTTATGTATGAAATGCAGACGAAGCCTTTTCATTCCATTGATAGACTTGTAATAAAGTGGAAAAGCGCTAATAACAGTGCTTTTGCCCTTCTGTTTTATTTTCATTTTCTCACCCAAGCTCTCAAAAGCACTTTGCAAACATTAATTAATTCTCACAACAGCCCTGTGAGGCGGGGAGCTATTAGGTGAAATAATCCCTTTTAGTGTGTTGCTTTTTGCCATTGGGGAAGGATGAAAAGGGGGGAGGGAGGGAAAGATTGGTCTAAAAAGCTCACTTCGTGCCAAAAAACATAGCCTAGGAATAATGTTGGCAAGATGGGAGTCTTGTCGCTGCGGGAAACAACTGTTGCAAATACTAATGCATTAGGAGAACAATGAGTGCAGCCATAAATACAAGAACTGATAGAGATCAGGGAACAGGTTACCCTTACAAGCTGGGCTTCAGTATCTTGTACAATGTAGTTAGCTATGGGGAGGGTCTGAGGTATGTTGTTGTTGTTTTATTTTTCCGCCTCCTTTTTGTAGTTCTTTTTGTGTGTGAAATAATAAAAAAGCGAGAAGCAGAGCCTGTCCTTTAGGTAAGATTTCCAGTACTCTCATCACTCCTTAATAATAATAAAAATGGCTTCACAAATGGCACTTAAGGCCTACTGGCAAGTAATTGAAAAGAGGCCCAAATTGCCACCTTTCAGGGTGTGGGGGGGGAGGAGGAGAGCAAAACAGAGAGCTCAGGTTCTCTTGTTGCAGCGGATGAAAAAAGGAGCTGTAACCAGGTTATTCTGTAGTCAAAGCAAACATAGAGGAGCACAGCATCAAGAGGGGAATGGTAAGCAATCCAGCAAAAGGGTGATTTTATTTTAATGAATATGAATATTGCAAATGTCAAGACTGGAAAGGGAAAACTTGAAATTAGACCCTGATGGATTTTTTAGTGGGGGCATGGGGAGGATGACATAGGGGTGGGGGATACAGAGCAAAAACAGGCAGAATTGGTTTGGAGACACAATGATACTCTAGTGCTGAGCATTAGTTATTGGACTTCTATTCCGTGCACTAACAATATAAATGATTTCTCTTCTCCACCCCCCTTGAACGCTAACCTGAGTTGAGGTCAAAGGAGAATTTAGCATGCACGATGAGTTGATGAATCACCTGAAAGTCAAATTCTGTGTAAACAGTAGTCATGTATCTTATTTACCATAAACATGGTGGCTAGTTGAATTTCTATGTCCACATGCAATCAGGCAAAAACCACACAGTCGGGATTCGGTTTCCCTTTAGACTGAAACAAAAGATTTAAGAATGAAAGGCTTAATCTTGACAAAGTGACCTACGCCTGTCTTCATTAACTAGGGTTGGCATGTGACATTTAAAGTAACCAAACATTCCTGTTTCAGTTCCACAATTTACCTTCTGTAACAGACCAAAGGCCCAAACTCCCTGTTGTTCTTCACATTTCCCATTCTCCACCCAAAGGCTATGTTTTCTTAAGTCAGTGGTTTGCAATTAGCTAAGTAGAGCAGACCTCCTGTTTCTCAAAAGGCAAACCACGGACCCCTGTTGGTGGGGGCTTGCACCCCTGCTCTCATCCCACTATTAAACATCACCAAACACAGCTAATACAGAGCAGAAATAAATTAATTGTGGGCACTGAGGGGCACAACAAAGATGAAAAGAGTTGCAACAGACCTGGAGTTCAGAGCTTTGGGATCCAGGGAGTGAAATAGTCTTCTGCGGTTTGTTGGCATGACACACTCAGAGTTCCAAGACACCTGGGATTTGTGATAGGGAGAAGCCTCTCTCATTGTAAATAGGAGTGGAAGTGGACTAGGCACTGCTTCTCAGACTCTGAGTCAGGGCAAACTCACCCATAATTTGGGGTGCTGGGCAGGGTAGGGTGTTGCTCACTTTGAAGCCCCAACTGGTATGCTACATAAACAACATGATTAGCAACTGAAGGTGTTTTTGGCTGTCAATTGAAGATGTTTTCGTAATGCTAACTGGCACAAGGGTGGGTGGGAGGCTGATTTTTAATAAGATTGTGACTGGCAAAGAAAGGCTTAAAACCTCTTCTTCCTATGTGTTACGGTGCTGCTGATGACACTACCATCACCACCCCGACCCGGTATTTAATTTTTTTAAAAAAACCACAATGTGATTGCTAATCATGTCATTAAGATAACGTGCAGTTAAGCTCTTCATTAAATTTGGTTGCACATCTCCTTGCTGTTAGAAGTTAATAAAGTTTTGGCCCCAGTTCAATCCAGCGATGTGTGTTTTGACTTTTATTCTGGGTGTCGACGCAATTACTTCTGAGTAGATATTTATAGGATTGCACTGCTAGGCTTTCCCCCCACCATCACCACAATCTTAGTGTGTGATTCATAATTAAAGGTTAGGATATGCCTTCTTTCAACACTTGTGTGCATGTATATAATCCTTTGAGCCCATCTCTTCGGAACAGCTCATTTAAATTGAAGTGCCTACCTACCAGGGAGACATAAATGAAAGCAGAATCATATTAAATATTAGGAGACCTGTATTGGCAGGTTGTTGAATCTTGGAAGCTGTTGCTAATAACAAGATAATTAGAAATAGGGGGGAAATGTGTTTTGTTCATTTTTCTTACTTCAAAAAACACCTGCAATGGGATTTTTGTCCACAGGAAAAGTAGAAATTACTTTCCCATTTCTGAAACCCCTGCATTTCATACATTCGCCCGGGACTTCTAATGTACTATTGGAATCAGACATCCATTTAACAAACGTATCTCAATCAAAGCATCTGTGGAGTTTATTAATGGTGATTTTGAAGAAGAAAATGTTTTAAACAGTGAGATGGGGAGAGGGGCACACTGGTGGAGTTAATCTGGTGCACCTGCTATTGGGCCTACACTGTTTACCAGACCCACACCCCATACCATCCCAGTAAGTGGCAATGAGGGTACTGCTGGAGCAGGAGAGGACTTCCTCAACTGCCCTGCCCTGCTCAGTCCTGTGATTCAGGGTCACAGTTCCCAGAGATCATGGAGCAATATGCTTTACCAGAAATGCCCTGGATTATTCAGTGTAAGGTAGGTCCAATGTCTAACTGGATCATTTAGTGTAGAGCAGCTTTTCCCAGCCTGCTACTGTCCAGATGTTTTGGACTACAGTTTCCATAAAATCTATCATGGTCAATGGTCAATGGTGATTACAGGAGGTTATGAGGTTGGAAAAGGCTGGTATAGTATAACACATTGAGATCTCTTCTATCCTCATATGTAATTCCTTGAAGATTCTCCTTGGGATTATTATTTTTTCTTAATATATGAGATTATGGTGCTGGAGGAGACTCTTGAGAGTCCCATGGACTGCAAGAAGATCAAACCTATCCATTCTTAAGGAAATCAGCCCTGAGTGCTCACTGGAAGGACAGATCCTGAAGCTGAGGCTCCAATCCTTTGGCCACCTCATGAGAAGAGAAGACTCCCTGGAAAAGACCCTGATGCTGGGAAAGATTGAAGGCACAAGGAGAAGGGGACGACAGAGGACAAGGTGGTTGGACAGTGTTCTCAAAGCTACCAACATGAGTCTGACCAAACTGCGGGAGGCAGTGGAAGACAGCAGTGCCTGGTGTGCTCTGGTCCATGGAGTCATGAAGAGTCGGACATGACAACCACTAAACCACTAAACAACACATTAAAAGTATCCACATGGCGTATGATGATCACTTATCCATGACTCTCACTTTTTCCACCCTATCTTGAGCACTGGCTATATATCAAGCTAATTTTACCACATTCTGGTGATATCTTCAGCACTGGGTCACTTTCTTGACATAGAATTTGCGAGTACAAAATTCATGAAATTAGCCCCATGCAGTTCCCATTGGTTAATCCAGGGCTACCACCATGATATAAGATTAAAGCTGCCATTCCATGAATCCTGGTTCTATTAAAATCAGCAGCAAAGCTCCCAGTGATTTCAAAAGAACAGCATTACATCCTTATTCAAAGGCGGTGATTGAAGCCCTTAGGCATTTTGAGAAGTACGTTTTCATTTACAAACTCTGCCCTTAGCAGCCTATTCAAATGAAACAAATTTCTCTCTTTGCAATATTGTTTCTGCCCACAGATTTCTCCTTCTCCCTTCTACTTCCATTTTCTTATCTTTTCTTTTCTGAACTAAATACTAATCAAAATATGCCCCAGTGCTACATTAACTGAAACTTGGGTCAGTCTGGATATTTCTACACGGTTACACAAGATCTTCTAAAGCAGTAAAGACTTTCAAAACAGTGGAAATATTTTAACCAAGACCACAGTGGTGTGTCTAACAAAAGTAGCAAAGATCAAAGAATTGTGCTGTAGACTATGATAAGAAAGGTATTCTATTTACTGATAATGCAGATATGCATCACAGTTAGGTTATTTTCCTAACTGGGAGCTATAGGCTATGTCATTGTCTCCACCTGAACTCATTTAAAAAGCAAACTACTCCCCCCCCCACTCCTGCAAGGACTTTCTCCCCCCTCGAAACGCTAAAAGATAATACTTCAGAGGATTTTCTTCTTTTTATCCACCAAACCCAGACTTTTATCTTTCCAGTAACACTTTTTTTGCATTTGCAAACACCTGATTCTAATTCTGGAACCTGATCATCACAATTACCCCGCTCACCTGATATTTTAACTCTGTGCTTTTTAATATATCTGATAAATATGCATCGGAGTGGCTGAGCGTGAACACAAAGGATTTTGTTTCCTCCATTCCAAGGGTTCCCTTGAGGACACAGAGGCTCCAGTTTGTAAACATAGCTTTCCTGTTAATTTCAGCTGGGAAGGGGAACTTTGTGGGCACAGGTCTATTTTAATGTCGCTGCCGCCTTTACTGATGAGAATGTTGAAGCTCTCTTGCGCACGGCCTCCATGTTCAAACCAGTCAAAGCATATTTTAGAGATGGCAATGCTTCTGAACGCCAGCTTCTGGAAACCACAGGAGGGGAAAGTGCTCTTGCACTCAAGTCTTTTTTGCAGGTTTCCCACAGGCACCTGGGTTGGCCACTGTGAGACAGGATGATGGACCAGATGTGTCACTGGCCTCATCCAGCAGGCCCTTCTTACATTATTATGATCACATCCAGAATTCTAAATTAGGGCACTGTAATCTTCTCTTATTAAGAAGGAATAGTAGCCAATTGATAGGCGAGGGAGTGGACCGACTAGTTCACTCTCATCTTCATTCACTCACTTTTTGGTAGCTGACAAGGGTTCAGGTGTTGAGCAATACACATGCATGTATCCATCTGCCCTCTGTATGGAAAAGATGTGGAGAGAAGATATCATGGACTGGTTCAACGCAGAAGAATGGTCCATTAATATACTGTATTAATCTAATGCATGCTCTTTGCAAAAGCTGTATTTTCCTGGATGTGGGATATTTGGGCTATGCCATGTGTAGTAAAGATAAGCATGAGGCCATTCGGAAGAGACATAAGAATATAGGCCACTGACCATTGGAATTCTTGCCCAAGGACCCCAGCAATTTCTGAGCCTTCAGCAGCCACTGCATATGTCTGCTAATTTTTGCTATCTAATTAAAACATACACATGAATGTTCAGTCATATTTGGATGAGTTTTTGGAATAAACACCTCCTTACCCATGAAGCTCATTAGGTGGCCTTGGGGAAAAGGTGAGAGTGGGTGTTGTCGGTTGCGGAGCTTCATGCTCCGGCACCGGGGGGCGGAGAGCAGGCAGGGGCAGGGCTGGTGCATGTCCCAGGGGCATGGTGTTCCACCCACATGTCCTGGGGGTGTGACGTGCCACCTGAGGGGGTGTGGTGCCCAGTGCGGGCAGGGGGGCTGCCACGATGGCACCCCATCGGGATCACGCTGCCGGGGGTGGTGCGCTCCCCCCCCACTCCTCTTCCTCCGCCAGTGGGTGTTGTGCAGCGGCTTGTGTGATTAATTCAGATCAGAGAGTTCCTGGTTCAAACCCCCAACCAGCTATGAAGTTGATTTGAGTGAGCTTAGGCCAGTCGCATGGTCTCAGCTCAACCTTCCTCATAGGGCTATTGCAGAAATAAAATGAAGAATGGAATCTTATAGTGCTCCCTGAGCTCCGTAGAGAAAGGATGGGATTTTTTAAGAAAAGGAGATAAACAGACAAGCTTAGTATAAAGGACAAGAAGGTACTTCCGAACTCTCAAATGGCAAATTTGTTTCAGCAGTCACATTGGAATTGCATGCTCTGTTCTTTTGGTGTCCTGTTCTCCCCTCCATCTGCTGAAATGGATTGTTGCCTACTCCACAAGTTTGCTAAGCCAACTTATTCTGGCACGAATGCTAGACAATGGCAGCATATAAAACACAGCAAGTTCTGTGGCTTCTTCAGATACCCCTTTCTGGGAGGATGCCTTGGCACGACGTACCTCTTCAAACTACTAAACTCCTGCTGATACGTGTAGGCCAAGCACAAGCATGTGGGTGGATGTGTGGGGAGAGAAAACTTGAAAAACATGCACATATTTCACAGTGCCCCAACAATTTCCTATATTAAAAACATTCCCTATATACAAGCAATTAAAGCAATTTCCTATGTAACAACAATTTAAATCCAAAGCATTGGGAAGAAAAATGTCCACTTAAAAGGCTTGTTGGAAAAGGAACATCTTAAATAAGCACTGGAGACACAATAGAGATGGAGCCAGTGTAATATGTAATGAGAGGAGGCCAGGAGGCCACCAAGCTAAAGCTTTGATTCTTACATCATTTGGAAATTATCTGTAGAGGCCCCCTCCTGCATTTCACAGTGGTTGGTTGGGCATGTAAGGCATGCGGTAATCTTTAATGTACCCTGGTCTGAAGCTTCATAGGGCTTTCTACACACCAGTAGCAGCACCTGAAACTTAGCTGCACAGCTAACTGGCAGCCAATTCAGTTCCTTCTACAGCAGTGTAACATGATGGTGAAAAGTCTGCTTCAGTAAGTAGTGAAACACCAGCATTTTGCACTAGCTGAACCTTCTGAGTCAAGCCCACAAAGAGTACATTGTAGTAGTCCAATCTGGAAGTTATTGGTGCATTGGTGGTTTGGCTATCCCACCTGAGGTTCCTAGCCACTTACAACACCAGGGCCTCTAGTGGCAGTGATAGATCTAGGACACACACCCAGATTACAAATACTCTCCATCAGGGAGTGGAGGACTCCATCCAAAGCTAACAACTGACCAATTATTTGAACCTAGGAACTGCTTTCCCACAGCTTCTCATTTACTTGACCCTAATCCGTCCCATATTTAGCTGGGATAGCTCAGTGAGTAGAGTGTGAGACTCTTAATCTCAGGCTCATGGGTTTGAGCCCCACATTGGGCAAAAGATTCCTGCATTGCAGGGAGTTGGTCTAGTCTAGATGACTCTTGTGGTTCCTTCCAACTCTACAATTCTATGATTCCTATACTGATGACACCTTGCCCCAGATCTCCTAATGACTTTTCCCCATGGCTTCACGTCAATGGTAAATAGCATATGGGAGCAAGATGGTAGCTTGCAGCACCCAGCAGCACACCCTTGCCACAGGATATTTTAGGTTGTTATATGAAAATATTTATTTGGCATTGCATACAGAAGCTAACTGCTGCTTCTCTTCCACATCTACAGTGCCTCCCATCCATAGTCCCTTCCAGTCACTTGGGACATGCATTCAGTCAGAACATGTGGGGAGGTGGCAGATTCCTCCCGCACTCTCAAGGTTTTCAGAGAATCTTTCCCATCCCTATCAGTAGATGTATTTATTATTAGGCCAACCAGTCTAGTGTGCAGAGTCTAATGTGTGTTCTCTAGAAATCTGCATCAGGGTAAACAAAGCAAAAAAGCAGGGGAGAAACATTTCTGGATGAACACTTCTGGAAAGCCTGAAAGCTTTCAGATTCTTTTGTGAGGTTTTAGTTTGCCTAATAAAGGTATCGCCCTATTGTGGGGTTTTTTATTTTTCTTATGAGCCAGAATGCCTTCCCTTTTCTTTTTTAAAACATGCACCCACTTTCTCTTAGTTATCTTTAATAATTTCTCCTGTTGCCTTTGCTAATTGTGTCTGTGTGTATTTAAACATTTGCTCTTCACCCTTAATCCTGCCATGAGTTTACAACAATACTGAAGCAGAGGTTTATTTTCATACCATTTGCCCTCGCTTCATTATGATTATATGAAGGAAACCCTTTGTTCCTCTGTGAACTTTAAAAAGCTTTAGCTTATGGCACACCCAGTGACTTGGAGATGGGGACACACACACTGAATAGAAAGAAAAGCAGGAAGGTGGCTTGGATTTCGGTGTGCAGAAACCCACAAAATTTATCTGAATAAGAAAAGTTTTTTTTTTTAAGTATTTCATTGTTACCACAGTTACAATTGGTTTTGTATATCCTTGGAAACAAAATTGGAAGCAACATGTGTAAGCGGATGTATTTGTATTGAATATTCACATTCCACTGGATTTTGGTTTCCCTCCCCCTCTTCTACCAAATGCTATCAATCAATTAGTTATGATTGCTGCCCTGCCGCCCGCCCCATTTTAGCAAACTAACACCAGTACAAAGAAACAAAAGTGAAGGAAACACGTTTTAAAGGTTTTCCAATGCACAAAGGAAATGGGAAAAGAAACCCTCTTATCTATAAAACTAACAACATGTTTCTCATTCTGGTAAGGCAGGTGTGATTTGGAGAGGGAAACCGTATATTGCAAGGATTCCAAAAAGTTTCCCTCTGCAGGCTCTGCAATCCTGCGCATCTGATATCTGTTACTGGAACTGGGCCAGCCTGCATCTTGGAAGATGAGTGTGGCTTCCTTCACGGCAATATTAGCCTCATGTGAAAAGCTGCCTAGAAGGGCTCAGTGCATTTCCCACCCCCTTGCTCTTCTCCTTCATTGGCCTCATATTTTTTATCATGTCAGTCCTCACTCTTGTGGCACTCCACAACTCCCCTCCTCTTCCGTTCAGTGGCAACATCCACTCCATCACCACCTTTCATCATGCCCTGGTTTAAATAAAAACTGCCCCCTGCCTCTTGCCCTGCCTGTGACAATGGTCTTAGGAGGATGAGAGGGGACGTCCCACCTCCCATCCACTATAGAGGTCATTGCCATGGTCAAGGTTGAACGTGCATGTCTTTGAAGACCCAGGCTTCCCCAGCCACATTCTGTATAGTGCAGGGGTGGCCAACTCCCAAGAGACTGTGATCTACTCACAGAGTTAGAGACTGGCAGTGATCTACCCCCTTTTTCGGGGTTAAGGTCAAAGTTGATGAGCTTTTTTCTAAGGGAGGAGGAAAGCCCTGTTTTTGGGGGGTGCAGGGCAAAAATATTCAGCTTTTTTAAGGGGAGCCAAAAATTGTTGAGCTTCTTTGGGGGGAGCCAGTGATCTACCAGTGATCTACCACAGACATCCAGTGATCTACCGGTAGATCACGATCTGCCTGTTGGACGTGCCTGGTATAGTGTAACTAAGTTCCTGCCAGCCACTTCTCTTCTCCCTTAAGGCATGAAGCAACACCATCTCCCCCTACTGAAAATATTCCCTAAAGTTAGCTACCTCAGTGTGGACCCCATGTTTTGAAAGTTTCACCCACTGAGTGATGTCTGGCCTGGCCTGTTGTTCCCAGTATACTACAGTGTGACAAATACACTCCAGTGCTCCACAAACACCTTCCTCTCAGAAGAAATTCAACTATTTGCCCTGTAGACTATGACTGGTCTTCCAAGACTACATGCAGAATATTAATGTAGTCAAGTTTGGAGATTACAAATGCATGAATTCCAGTTTGCAGGCCTGAATCTGTAAGTTAACTGACCAAGGTCACAGAGGATGTGTACATCTCACCACAAAATTGAACTGGAATCCCCTGAGACCCACGAGGTAGCCACACACCATCTTTCCTTCCTCTTGATATAGTCTCACCTTCAATTTCCATAATGCCTTCCACATCCCTGTTTCTTTTTAATTTCCTTTTGGCAAAGATAACCTCTTTGTAGATCCATTTTTATATAATGAATCAGCTTATTTTTATATTTGAAATAGCTTAAATTCAACTGTCAAAACACAGCATACAGTTCTAAGAATTAATCTCTCTTGTTCCCAAGCCACCGTTCACCTTCTGAATACCTTATAATTACATCAACAGTGAACTCCGGAAAAAGCGGTACTCTAATGATTGAGTGAGGAACAAAAAAGGGGGGAATCTCTGTGCAAATTGTTAAATATTGCATTTCCTCTCAAGATTCTAACCTTCAGAGATTAGAGTATACATTTGAAAAGAGAGTGAGAAATTATTTTAAAGTCTTATTTATCTAACTCATGGAACAGCAGCTATGCTTAAAATTCCTCGAGCAATGTGGATGTTTTTGGTGAAGTGTCTAATGGAAGCATTAGTATGTTTGGATTTCAGTTGGTGTGATCACATTAAAACAAACCAATTCTCAGTGCCCAGAAATTTTGGGCACCTTTTCCTCCATGCAGTAGTTTTTGCATGTAAAAATAAAGAATTTTGTTTTGAAAGCAAGAGCCAGGAGCCAAAACACTACTAGGATGAATGCTTGCATAGCCTCAGTAAATCGTTTAACTTTTTTTCTGTGAAGATCCAGGTCTGGCTTATATGTAACACTAAAATATGTAGATTCATTTACTGGCACACTATGGTTTAGTGCAGAGGTGGTGAATCTTTTCTTTCTAGCATGGGGGCACCCATGAGCAAACTTGGTGGATCAAGGAAATGCTGTGGACATAGTGTATATTGATTTCAGTAAGGCTTTTGACAAAGTCCTATTCTCATGAGAAAGCTGGGATACTGTAGGTTGAATGAGGTAACTGTTAGGTGGATTTGTAGCTGGTTGACTGACCAAAGCCAAAGAATTCTCATTAATAGTTCCTTGTCATCCTGGAAAAAAGTGACAAGTGGGCTGCCGCAGAGTTCTGTCCTGGGCCTGTTGTTCTTTGACATCTTTATAAACGACTTGGATGAAGGAATTGAGGGGATGCTCATCAAATTTGCAGATGACACCAAAATAGGAAACGAATGCCGCAGAAGACGGAATCAGAACTCAAAATGACCTTAACAGATTAGAGAACTGGGTGCAAGCTAACAAAATGAATTTCAATAGGGACAAATGTAAGGTTCTGCACTTAGGCAGGAAGAACCAGATGCACAAATATAGGATGGGGGACACCTGGCTTACTAGCAGTATACATGAAAAGGATCTAGGGGTCTTGGTGGACTACAAGCTTAACAAAAGTCAACAGTGCAGCAGCAAAAAAGTGAATGCTATTCTAGGGCGCATCAACAGAATTATAGTGTCCATATCAAGGGAAGTAATAATACCACTCTTTTGTCCCTTCATCAGACCACACCTGGAATATTCTGTCCAGTTCTAGGCACCACAATTTAAGAAGAATGTTGACAAGCTGGAATGTGTGCAGAGGAGGGCAACTAGTATGATCAAGGGTCTAGAAGTCAAGCCTTATGACAGTGGTTCTCAACCTTGGGTCCCCAGATGTTTTTGGCCTACAACTCCCATCAACCCTAGCTAGCAAGATGATGGGAGTTGTAGTCCAATAACATCTGGGGACCCAAGGTTGAGAAAGGCTGAACAATTTAAGTAGCTTATATAGTTTGGATCATTGTTCTGACCATGAAGCACCCTCTTCATTTAGTTCAGTGGAAGGGGAACCTCCACTGGGAATATACTTGGTGGATCTGCTTTTCCATTAAAAGACATGGAGTGGTTGAAGGAGCTTGGTATGTTTATTTTTTTTCAAAAGTTTTTTATTTTCTGAAATAAGAACATAAAATAATAATTAAAAAAAATACAAAAACAACCACAAAACAACTACACCAACAACAACAAAAAACTAACAACATCAATACATCATGATACTCCAATACATCTTCCTTTACATTGTCTTAAGGACCTCCTCACACCCTCTCCTTCTGCGTACATTGTGTCTCATCTGTAGTAACTTTAAACCACATAAATCTAACCATTAGTGTATACTTTAAAACCTATACTTTTAATTCTAAATTTTACTAGCTGTTGCCTTTTACTTCCGTCTGCTCCTCTTAAATCTTAATTTTAACATGATTTCTTAAATAGTCCTTAAATTTCTTCCACTCCTTCTCCACCACGTCATCCCTCTGGTCACGGATTTTCCCGGTCATTTCCGCGAGCTCCATATACTCAATCATCTTCAGCTGCCATTCTTCAACCGTCGGGATCACCTCTGTCTTCCAGTTCTTTGCTAACAATAACCTTGCTGCTGTTGTGGCATACATAAAAATTACTTTATCTTGGACTGGGATTTCCTGATTAAGAATACCTAGTAAGAAGGCCTCTGGTATGTTTAGCCTGCAAAGAGGAGACTGAGAGAAGATGTGATAGCCATCTTCAAATATCTAAAGGGCTGTCACATGGAAGATGGAACAAGCTTGTTTTCTCCTGCTCTGGAGGGTAGTCAAACCAATGGCTTCATTTACAAGAAAGGAGATACTGAGTAAACATACATAAAAACTTTCTGAAAGTAAGAGCTGTTCAACCGTGGAATAGTCTCCCTCGGGAAGTTGTGGACTCTCCTTCTTTGGAAGTTTTTAAGCAGAGGTTGGATGGCCATCTGCCATGGATGCTTTAGCTGAGATTCCTGCATTACAGGAGATTGGACTAGATGACCCTTAGGTTCCCTCCAGCTCTAAGATTCTATGATCCTATGATATTGCTCTTTCCCATTCCACATACAGAAACTTTTCAGAGTAGCAATTGAATCTTATTTCAGCACTTCTGGTGGGCTAGCATCATTCTGAGGACAGTAGGACAGCTTAGAGGAGGCATCCCCAACCTGCTGCCCTCCAGATGTTTTGGCCTACAACTCCCATGATCCCTAGCTAACAGGATCAGTGGTCAGGGATGATGGGAATTGTAGTCCAAAACATCTGGAGGGACGAAGGTTGGGGGTGCCTGGCTTAGAGGCTGGAGGACAAAGCACATGGTCTAAATAGCTCTGTCCTCCAAAACCTCACTGACACCACCCCCATCCTCAGGGTCGGGCACCTGATTCAGGTGCCTCATTCTGCCACTCCTGGGCACAGCAGGTTGCTGGTGGTTGAAAATACGATAACAGGGAGATAGTTTTAGTCCTGGTAGTATGCAGCTTTTTTCCCCTGTTAGCATTCTGGAGTGATAGATTGTTTGGAGGAAAAACTCTTTAACTTTTGATAAAATGTTTTTTTTAAAAGAGAGAGAGAGAGAGAAGAAAGAAAAGGAAACAAGTCAAAAGCACATGTCTCAAGGAAGAATCTTTTGACCTTGTGAAGAAGAATGTACCAGGATGAGTTGAAATGGTCCTCATGGTGTTTGCAAACTCTGCATTCATTTAGATATGTCTCAGAACTCAAAACATTTAATCCTTAGCCAAGAACACATAAAGGATGTGGCTTTGTGTTTTGTGAGAAGAATGACGCCATAGATGTTCAGCCAAATTTTGAGGAGGCTTCTAAATACCATTTGGGGGGAAAGATTACTGAGTGAATTACCCGTAACTGTTTGTCACCTCCCAAAGCTCAACCGCAGAAAGAAAGCGTTGAATGGGTCTCCTAATCTTTTTTTCTTATCCCTTGCTTTCAGATCAAGTCAAGTGGAATATAAAGGCTTTATTTCCACTGAAATCTTCTGTGTGAAATTAGACCTTTGGAATCCAAACTTTCCCAGCAGTCTTATTTTTTTTTTTACAGTAAGTAGTCAGTGTTTAATTACTTGACTTTTACATTAGTTCAACCTCTGAGGCCTTGCTGACTTGCTGGGTCTTGAGGTGCATTGTTCACATTGTTCAATGGCTCTGTTTAGCTTGTTAACACACCTACAATGTAGGATGGCAAGGGAAGAAAAAACTCCACTGAATAACACATTTGCTACATTCACAAAAAAACCTCTCTATGATATACATGGATTAAAAAGGATTTCAGTTCTTCTCCTTGACTCAGACACATGCAGAAATTCCTGCACACTTTCAAGGGAAGAAAGGGTTATCCAGAATTAAAGTCTTTGTCGTGTTCCATAAAAGATCAAGACAGACAATATTCTTGGAGGCCGAAGTAACATCACCACCACAAGCTTGGCAAATGTCCTTTAGCTGACACCACCCATCTAGCCACCCAAATGCATATTACAGTAAAAGCCTAACCAAGAGGAGGAGCCTTGTATCTTGTTCCTATCTCCGCTTCAATATCTCCTAGCAAAACATGCCTTTATTTAGTTATTAACATTTATATCCCACCATTCCTCCACGGAGCTTGGTGAAACACAGATTCCTCACCCCATTTTATGTTCATAACAACCTGGACTGGGTCCATTGCCATTACGTAATGACAGCAGGGTACACACGGGACCCAGCAGGTAACCTCATTTCTGCGAGCAGTGACAGCTTCCGTGGGAAGTGAATTGGGAGTCTCCTCCGTGGCAGAGCTTCCCCATTAATGATGTAGCTCCCTTGATGATCAGAAATCCCATCCGTTTGTTTGTATGCCGCCTTTCCAAAGTTAAAACCATGCTCAAGGCAGCTTACAGTGTATAAAAAATACCTAATTGCCTACATAACAAAAGTAGTCATAAACAATAAAAATGGTACACAACCAAACCGAACAGTTTCCACATAAATCATATCATAGATATAGCACTTGCAATTTTTTTAATAGGTAAAGGAATAAATAAGGATTTAATCAAAGTTGGAAATATGAATTAGATGCGGTTTTTTAAAAAAAATGTATCTGTGGAAAACCAGAAGGGGAGGAGGGAAGTCTGGGGTTTTAGGGAACCCCACAATTGTATAAATATTGTTGAATTTAAGTTTGAATGATGTTAACGATGAAAACCTGAAAATATTTTTTTTTAAAAATCCACATAAATCATAAGATATAAAACAAATATACAAAAACAGAATATCAATAACAGCAGTGACCCCCCCCCCAACCCTCAATAAATTTCTCTAAACAATCCCACAGCCCCAAAGGGTCCTTTCATTGTTTAGGATCTAAAAGTTCTGCTCCACTGCATTGTAGGGGTGCATGCAAGTCCTAATCAGTGTTTCCATCTCATAAGTTCCGGATCAAAGGACTGGATTGCTCAGCTGGTGTAATGGTTAGAGTGTTGGACAAGAACCTGGGAAACCAGAGTTCAAATCCCCACTCACTGGGTGACTTGGGGCAATCACCATCTCTCAGCTCACATGGTTGTTGTGGTAATAAAATGGGGAGGGGGTGCACAGATGTATGCCACCTTGAATTCCTTGGAGGAATGTTGGGGTATAACTCTTTTTTAAAAATGCATTTCAGCATTTCTTCTGCAAATTTTATTAAGGCCCACTGTAAAGGTAAAGGGACCCCTGACCATTAGGTCCAGTCGTGTCTGACTCTGGGGTTGTGACGCTCATCTCGCGTTACTGGCCGAGGCAGCCGGTGTACAGCTTCCGGGTCATGTGGCCAGCATGACTAAGCCACTTCTGGCGAACCAGAGCAGCGCACAGAAATGCCATTTACCTTCCCGCTGGAGCGGTACCTATTTATCTACTTGCACTTTGATGTGCTTTCGAACTGCTAGGTGGGCAGGAGCAGGGACCGAGCAACAGGAGCCCACCCCATCGTGGGGATTCGAACCTCCAACCTTTTGATCAGCAAGCCCTAGACTTTGTGGTTTAACCCACAGCACCACCTGTGTCCCACTGTACACTGAGCTTAATTTGGCTGTGTGTGTGTGTGTGTGTGTATGGTAGAGATTGAGAGCTTTTTTTGTTTGAGTAATTACTAATGAAAAGCATTCTCCCTTCAGAATGTCAGATCCTTCAATTAAAATGAATGCGCAACTCTTATCATTGTGTAAATTAAATTGCTTTCTTTTGGAAACGTGCATTGTTTGAGAGCAACCTGAAATTAAACCCTGTCAAAATACATATTTTAGAAGAGAATTGTTGAAAGAAATTATACACACACACACAAATGCACACACACACGGATGATAGCTCTTACGATGCAAGCTAAAGCATTGCATGCTTTCAAAAAGGTGTAAAGTATTTATCCGTGTTATTAAATCTCCAGTGAGAATCATTTGATACTTCTCCTAATCCACAGAGAAAACAAGCTTAATCAGTTCTTGCTGTTCCTGGAACGGCAACACTTTCCAAAAAACACAAATATCTTCTATACAATGGCGAGTACATCCAGTAATCGTGAACTTCAAAATGAAGAGTCAGAAAATCATATCTGCAAACAATGCATTGCTCTAATGTTTTGGAGAGACAGTGGTAAAGCAGGTTAAAGAAAATGGATCCCAGCTTTAACTTTCACTCCAAACTTGAATTGGAGTCCAACGCGGTTAAAGAGAGAGAAGATATTGCTACAGCTTTTGATGGTCTTGAAATGCCCAATGTATTCATCAGCTTACAAAATTCCTCCCACCCCTTTTTACATCATCTACAGGAATTTTATAATTGATTGTTGGACCTTGGACTGCATCAATCATGGATGCTGTGAAGCCACTATCAAACATATTGATAGGTTTCAATGGGCCTTCCAC
Source organism: Lacerta agilis (assembly GCF_009819535.1). Lineage (NCBI taxonomy): Eukaryota > Metazoa > Chordata > Lepidosauria > Squamata > Lacertidae > Lacerta > Lacerta agilis. The sequence goes on along the minus strand of NC_046317.1, from coordinate 28,728,129 downwards.
ATTTTAAAAACAGAAAACATTATGGTCCTTGCCTTGCCTAATTTAGCCATAAATTGGATAGTTGCTTTCATATTTTCTTTCCCTAGAAAGAAAGTTTACCTCGCACCTCTTCTTGGAGCAAATACCTTTTGGGGGCTTTATTGCTACCTGTTTTTGACACATAAGAGCAAAAGCCATTTAGCTAATCAAACACACTTGATTTGTAGACTGAAAGAAGAAGTCATTAGTAAACGGGTCTTTGGCAAGTAGCAGCTTAAAGAGTGATCTTTTTGTTTTGTTTTGTTTTGTTTTGCTCATTTTCAGTCATTTCTGCCCATTCCTAGCTTTCTGGTTATTTTTATATAAACCTAGAAACTTTTCTCATTAAAATGGAAAGTTTTGTTCATGTTAAAAATGGCAGATTATAATATGTTGTTTTTGCAGCTGTCTGATAACTCATTAGTAGCCAAGGGCCCCCGGTCCTTTCCCCTTGCTGGGAGCACTGTCTTCCAGACAAACAAATGTGGCAGACTAATGCATTTTTCACAGTTTAGTCTAGTTTAAGGCTTGAAATAACTTTTTGTAAGTAAATAGCTGACCTAATTACATATACAGTGTGTGGACATTCTTTTAAATGAAAGTAATTTAGGCCACATTACTTGACTTCGAACCAGAGAAATCACAAGACGCTCTCATAAAATTTACTGTAGTGAGGAAGAATGAAGCCAACCCAATTATGAAACTGTGGTCTTAAAACCAGTTTTCTTGGGCACTACAGAGAGAAACTCCTATACACAATGCTTTAGGGAGAGGGAATCTCATTTTTGTAAAGAAGTTATTTCTTTTTCAAATGATAAACAACTATAAGTAGTTATGACCCCTCAGAGCAAAAATTTGTATTAAATAAGAATATGTGGTTGGGTAAAATGAACTTTCAAAAAAAGCTTTGAGGGACATTTTTTCTACAGCCACTCATTTGCAACCTCTGTAGCAGTTTTCCAGGCTCTATTGGCCATAAATAGTGTGACTGAACGTTTCACAGTGAGATCAGCAAACAAAGTGATGTTTCCCAGCAGGGTAGTCACATCTGATGACGAAGAGAGTAAGATGCTATTTGAATGCATGAAATAAACATGATGCTGTAATTTCATAGTTATTGTATAGGTAAATCTTCGGCTGCATCTTTTTCTTTCTTTACATATATATCCCAAACTTTTCTCTCTTTTTTTGCATTCAAGAGCTGCAAAAAGAAGGGAAATGGAAAACAACTCTATTTTTCTGAATAATATCTGAAGAAGTGTGCATGCACACGAAAGCTCATACCAAGAGCAAACTTAGTTGGTCTCTAACGTGCTACTGGAAGGAATTTTTTTTAATTTTTAAAATATTTTTATTAAAGATTTTCTGGATTTACAACGGTAATGCAATGTCTCTCTCGTATTTTTCCATATAACATTTTTACAAATCTGTTGTTTTTGTTGAGACATTAGGGAGAGAAGGAGGAGAGAGGTGGGTGGGATGGGTGGGGTAGGGTGACGATGTTTCTGTTTTACTTAATATCTGTAGGGTTTGGTGTCAGCGTTGTCTGTGCAGGTTCTCTGTTGTTCGCTTGTGTTCCTTTAGTGGTGAGAGAGGTCGGAGTTGGCGTTGGGCGTGATTGTTCTTTTGCGGTTGGCTATGATTTTTTTTTACAGTGGTGCCTCGCAAAACGAAATTAATTCGTTCTGCGAGTCGTTTCGTATTGCGAAAAATTCGTCTTGCGAAGCACGACCATAGGAATGCATAGGAATGAATAGGAATTTAATTCCCATAGGAATGCATTGAAATTTTCATCTTGCGAAGCACGACCATAGAAAAATTCGTCTTGCCAGTCACCCTTTCTTTAGCGAATGCCTTTCGTCTAGCGAGTTTTTCGTTGTGCGAGGCATTCATCTTGCGAAGTACCACTGTATTCTATTTTTCCTGACTCTCTTTTAAGTTTCACAATGATTTTAAATTCACTGTGAAATTGTGGGTTGCATTTAGCCTATTATCCAGATCAATAAATGGCATGTGGACAGATCTCCGTGTGCACGGATTTTCCCACTTACTTGGTTTGTGGATCCAGTTGACATGCGCAGAAGGGTGCCATGTGGGATGCATTCCTCAATTGAAACAAATGGGCAAAATTGGCAGGGACTGAGAACTCTGCTGAGAAGTACACATAGCAAACAACCCAAGCATTGGTCCAGATTTTCTGTCCTTTTTCCATTTTTGCACAAACTTTTATTATTGTTTGACATGAAGGTGTAAAAGACTGCCTAGTCCCCAAACTCCAAAGGTCTTTTGTTTCCTTTCCTTTCCCACAATGGAAGATTTGTGCTGCAATCCTAAACAAGTATATTCAAAAGTAGGATTAATTGTAAGATATTAATATATAGCTATATTTAAATATAAGATAATGAGTAATGCCTCTGTAATAATCTGTTATGGGATTAGGTCACTGGCAGTAATTAGAACAATTGCTAGTGTCATCCTCAAAGCAGCATCAAAATTTATTATTTTTATTTTTGCAATTATGCTGCTCTTCAGCCAAAAAATAGCTCCAAGAGCAGGCTACAAATCACAACATAAAAAGGTGTGACACAAAAAATAAAATGGATTGCAAGGAAAGAGGAAATAAGCAGATTTATCTCTTTTGCCCACCCACCCAACTTGACATACTGCAAGTTCAGAAAAACAAATCCAAATTGGATTTTTCAGCTCTCCTCTTGACACACCTCTGTTACAAACAAGCGAAACATTAAACATATATTCTCTTAGCACAGTCTCAAAGAGAAACGAAAGCTTCTTTCATCAGCTAATGGATCATCAGTGGCTGACTACATCAACTGTGTGATTTTAGTGTTTCAGGGCAATTGTGTTGCTGCACTTATTCAAGAGAAATATTTGTTTATTTGTTACATAGGCAAAAGCAAGCAAACAAAAACAAATGTACAACGATAGATAGATAGATAGATAGATAGATAGATAGATAGATGTGCATATGCTATACTTAGTGATTTTGTGAGCAAATTCAAACTTCGTAGCAGAAGGGTTTTTATCCATGTATGAGACATGACTGAAACAAGCAGAGGTTCTTTATCATACAGTGAAACTATTGTTTGCCAACAGCAATTTTGCACCAAAGACAAATGTGGAATTTTGGCTCGAACATATTTGAAGGGAGAACATAAATTTGTGAGCTTACATAGAGTATATCTGAGCCAAGCTCGTCAAAAGGTCTTCTTTATTGTTTCAGAAGAGAGAAGGGATTCTCCTGGGATGATCTGTTTACTATGCAATAAAGAAATAACTATTGCTTCAGTTTATCCATGACAAGTGTCCAGCTAATTTAATTGTACCGATTTACTTAGCTGTCATCGCCCCCCCGCTTTCAGCTGCATTCTCAGGGCCCAGTAGATGTTTTAATTGCTGGAAATGTGAAAAAATATGACAGTTGTACATATTGGCAGTCCTGCTTCCTTAAATTTCATGCCAGTAAGCATATTTTAAAGGGGGGGGGGAACCCTACATTTATTTACTATTTATCACAAGAAAACTTACATAAGCCATGCTATCATACTTATTTGAAGTTCTTTGGCCAGTGAAAGGAAATTGAATCTGACTCATCCTTCCATAAAAACTTATATATCAGTGAAGAGAAGTGTTGCACATAATCAAAGTAGGAAGGCTAAAGAAAGAAGCATGGTTTCACTGCCACATCCATCATCCAAGGACAGTCCTAACTGGCATTTCCTAAGCTGAATTTAATACCCTCACTACTCTGCTTGTCAATGCCAATCCAATGTGGCAGGGGGCAAGACAATGCTTTTATCTGCATATGTGAAGTGCAATGGCCAATGAATGCATGAAAAAAGCTTTAAAGTCAAGTCTTTGTCTCAACTTACCTTTGGCATTTCCTCTCCTGTGGTTTCCAGCAACTGGTATTGAGAAGCAGAGCATAGTCATTGTGGCTACTAGCCATTCATACCCATATCCGTGAATTTTCTCCAATCCTCTTTTAAACCCATCCAAGCTGATGTTCGTCACTGCCTCCTGTGGGAGTGAGTTCCATACTTTATGAGAGAGGGGGGGGGAAATCTATCCACTTTCTCCATGCCATGTATAATTTTAAAAAACTTCTCTCGTGTCACTTCTTACGCAATTTTCATCTGAACTAAAAAGTTACTTAAGTGTGCACAAGAACACAACTTTAAAAATATTAGTCTTTCTTACCATAGGTGCTGAAACATTTCTCAAAGGCAAGAGAATATATTTTAAGAGGCTTTGTTTTGATGTACTTTGCCTTTGATGTGAATGAAGCATGACAGCCAATCAAGAAAATTAATCTGATTCCTACTCTAAATGCATCTCGTGTTTATTCTGCAACAGTTGAACAGCATGTTCTACATTAACTATAAATCTGACTTTGATTCCTGTCAAAGTCAGGTTTAAATACAGAAAAGTGTCAAATAATTCCCAATTATTATAAATAGAATGCACATTGCAAAATTTGGTGGCAGGCTGAATATCACACTTCTGTCTTCACTGTTTAAATTAAAGTTGTAAACTGAGCATCAAGTGCCTCCTATCTGTTTTAACAAAAAAAATATCAATCATTAATTTAAAGCTTTCTGAGTATATTGTCAATAATACCTAACACAAAATACAAATAAAAATGTGTCGACTTCCGGTTAGGTGCCGGGTAATGGCGGACGGGAGTTGAGAAACTCCGGTTCCCCGGTGGGCTATAGGGGTTCCCGTGCCTGCGCCACGGACCCCTTAAAACCACGGGAAGAGCGTCCCGTGGACTCCGGACTCGTGGGTCCCAGACGTGTCATCTCCGCTCCCGATCGACCCTCGTAAGGGGGGAGAACGGGTGAACGGAGCGCTGGCACGGGACTGAAGAGTCGGCTGCCCCTGAGGAACGAAGCAGCGATTTCGCCTTTCCTGAGCATCTGGCACTTCCTAACTTGGACTACAGTAGAGACTCTGTAAGTAAACTTGCTTTTCTTGCTGGAATTAAGACTTTTGAAAACTTACAGAGAAACTTCAAAAGGAAGCCCGCTCCCTTTGAACTGCTGATAGAGCGAGGTAGCGGCAAGAGCGCTAAGCCGCGGCTAACGGGAAAAAGTTTTGCTAACTCTGCTGAACTCCGTAAAAGTGATTTTAAAGTTGTTTAAATTGTTTATAAAGACTTAAAACTGAGAATGGTAACTGAAGAAGACACTGCTTCACCCTCTGGATAGGATTCCGGGTCAGTAAGCAGGCAGCGTAATTTAGTTGCCATTTCCTACCCTCAGATTGTTATTTTTTGCAACTGTTTCCAGAGAGAGACTGAATAAACTTTTTTGTGGCTGTCTGCAGCCCAGGAAACATTGTGGACTTGGTGGATACACTATATAAAATTTTATTGTTGCCTTGGACTGTTGGAAACCAATTTCTTCTTGACTTTTGAGAGACTTTAGAACTTTAAACTTTAAGGACCTTTGCCTATTTTTCTTGGAGGGCTAGAACTGGTTGAAACTGCCTGGGTTGCCTGGGACTTTTGGCTTTGCTCTGTTGCCTCTTTGTTATCTGGATAGAAGTGCTGGCCACCTGGTGTTGACTTTTGGGACTGTTGGCTTTCTACTGTGAATGTCTGGGACAATTACTAAAACTGGTGTGACCTTGAGATTGCAGCTGCAAAGTGAACAAGATATGCAAGAAAGTACAAGAGCTAAAACACAACAAAGAAAGAGCTCCTTTTCTTTAACTACACAAGAACAAATGGCCCAGGCTATTGAGAAACTAACTTCAAGTATTGCAGAAATTACAGAAGGACTGAAAAAAGTTTCTGAGGATGTGAAACAGACACAATCCTCAGTAAACTCTGTTAATTCAACAGTAAACTCTGCAACGGAGAAACTACAAGCAGAAATAAAAGAATCCTCTCAAAGACTTGAAGCATCTATTGGTCAAATTGAGCAAAACGTGAGGAAAAACAGAGAAGAAATTAATAAAGTTGCTCAGGAAGTAACTGTCTTAAAAAAGGAGACAGAGGAAATTAAGGTAGTAAAAGAGAAAATTCGGACAGTGGAGCAGAAGCTAGATAATATTGACCTGGAGAATATAGAAAAAATTGGATCCAGGCAGAGAAGTGTGGAAGAGTCTCTCGCGTTTCTGCAACTACAACAGAGGGAAGGAAACATCCGTCTCAGGGCCTTACCAGAATTGGAGGAAGGAAGCCTAAAGGACTATATCGTAACTCAATTCTCAACATTTTGGCATCTGAAAGAAGAAGACGTCTCAGCACTCATAGTGAAGGCCTTCAGATTTGGCACAAAAGGAAAGAAAAGCTCCAAGACGGTGAGCGACTGTCTTATTGTGTTGAACAACAGATATCAAAGAGATTACATCTTGGACCTGCACTACAAGAACAATCTAGTGGTACAGCAGAACAGAGTTGTGCTTTTTAAAGACATCCCCAAATTTTTCCTGGATAAAAGAGCATCCTACAACGACCTAACAACCGAGCTAAGAAGAAGGAATATCTCCTTTAGCTGGGAATTTCCAGAAGGACTGACTTTTATGTTCAAAGAAAAAAGAATCAGGATAAGATCTCCGGCTGATAAGCAAAAGTTTTTAGATAAACATCTGGAAGACTTCAAGGGTTCTGCTCTGGACCCAGCGTATATGTACCGACTACCTGGGGTGTTTCCACCTCCAGGGATGCCAGGAGAGCTTCCACCACCAGGAACAGGAGACCCAAGAGATTCAGAAAAAGATAAGAAAGACCTAGCTACAGGAGGATCAGATTAAAGACTTAAAATGGCTCTAAAATTGATGACATGGAATGTTCGGGGATTAAACCAGAGACCAAAGAGACACAGAGTGTTTCACAGTTTGGAAAAAAAGAATCTAGACATAATATGTCTACAGGAGACCCATGTGGTTCGACGACATAGAAGAATTTTACAAAACAAAAAACTAGGCCAAGAATTTATATCATCGGATAAAGTCAAGAAGAGAGGAGTGGTAATATACGTAAAAGAGAAATACAGCCCAAGACAGCTATTTAAAGATGAAGAAGGGAGGTACATTGCAATTGAAATTAAAGTACAAGGCGAAAAATTCCTGATTCTGGGACTTTATGCACCCAATGATAGCAAGTCAATTTTTTATAAAAAGATCCATGATCTGCTGTTGGAATATTTGGATTACAAAATAATATGCCTTGGAGATTTTAATGGGGCAGTTTCGACATTAATGGATAGATCCCAGAGGACTAAATTAACAAACGAAGGGAAACTGCCAAAGACTTTTTTCGAAATGATTGATAATTTAAATTTGGTGGATGCTTGGAGGCTAAGAAATCCTATGGAAACAGAGGCAACCTTTTTTAGTGAACCTCAGCAGTCATGGTCGAGAATAGATTACATTTGGATATCGAATGAATTGACACCGAAATTATGCAAAGCAGAAATTGGCCCTAAAACATATTCAGACCATAATCCTGTACAAGCAAATCTAAAACTAATTTCCAAGGACTCTTTTAGATGGAGAATGGATGATACCTTGATGAGAGATACCAAGCTAGTAGAAAGGGCAGAAAAAAAGATGAAGGAGTATTTCCAATTTAATTTAAATTCGGAGGTGGAAAAGAGGACTGTTTGGGATGCAAGTAAGGCAGTAATGAGAGGGTTCCTGATAAGTGAAAAGGCAAAAAAGAAGAGACAACAAAACGCAGAAACGGAAAGACTTTTGAAATTAATCCAAGGGAAAGAGAAAGAATTAAGAGGACACCCTAAGAACCAAAAAATACAAAAAGAAATAAAATACTTGCAATCCCAATACGTTAAAATCATAAATCAAGATATCGAATGGAAGATCAAAATGATGAAACAGAGATCCTTCGAGTCAGCAAACAAATGTGGAAAACTACTAGCTTGGCAATTAAAGAAAAGACAAAAAGCAAATATCATCAACAATTTGGTAGTAAATGGAAAGATGGTGGAGAATCCAGAGGAAATTAGATGGCATTTTCAAAGGTTTTACAAACAACTGTACAAGGAGGAGAAGATAGATGAAATAGAGATTGACCAATTCCTGGAGAAAAATGGATTGCAAAAAGTCCCAGAAGATAAATCAAGAATACTCAACCACCCTATCTCGACACAAGAGATTGAAGAAGCAATTAATAATATGCAGATAGGAAAGGCCCCAGGACCAGATGGTTTGACTGCAAAATATTACAAATGCTTGAAAGACTGGCTATCACAGCCTTTAAAAGAAGTTTGCAATAAAATACTAGAAGGAGATAGGGCACCAGAGACATGGAAAGAGGCCTATATCACACTGATCCCGAAACCAGATACAGATAAGACTAATATGAAAAATTACCGTCCAATTTCTTTGCTAAACGTGGATTATAAGATTTTTGCGAATGTCATGGCTACAAGATTAAAAAGAGTGCTTAAGGAATATATACATAAAGATCAAGCAGGTTTTTTACCAGGTAGACAACTAAACAACAATACTAGAATCGTCGTGGACATCTTAGAGAAACTGGAAAAAAACATAAATATAGATGCAGCACTGATGTTTATAGATGCAGAAAAAGCCTTTGACAATATCTCTTGGACATTTATGAAGAAAAATTTGGAAAGAATGGCAGTTGGACAACGATTTCTGAATGGCATCAACGCCATTTATACAGAACAAAAAGCAAAAATTATAATCAACAGTGTGATATCGGAGGAGATTAGAGTGGAAAAAGGAACAAGACAAGGGTGCCCTATCTCCCCTTTATTATTCATTACGGTCCTGGAGGTTCTTCTAAACATGTTACGAAAAGAGAACCAGATTAAAGGAATAAGGGTGGGAGAGGAGGATTACAAGGTACGTGCCTTTGCAGATGACTTAATGTTATCCCTACAAGACCCTGAAAGTAGTGTCCCCAAAGCATTGGAATTAATTGAGAAGTATGGGCAGGTAGCCGGCTTCAAACTTAACAAACAGAAGACCAAAGTGTTGACTAAAAATATGAAAACAGAACAAATACAAGAGCTACAAGAATCTACTGGCCTCAATTTTGCTAAGAAAGTAAAATATCTAGGGATCAATCTCACTGCAAAAAACCTGAACCTGTATAAGGACAACTATGAGAAGCTGTGGACCGAGATAAAAAAGGACTTAGAGATATGGACAAGATTGAAACTCTCACTGATGGGCAGAATAGCTGCGGTGAAGATGAATGTCTTACCAAGGATGCTGTTTTTATTTCAAGCCATTCCAATTTTAGATAAGTTGGACTGTTTTAAAACATGGCAAAAGGACCTATCAAAATTTATATGGCAGGGAAAAAAGCCTAGAATTAAATTTAAGATTTTAACGGACTCTAAAGAGAGAGGAGGCTTTGCTCTGCCGGACTTAAGGATCTATTTCGAAGCGGCGGCCTTTTGCTGGTTGAAAGATTGGTTTAAATTGGAAAATACAGACGTTTTAGATTTGGAAGGCTTTGATAACATGTTTGGCTGGCATGCATATCTTTGGTATGACAAGGCTAAGGTCCACAAGACTTTTAAAAATCATATTGTTAGAAAAGCCTTGTACCAGGTTTGGGTGAGATATAAAGACTTGTTAGAGAGAAAGACTCCTAGATGGATTTCACCGGTGGAGGCCAAGGCCTATAAGAGACCTAATATGTCTGCAAGATGGTTAAGATATGCAGATATATTGCAGCGGGAAGGTGAATCGTTTAAATTGAAAGGTTATGTTCAGGTAAAAAGCGAGGTCACCGACTGGCTGCAATATCATCAAATTTATGAGATTTTTAAAGCAGACAAGAAGATTGGTTTTCAAGTCGAAAAATCAAAACTGGAAACAGAGCTAATAGAATCGAACTCAAAAAATCTTTCCAAAATGTATAATTTGTTGCTAGAGTGGCATACGAAGGATGAAATGGTTAAATCAACAATGATAGACTGGGCAAAGGATGTGGGACATAATATCATGTTAGAGGACTGGGAAAGACTGTGGAAGGAAGGTATCAAATTTACAGCTTGTAATAACTTAAGAGAAAACATTATGAAAATGTTATATAGATGGTACTTAACACCAGTCAAGATTGCTAAGATGAACCCATCAATGACCAACTTGTGTTGGAAGTGCAAATCAGTAGAAGGTACCTTTTATCATATGTGGTGGACATGCCCAAGGGTCAAAGCCTTCTGGGATAAGATTTACAATGAACTCAAAAAGGTAATGAAAATTACCTTTAGTAAGAAACCAGAGGCTTTCCTTTTGAGCATGACCAACGAACAGATACCCAGTCGAGACAGAGTATTTTTTATGTATGCCACAACAGCAGCTAGAATTTTACTGGCAAGAAATTGGAAGGGTGAAGAGATTCCAACGGTGGAAGAATGGCAGATGAAGTTAATGGACTTTATGGAGCTTGCTGAACTGACCGCGAGAATCCGAGACCAGAGGGAGGAGAAGGTGTCGAAGGACTGGAAGAAATTTAAGGATTATTTAGTTAATGATGTAAAACTGAATATCTGAGCAGAATTAGCTATTGAACAGGCTTTAGCTAGATAAATTCAAGTTAAAGATTTGGTAAGAATTTTATAATATAAGATATAAATAAGAATGTCTGAAGATTTGGAGAATGGATTAAGAATTATGTTTTTAGAAAAGGAATCTAAGGACAAATAAGATGGTTAATAGTTATGAAAGTAGATATATAACTACCTAAAGTATATTCGAATAACAATGCAGTGGAGGGGGTGGGGGAAGTCCTACCTATGTTTAGAAGATAAAATAAGAATGAGATAAAGATTAGTGTTTAGACAGGTTTGTATGTGTTTTTCTTATGTTTATTGTGTTATTGTTTGATTTGTTTATTGTTTATTGTATTTTGTATTCTTAGTGTATTGGTGTATGTTTTGTTTGCTTTATATATGCATATGGAAAAATAATAAAATCTTTAAAAAAAAAAAATGTTGGGCTACAACCTAAGAGGAGAGAGTACAGATTCTAAAAATCAGGAAATAAGAACACACAATTTAGCAATGAAATAAGAATAATTCTTTATCTCTATCTCTCTCTATCTATCTCTCTCTCTCTCCCTCCCTCTCTATCTCTGAGACATGGCAGTGTAGATCCAGTCAAATTCTCATCTCTGGTCTATAAATGGCACATTATTTACTTGTGCAAAATTCATCTAGACCAAAGGTGGAGAACCTAAGACCTGGGAGCACAGTGAGGAAGCATCTCTATGCAAGTGTGTTGACAGTCCAGCTGATCCCATACAGATGTGAACCCAATCCCATAAATTGGAAGTGCATGGGGGTGTTCTTTAAGGGTGGCAATTAACTGAAAAGCTGCAATCCAATACACACTTACTTGGTCAATGAAATATTGAAGTCAACTGGACAGAAGAAGCTTGTCAGGTGGGCCAGAGAGAGAGTAGCAAGGCAGCAGGGAGGTTGGCGCAGTGCAAGCGCACCAATTAAATCAATTCAGAGCTCCCGACAGCTCATTTGCACTGTGCTGACCTCCCCGTTGTCTCACTCCTCCCCCTTCCATTAGGCAAGTGACCCACCTGCCATAGCAGTGCTGTACCCCCAGGAGCCACTTCTGGTAAAGATGCATAGGATTGCATCAGATACGTAGCACCACACACCCAGCTGCAAAAGCCGCATTCATCATGAGGCTGCAGTCCTGTAAATGTCAGTAGTGGTGATGCAGCTGCAATATGCTATAATGGCAACGATATAATTTTGATTCCCATAGATTTATATCCATATACATCAAAGTGTAAAAGGCAGAGGGACATGAGGAAACTCTAGTGGGGGGGGGAGCATGACACTTTGGATTTGAAAGATGAAGCAGTATCATTGCCGTCTACTGTTCTCTTCTCTGTAAGGTAGGCCAAAGGGTTTCATTGGTAATGAGGAATCAACTGTGTACAATGGACACTTGCCATTGTTGAAGTGAGGCCATCGTTACGCATGTTTTGATGGGGCTCGTGCTGTGCATGGCAAGGAAATGTGCGTACACAGTAGCCAGCTTACCGGCTACATTTTTTTTTGTCGGCCAGTTCTCTTGCTGTTACTGTAATGAGATTAGTGATGCAAACGGTGTGTGTGCTTTCTTTAGCCCCTGGTTTTTGTAAACTTGTGACAAATATGAGCTGAGCAGCCAGAAAGACAATTGGCAGAGTGGGAGGAGACCCTCTATATGGGATGGTATCTCTGAGCACACACTGTGTGCAACAAGGAAGCACTTTTGTAAACTGGATGGATCCCGCTGGGCTTCTTAGCACTAAAGCCCACAGATAAAAAGAAAGAAAGAATCTTGTCTTGTGTGAAATCTGACTCTGACTCCACAGCCTATTTGCATGCTTGTTAGAATGACATCTTGCAAATACACTCTGCAAGGCATGTTGCTGAACCAAGAAAAGAGGGTGGGGGGCTGAAGCCTTTTGCAGCTTGTGTATCAGACCAGTAAGTCCCTGGCTCATGAGATGAAATTGAACATATGTCCAAAAATGCAAAGTAGGCTTTGCAACACATTGTCAGTTGAGTTGAAGCTTGGTGCTGTTTGCGCCTCTGAAGCTCACCAGGACAACTTGTGTAAATGTATTAAAGGCATGTCTAGAATCTCCCGAATATGTTAATAGTACTTCTTGTGTAAATGGTTCTTAGCCACTAACAAAAGTCAGGAAGTAACAACGGAAGTCACAGACATAGGACTTGACATATTAGTCCAGCTACAAAAATAGAAGGACGACTATCATAGATGCTCCTGCAAACATGTCCATGCATGTCCTAATTCTTACATATTATGACTGTACACTTCCAGCGGGTAGCCACTTCCTTGGCTCCTCTTCATTGGAGGCAGCTACAGGGTGCTTGTGAAGGAACTCCCACAGGGACATTGAGATGCCCATAATAAGGTGAAAGGCAAGCTTTTTGGATTTGCTTCCTGGCTGCCATCAAGAGTCGGTGTGCTTGAGCATCTGCCAGGAGCCCAAATCACATTACAGGGTCCACAGACATGAGTCCCTTGATCTTGCTGCAGCAGGGAGCTAACCTCGTGGACAGAGGATAGTCAGTGGAGGCTGTCTTAACCAAATAAAGCTTGGAGTCATTACTGATTTGGTGCAAGGACTTTTCACCCTGTCTGTACCCACACCACTTTTATCTGTAGCATGTCCAGAGAAGTCTTTGGCAGGAGTAGCTGTATTAATAGGAATTTACGTAATTTCAGCTGCTTTTTCCATTGAATACTTTTCTAAATTTTGGTTTTGTTTGACCAATTTTGAAAAGGAAGCCATTCTAAACCACACACTCCCCCTGTATTAAGAATATAGTAGTTAGTAAATGAATTGCCTGTTTCCCACACTTAAATGACAACCCAAATCTGCTGGCTGAATGCTAGAGTTGACTGCCCTAAAGTGCTCTTGATGACAGATGACAGCACCTCTTGGCACTGTGCTTGAATATAAACATTCCTCTCTGCCTGGTAACCTCATTTGCCCACTCATGCATTCATTTGTTCATTGAAATACTTCCTGCTTTCCCCCAAAGGGATTCCAAAACTAGGCAAAACAGGCAAAACCAGTCAATAAACTAGGCAATAAAGCAATAAGAATAAAAATAACACATGCTATTAATACAATCAGTATCAAGAATGGAAGAACAAGTCTATTAGCATGGCAAATAAGGTAATATTGTTTTGCCATGCGCCAAATTATCACTAGAGCAGGTTGAACAAGCTTCCCAGGATCAGGTTTTCCATAGTCATGGTGCCATGACTGAAAAGTCCCAGGTCTAATGTCTCACCAACAGTGCTTCTGATAGTGATGGGTAGGGATGGAGGTGAAATTTGATTTAAGTTCACATTAAAATGTGAACCAGCCAAATTCTTTCTCAAACAATTTGTGAACCAAAACACAACCATCTTTTGAAATTCATACACCTCTGAATTTTGCAATGCAGTCCTCCCGCCAAATGAGACGTACAAAAATGCATATACTATGGTACAATGTGCATTAAAATGCATATATTAATGACAGTAACATAAAAATGCAGTAGAGGTTGAGAAAACTGCTTGCAAAATGTGTGTGTGTGTGTGTGTGTGTGTGTGTGTGTGTTTAGGCAAATTTCAGCCAGAAATATGGAGAAGCGAATTTAAAATTGGAAAAATAGGAAGGGGAGAGAACTGAAATTGATAGTTCCATCCATCCATCTATCCATCCCCAGCAATGGGATGCAAAGTAGGGACTCCAACAATTACTTAACTGAGCAAGCAGAGTTATGAGAAAGAATTCAGTTCTTTAAATAGTATGGCCTCAAAACTAACCAGAAGTTTAAACAGAAGAAGGACCCATAGCTAAAATAGTAGAGCACTTGCTTTTCATGTGAAAGACCCAGTATTTCCAGTTACCGCTGGCAAGTCCCTGACGCTGGTCAGAGCAGACCAAGTATTCTGCAGTCTTGAGTCTCCATATGTTGTTGGGCTACGACTCCCAACATCCCATCCTTCTTAGCCAATGTTAAGGATGATGGGTATTGTACTGCAACATCTTGGGACCCAATATTGAAGAACAGTGGTATGGACTGACTTGGTGTAACACAGCTTCCTATGTTGAATGATTCTCATATGGAAACAGAAGGAAGACAGGACAGTCTTGTTTACTGGCTGCAGTAGGAGCCAGGTGCCTAAGCTCATGCCACTGCTAAGCAAATGATGCCTGATTATTTCAGCAATATTTCTGAAACCGCTTTTTGTTTGTATATGTGAGTCACATAGAAGCTTGCAAAGAAAGTGGGGAATGTTTTCAGACCACTCTTGATCAAAGAAAGGAAAGAACAAAATGTGCATTAAAATTCACACACTTTGTTTCTCTCCAATATATAATTTGCATATTTTCAGATTAGAACAGCAGGACGGCAGCAGAAAGTCAGATTTTCATTATTATTAGTTTGGATTGTGGCCGCTATCAGTATTAAATCTGAAAGGGCAAAGGGACATTTGACTCATTCCCTACTCAAAGACAGTTATCTTTGAATACCTGATTTGTTCCCCCCCCCCCAACCATCCAATACATTTAGATTTTGGGAACCAAAGAACACTGAATAAGTAACACGTTTCTATATAGATGTGCACAACCTGCAGCAGAGGAATTATCTCCACAGGGTGTCATTGCTTGGTGAAAATGGCAAAGGAGCAGAGATTGGAGTAACCTGTGAAAGTTTTCAAATGGATGTGAACAGCCTGAAGATCTAACTCCCTTCAGAAAAGAAGTGGGGAGATTCAAGACAGCAGAACTACCCATTGCAAGAAAGAAAAAGTGCTGTCTTGTAATAGGTAGTTTGGCTGTGGGAAGTGGGTTCCTTCAGTCCTCACAATTGCCTCATTGGGGCAAGACCTACTGAGAAGATTTGTTGGGATCTCTAGGCCTGCACTGGCTTGGGTTCTTTCAGTAAAGAATTAACCACTGACATTGATGTTTTTATTGCTGACCTACTCCTGACCTGGGCTCCTGACATTCACAAACACTTTTTCAACAATACCCAAATATATTCTCTATTCATTCACTCTATATTAGGCTTACCATACGCCAGGGAAATTCCTGACATGTCCTAGTTTTTGGGTGTAAAAATGGCATCTTCCAACAACTTTGCTGGGGTCAGGAATGTCATTTTTTGAAATATGGCAACCCTATTCTATACAATACATTTTAAAAATGCTACCTAATTACATTATTGGAGGATTTATTTCCTAATCCCTTTCTCTTAAAACTGCAGGTGGGATTCAGCCAAGTTGTTGCATGTAGGCAACCAGCTGCACTAACACAACAGGACTTTCCCCCCAATTCCTTCCACCACATGACACCCAAGCCCCCTAAGTCTGCTCTGGGTGGTTGGGGGGGGGGAAACCTATAACAGGTTTAAGGGATGCACAGGGGCAAGAAAGGTGGAGACCACAACCTTGGCCCATGCATGCATATCCCACTTGGCACTACATTAAATTCCACTCTAGAGGTTTTTTTGGTTTTTGCATGATAATCCTGAGGTCCACATATACTGGGCAGTAACACCCAGATGCATCCAATTAGCATGAGTATTTCCACTTGTACTATGGGACTTTTCCTCTCTTGGTGCCCTGCATCCTCTCAAAATCTGCTCTGAAGTGTTGAGGGAACCCCTAGAACAGATTTAAGGTGTTGCAGAAGAAAGAGAGAGGGGAAGTCACATTCTGCAAATGGTGTTGACAGAACCAGAACCTAGTGCTATGCTGGATACTACCCTTTGTGACTAGGCCAGAGTCGCCAGATAATCTTTGATTTACTGCATGCAATGTTGGTAGTTTCTATTATCAAATCTTATTTGTCCTCACCCTCAGTTCCCTCTTCCCTTTTCCATATTTTCCTGGCAATGATGAAGAGGTTCCTTAGCATGCAGCAGCTTGCAACTCATCTTTAACACTGGGTATATTTCTAATTATATATGAATAAGCTAATTAACCGACAGTTATTCTTTTTTACATTTCATAACCATACCAAATGGTACAATTTTATGTGTTAAGTTATAAATAATACATTTCATTTTCTTGAAGAAGTAAAGCAAGCTTTGGTTTGATGAGAGAGTAACACAATGACTTTTGTCTTGCCCTTAAGAAACAAAGGTGGATTCCACCACCACCACCCTTGGGCTTAAAATTGCTGGAAATCTTTATGTGTCTGCTCCTCAGTAAACGACAGGCAGTCATAGTGGATGGACAAATACGTTTGATCCACGCCCTTTGAAGCTTCTGCCTTCCTCGGAAGAAATGGTCAAAGTAAATTTCCACCACCCAAGTTTGGTTCCCTCACCATAAAGAGAATGATGAGGATCTGTGTTTTTCTATCACCTTGCATGCAAAGACAGGCTCTGACAGATTGAGTGGATAAGACCAAGAGTGGGACCAATGGTCAAGAAGGCTGTTTCTGCATGTACTGTAGAAGGAAGTGAAGGGCAGATGGGGCCCATCAACCTGGCAAGGTAGCCCACCTTGGAGAAGGAAAACTTTGGTCCTAAACCTCCGCTGCCTTGTGGGATATCTTTGTGTAACAAAAGAAACCCCCTGTGTTGCAAACACAGACAAACTTAAGCAGTAACAGACAACACATGGCTAATAATGTTCTAACAACATGTATACAACCTGTATTATTTCACAATTCTTGAATAGAGAACATATGGTGGAGAAACAACTAATAAAATAAGTCAATGTTGTATGAACAAAAATAGAGAAGGTAGTCAATCAATATAAACTGAGGCAAACAAACCTTTTAATAGTCCCAATCCTGCAATCATGCAATAATAAAAGCTCAAAGCATAGCATCGAACACAATTAGACAACATAGTCCATCAGTATAGAAGGAGGCAAACAAGCCTTTCAACAGTCACAATCCTGAATCCATGAGATAATGGATGATCCAAAAATGTAGTAATTTTTTTTCGGATGATAAACTGTTTTGATAGAAATTCTTCATCAGCTGGTGATGATGTAAAATAAAATCCATTAATTTGCATACAATATAAATACAAGAATGACAATCCTATAAACATAATCAATCATAAATAATGAATACATACCATATGAATGGTCCAAAAAGGTATCTCAAGTGGGATATCTTTGGCAGAAGAGAAAGTTAAGGAGTAAACCCTACACAAATCTGGAGTGGAGTCCCTAAGATGGTTGGATGGTGCTTTGTATGCCTTCTTCTGGCACCTCCTGCAGCCAAGCTGGTGCCAAACATATTTGGACCACATCAGCAATGCTGAGAGGGTCTTGTCATCTGGGCAGTGGTTTGACTTCATCCCTGGAGGCACATTCCATTGTCTCTCTAGACAGACAGATCCCAACAAGTATAGAGGAGCAGTCAGTGTGTGAGAACTGATGTGTGCCCCCCATTCCATCGTCTAGCATTCAACAGGGAACACACCCCAGGCCCCAAGAGCACCAGCCCAAGCAGTTCCCCAAGCCAGTTGGTAATGGCAGGTGGCTGGGGGAAATGCCTTTCACCCAAGAGTGCTTCAGGGTTCTTACCAGTGATGTGCAGACTAATCCACTTACCAGCCCATCAGAAAAATCTAAACGCCTGAACCCACCAGGAGACAAACAGACAAGGACAGTGTGAAGTAGGAGAAAAAGAGATGCTCCAGAGGCCCACTGAAGAACACCCCCCAAAATTTCACTCAGCCCTCAGAAGGCAACTGGCAAATGCCACCCTGCCCAAGGATACTGCATGAAGAAAGGGGAAGGTAGTAGACCTATAAAGGAAATGAGCTGATGGACTCATTCATTCATTCCTCCTCTAAAGCGTGGTCAAATTTTCACTCACCACAGAGGCGGTTTTATGGTGTCATGACCAGTGTGGCTGCACTGGGTGCCACACTGCAGGGGGCACCACAACAGTGCTGTAGAACAAAGCATGTGAGACGAGGGCACCAATATTTTAGCACCGCATAGGGCTAAAACCTGAGAGCCCCAAGTCTACCACTGCTCACCATAGGGATGGGAACAACATTCATGGAAGTAAGCACCACTGAAAACAGAGAGACTTGCTTCCGAATAAACATGCACAGGATTGCCCTGCTGGTGAATATATAATTGGCAGAGCATTTTAAAGTATGTTTTTACCATATCAGAAAAAGGAGGACTGCCAATTTTAGTAGATCTACAGGAATTTATCATGTACTTAGGATCACAGAATAATAACATCCCACACTTTCGCCTGAGCCTTCTTTTAGTGGAAAACAAAGTAGATACAATAAATCTTACATTTTCCATCATGCATATTAAAATACAGACACCAACTCCCCCCTCCAAAAATTGCAGCCTTTCAACTCCTAAGATTTATTCATATTTATATGTGAAATAAAATATCACTCTAGTTTTTTATTTTTTAAAAAATCACTGGGGGTATGGTATCTATTTCAAAAGGACCTAATATATTTGTAACCCTCTTGTAGGGAGGCAGGGAGAAGGGGAAATGCAAAGAAATTATGTATGTCTGACTAACCAAGAACATTTCCATATCAATTTATTTGCGAAATAACTAATAAGTCTGGTACAAAGTTATTCAGAGGCGTGCTTCACGATGTCCACAGAATCAGTGTATAGCTGTTAGAATCCATTTAAATCAAATTACATGCATAAACTCATTATCCGCTATTGTTTATAGAAGCCTGGCTTTGGGGACTGAACAGACAGAAAAGCAAAGTGTGAAACATGGCTTTGAAGTGGGTACTTTTGTTCCAGCCCTCCTTGGTTTTGAGGTGTTCAAAACTGCAGGAAATGTGGATGGCAATAAACTAGAACAAGCCTTTCCTCACTTTACACCAAGTTATTAAAATAACACTGAGTTGATTGGTTTTCTTAGCATGCATACTAAAAATGCTATTGACTGAAAAGTAAGAGCAGAATATTATTTTAAACTAGGGGTGCATAGGGGGGTATAAAACATTCCTTTAACTGGGCAAATGCTGTTGCATTCATTGACATATTTATCACATAGAAAAAGTGGTTAAGAAGGTGCATTAATCGGACCTGAGTGATATTATCCATTTTGTCCCTCTCATTTTGATCCACTGGTGCAATAACAGTGCTGTACACATAAATATCATTTTCATAATTGTTTTGGAACTCAGTTTCTAGTGTGGTGTGCAATCTGTATTTCTCATTCTGCCTGAAAAGCATTAATTGGTTTTTAATATAAATGGAGCCTGCTGGATTTCCTGGATTTACTTTTTTCTTCTTCATCTACTGCAAATCAGGACTCAATCTAAAAACAACACACTGATGCAAATGTGTCAGGATCCGGGGGTCCTGTGAATGGAAAATAAAAATATGTGGTGTATCACCATGTAGGATTGCCATACAATTGGAATCTCCCAGACATAGCTGGGATTTGGCCGTTGGAAACAGTGTCCAGGTGGAAATTGCTGAAATGTCCTAGAAAATCCAGACGCTTGGTAAGCCATGTTGGGTGATGATTTTGGCGAATTTCCTTAAAAATAGCTCAAAAACTTTATTGAGATTTTGTGAAAAAGAAAAAAGAAAAAGCTATAACTTTGCCTAAAAAAGCTCAACAACTTTTGTGTCGGGATTTTCACTCTTTGAAATATAGCAACCTTAACCCTAAGCATTTTGAGTCCCATTGATTTCAAGGACAGTAAAACAGGTATTTAACTAACTTTAATTAATTAATGGGAATTAAAAGTATATATAATTGGCTGGATACACCTCCATGATCTTAGAAATGTACAATTTCTTCTGCAAGCTTTCTGTGCAAGAGGAACTGTGAAAAGGCTTTCTCATATGAAATATATAATCTCTGGATGCACTTTGAATATTTCCATAGGCAAGATCCCCCTTACATAATTCCATTTCTGCAAGTACAATAGACTCTGAATTTCAGGCATTGTGTGATGGCTTGCTACACCACTCCCCCCCCCTCTCTAGAGATAGATTCTATATAGTGAATTACCTCATTCTCTCTCTTATGTACTTGTGTGTGTTTTAAAAAATCATTTCTAAAAAGTACTACATATGACGGATGCAAACTCCTACGACTGGTCTGAAAAATATCCAGCTGTATCATTTACCACACGTTTCCCCTGTTTGGGTAAAGAAAATAAATATTTTTTAAAAAGAATTTTCAGTGATAAATGAATGAAGAAGAATAAATATATTTTAGTTAGTTATCTATCCACCTCCAGTATTAACACAAACCTCTCTTTTCCCATCTCTTATATTGTGTTTATTTTGGAACACCAGCTACCTTGCGAGCAGAATTTTCCCGAAGTTTCCTATAAATTGCACTGCTTGACTATTCTCAGATTGCTTTATTACTTTACAACCTCTGAACTTGTGCCTTCCCAATAGACTTCTCCATCGCTCTATAAATTTCAGTTCCCATAAGCTGTGCGATTCATCCTTTTCGGAAGGGGGTGGGGGAAAGCTTTGTGTATTTGCTTTTAAAAGGATCATTTGCATCAGTTTCTCGTTTGTTCTGGGTTTCTATTTTTAAAATAAAGAATCAATAAAATTAACTGGTTTAGAACAACTTAGACTGCCAGGTCATGGACCAGATCCAATGCCAAGATGCCTTTTTATCGCTCCTCTTCACAGTCAGTGGCCCTATTAAATTTATGACTCAAATGGAATAGAAGTCCACCCTTAATCTGCAGTGGTCAGTAAGGAGGCAAATAGGAAGTAAGAAACTTCTGCCACTGGGCAGCAATTGATGGGAAAGGAATCCAATATCCATAAAGCACCAAAGGTAGAGCACTTGCTAGATCAGCTGTCTGACATAGACATAGAATTACAAAGTTGGAAAGGACCCTGCAACATGTGGAATATATGGCTTTAGGGTTCGAACCTGCAACCTTGGCATTATTAGCACCACATTCTAGCCAACTGAGCTACCCATGCTTTTCCCAGCAGCACCCAGCACAGAGCACTAGCCTGTCGGGCAAAGCCCCCTCTATAGGCTTGTAGGATCACTTAGATTGTCTAGGGAAATTCTATTAATGCCACTGCAGCCTATGGAATACCATAGAGTGGTGACCCCAAATTGGAGAGTTTCTGCTTTTTGCCCTTTTTCTGTGCAGTACTCTGCCCTCTGCCATATGTGAGGCAGCAACATCAGACATCTTGTAAATACAACTTTTTGCCCAGGTTTTCCCTGACCCGCAAGATTAGAGCCTGTTGTATATGTTTGGATCCTCTGGATTTCTGTTTTATTCGCCTTTATGTGCTTTTATGTGTCCTGTGTTGCTGTTTCACTGGTTTTTGGTTCTGTTTTTCTTCTTTGTTTAATGTTTTAATAATATAGTGTTTGTTTGTTTTTTAGACCATAGAGATTTGTTAAATACAAAGTGGTATATAAATGTTTTAGAATAAAATAAATAAATAAGGAAGGAAGGAAGGAAGGAAGGAAGGAAGGAAGGAAGGAGATACACCATTCTAAGTCCCAAACCAGTGGAAAATGGTCCCTGAAAATACAGGAATTACCATTCCTGTGTTTGAAGTTAAGCACACCTAGGCTGCAATCCTAAACACACTTACTATTCTATTCAGGTTTTTTGTTAGGATGGTTTTACTTTTAATTATAACTGTAACTATTTCATCTTTTAAGAAACAAACACGGGATATTACCTTGTTGTAACCCACCCTAAGATCTTATGGTGACAGACAGATAAAAAAATATTACAATCAAACAAACAAGTAGGATCCCATTGGGATTGATTTCTGAGTAAATGTGTTTAGGATTGCACTTATCCACTGGGAGTCACAATGTGATTACGTTTCTCCAATGAAAATCAGCACTCTATGTACAAAATCTCATCCTCTGAATACAGATTTGTATGTGGCCAAAATAGTGCCATTCACAAACAAGAGAGAGATATAATCTTCAGCAGCCTCGAGGGAACCTCAAGGTTTGTAGCAGACTGAAGAATATTTATAGGGAGGGTGGAGAGAAAATTAAGAGGAGGGAAACCCTCGCCTAAAATCAGCCCAGGGACGACTTAACAAGCTCAGCGGCTGCTGTTGCAGAGGAGAAGGAACCAGTGGGGACAGAATGAGGTGTCCTTTTGAAAAGTCATGGCTGGCAAGCTGCCTGAAACCTTAAGAGGGACTTTCCAGACTCCAATTGTTCGTTGCTGCTTCCACCTGTACGTTTTGAACTGCTGAACTTTTAAACTTAATCACACCCTTAAGCAATAAAGACACAGCAACAGACTGTCTCTCCTTAGTCATGGTCCATCAGGCATCTCACGATCACTGGCAACTTTCATGAGCTGTAAACAAATTTCTGTTGTTTCTAAATACTTGAAGAGCTGTTAAGAAAAATAAAATAAGTCATTACTTTAAAAAAAAAAAAATTAAACCCCTGTAATGCTTCTAGGAAGGTTTTATCTTTCTGACATTAATGATAATCTCTTGTGTAATTAACTGTGGAGTGGTTATGCATGCAGTGTGCAGTCCATGACAAGCCTCATAGAAAATACATCAGTATTAGCCACAGGTGAATTCGTTTAGAAAGATTAATGACTGCACCTGAATTTTAATGTCTGAAAAGGGACGGAACACTGAATCCTTAATTAAAAAGTTGAATGAGTGGTATGGTTTGTTTAACATCACAAATTTCAGCCTGAGATTTTTATATTCAGGCGAAGTCTGCAAAGAGAAACTTTCCTTCGAGCAGGGAAGAGTAAAGGTGAAAAGCAATCATGTTTTATGTGCTTTCCCTTATGTAAATCGATACATGGATCAGTTGCTTTGATAAGGATCAAATATGGTATAATTATGGCTTCTCTGTGTTTACAGTGAATGTTCAGGGGCTGGGGGGGGGGGAGGGCTCAAGGAACACATTGCAGCTCTGCTCCGCTACCAACAGAACATCAGATGATAAAGGCAGAGAAATTGACGAGTGATCTTATTCTTTCCTTAATGAGAGGCAGTTTTCACTTCATTATTATTTTGCCGAGTTTTTAATAAGGAGAAAGTAACCTTGAAAATTACCTCTGGAGTCCCATTCCCAGAAGATGGTTAACTTGCTTCTTTCAAACCTCTCTTTCAATTAGTGACTTAGTTTCAAGTTGTTAGCATTAAAGTTATTCATCTTAACAAAATATAAAGTGAAAATCCAGGGGAAGAAATAGACTTACCTGCATGAAGAACACGTTAAGCTGGTTAACTTGAGGTTTCTGACCCGACCGGGGGCTGGGGGGTGGTGAGAACGGGACATTTGTGTGGGCTTTGTATAACCCCAATATTTTAAAAATCTTCTCGCGGCCATTTCCAGTAAGTCTTAATCACAGAGAGTGCATTACATAAATGAGATAACTTGGTAACTTTTTGCTTTTTCAGATTTCATAATAGGTAAGACACAGACACACACACCACACACAAACAACATTCAGAACAAAAGAGATCCTTTGGAAAGCTTATTTGTCTGGTAAAACTGATCAACTGTTTTTCTGGCTCTGTGACGTGAGTTTCCTGACATGGAACAGATGCAGAAGGTTACCTCTCTGACTGTCTCTTGCTAACTGCTCTGAGTTACCCCAACTGTAGCTTGTTTTTAATGAGACCATTCTTACCAAACGGAAGACGCAAATAACTGCAACAGCCCAATCACACACAGCTTTTATCCTAGCTGCGTTTAGGACTGCTATATTCATTTTCTAAGACTAAAGTAATTCCAGTGATTGTTTTCAAATGTTATGAAGAAAAGAAATATATGGAAGAAACCAGACCATCAAAAACTGTACAAGCAAATTACCTAGGATGGTGAAACTGATGGAGGTGATTCTATGTGCAAATGCGATAGAGAAGGGATTTTTTATGCCCCCTGACTTAAAGATAAGAGACTCTTGTAGATGTTTACTGTGGGAGGAAGCATCGCTCTTGTTTCTGTACACAACACTTTTTGTAATAAAATGTCGTTAGGACTAGTTCGTTCAAAAAGACAACATCCTGTTATATTAAAAACTTTTAAAACTTCTGATTTTTTTAAAACAAATGCTTCTGACCATCTACCTATGTATTAGTGTATTTATCATAAGGAGATGTATGTTTCCAGTCCATAGCATTGATCTAATTCAGCATGCATGGAGTAGGCATGGCTGCATATTTTGTAGGGTCATTTTAAAAAGGTAACATTTCCTTTGATTTTCCAAGGCAAAGGGAGTGGGGTGCATATGTGGATCAAATACCCCGCTTCCTCTCTGATGCATCTGATTGGCAGGAACAACACAAATGTGCAAATGCAGGTGTGACGGCTTGGGTGGAATTCTGCTTCCAAAGACGTAGCTGTGTTCTGTAGCTGGATAGGTGTATAGATGGGAGGGAAACTATAGACACAACACAAATTTCCAAGCACAGGTATGATGGCATAGGTGGAATTCTGCTTCCATAGATGTATTTGTGTTATAAATAATATTACAATGACTGGAAGTGGTTTCACATCTGCACCAAATATTGCATAGCCTGAATGTTACTAAAGCCTCTTTCTCGAGTCTTCATTTAGATTCCAGTCATGTGAAAACTAGGATGGCATCTAACTGCCTGGCGGGGGGGGGGGGCATGTAGATACACAAGAGATATAATTTACTATGATGAACTTGTGGCCCTCCAGCATTTCTTGGGTTCCAGCTCACATCAGCCTCAGCAAGGATGGCCAAAAGCCAAGGGTGCTGGAGTTGCAACCCAGCAAATCTGCAAGGTTGCAGTTTCCCCACACCTGCTATTCATGAATCTTTTCTCCCCATATATGCCTTCTGGGTGGTCAATAACTGGAAATGTGTGGATACCAATTGTTATCTTACTGCACACCAATAAGATTACACTTTACCTCAGTCAATGCAATGTATATTGCTTATGCTCCATACTTGCTATATGTCTAGATCAGAAGCCAGTTTGACATTTTCCTCCAAGTCAGATTGATTAGTAATCTGGAGATATTTTGTGTCTATCCAGTTCACTTATTATTTGCTATCTGCAGAAACACCTGCTCTTAACTTGAAGCCAAATATGATTGATTTGTAGGTGATGTGAGGTAGATGGTTCTGTTCTTGTGGCAGGCAGGCAGGCTTCATGACCTTCAGGTTCATTTTAACTCTTAAAAATAAAAATTAATATTGATACATGGCTGCACTCCTGGAGAAAGTGGGAATTCTGTACAAAAAGAGATACTTGGGAAAAAAATGTGTTGTAGAATTGAACTGTTTCGAATCCAGGAAGTTTTGGGGTTACTGGCTGTGATTGAGAAGTTAGGTGGTTGGACTGAAATGCATTTTAGTTCAATCAAACTCAAAGGAATACAACTGGCTAAAATCAAAATACCAGAGAATGTTACTTACCAAGCACGTAATTTGGGTAGGCTGCTATTTTGGAACCTTTTTTTTTTTATCCCTTATGGGATTGAAGAGAGAAGGGGAAATTGGAGACAGAATGAGTGGAGGTCACAGCCTCGCTTTTCCGGGGAAAGAGGTGGTACCAACTAGCTAGCTTTTGGCCAATGAAAGAGACCACTTCCTGGTACTCACCCCGCTTTCCAAATGGTGACCTCACATTAATTTCAAAGCAGCTCTGAGATGTGTATATCTGCTTCCTGAGACAAAAGCTCTCTGTAGAAATTTATCTGCACAAATACTTTTAAATGAAAGGTCCCACACTAAAATTTCTAGCAAGACTCTTCAGAAATGCCCTAGTCTTTACAAAATATAGAAATAGGACGTATCTGATGTTAATGTTCATAAGAGAACTATAATTTTGCTGCTCCTGTGCATGTTGTCCATTTTTAACCTTCAGGTTAGGTTTCATTGTAAGTTGTTTGGAATTGTTTTTAAACTGCATCATCATGTTTTCATGTTGTAACCCACCCTGGGTCCTTAAGGTGAAGGGCAGGTAATGAATGTAATAATCATAATCATAATACTATTTTAATGTTACAAAATCCACCCAAAGCATTTGTATGTTAGGAGACAGTGGTCATTATTATTGTGTTTAGGTGACGGAGATGCTCTGGATGTGGTTATTAGGAGACAATGCTAAATTCCTGGGCGATAGGGCTCCACCAGTAAATTCAAACAGGTATTTTATCCTATTTATCAATGCTAATTATAGGAACTGGGGGGGGGATATTCGGTGTGCACGTTGCATATGTTGGGAAAGTGGGAATTTCTCACAGGGCTGGAATTCTTAAATAGCAGTTGTTGATAACCTTTTAAAAGTAGACTCTAAGTCCCAAGGGAACATAAGATTATATCTGCTGTAATCTTAGCTTGTTCATCCGGAAGCCAGGTGGATAGAGAGTGCATTAGTGGATCAGTTCCGAACCACTTTCCTTATTGGAAAAAGGAGAGTGAGAGAGCTTGCAATGCTTTTTGCTAGGAAACTGATCTTAGTAGTGTGTTTCGGCTTTATTGAGTACAATATAAACAATTTCTTAAGCACAATTTCCAGCCCCACTTATGGGCTGTTTATCAGAGGGTGCATTTCTTACCCATCATATTTCCAGAGGTAATTGCTGAAATATTGTAGAACACTCTCGCAAGAGGAAAAGTTCCAGACAGAAAGCTATTTGAAAACAATGTAACCCACAGGGCAGCTGGGGCTAAGCTGATTCTCTTTTCATTACATTTTATCCATCCATTAAAAGCTAAGCACTCTTGCCTGCCTTGATTGCACTGACCCCTTGGAACCTGGATGTTTAATAAATAGGGAGGGAAAGCAATACCTGATTTTTGTGCTTTAAGTTCCCGTTTGATAGCGGTGCATAGCATGTGCTCTCCACTTTCACTATGAGGGGTAGTTTCCTGGGGAAGATGATTTTGGACCTGCTGCAGGCAGTGGGCTTAAAAAGACCAGGCTTCCATGCACCACTCATTTCTGGGTCACCTGTTTATTCCCATCCATGAGACTTCCTCACTCACAGGCTGTTGTTACCTGTACAATTTTCATTGAAACATTTTTTATGGAAATATCCAGGGCAATCAGGTGAATTTTATGCTTTTTTCACTCCTTTCAGATCAGAACACATCCATCTCTTCCAGGGTGGCTAACTATTGTTCTGCTGCATGCAAAACTTGCCAGGGAGTGATTTTAGCAGACTCATATTTTTGTTTCCTATGCCTGCCTTTCTGTAGCACAATATAGATAGTGGGCATTTTTCTGACATGTTTCTCTTTTTCTACTTTGGTTGGTACTATTTTACATATGTGTATAAAGTTTCTTTTTGAATAGTGACCATTGACCATAGTAAAAAGATCAGTTGAATGGTATTTATTTTTCACCTATCAGCCTGAAGAAAGGCTTGAACCAATAGCTTCTGATCTACAGCTAGCTGCTTTACCAGGCTAGACCATGTCAGCCAGGAACATGTCAGCTTTCCTTGAAGAGGAGACAAGTAGTTTGGATCTCTCCCCATCCAAGACAGAAGAGCAAGCCAGGCTTGTTGCATCTCCCCCTTTGTTAGCTAAATCTAGGATCTTTCATAGCAAGCATGTATTTCCTGCAACAACTGTAGCTTTATTATTTTCCAAAATCCCAAAGCACCAATGTGACTATATACAGGGTAATGTCTGCTTGATTCAGCAATGATCCAGTATTCGGTTCAGCTTTTATAAATGCTTTAATGCCAAACACACACCAAATGGGCTGGTGCAACTGCATGGGGGTGCCACAAAGTCTGATCCTGTGTAATCAGTAGTTTTGCCACATAGCCACAGAGTTGAGCCGTTGTATTCCCCCGCCCCCAAGTCTTGAAATAAAACAACACAGGCAGGGGTAGAATTCCAGTTCAAGAAAAGTAAGCATCCACATACAATATCTGGTCACCAATATATTACGACAAATTGCAGTTTTTTGCAGGCTCTCATTCAGCATTCAGCACCAAAGCAAGGCAAACTAACAAACAACAAAAATAAACCCAAGGTGTTATAGACCCTGTTGTCTATTTAATGGTGTTGGGGAGTGTGTGTGCATCTAGCTAGAAAATAGGGTGATTAAAATAAAATTACTGGGTCATATTGCCTGATACTCCAAAGCCTACTAATAGAGGATTGACTGTTGGCTGTAGAATGATCTATAAATGTTTCCTGAACAAGTTCATATTACTAGATAGGATATAATAGGATAGGATATAAATTGTATTAATATAGTTAGACTCTTAATACCCTTATCTCATGTCCTGGCATTTTATTATTATGTGTTTACTGCATTTGTATCCTGCCCTTTCCCAAAAGAGCTTAGGATGGAGTACATGATGTTATCCCATTCTCATTCTAGCATTGCACCAACCCTGCAAGGTTGGGTAATCTGAGAAATGTTGTCTGGCTTAAGGGCACCAGTGAATTTTACAGCTGAGCAAGGAGTTTGAACATATCTCTTCCTGGAACAGGAAAAAAGTGTAGATATATGGCCATATAGTAAAACCCACAAAGTTGTATAATGTATCCTTTTCTTTTTGTTATCTTTTATGGTCAGTACAAAATAACTTGCAATTATTGTCTCTAGTACAAATCCAACAGTCTACCCATAATATTGCACTGGTTCCCATTTTATTTATTTTATTTTATTTTATCTTTTTTAATTTATTTTATTTTATTTTATTTTTTATTTTCCGAACTGGTGTTTCATAGAGTGGAGAAGATTACAATGACAGAGGAGAGGAGAAGGGAATGAAAAATCAAATGCTTGGCTTATGATATACAATTATTCCACTCTAAAATATTCTGCAGACTTGAGAAGCCATTGGGCCCTTAGGTCAAAGAAGCCCCCAGGCATCTTGCATCAGCAGCATTCCTCATTAGATTGTTGTGGGTATCATGGACTATTTCTATGGCACCATCAGAAATCACAGAATATTCATTTTCCTCTCCCATGTAAAAGACAATAAACAAACTCCATTCAACATCTGGAATATGTGAAACATTTCAAATGATTTTGTATTTTGTTCCCAACCTCACTTTGTTCTCTCTCTCTTTCTCTCTCTGGTGGGATTGCCCATCTATTTTTCTCATTTAGTTTTCCAGCCTACAGAAGGGAGTCCTACGCAGGCTCTGAATAATCTACAAGGAAGCACTAGCTAAGGTTGCTCAACTTGTCATTTGAATTATGTAAAATCAGGAGATGCAAGGGACAAGAATGATTAGATTAAGGCCATTCAAATGGGCTGACTTGTGGAGAATGGGCTCACCCCAAACACTCTATTTTCAGTATCCACTCCACCCTTCAAAGTTAAATGCCTTCTGTACAAAGGCACAGTCCAGCCAGCTTAATTATTATACCTCATTATATCTGTGTTTTCAGACTACATATTTTAAGTAGAAGGGTAAAAGAATGTGTCCAAAATCAAATTATTTCAAGAGCAATATATGTGGAAAGCTTTATGAAGATTTCAGCGTCCAGATAAGTAGCTGTGACTAGTACATTTGACATTGTATTATAAACTGTTTCAGTATCATTCTTATCCCAGGCTATATACCCTGAATCAGAGAAGCATATGGCGAGGTATTACGGAGAAATAAATTATTTGGGGAAATTGAGAGAGATTGAAGTAAATACTGCCAGAATGAAAATTACTTTTCTTCTATGATAAGTTACTTTTTAACAACTTACGTTCTCAGCGGCATTTTTGTTTCCTTTATGGAGCTGTTACAGAAAGGATATTGTGTCCACAATGGAACGTGACTAAGAAAAAGCTCAAGTCTAGCTCTTTCTGCAAAACCGTTTCTCGTTTTATTCTTCTGCATGCAACGTCGTCTGTGTGCCACTGCAATGCACTAAGTGCGGCATTGCAAAGTAATGCAAGGAGGTATGTTGAAGAATAGCTCTTCCCTAGATCTTAATGACCACAGGGCTCAGGGATGGCATGAATACAGGCAGGAGTCCCAAGGATGAAATTCCCCAGCAGTCTTAAAGCAGAATATAAGAACATAGCAAACTGCTAAACAATAGGCAGAGCAATAGTCCATCTAGTTCAGTGGCTTCCCAGGATTTCACAAAGTCCTACCTGCCAGGGGATTGAATCTGAGACCACTGACCAAGGACCCTTCTGCAAACTTTGGTGTGTGTCCACTGGTGGGTAACGGAGGTTCCAAGATTTGTTTGGCACAAGCAAGATGGCGACGAAGGTAGTTGCTCAGTTAACTTCGTCTGCCCTCAAGTTAAATCTTATATAATTTTAACTTTAATTTTAAGTTCTAAGAAGCTTGTTAGCCCTTTTGGCCTTTTACCCCTTTTATTTTAATGATTTACGGGATGCAGTATCTCCACTGCCTCTGCTTTTTTAATTAGTGTTTACTGTTTTATCGTTTTACTACTCGTTTGAGCCTCAGCCTTGCCGTCTGGCCGTACTTTACCGTACCTGGGTAACCAGGTAGGTAAAGGGTCTGGAAAGGAAGTCCTATGAGGGTTGCTAAGGATGTTTTGTTCTGTAGAACAGAAAATTCAGGGGAGACATGGTGACAATTTGCAAATAACCGGAGGACGCTGGAATTATCTGGGGGCAATTCAATTGAAATAAAAGAGCTTACTTCTGAGTAGACAAGTACAGAATGTCAGCCCAGTGTTACTCAGAATTAAACTCGGTGTGACTTCTCTGAATCTGCAGCCTTTTAGAGCAAGCTTGTGTGTGTTTACTCAGAATTTAGTCCCACAAGTGTAGTAAGACCTACTTCTAGGTAAGGGAGTGTGAACCGAATTGGTATCTAAACTGCAATCCTAATACAACAATTGCATACCCACTTACCTGATTTGTCTTAGTTTCTTTTTTAATTTTTATTTGTGATTTTGAGTTATATACATTTCAGTAGTTTTACAATTGTTCTAACATTTCGAACCCCGACTTCCTTCCTCCTCTTTCTGTGGTTCCTTAGATTTATTTTTTATATTTCCTGCATGATTTGTCTTAGTTTCTCACCCCCCCCTTAATCTTAAATTCACTTCTCTATATATCCACATTAGTTTGCATGGTGTGTGGTGTTTTTTTTAAGGTCTTTGTGAAAATTTGTCAGCATTTTAGTGCAATTTTCTCCTAATATATACATCTGTGCTCATCTTTTGCAAAGCAATTCCCCCTAATATAATGCCTTTTGCATGTTTCTTACCCCAACATATGCATTCCGATGCACACCTTACCCCAGTATGTGTGTTTTTGTACACATTGGATCTGCATTGCAAAATTTCGGAAAGTGTGAATTGCTTTTTGGTTCACATATTGTTTCAGAGAGGACAAATTAGGTTGATTCACCTTTAAATATGGACTGAATCAGATTTATACCCCATTTCTGCCAGGGAGTAAGCCCTGCTGAATGGGTCCACACGGAGGATTGCAATGTCAGAGTATTGATTTGAAAGTAAGTCCCTTTGAAACCAGTGGGACTTAGTTGTGAAGAAGCAGGCATAGGCATTCAGTGGCTGGCGAACTGTGCTGATTAGCACAGCTTTCTCTTTCCGTGGTGGTGCCATTGTCTGCAAAATGCTTATTATTCCTTGCATTTCCAGCTGTCCACACTTGGGCAGGGAGCTTAACATCTTGTCAGTTTCTATCATGTTGCCTCTTTGTTATCATCATCTCGCACAGATCTGCATAACTGTAAATCTCAGTGGCTTTCTGAAAAGATTGGAATCCTTGTTGCAGTAAACTTGGAGCAGGGGGCAGGGGAGTTTGGGCATGAATGAGACATTAGTCGTCAAAGCCTTCAAGAGAGAGATCTTGGGTATGCCTGCTTTCCAGCTGGTGGGATAGCATTCTCAGTGTTATTGCTACTGAGTGGTTTGAAGAAAACAGCTGGGGTAGATCCAGATACAATGTGGGCCGGTCAAAGTAAAATGTGCCAAGTCTCTCTTTTGGTAAGATGTTGATATATTTTATTATTTCTGGCATACAAACACAATTCCGTTATCTTCTGGGAAACTTCACTTTTGGATTGGTTGCACAAAGACTAAACATACTTATTGGGGGTATCTGGGCAGAAGCCATCGAGGCATCCGCACTGTTAAAAAGGGTTTAGTGTCAAGGTGTTCCATTGCAGCTGGGGACTTAGAATATTTGCAAACTCTGCACCCTCTGGAAGGGTTTAGCTCTCCAGTTCAATTGCTCAGCATGTCTCCTGTTCGCTTTCATTAGTTTACAACCATGCATTTTAAACTAATGCTGCTGAGAGACAGCAATAGCCAAAAATACTCGGGGCAAGGTACATTTGAGCTGCTGAACGAGCGATTTCTTCCTTGCTGGAGCAATGAACCTGCTGGCATTTAGCAGTTTAAGATTTAGAGCCTAACTTTGCCCTTGCATCACTCTGCATTGATCCCCTCTTTTATCCCATTTTTTCTGATCATTGTTTGATTCACTCTCTATAAGCAGGCTAATCAGTTAGATGTTTTTGTACAAGCATATAGTTGTGGTTTATTTGATGTGTGTTTTTGTTACAACAGTCGTTTGAGTTTGAGTTAATATACAAGTTAACTCGAAAAACTTAATTCTCTGTTGTGCTTTAATATGGCCATGTTATTTTCATTCCTACAGCATGTACAGAGCTGGCCAGCGAATAATCTGCATGGTTGGCATCCCACATGCACCAGTAGAACTCTTCCTGTGCTCAGGATTGTGTGTGTGTGTGTGTGTGTGTGTGTGTGATGGGGAGGAGTTTGGTTTAGTGGATTAACATAGCTATGTGGGCCTTGAAGGTAGCATTTGTGCTGTGCTGGAACTCATAAAACCAAGTATCATTACAGTATTAAAATCAGTTGAAATCACTGATGTTTATTAGTAAACATAGTGTGCTGAAATGAAAGCAGTAGGACTCAGAAACTCCAAATGTCATTTCACACACCTAAATCACACCTCTTAAAGAAGACCAAAGAGTCCTCCTCTCCCAAAGAAAAACGAAACAGAAACAGCTAAGCATGCATAAAAGATCTTTGGTTTGATGGTGACATGTAGATGCTCCACAAAAGGCATGAGACAGTGTTGTCAATGCCAGAGTAGGGATGAAAAGATCGGTCCCTTTTGGTTCTCTCAGTTTCTCACTTTCTTCCAAACTTAAATTCAGTTTTCCACATTTCTGCAACAATTTGTGAATGTGTATTAAAATCCTTAGTATGGTGTAGTGGTTAAGAGCGGTAGACTTGTAATCTGGGCAACCAGGTTTGGTGTCTCTGCTCCTCCACATGCAGCTGCTGGGTGACCTTGGGCTAGTCACACTTCTTTGAAGTCTCTCAGCCCCACTCACCTCACAGAGTGTTTGTTGTGGGGGAGGAAGGGAAAGGAGGATGTTAGCCGCTTTGAGACTCGTTTGGGTAGTGATAAAGCAGGATATCAAATCCAAACCCTTCTTCTTCTCTTCCTCTCATGGTGCTAATTTCTCCCAATAAACACATTTTTGTCTAGCTAATATATACACTTTTTTGACAAGCAATTTTCCCTAAAAGAATCCATCTTTCTATATTTCTTATTTCTCTAGTATATTAATTCTTCTGCCCTCTCCTCCCTCATATACACATTTTGGGAAACATTGCCTGGAGAACTGCATCACAAACTTCAGAGAACTATGAATTTTGAAAATGCATTTGTTTCATTAAAAAAAACATAGCTCTCAAATGTTAGAAAAACAAACAAACCAAAAGTAGTCTACAGAAAACAGTGGCATTGTCAGTAAAAACAGTTTAAAACAACTATTTAAAACATTTAAAAATAATTAAAATCAACAATAAGCTAAAAACCTGCTTAAAACACATAAAAACATTCTGCATATCTAGAGAGGCTTGCCTAAACAAAAACAAAAACAGTTCTGTTGTTGGCTGTGTTTCCGTCCTCATATCGCTTTTGGTGTTGCAGATTTGATAGATTCACTTTTAAACATGTACTCCATTGATTCTCCCTGCATCCCTACGCCAGAGCAAATTCCTTACCTGGAAGCACACAAAGCTGAAGGAACTATCCCTTTATGGACATTGGTTTAAATCCACATGCCTGATTTCCACCCCTTTCCTTGATTGTTCTCTAGGATCAGATGCTTCCAACTGACTTATCGATGGATTCCTTGTTTTATAATCAGACTTCTAAGCTGCATGTTATAAAACTAGCTTCCCCGAAATGTGGAGCTACTGCCATGGATTCAGTTGGGTTTCCTCTGTGGGCAGTTTTAGTCTTGTAAACTTTATGTATTAAAAAGTTGTTTATTTTAAATGGGGCTTTTGAAGCATGTGCACAGATATTTTTTTTTTTGATTTTTTTTTTTAAAAAAGGTCTAATGATTCACTAACATCCAAACATGCACTATTGCCTTAGCTCAATAGGGTGAAGGTGATTGGCATTCATATATCACTTCTGAAACCCATATGCATTGCCTTACTTACGGAATCCCTCATATATCATTTCCAATTTTCACCTCATGGAGGCCAGCTTTTACCAAGGAAAGAAAGATATCTCAGTTGAGACGGTTCGCCTTTGAACATGCAAGCAATTCCTCGGCTGCTATGCTCAGTTTGGTACATTATCTAGTGGAAAGGAAGCTTCCTTTCAACTTTTTTTTCCACGGGTGTTCCTAAATTCCACACACAGAAAGCTTTCCACACCTTTTTGGGTTCTCCCACCTCCCCAACCCCCATTGCAATTTCTAGCAAATGTTGGCTATTAAAGCAGGAAGCAGAGCCTAGCAAAACAATGTCAGCCTTATCTTCAATTTCCTCTCTTTCAGAGCTAACTGCGCTCCGTAAATCCTTGTACTTTGGGTTAAGATCCCTGAAATTCTCAATGAAGTTTTTAGGGCCTTCTACAAAGCCCTGTGTAATGAACGAGACTCTCTCTGAGTTCAGCGGGCTTTGTATTAAGACTTTAAAGGACTGAGACGTGCCACATGATAAATATTCAGGGGAACAAAGAGTTGCCTCAGTCTCAGGATATGAATTAAAGAGTTTGGGGGTCTTGTCCCTTTTTTAAAAAAAACAAAAAGCAAAACAGGAATGTCTAAAAGTCAGAAATCATTTTTTCATTTTTCATTTTTCTTTTATCAAGTGATACCTAGCATGTTTCAGTAAATGTAAAAAAAAAGAATCAAGTGCTTTAAGTATCGGAATAGAAATGTGCTTTTATTTTTATTATTCTAAAATAAATGGGGGGAATCTCTCTTAAAAAGTCATGCAATTCTGCACTTAGAAGCCAATGTGGTTCAGTGGTTAGAGTGACAGACTAGGACCTGGAAGATGAGGGTTCAAACTCTCACTTGGACACAAAGCTCACTGGGTGACCTTGGGCCAGTCACTGCCTCTCAGTCTTACCTACCTCACAGGGTTGTTCTGCAGATAAAATGGAAGCTGAGGGAGAACTATGTACACCACCTTGAACTCTTTGGAAGAAAAGGTGGGATATAAATGCAATAAAATAAATATTTGGTATACCAACACAAGAAAATCACTTGATTGCTCTGCACATGATTTATAACCAAATAAATAGTCTGGCTCCACTGACATGTATTGCTTGTAAACCATTTAGAGGTTTTGTTTACTGTTAAGCAGTATACTGATCTTGTTAAATGAAGGAATAGTGACTGGTGGACAGTAAATACTAGCTGTCTTGTTTTATCTCTGTGTTGCTGGCTCAGGCACACACCGGCACAGGTACTTGAACCAGCCCATACTGTTCATTACCTAGTAACAATGTGGTTGCTTTTCAGTGTATCAGTGTATCAGTGTTTCAGGCTTCCTTCCTCTCAATCATATAACCCTTCTATCAAAGGGTTTTGAAAGAAGAGGTGTAATGGTGGTGCCTTAATGTGGGAGGAATTGAAAATCAGAATGTGGACTGCATACACATCATGCATTTAAAATTGACTAAGGGTGCTGGGAATTATAGCTCTGTAAATGACACTTCCCAGGATTCCATTGGGGAAATGTGCTATGAATAGTGTGTACACAGCCACGGCCACACATAGCAGGCAGCATGGCATAGCCAAGAGCCCAGTGCCGTATTTTTGCCCTTACGTTAGGCCCAGGTCTGGCGTCATCAAACAACATTCTTGGGTAGCTTCCAGGGACCTGGTAGAACCCATTTCTGGCACCAGGTATGCCCCTCCCATTAAAAAAAAAATGCCCTGTGTTTTAAGTTGTTGTTGTTTAGTCGTTTAGTCGTGTCCGACTCTTCGTGGCCCCATGGACCAGAGCATGCCAGGTACTCCTGTCTTCCACTGCCTCCCGCAGTTTGGTTAGACTCAGGTTGGTAGCTTCAAGAACACTGTCCAACCACCTCGTAATCTGTCATCCCCTTCTCCTTGTGCCCTCAATCTTTCCCAGCATCAGGATCTTTTCAATGGAGTGTTCTAAGTAGCAGAAGGCAAGTGGGCATTTCCCACAATTCCACACAGCAATGTTATTACAGGATCATGCAGGAAATTACATGGCAGCTAACAGAACCACGTATTGCTGATGGAGACCCACCATGCGTGTTAGTTTGCCTGGGATCTTTTCAAATCTAGGCCTGGTGATGCAGAATGTGCATGATGGAAAGTTTGTGCTGTTGTGCGAACAATTTCACCATGGGAACTGCTCTGAAATATACCTTTATCTTAGCACAGGAAACCTTCCTTCCAAGAAACAAAAGAGTTAATTAGCCGGGGGGGGGGGGAATAGCTGAATATCAAAAATGAAATAAATTATCCAGGACATATTGTGCCCATAGAAGTGATGCCAAAAGTTACTATTTTGAAAAGCTGTCAGATGGAGGCGTTTGGTGGTTTTGCAGAGCAGATATAGAGTAGAGAATGCCTCCCTAGAGTCATAGTCTGTTGATGCTGTGTAGCTTTAATTGAGATCTGATTCCAGGCTGTTCTCCCACTTCTGCCGTTGGCAGTTGCTGCTACCTGTGGGTGGATGAAATTCCAGATGTAGAAACTCAAAACGTGAGCCTAGCCTACCCCTCTCCCCCATACAGAAACTCCTCCACCCCAAACCAACATCTCATGGGACTGCTAATGGGAAGTTGAAACGCTTTGGAGAAATTAAAATAAAACTTGCTGTCTCCTCTCAAGGAAAAGGGGGGGGGGTAAACAGAATAGATTTTTCTCTATTTAAAGCAATTAAAAGCAAACACATTGTGCCCATGTGACAAAACTGAGCAGCACATGCAAAAGCTAAGGCTCTAAAATATGAGCCAAGCAAAAACAACTGGCTCTCTTTTCGTCCTTGTTGCTGCTGACATGGCCTCCGCGCTCAAGCGAAATATACGTGATAGATTTGCACTCGGAGGCCAGCTATCTTTCTAATAATAATAGGAATGCTAATACTGATTGTGGGGATCATGAGTGCTGATGAGCTGTGCATACCAGGGGTATGAATCAGCAGAATATACTTCCAACTGCTTGGCTAGGCAGTCCTTGAATCACACAGCTCCGGGGGACTGTAAAATATGAAAACCAGACAGATGTGCTTTAGAGAAATAAAAATAAAAGAGAAGGGCTGGGCCGAAATGTTTCTTTCCTTCCCATTCTCCGGTGCGGGTGCAAGGCAGAACAAGTGTCGGCTTACATTTTGCTTAAATTAAAATTGGACCTTGCACAAATCATGCTACTATATATTATTTCTTTTATCATTATTACAGTCAAAGAACAGACAACCGAAATAACAATAATAACATGTATAACTACGTCAGCACCAAGCAGCAGAAGCAATACACAGAATCCAAAATAGCCACCACATATTGACGTTAAAGAGTCTTTAGATGTTTTCTGAGAGGACGAGTTTTGATTAACAACTTGAAAGCCCCCAGTTCTTGTGGATTTTGTTATTGAAATAGTGTAGGTTGGGCTGCTGTTGGAAGGCTCCCTTTCCCTCTCTTCGGCCCCACCCACTCTGCACATTTAAGCATTCACAATTGTATCCCTAACTGGGGGTTCATCTGCTGAAAGAGACTATGTGCCCACTTTGACACCATCTATTTAAAACATTATGATACTGCTTGAAACAGCCGTGGCTTCCAGCCAAGAATCACAGGTAGTGTCGCTTGTTAAGGGTGCCGAGAGTAAACCCCTGTTCCCTTCGTGAAACTACAGTTCCCAGATTTCTTTGGGAATGAGGACTGACTGTTAAATCTCTGTGAGAAATGTAGCTGTGTGTGTGGAATAAGGTCCTCCTGACAACTCACAGCACCCTTAACAAATTCCAATCCCAGGATTCTTGGGAGGAAGCCATAATACCGCGTTAACTTTGTGGTACAGATTCTCTAAGACACTAGTCCAAAGGCTGGAGCAATCCAACCTTCATTCTGGATAGTCGTAGTGTGATGCAGGCATTTGAGGAATTTCCCTTTCAAATCTGCACAGATATGAGATGGACTAAATCCCATACCCAAGTGGAACTTGTATGATGCAGAAGTTAATGGTTCCATCCCTCTCTAACTCAGAAGTAAACCCATTTGCTTTCAGCAGAGCTTATTGCGTGACCAGGCGCGACAGCCCCAGCCCCCAGGGAACGTGGGAAAGGAAATAAAGACTCTGACAACGTTATGGAATTAAAATTAGGCCACAACTTTATTAAACGTCCAAATGTAGGAAGACCTTAGGTTAGGCCTTGGGCGTGTATCCCTCCCAACCCCCCAGTCGGGGAACTGGGGCACATCAGGGTAAATGGGATATGGGGGTGCCCTGGGCGATGTAAGTGTAGGCAGGCAGCTGAGCCCATATCCCCGCATGCAGGGTAGTTCACTGACAACCATTCAGTGTATGGCCAGTGACACCCATTTATGTAACCCCTTTAAGAGGGGACCCTGGAATTGCCGTTGCAGGGGGGTGAGTCACCACTTCACACGCACACACCCATTATAGGGAAGAAAAGACTAAAGGATTCCACCCAAGACCATAACCGCCAAAGTTGTGACAAATTGCTACGGGGAAGAAAAAACCTGCCAATGCAGGAAACTTTCTTTCCTCTCCTTCAACAGCAACCAGTCAAAGACAGTTGCAGCACCCACTAAACAGGAAGAAAAAGTTAACCTGTAAACAAGAAACATTAACAAAGGGAAGGTAGGGAGGGTGACTCTCCAGAGCTGTCTGTCTGGCTAATACAGGCTCCTTCCCCTATTTATAATGGGTCTGGCCCTACTTCCCAGGAAAAGAAACTTAAAGCTGAGGCTGGGTGTGAACCTCTGAATAATACACTGAGAAGCAGGCCAGCCCCCTTCTACTAGCTAGTTCCCTGGGAACTGTAGCACCACACGTGATCCTGCAAAAGGCACCCACAATATAGTGTGAGTGCTCATTTCTTTCAAATGTATACATAGGATCACAGCTAATGGTGTAATTATGCTTGTCTACCCAGAAATAAACCCATTAAGTTCAGTGTGACACTTCCTCTTAGGAACATGTGCACAGAATTGCAGCCTCATTCTTTTTGAATTATTCTTGTTATCACAGTTGTTATTCCTCTGTAATTTATCTCAAAACTATCACCACTATCGCAATTATAACATGAGAAAAGTTCTGCAATCGGTGTTTTGTTATATTTCTACTATTCTCCTGGGTTTGCAGCTACCTTATTATCTACAGCCACACCTTTCTTTCATCAAACTATACGTTGAGACGATATTAAGAGCTGCCTTTCTCTTATCTTCCTTCTGAAAACCTAACAGAAGACAATGCTCCTCTGATTTAGCCTGGCTGTCTTAATTTCCATTACAATTTAAAACAAAGCAGCATGACTCGAATGTGTCTGTAAAATATGGCAGGAAGATTCAGTTTAAACCTATTAGTTAGA
This sequence comes from Lacerta agilis, assembly GCF_009819535.1. Taxonomy (NCBI): domain Eukaryota; kingdom Metazoa; phylum Chordata; class Lepidosauria; order Squamata; family Lacertidae; genus Lacerta; species Lacerta agilis. The sequence goes on along the minus strand of NC_046317.1, from coordinate 28,687,830 downwards.
ATAAAATGAACGATTTCAAAGGCATTTCTGGCAATTGTTTTTGTTAAAAACATTGTTGTTTTCTGTCAATTTTCAGCAATATTCAGGTTGCAAATCAGTTTCAAAACAAATCAGTTTTCGCCCCATCCATGGTTTTCAGAAACCCAAAGTGCCTATTCTGTTACACGTTAAAAATTTTAAACACAGCAGGATGACTCAAATGTGTCTGTGAAATATGGCACAAAGATTCAGTTTAAACCTGTTAATTAGAATAAAATGAATGATTTCAAAGGCATTTCTGGCAATTGTTTTTGTTAAAAACATTCTTGTTTTCTGTCAATATTCATCAATATTCAGACTGCAAATCAGTTTCAAAACAAATCAGCTTTCGCCCCATCCATGGTTTTCAGAAACCCAAAGTGCCTATTCTGTTACATATGTTAAATATTGGGTTCCCTTTCAATTTCATTGCTGCATGCTACCCAAGACACATTTTAGTGATGGACATTTCTTGTGTGCCAGATTCTCAGCTGGGGCAAAGTAATCTGACTGTGTTTTTAAAAACATATTTCTTTTAAAGGGGTAATGGACACGAACCACCCTGTTTTGCATGCACAAGTCAGAAAGCTATGCACATGGTACAAAGACCTTATGATGATCATTGGCGGCCTCAAATCATCCCTCATTCTTTGCTGATAGGCATGCTTAGCGCTGAATGGACTCCTTGCCATCAATGTGTAGCTCCCATCCTCTCCAGAGAAGTGTACACAGGCAAGACATGCTATGAACATAAATAGCACACATTCTCAGTTAATTAGGAGGAACCAGGCTGCGGCATCCATGTCTTGCATGCATCCATGGATTTCTTCTTAATTTGATGACTGAGTGTAATGTGTATATTTGGCAGAGTAGGTAACTAAGGAAGATGCCTCATATTGAATCAGACCTTGGGTCCAACCAGCTCAGTAACATCCACACTGGCAGAGATTCTCTGGATTTTCAGACAGGAGTTCTTCCCGGCCCTACGTCAAGATGTTAGGACTCTAACCTCATATCTCCTGCATGCAAAGCATGGGCTCTTGTTCTTCTGTGATTGTACATGGGTGCCCAAGTTTTCTGCAATTTCAACCCTGGGCAAACTTAAGGTGTATTTTGAATGCCTGGTCTGAGTCTTTGAAAGGAACCTACACAGAGGATCAAAGATTGACAAAATCTAAAAATGGTGATAATGCCATTTATTGCATTTTGTCCATCTTTTAAGTCCTATGCGCGCAATGGCCTGTTGGCTACGTGAATAAAGTTTGATTTGATTTGATTTGATAAGTCCTATGCATAAAACTATTTCACAAAAAATCTAAACCATCCAAAACCTGGCAACATTCTTGACCATTCCATACAACTGAGGCAGACTCTAGTCCACCAAAGGTTATGGCATAATTGATTTTGCAAAATCTAAGATATCACAGTACCCTTTCTTTCTGTTTCTCCTGCCTGCCTCCGGTAGAATTTTTGTCTTCAAATTTAGAAGCTCCAGATTAAAACAAAACAAAGCATAGAAGACCCTTGATTTTCCAGGGTTCCTACTTGGCAGTGTAACTGGCATAAAAACAAATCCGGAGAATCTTTCTCTCTTTGTGTGTGTGCACATGTGCAAATCCTGAAGGAAGGTTATTTTCTTTTTCCTCCAGTGTTAAGAGAAATGTGGTGAATCCCTTTATCTCCAAATATTGTTGTCTAAACTAGGAAAGTAGAGCAGCATTTTTAATACTGATGGTCCGACAGAAAGAAGAAATTGGTGGTTTTCATCAGTGAGCTCTTTGATAGAAGGCGGATAGTTACTTAGGTCTCATTACATGTGGTTTGCTTGGCTAAAAATAGAGACATTCAAAGCTTGACATCAATGTCTTAAAAGCCACTCATGGGATAGACAACAGCTTCTTTCTTTAAGCCACTTAATTTTTTGCCATCAAATTAATATTTTATTATTCCTGGGGGCCCTCTACATGGTCTTTATGGTTTTCACAAGAACAACATGAGCTGCGCGTACAAATATTAAATTGTGTCTGGAAAACCCGCTGAGAGAAGGTGCCGGAACTAAATGCTTTGGTATCTAAGAGAAGTAATTAACTGCTGGACAAGGGCTTAAAACGTGCAAAGGTTCGTTTTTAAAGGAAGGCCAGAAGGGAATGAAAGATATAAAGAAGTAGAATGTCAAGGAACAATACATGCCAACCAAAATTTTTGATCACAGCCAAATCCTAGAACATCCCGTTCAAAGGATTTGATCAAGAATCATCTCTTGGAAAACAAATATTTCACAACTTTAAACCTTTGCATAGCTCACACAAGAGAATGATTTCACAAAAGGAAGCAGTTTTTTAATTTGCTGTCACTGATCACAAGAGTATCAATTATTTTTTGATGGGGCCTTCTTTCATCTTTTACCTGAAGAGATATTCATTGCTTTATAGACCTTTTCTTTTTCATCAGTCACTCAGAAATAAAAGATTTATGATGTCAGGTGTGGTTTGTTCCCCTCCCCTAACCTCACTGTAGCACAAAGGAACACATTAGTTTAAAATGTATACTGCTCCCACCAAAGTAATAGTTCACCAAAAGAACAAAGAGCCACCATTAGGCTTCCCACTTTAAAATGTTTCAATGCTGCATTTTTAACAATCTGATGGTAGAAATCCATAGACAAGAATAAATGTCATGGGTTTCTTATTTTGATTCAAAGGGTACCTTTTTCCACACTCGCTATTTTTTTTATTTCATCTTCAACCCTAAAATTTAAGCTATTTGTTTATTTAAAAGGAAAGAATTATAGTTATGTTACAATCCGATTTCCTCCAGCTTTGCAGTTCAATGTATCTATGATAAATCCTCCTTTTTGGTTCATGTTTGAAATCTCAGGAAATGGGGTTTATGGTCGCTTCAATCGGTACGACAACAGGATGAACACAGTAACTACAGAAGATCATTTGTGGAGGACACAGTTGGAACAGACACGTTGCAGATGAAAGAAATGGGTGCGGGAAGGTAATCGAAGAAGGGGACGTCGGAAGCCAATTCTGGCTGAGCAGAACAGGATGGCTCCATACAAGAGACGAGAAGTAGGTCAGCGTCGCTTGGCAGAGGGAAGAGCAGAGTGAGCCAACCTTGTCAGAAAGACTTGCAATGGAGATGGATGATTCCACTGAAGAAGAAAGGAATGAGCCAAACCTGTCAGGAAAGAGCCAGGACAGACTCATCAGGGGAATGAGGAGTGGTGCAAGCTAGCCCCATTGCTGCAGAATTTACAAAGCCTGAAATCAATATAACTTCAGGATGAAGAAACAGGAGACCTAGCTAGGGGAGGAAATGAAAATGCCTTGCCAATAAAAGAGCTTAGGTTAGAAATAAGAACAGAAAACAATATATTGCTCTGTGCTAAAATGCTTTTGCACAGGGAGACTGAAAACAGCAACCCTATATGCGCTTGCATGGGAGTCAGTCTCGTTGAATGTGGTGGGGCTTACTTTTGAGTATACATGCATTGAATTCCTATGTAAGAGTCGCCTCTACAAAGCTGTAGCTTCTTGTTCATTAGCAGTAGTGAGATGTTCTTTGTTTATGGTGTCCCTTCAGATGGTTTATTCCTTATCAGCACACCTGAACCTGTGAAGATCTATAGACAACATATTGTTGTTTTCATGTTGATGGGTCTATGGACCATAATAAAGATTATTGTTGTTGTTTTCATGAGTAATTTAAAGACAGGGAGGCAGAATAGAGTTGTTTAGCACTTTCTCTGACTTTCTGATCTTCATAAACTAAGTCAACCATATAAACTATCAGGTTAGGAATAAAATTAGAGTAAACATACAGTGTGGTTTTAATCTTATTTCCTAGTGTGGAACTCCTAACAAATTATCACAATTTATTTGGAATCTAAGGAGCTAATCATGAACCATTATGTACAAAATCCTATAACAAGAGCCCTAATGCTGAATCTTTGAAGGAAGGATCTTACAGAGAAGTCATAGAGGATAAATTCCTTGTTCGTCTGCTCTAAATCTGTACCTCAAGTGGCCTTCAGAAAGCACCTTCAAATGTGGTTTGAAATTTTATGAAGGAAAAACAACTGGGAGGGGGGAGGATTTAGAACAGGGAAAAGATCAGTGGGGAAAATAGTTTTAAAATGAAACAAAAAATAACAATCTACTGCTGCTGCTCTGCTAAAATTCCATTACAGATATTTTTTGAATGTCAGTCAAATATACCCTAAATTATGGTTATCTGTATTTGATACCTGTATTGGCTATGTATATTGGATGATACTTGATTTGATATTTGATATTTTACTTAGCTACTTCATATCAGTATTTTTATGCTTGACATGCAAACCTATTCAACAGTTCGCTGCCTGTGGCTAGTTGGCATTTAGTATTTGATAGCATTTGACAGATAGCATGCAATGTTGCTTGGGAATGTGTTGTTTGTTTGTTTGTTTGTTTTACAATATTTTGAAGTTGGTAGCTTTCTAATATAGATTTTACATTTGATACCTGCTCCTCAAAAATAAATAAATAGAGATGGCAATGAGCCCAAAAGGCTTGAATAATCAGAAATACCAAGATGAAATTTCACATCCAAATATATATTTGAATTTCAGATTAGAAAATCTATATCCAAACTTCGAATGGCAAAATGAGATTTTGATTAGAATAGATTTCATGTAGATTTTGGAAGATTCGCATTATCTGCTTCAGCTCTATTTCATTGTATCATTAAAAGAGTCATGGGAGAAAAAGTCTCCACAGGGAAAGCTTTGGTGGGGCTGATGGGACCATGTATTACCTGCCTCTGCAGTGAATATAACTCTCTGTCAATATTTCAACTAGAAGTAGCACATGGGATACTCCCATTTGCAGAAGGAAGAAAATGAGCTGACTTATCCCCAATTTCCCATACAGCTTCTGAAAATCTGGTGCTTGGCGGCCCTCTTGAAATGGGGAAGGGGGGGGCTGCAGGTGGAAGGACAGTGAGCAAAAACTACTCCCCTCCTTCTACCAGGGGATTCTGTGAGGGACTGAAAGCTGTTTGTGAATGGAAGCCTTCCTTCCATTCATAGAAGGCACACTTAAAATACGAATTTCTGGGGCTTCTAAAGTAGCAGCAGTAGTAGCAACAACAACATGATACTTACAGGGTTAACGCAACAGCAAGCTAATGAACTAAAGGGATACACACACGCAAACTCCATCAGGTATAATTTTCTCCATGGAGTAAAACAAAGAGTTCAAAATTTGAGTAAAGGGAGAAATATGTTAAAATACAGAGTGCCCCAATGCTATCTGAGGTTACATCAAGCCTTTTCCTATTTGCAAACACTAGTAAGCTTTCACATCCTCCTTCCTGATTTTTTATATATGACTTGGAACTGCTTGATGTGAGAGGCAGTCCATAAATTGAAACTGCATTTTATTTGAAAGGAGATAAAGATATTGAAATGGCAAAGGGGAAGAGAGAGAAAACACAAAACACCAGCTTTTAAATGAGACACACTTGAGGTTAAAATGCAAACCACATTAATCCAAGAGGGTTGAGGGTTCTCTCTCTCTCTCTCTCTTTCTTTTTCTCTCTCCTTCGATCTCTCTCCCAGTTCTTCCCAAGAAATAGCCCAGAAAAGGAGGGCATTTGAAAGAGTAAAGGAACATAAAACTTAACTAGCCGCTACAAGCTCAGAATAACAAATAAACATACATACCATCAAATGAATGCAAGAGGCCAGGGTGGAAGCCAGCAAATCTGGTTGGAATGTTTAAAGAAAGGATGGAAATTATTAGAACTGGTAAATGGGGGGAAGCTATGTGATAGTGGTTGGATACGCTTTATAGAGAAAAGTGCACACGTTGCTGAGCTGTGAAATATGGCTGGCTGTAGGTCAGTGGTAGAGCATCTGCTTTGCATGCAAAAGGTCCCACTTTCAATCCCCAACATCTTCTGATAGGGTTGGGAATATCCCCCTCCTGAGATTCCCGAGAGCCCCAGAGAATCAGTGTAAATAACACTGAACTAGATGGACTTCCTATATTCTGAGGTTCCAGTTTCCAGGTTGTAGCCTAGAAAACTCATTAGCACACAGTCTTTTATTTTGAAGATGACGGTCTATCATTTTAGGAGTGAGAAAGACCCATAGCTTAGTGGTAGAACCATGGGCTTAGGAAGTGGGTAGGGGTGCGGCCCACCCCGGGTGTCATCCTGAAGGGGGGTAACATTGGGTGCGCCCTCCCACCTGCGACTATGAAGCCTACAGTGAGCGGGGGGGCGACACCCTGTCGGGGCCACCAGCAAAGTGACAAAGCAACTCGCTGTAGGATTGGGAGTCGCGGGGGGGGGGGCACCATTGCCCTGCCACCCATGCTCCCGGCTGGAGGAGGAAGGCAGGCAGGGGAGAGGATGGGTGTCATCCCTGAAGGGGGTGAGATTCGGTGTGCCCCCACAGGTGGATCGGCGCAGCACCAATCACACCTCTGGGAGGATCGGCCTGCCCCCGTGGCCGGGTGCACGTCATGTTGGCCATTTCCCCTGTTCCACTGACAGATGTCTTTTTTCAGCAGAGGGACACTAAACTGAACACCACCTGCTGATTTCAATGGGACATTAATGCAACTAATGTTGGGGGGGTGGGGTTATTGGTTTGTTTTTGTTGTTTTTATTATGTATTTTGTGTTCTTTATATTGTATTTTTATGTTGTGAAGATCTACAGATGAAGGGTGGTATATGAATTTTAATAATAATTACAACAACAACAACAATAAATGACCTGGATCCCACCCACAGAGTTCCAGGTACACATTTTGTCCTTCTGGTTGTGCATTGCAAGCCCCCAAGCGAACATCCATTGCTTTGCAGAAATGCCCTGAGTCTTAACTTTCATTGTTATTATAGCTAACCAGAATGGCAATGTAGCTTAGACAAATTCATGGAGCATAAGGCTTTCAGGGGTTACCAATCATGATGGCTATATGGTCTCCAGGACAGCATGCATCTGAATACCAGTTTCTGGGCATAATGGACAGGGGAATGCTATTGCACTCATGTCCTGCTTATAGATTTCCTTAGGCTGGCCACTGTAAGAAAAGAATGCTTGACTAAATGTACTTTTAGTCTGATACATCAGGGTTCTCTTTAAGTACTTATGACCATATAAGCAACATAGTTTTCCCACCCACCCCATCTCACCTTAAGGACAAGGCTCAACTAAAAGATTGGAATTATCTTCAAAATATGTGAGCCTCTGCTTCTCTACAATAACTTACAACAGCCCTCTCACTCAGCAATTTCAGTTCACGGTCCCCAAATCATTTATAGAGCAGTGCTATTATCAGATTGACACCCACACCTTTAGCTAATATTTGTTGCCCATAGTTCATGAGATATTTTTATCTCTCAGGTGTTAAAATTAATGCATTTTCTTTCTGTTCTGTATCAGCTGCAGAGCACTCATAAATTAGATTGGATCCTTTCCAAAACAAGAAATTAACAGCTAAGAGGATTTAATGTTCAGTGCTTAAATAATGCCTTGTCGAAGGTTTTGTATCTCGTAAAATCTAATGGGCAGATGTATTTCACTGCGACTACTACTTAATATTTATTCAGTGCCACTGGTAGGCTAGACAGTGCACAAAAGAACAGAGTGGCAGTGTTCCTGCTCAAGGAACCAGCCTGATGTCTGAAATGCGGACTTGGAAGTGTTTAGCACTTTGGGGGACACAAGGAAAAGTTTCCCTGATGAGTGGAGGCCATGAATTTGGGAAGTTATATAAGATAGGACAGAAAGATGACATACCGGTACTTTGTTTTAGACAATGGGAAAGGACAAACGAAAGATGCCAACTATTCAAATAATCAAAATGGGGAAAATGAGCAATTTTGGAGGACATGTAGCTCTTCTACTGCCACTTCTAAATTTTATGGGGACCTTGGACACTATCCTCTCCATGAGAGGGCTCCTGCTCCCATTAAGCAGAGTGGGATAGCCACTTCAGAGAGCAAATCCTGAGAAATGAGTAGTGGGTCTTACAGTGTGAGTCTCATGAAAGTCCCCCTCCTTCCCTGTAGATCCTCCTGGGTATTAAGTTCAGCAGAGGAGGCCCTCTTGGTAGTTCCACCTCCACCAGAGGTTAGGAGACAGGAGATGATTTTCTCTGTGGCAGCCCCCAAGTCGTGGAATTCCCTCCCCACAGTGATGTGTCTAGCTTCTTCACTCTGTAGCTTTCAGCAAATGCTGAAGATGCAACTCTTAACCTTGTCCTTTGGCACCTGAGATATATACTTTTGGGGCCCACCCTATTCCTGGGCCCATAATCTGTTCTGAATTTCCATTTTATTTTTATAAATAAATTTTTATCAAGGTTTATAGAGAAAAACACAAAACTTAATGACTTTCTCCTTTTTTAAGCAGTTCAAAACTTTTATCTAGATTCAATTAAAAAAAACACACACAAAAGGGGGAGACAACTAGAGAAAGAAAAAGAAACACATTTCAAAATGAGTAGAAAAGAGGTTAAAAAAGAAAGACAGAAAAATAAGAGAATCTGTTTTAAATTGTAAAGGGTTGTATCCTACCATGAGATCTGCAGGTGAAGGGTGGATAATAAATTTAATCATCATCATCATCATCATCATCTGTCCTGCACTCCCTAACAAAATAATTGCACTCCTGCAACATAACCATTTGCTTACTCTGTTTTATGGCAGGGCTGGCTCCAGTATACTATATTTCCTGCTTAGCCATGTGCACATGCTATTCAATATAAGAAGAGCCATGCAGGATCAGAGCAAGGATTGATCTAATCAAGCATCCTCTTTCATACAGTAGCCAGCCAGCTGCCTCCGGGAAGCTCACAAGCAGGGCATGAAGCCAAGAACCCTTCCCCACACTTTGTCCCCAGCATCTGGCATCCAGAGCCACCCTGCAGGGATGGGGAGCCTGTGGCCCTCCAGGTGTTGCTGGACTCCAACCCTCATCAGCCCCAGCCAGCATGACCAATGGCCAGAAATGGTGGGAATCATAGTATAGGAAAACTAGGATGGTCCCAGTTTCCCCAGGCCTGGTCTATCATCTCTTGACATGGAAGATCCATTTAGCTGTTGAGTTAATAACTCTTGAGAAACCTGTTTTCTATAAATCTGCCCAGTCCTTGCAGAAACACATAGCAGGAATAATGTCTGTATTCAATTTTTTTATTATTTCACAAAATTAAATATTTCAGATATATATGTTTAATGGGGGGTTCTCCCCCCACCCCAATGCGCCTGGTACAAGTTAACATTCTCATTATTGGCCTGTCTATGGAAACTGATTTCTTTCCCCGCTACTTTTTTATATTTCCTCCTCCTGTCTTCAAAAGAACAGCAGAAAAGGCTCGATGATTGGTTTTTTAAAAACATAATTGAGATTGCATCTTATCTCGGAGTCAGAACCCTTTATGCTGAATATTAGCCCCCATTAATGTCTCCCCCCCCCTTATTTTATTTTTTGCTCTCGAAACGTGGGGATTTGAAGCAGAAGTGATGACGGATGTTCACATGGAAGCAGCACCCAACAGATGCAGCTTTAATAAAGATAGCATCGGGAATGAGCCCCTTTGGTTTGAGTTTCATAAAGTTCGTTAGGGAAATGTTTTGGAAAATAAGAGTTAGAAGTGTGTTTTAATGATGTTCACATGTTTCCCAAAGCAGGAAAGTTGATATATGCAGGCGTCGAAAGCATTACATGCTAATTTCATTAAAGGGAGGGAAGAGAGTGTGTATAAAGAGCCCAAAAGTAAACACTATTGACCTCACTGGCAAAAGGATGAACATGAGAACCTGCTCCGACAAGCCAGAATGTTTTGCCTTTGCAACAACAGAGCAGGCGATGGTTGTCTTTAAAATTTATGGTATCATTTTATTTATAGCAGATGTCCCGCTTCAAGTGAGCATTTTTGCTTTGTGCTCCGCAAATCCTATGGATAATTGCAAACGTAATGTGGACCTTCAGTTACGCTGCCGTCTCCCCTCCTATTTTCTAAAATGGATTATGGTCGGGAGGGGAGGGGGAAGGAGCAGGTCCTGATCCTAATCTTGGACCGAAAGATAAAGAGGTAATCAAAACAAGACTTCTGCAGATGCTTTCTGGAGCCTTGTTTTAAGGGGAAAAGGTAAAAGTTGAAACTGTGTACTAATTAAATCAGCAACCAGTCTTGCAGTTCCGATTAAAAGGACCCAATGCCAAAATAAGCCAGAAGTAGTATATTTAGTTATGGTTATAGAAATAAAAACCCTGAGATTTTCCTTCTCTCCCCCCCCCCCCATCCTACCTCTCTTTCTCTCTTGCCTTATTTTAGAGCATTGTTATTTAAATCACATGCTCCACTATACTGAGTAAAACTAAATCAAACTATCAATTCCACAGTTACCATTGAATAAGAATGACAGTTTCTGCTTTCAGTCTGAAAGACTGTCACTGTGTTAACTGTAAAGGGATTGGTGCAGTGTAACGTGCAGGAAATTGAACAATTTCTTCTTCTTTTTTAGCAGAGCAATGGAATTCCGTGCATATGGGGGGGGGGAGTTAGACAATTAATTTTGACCAGTCTTTCCCTGATGTGAAAGAGGCAGCAGCACCCTGAAGAAAATTCCCAAATGCTTTTGGAAGAGGATTAGTCATACCCCCCCCCCAAAAAAAAACCTTTTATGTGTAGGGTTCATTTGCTGAGGGCTGTCATCCACATATGGTTCTGTTGCTGGGTTGATAACTGTATGGGGTCTTGCCTGCTGAACTTTCGAAGTAGGTGCACAGAGGGAATTGGCACCTGAAGAGCTGGGTTAATATTGCCTATTTCCAGGGTCATGCTCAATAAATTTTACTTTCATCCGCCACACAAACTGTAGAAACAGTTCCGAAGGGTGACATTTCTTCTGTATCACCCCTTCATCTGGTAGATTCCAGGGCGCTGAGCGATATGTCTAACTTATAAATCGTTTACATCACAAAGCAATGCAGTAAAATGTAACATTAACAATGACATGAGGCAATAGTTTAAAACCGCACAGCAGCGGGGGGGGGGGATACTAAGGAAATGCCTAGGGACCTGGCACTGGACCAATTGCAATTTCAGAAGTGCCAAGGTGACCTCCCTTAGAAACGGCATTCCACAAATGGGGTGCCACCACCAAAAAAGCCCTCTCCATTACGGAATGCAGTTCTGATAAAGGCGGCATTTTCAGTTTCGGCAGATTGAAAAACATAAGACATGTAAAAATAATATTCCAGTCAACGGTGGATCATTTAATAAGCTATTATTATGTTGTTCATCATGTACTAAGACACAAGGATTTTTTTGGGGGGGTGTGTGTGAGGTAATTGGAACAGAAGAGCAAAAATAGTCATGCCAGCTTTGCTAATAGAGTGCACCTTCTGTTTTAATGCTGGAGAGGAGAGACTCCAGCCCTCTCATTTCTCTGTTGAAAACAGATGACATAAAACATTGGTTAGCATATTCAGAGCCTAAGGACTTTTCTAAATAACATACTGGTAAGTTCAGAGGAGGTTTGGTTTATGTCCCTAGTTTTTAGTGTGAGTTTCCTTTCAGCTTGAGCTAACATGCCTGAAAGCCTTTTGAAGCCCAGTTTTCGAACAAGCTTCAACTAATACACTAGTCACCCCATTGCGAAAACTGAAACTTACGAGTAATTAACTGTATAGGTTTACTCACATTGTCTTATCCCCCTCTCCCTGCTTGACAAAGCATAATATTTAGTATTCAAATAACTCACACACACCCCGGACTTTTTTATTTTAAGGAGTACACAGAGGGGGGGGAGGCAGAGGGAGAGGGAGAGAGAGACTATTGCTTCTGTGGCTTTCTGTTGTTGTTATTATTCATTATGCACAGTTTGCAATATCAGTTTTATCAAAAAGAAAAATGCGACTGATGCTATTATTTATTAATTTTACAAGGCTCTGTGACAGTTTCAGCGATAAAATGGCTTAATCTCTCCAGATTGCAAGTACACAGCTCCGTGACAAGGATGAGAGATTGACAAGGTTGGCAATGGTGCAGTTTTACATAGGTCTTAGTCCGTGCATTTCAAGGGCTCTGCAACAATGTGCGTGGTCTTTTTTCTAACTGCGATGTGCATTAAAATCTATATAAAACCTCTTTTTTTGAGCCTCCTTGAGAAGAAACGTTTGGCATTATGATTCTGGTCACAGTTTAAGGTTAAAATATCACTCACCTTTACAAGTGTATTATATGGCAACTGGTTCCATACCTTTCAACACAGATAAAATCTAGAGCACGTTCTGCGTGTGACGGAAAGGAAAACATGATTCCATATCATGTTTGGGTGATAGAGACGCAGCTTTCTGCTTGTACTTCTAAAACGTTTCGGATCCAGGAACAAAGAGTTTTCCTTTCCAACCTACTGCAAATTGTAATCCCTCACATTCACTCTGTTTAGTACAGTGCTGCCATGGGTTCCTTTTATCAAAATGTATAAAGATTGCACAAGATCATCAAGGCAGTGTTAAGAATTCACTTCCTTTGCACGCTTAGTAATAAGTCACAAGGAATATAAGAAAGATACCTCTAAAAGTTAGTAAGCTAAACAAAAAACAGTTGCCTGTGGAGGTTTGTACATAGACTGAAATTTCAGATGAGGGCTTAAAGGAAGAATAGCCAACATGGTGTTTTCCAGATGTTGTTGGACTACAAGTCCCATGGTGTTAGCCGCCCTGAGCCCGGTTTGGTGGGGAAGGGCGGGGTATAAATTATTATTATTATTATTATTATTATTATTATCACTGACCATTGTCTGTCCTAGTTGGGGATGGTGTGAGTTGGAGGCACATTAGTTACCCCTGTTTAAAGAAATAACCTACTGAGTTCCTTAATACTTTCATTTTTGAAGAGGCTTTGCAAATTGTAGCAGGCAGTGAAAAGCTCACAATCCAGTTGGCATGCTTCTTGCTTTCCATCGCATTTTTCCACACCTGTCTCCCATGAGTTCCAAGAAGGAATAGAGGAGCAATTTTGTTTGCTTTACACGTTGATGAGAATCTATGTCACCCACAATAATGAAATGCTATTATTGTGCAAGAGACTCACTCCTCTGAATTTTGCAATGCAGTTCTCTAACAACAACAAAAGTCTTACAAGAATGTGTATGTTGGGAGAAAGTGTACATAAAAATGCATTTATGAATAAAAAAACAATTCCCCAAAACATTAGGAAAACTGGTTTCAAAAATATGTGTATTAGGGGAAAATGCACATTAAATAGTGAGGACTTTTTATGTTATTTCTAATTTTTGAAAAAATCATGAACTGATATGGAAATGTAGCAAACTGAACTTAACACGGTTGGGGGAGGGGAGGAAATGAGAAACAAAAAGAAAACACGATTGACAGATTTGTCCGTTCCTACTTCCAAGATATCCAGATGCCACGAACTGATTCCTCTTTCCCCACCTCATCCCCACAAAAATCTAAAGTAATGTTGAGGATCTGTATATCTACATTATTTCCATCTCTGCCATGACCGACACACTACTGCTTCACAGTTTCACATATTACACAAAGCTCATAGAAAGTGGCACATTTCCATGCCCTCTCAGCTACTGCCAACCATGCGCGCCTACCATAGCCAAACTGAGCCCCCCAAACACTGTCACTCCTAGTCCTTGCCTACTTCCTTCAAATGATTATTTCAGCTCCCTTCTTTGTTTTATAGTCCCCATATATCTCTCTTCATTGAAAGCATTTTTTTTTTAATCGCAGTGTCTTGCAGTCCCTTTGAACCCTATGGGTATCTATTGTTTCCCGCTCCACACACTGAAACACTGAATGCTGTACAGTGCTTAATAGCTGAAACTTTAAATGGTTTCAAATTTAATTAACGCAAAGTAGCATTACCTTCAAAAATGAATACAATATTTAAAATTAATGCAAATAATGAGTAAAGGGCAATTGTCTATAAACTTCTCCTCCTTTTCCCTTCACAATCTTTCATATAGCTCATAAGTTCTTTGACATGTTTGCAACTTTTCCAGATACTAAAACACCATTAAAATGTAATTAGGTTTGGATTTATTTCTATTTCTTCAGTGACATGCAATACTGTGTCTAGCACAAGACAGTGGGCAAAGGATCAATTGCAAATCGTTGTGCTCCACTTTTCAGTAAAAACGTTGCAAATATGCCCCTTGATATTATTTGGTATTTTGATCGACCAAGCCGGGTTCAAAACAGCCGATCACCTGGGTCTAAACCGGTGACATCCCAATCCCCACTCTGTTCAACCTTAGGTCGCACCAGATCTTTTTGTCATGATCTCTGCTTTTCTACCCCTTCTCCAAGGCTTTACACCTTTTTCTTTTCTTTTTTTTAAAAAAAAGCTGAAATATTCAGGTTACCCAGTTTTGTGGCTAAAAAACGGTGGTAGACAACATGGGACTGTCCATATATTGTTGAACAACAATTCTCATAATTGATGCTGGCTGTGACTGTTAGGAGTTGTGGTCCAAACAGCTGGAGGGCAACATGTTGGTTATCTCTGCATTACAACAATCCTCATGCATCTATGTCTGGATGGTGTATGTGGGAGATATCAGAATATCTGTGGTTATGTTATAAGCAACAGAGCCAGGGGACCATCCTATAGCCATATTATGCCAGCGACCATTATGCTAACAGCATGAATCTGCCCACCACATTATCAGTCTGTTCACTGACTCCACTCACCTCTGCACCTGTGGCACAAGGTCTAACCAAGTAGCTTACACATATAGAGTTGTAGACATGCCGACTTATCCACATGACGAGGAACCCCAATTGTGTAGGATTCCCAATGACATGGAACAATCTATGAATCTTTAGCTGTACACACATAGGCTATTTATTCAAACATTCACTTGAATTCACAAGATGTCAAAGGTGAGGAGCCATCAAAAGCATATTGCCTTTGTAGGGGTGGGACCAGGGCACTCAACTCTCTCACACCTCCCATGTGGAAGGACTCTTGTGGAAAGTCATCTTGTCATGATACTTTGGACTCTCAGCAACAAAGTAAAAACAAAAACAAAAAACACACAAAAAGCACACACAGCCCCACTATAGTAGCAATAGGGGCAAAATTGTATTACCTTCAGCGTGGCATATCAGAATTAATACACTACTGACTTCTCAACTACAGCTAACTCTTGAGTAAGTCAAAAGGTTTTTAAAAAGATAGTTTGGGAGGTTCACAGAAGAGCAGTGCTTGGTAGTTGTAGTTGTAAGGGCCAAAAGAAAGGAAGAACCAAAAATAAATGTGGAAGGGAGATTAGAAGTTAGAATTGTAGGCTTACATGGACAGGTCTGTGGGATACTTCCTGTGATAGAATTCTGCTTGCTTTGTTGCAGGGGTGTTCTGCAAACTGGATTTCCCCCCTCTCATCAGGCATTCTCTGATCTGCAGAATGCTACATAATCACATCACATGCTTCAGCGTATAAAGTGATCACCAGCAGGGGTCCAGTGGGATTTTCGTAACCGTGTCCAGCATTAAACATGTCACCAGATTCATTTGAGATTCATTTGTGTCCTGTGGCTGGGTGGCTTGATGGAGTCCTGCAGAGTACATAGCTGTTTCTCTGTTGGGCGTCCAGAGAAAAGCTGAGGACTCACAGCTGGGAGGTGGTTGTGGTAGAGCTCCATACTATCCGCCGATCTCATCACTCTCTATTTCTTTTTGTGCCCCATGATCATATGGTAGCAAACTATTCTCTCTCCCCCCCACCCTCTACTATCATTTACTATGACAAAGGCTAGTGTAGTGTGCTAGTGTACCGTAGTGAATGGAGTGATACAAATTCAGTACAGCCGTGAAGCTCAAAGCCACTTCAAATAGTAGCATGCATATGAAGTCTCTACCAGAAATATGCCTCTCTAAACATGTGCCAAGGGTTCCTAAACTGCAAGCTTCATTCAGGGGGTCTGTGGCATGGCGTATTTCAACAGAAAAAAATATTAAGTGGTTTGCTAAGACCCTCAGCAATTTTTATAATGGTCCATGGGAGGGGGGGTTGAAGTGTGGGAACCACTGTGGCAGGGAATCATTGCCAAAGCTAGTTCCTAGCATGTCTCTGGATGTGTTGAGATGCACATCTTTCCTTCACTCATACATGTTTGCTGTGTCAAACACTTGTGACCTATGTAGCAGCATAAAATGTGAAGGAGTTTGCTTTGGATAACAAAATAGAAAATTCTTTCCAGTAGCACCTTAGAGACCAACTGAGTTTGTTCTTGGTATGAGCTTTCGTGTGCTTGCACACTTCTTCAGATACACTGAAACAGAAGTTTGATTTGGATAGTCTTTGAAAAGGTTCGGCCATTCAGTTCAACCTAATTTTTCACAGATGCTATAAAATGGAATAACTGTATCCATACAACCCTTAAAGGAAAGACAGGGTCCTAATTTGATCAACAAACAATAACTTTATCCTAGCTTATACCCAGGTTTTCTACAATTCATGGATATCAGAGCCAAAGGGAAGGTCATCATGGACAGTCCATTCTCCTGCAACACCCAGAATATGGCAATGGAGCCCAATGTGGCCCCAGAGGTTGTAGCAGAAGTGGATTCCCCTCTCACATCCAGTCAAGCCCTCTTGGTAAGGTAAAGATGGAGGGGCAACAACAGGCCAAACCAGAACTGGAAGTGCAGAAGAAGAACCAGAATGGTCCAGGGCATCTGAGAGAGTGGAGGAAAAAAGCAGAGAGACTTTAGGCAGAAGAAATGATGGGTGGCAATGGCTGAGTATATTGGAGACAGGATGCAGTTGAAAGGAAGCATGGGATGCAGCCCTGCAATGCCCTGGAGCTTCCATTTCTGTAGTGGAAGATATGTGTTTTTCTCGTAGTACCAGTTATTTTCCTCATCCAAAGGTGGTTCCTTTGCTGCCTGGACAGACCATCCCAGAGTGGAGATGGTGGCCTTTAGGAGAACCTAGCTTGATGAAGGTTGACTGAATGGAGGAGAAGCATGAGGTGGAGATCTCTCCGGTGTATCATGTACATGACCCTTTGGAATCCCAATACAGGGGCATAGTACACCCAAAGGAGAGGTACCAGTAGATGACAACAGCTCTCCCTGCCCTATAGAACAACTACGGGAGCCTTGCTGGTGCTAAAGTAAGTCAGCACAGACTTAGATATAAAAACCAGGGCTTGCATTCACCATAGTGCTATGGCCAAGGTTCCTTCGTTTTCTTCTGCAACTGAAACTTCTCCTCTTCTACTCCACCTGCACAAACCCTAATTCTGTTTTAGGATTTCCATCAAACCTTCAGAGCAAATTTGCAGATGGCGCAGAGTGCACGTGGGAAGTGGAGAGCAGGAATTCCCATTGCACTAGTGGAAGCCCTTGTACTGACTTCTGATAATGCAACAACATGAACGGATCGTTCTCTGTTGGTATGTTTGTTTGCAATGCTGCCCCAATAGGAATGAAATCAGCCATGTTTGCTCGCCATCTGAGTTTGTTTCCATGGAAACGGGTTTCCTGGAGCTGCCCTTCCTCCCAGGGGCAGTTGCAATGGCCATAGGGTATAGCCATATCACAACGGCAATGGAAACATTCATTCAGCAGAAAGAATTAATCAACAGCATGATGCCAGATTCTTTAGCTTAGAAACAAATATTAGTCTGGCACACACAGACTTCACATAGCTGCTTTTTAAGGGGAAAAATACACACACACCAATCCATGCCATTTATGTGTTTGAGCCACAAACAATAAGCCAATCTTAGCTTTAGACCATTTCGTACCTGACATATTTACTTCAAAGACCAGTTAGATTACCTTACGACTAGCATTAGCAGCAAAGGGCAAATATGACTTTATTGTTGTTCCGTGGAATTCTATTGATGTTGATGGAGCTGTTTGCTTAGGATAGCAGAACTAACTTTCCCCTCCTATAGCCTTTCTGTCTCGCCTGCTCTTTTAAATGGCTATTGAACGGTTTGTTAGTTAAACCTATGATAAATAGATCCTGAGCATAAGACACATCTTCAGAGGTTGCTGAGTGTGTCTGCACTGAAGTACGTAGCACACTAAACTCCCTTTGACCCTAAAGGGAGACAGGCATTCATCACTTCATAAGAACTGAAACTCTCGGCTGTGTTCTTTTGTCTATCCCATGTAAGCTGTAGGAAATACCTTGAATACTACAAATATTGAAGTTAGCTCATTGCCAGAGAAAGACTTAACATTTCTCATGGATCCACAGAACTATTTTAGGCCTCTCCCTTAGGTGTGCCATGATGCTATAGTAGAACATGGTTTCTTCACTTTTCACTAAGGTGGCCCAACTACGTTTTGCAGGTTTATTGCAGTATACTGACTTTACTCATGTGTGTGTGTGTGTGCCTGTGTATCAAGATGATATTTCGCATTTCCCAGCCATACATCGGTTTGATATTGTCAGGAGGAGGGGGGGAAAGTATGTTGTCTACTCATCACTTTTAAGGAAAAATTAGATAGAGAAAAGAAATATGGACCAGGCTGAGTTTCCTTGAAAGAATCTGCACTTTGAACTGGACCAAAAACAGACAAGCTGTCAGTGTGTAGGCTAACAGAAAACTGATCATAACTGGCCCCATTCTTTTGTGCAATTTTGCTCACTCCCTACCCAGGCCCACTGATTCCCCTCTGATGGCTTTCCAATGGCTTTTTTGTTTAAATAAGTCATTGGTCTTCCAAGCTGATCTATTTTCTTGTTAGTTTTAGCTGACCTGTTGCTCTCTGTTTTATCAGGTCTTTTGTTACGTGTTTGTTTTATCTACATTTATATGACAGTCTTCCCCAACCTGGTGCTCTCCAATTATACTGCCTAGGGCCGATGGAAGGTGCAGACCAAACCACTTTCCCCCCCAGAGCTTTTAGGATAGGGGAATTCAGGGCTAAGTGCAAGACAGACTCGTCTCTTAGGGCATTGCTATGGGGGGACTGTTTCCTTTGTAATCATTGATGGCCTGCTCCTCCACGGATTTGTCTAATTCTTTTTTTAAAGGCATCCAGGTTGGTGACCACCACTGCCTCCTGTAGGAGGTATAAGTAATTTATTTTATCTGTTCTGATTCTTTCAACATTCAACTCCATTGGACGTCCACAAGTTCTAGTGTTATGGAACAGGGAGAAAAACCTTTTTTCTAGACACTTTCTCCATGCCATGCTTAATTTTATAAACTGATGACTTGTCACTTCTTGCATTTTCTCTAAACTAAAAAAAAACCCAAACGCTGCAATCTTTCATCATAAGGGAATAGCTCCATCTCCTTGATCACTTGGGTTGCCCTTTTCTGAAGTTCCTTTCAAGTCAGTTCTGGTTGAAGAAAAAGTAGGTCCCTTACTGTGATTAAGGTCATTTGCTCACTGGCAGAGCAAATGATTTGGATGCAGAAGGTCTGATATTCATTTCTTGTCACCTCTGGTTATAGGCAGGGCCAGATTTAGGTTTGATGAGGCCCTAAGCTACTGAAGGTAATGGGGCCCTTTATATGTCCAGCTGTCCTTTGTCAACAACAAATTGTCGCTGTTTTTTGTGTTGAATATATGCTATATGGACCATGCAACCAGTCCATGCAGAATGTTGGGTTTGATGGGATAAGAGATAGCTAAGAAGGATCAAAGATTGCTCATGTATGCAACAACTGCTGCAAGAATACTTCTCGCCCAAAAGTGGAAATTACAGGAATTACCAATGATTGATGAGTGGCAGACAAAGATGGTGGAATATGCTGAACTTGCAAAACTGACCGGCAGGGTCAGAAACCAGGACGACTCCAGGTTTCAAAGAGATTGGAGTAAATTTGTGGATTATTTAAGATTGAATCGAGGAAGTTTGAAAACACTAGTAGGATTGGAATAAACCTTTGACATAGTTCAATAGTTCATAGTTTGTGTGTAGATGCTTAATTGGCTGTAATTTGATATAATTGAAAAATAAAAAAAATATTATAAAAAAACAGAATGTAGGCACCCTATATATAAAAATGAGCAAACCAGTGATATTTTAGGGAACAGGCTAGCTGGTGGGGCCCATTACGTACATCATAGGAGCCTACACAACACATGTAGGTTTTATTTTATTTGTTTTTTATCTTATACAGTGGTACGTCAGGTTACAGACACTTCAGGTTATAGATACTTCAGGTTACAGACTCCGCTAACCCAGAAATAGTACCTCAGGTTAAAAACTTTGCTTCAGGATGAGAAGAGAAATCGCGCAGTGGCTGTGCGGTGGCTGCACGGTGGCTGCGCGGCGGCAGCGTGGTGGCAGCGGGAGACCCCATTAGTTAAAGTGGTACCTCAGGTTAAGAACAGAATGGACCTCCAGAACAAATTAAGTTCTTAACCCGAGGTACCACTCTATTTTGGAAATGTACATCCAGTTTTTTTCCTTTAACTTTTTTTTGGGGGGGCAAGAGAGTGGGACCCTAAGCTATAGCTTGTTTAGCTTATACATAAATCTGACACTGGTATAGGGTCTCAGATACTAGGTTGAGGTAGAAGTTGGCTGAGGCCCTAGATACCTGTGCCCTGTCACCATATACAACCAGCCTAGACAATATTTCACTAGATGAACTAAGGATCTGACTCAGCTGAAAGCAGTTTCACATAGAATGGATTTTTCAAATAAAAAAAAATCAATCAATGCAAACAGAAGAGCTTTGTATATGATTGAAGACTTAGACAAACCCTATGTGCTGGTTAAGCTTCTTAGCTTCCTAGCCCTGTGGCTTCCTCATACCTCACAGCAGCACAGCCTACACCCCACAGATGTTCACACCTACTTTCTCTGCCTGCTGCAGTGAAAAATAAACATTAATAAGAAGACAGAGCATAGTGTCATGGGCCATTTCAACCACAGCATGACTAGATAAACTAGAACTTAAGTGCACTTCATGCCCATCATGAACTAATATCATTGCATTGCATAACGCAGTTGGAAAGGTTAAATATGCTGCTTAAATTCAACCTTGTTGCATCGTGTTCTCTCTCCCCCCCCCAATTGTTGCATCCATAAATGTGAGGATTGTTTGAATTCCTATGCTAAACAAGTTCTTCTTTTCTTTTGCTTTATGTGTCTCAGATTCCTGAAAAGGGAGACATTTTTAGATGGTGTAAACCAGGCTGAATAACATTCAGCACCCAGGCGGTAAATTTTAAATTTTAATATGCAAACCTTCTGATGTTCATCCAGGTTACCATAATTCTCAAAATGACTAGGAGACTTTCAGTACTCGTAACAATTTTTGTTGAAGCTTTTACCTCTGAAGTAAATGAATGATGCACCAAGTTACCTTTTTAAGTATAATTTTGTTGCGAGACGTTAGTAAAGAAAGGAGATGATTGGCCCACTGTCTGTCAGCGGAGGAATGCACATTTTGATTTTACCAAATCTTATCTGCTTAAAGCAAGCCTGTCTCTTCAGGTGTTGTAGAACTAAAAATCACATCATCCCTAATCACAGGGCGCAGAGGCACTGTGGGCTCCAGAGAATGATCGCATGAATGACCCTGTGTTTAAAAACGAAAACAAAAACCCACTAAAAACATACCAATGCTGTATAATCTAAGCAAAAACGTTTTAATTTTTTTCAGCAGAGTCAAAATAAAACCATTCTGGGGGGTAGAAAATGTGTTTTCAGGGTCCACTTAAAAACGTGCCTTCTGTTCCTTGGAACGGGATTTGGTAAGGCCAAGGACACTGCTGGAAAATGCCGCTCCCAAACATTTGCAACCTAACTGCTCTCTCAGGCAGTCTCTGCCCCGTAAACTCCCTACAGCCCTAGCCTCTGCCAATGCGCTTATTTTAAATACACAAAGGGTAGACAAAATCAACGGGGTTCCCCCGGTCACTTCCTCATTGAGGGACCTCAAGGAAGAGCCCTGGGTGGAAACAGGAACTCTTCTCCCCACAACATTACTATGTTTCAATTAAAGAACTATTGTGCAGCAAGTCTTCAGCCGAACAGAATGCCTTCCCCCAGTAACCATGGAGACCTCCTGCCAGTCACGGTTGTCAATTCTGGGATAAAGAAGCCTTTGGCCATGCTAGAGCGTCCTCTCCAGCAACTTACTGAAGAGCTGGGATATAAGGAAATAATGCATAATATAAAATTACCTTTGTATTGAAGGACTTTTGCTTTTTTAAAAGTTCTTACCCAGTTACTTTTTTTTGTCACAGGTGGAATTAGAAAAATAAATAAAATCACCCAAGCCCACCTTCCTTTTTTAAGGTGACAAAAATTTGCCTCAATTTAAATAACAAAAGCAGGCAATTATGAATGGTGCGTGTAAATTTATGGCTGTTTTCCCACAACAGAAGAGTTTGGTGCCAAAGGATCAGGTCCTACATCCCATGTTTATTACTGGGGGACATTACTATTTATATGCATCATTGATAACAAATGAAATTTCCCCTGTATATTGAGTTGAAATTTACCTGATC
This sequence comes from Lacerta agilis, assembly GCF_009819535.1. NCBI lineage: Eukaryota > Metazoa > Chordata > Lepidosauria > Squamata > Lacertidae > Lacerta > Lacerta agilis. The sequence continues at coordinate 28,665,318 of NC_046317.1, read as the reverse complement.
CTTTTTTCTTTTATACCCAGGTATAAAAAGTAAAAATGTGAGCTGATCATTACTAATACTCTAGATTATTTAGGGCTGATTGTCTCTTTTATGAAACCATGATTTGCCAGTAACCACTGAGATTCACTTTTGTGTGTTGCCATTGAATTTTGTGCATTTGGGGTTGATCATGAATATTGCAGATTTCTGCTTTCACCCTCTGTTTTTATACAATGGTGTTTTGCTTTTATTTTAAACACTATCCCAAGATTTCCTTAAGCCTACACTGTAACTAATGAGTCTGAAGGAAGCCTCCGATGATTACCTCTCCCAGTCCAGTAAAAATGTGTTTTGTTTCCTTTCGGTTGGATAATGGGCTGGCACTGAGCACTAGTTTGAAGCCATTTATATGCAGATATAATCTGCTGTCCTGTTTCTTTCAATAGGCGCCATAAATTAGCATTCAATTTCTGCTACAATTTTGTCAGCTTTTTTCATTCATTTCATATGTATTTGAACCGGCTTTCATCACAGCTGTTTCCCAAGCATCTCCTAAGCACAAACAATCCCCACAACTTTTTGGTCCGTCACTGGTTTTCCTTAAAAAAAATAAAAATAAAACTCTTTCATATGCTGCCGTATTGTACAGCTGCAGTTGCATAACGTTTTCATTTTCTTTATGAATCCAAAACATCTTGAATATTTGGATTCATTTTTATCTTGCTCACAGGCATGGCCTGTGCATTCCTGCAGTGGGACTAATGGCTCACTCCTTCCCCCATGATTGTATCCCATCCTGCTCTGGTAAAAATTCAGATCCAGTACCACATGTAGATAGTAGTCCCCAGACCAGATTCAGTAATCCAGAGAGCAATCAGATCCAGCCAATGTTACTGGATAAATACAGGGCCAAGCCACAGAAGAATGGCAATTGATCACTCTGATAAGACTTGAATAGGACTTTGATGTTGCAGTTACTGAGTTCAGAACCCTGCATTCCTGAATTCGCTCTTACAGCTCTGATTCTAAACTAGACTGGATTGTGAAGATGGCTCTGTCCACTACATAGCAGAGGTTTAAGACACTGGACAGATGGAGAGACAACAACCTTTGGCAAAGACATGCAGCATTATGATTCTTGATTACCAGAATATTGGAGAACCAATCTGGAGGGGGACAGCTAAGCTGGTTAGAGCATGGTGCTGAGCATGCCAGGGCTGCAGGTTTGATCCCCCTATGGGACAGCTGCACATCCCTGCATTGCTGGGTGTTTGACTAGATGATCCTCAGGGTCCAAACGAACTCTACGATTCTATGAGATAAAGCTTCTGCACATTATACAAAAGTGCATAGACTGATGGGCTGCATCATGCCTTTAGGAGGGTCATAGGAGGGTCATTCTGCCTCCATGCTTCCCCATGTAAAAAGCTCTCTGCGTGCTGCACTAGCACATCAAAGATATAGCTGTATTAGATCTCTACCCTCAAATGTTCTGCTTTGCTGCACAAAGGACATTATGTGTGCTATTTTTCAATGGGTGGGTGGGTTATTTTTAAGAGCAACCCATATGAAGACACATACACACTTGCAATATGAAGCACTCTAGTTCTGATTCTTACCTTCTTGGTCTACCGTATCATTCTGTGCTAAGGTATCAATTGGATCTATATGATTAAGGGACCATGGCTGCAGGGTACAAACAATTGCTTCTTCATCCAGTTGGAGAAAATGCAACTAGGCTTTAAAATGTTTCCCACATGGATAGTGGGCATCTGCTTTCACCCTCACCCTCTCCTCTTTAAGAAAACTAAATGCATCTTTATTAGTCAGACGTTGTTTATAGCACATGGACAGCTACTAATTATTGAGTCACGGAGCAATTATTACGGAATTTAAATATATTCCCCACTTTCCTCAGTGTCTTAATTGGTCATTTATCTGGTGTGAGGTTTTACTGTAAAATGTGATTATTTCTAAGAAGCATTTATTCATGGCTGAGTTATGTATAAGTACTCATAGCTTTTTCTGGTGCCGATAGATGCATCATCAAAGGCATTAGGTCATACACAAATAACTCCCCGCCCCTGCAAATACTGCATGATCCTTTGGTTCCCCACTGTAAGTCAACATGGCTCTCTAAAGGCAAACGCTGAACTCTACTTGTAGAGGAGAAGCAGCAAATAAACATTTAAAAGGGGTTGTTAAATGTATCTGATGGTTATACAGACGCTGCAGTTGCTTTATAATTACAGCTGAGTTCACGTAATCACAAGGAATTCAAATTTTTATTGGGACATTCATATGCTTGAGCAGATTCATATGTCTGAAATAAAGTGCTGAAAGGGGAGGGAAAAATGAGAGCTTGTTGCTTTCTCTTTTTTGAAATTATGGGATAACATGCAAAGGGAGAATATCTGCCATGCTGGTGTTTTTACTAAAGGAAAGACACACACATACAGATGCATATGCAAAGGCATGCTTGTAACCCCAGTTGTGCTGAGTTCTAGAGCACATACTGCTGAATGCTTGAAGCCTCATGTTCTGAGGTGGACCAGCATTTGCGTGGATCAGGCGGCAGTTTGGGTTGTGTGGCTCCACTTAAGTGTTGATTTGTTTCCTCCATTGTGCTTGGGTGACATTTAGCCTCCCAGACTTCTGAGTGTCCTCTCTCATGGGTTAACTGTATTTGATTTTTAGTTTTCTGCTCCCATGGCATCCTGTTGGATGGCTGCCTCTTTGCCTATGGAGAGAAAACAGAGAAACACGAGGATACTAAAGTATAATAGATTGCAGCCTGGGAGTGAGTGGCCATTGAGAAATGTCATTGAGAAAAGTGCCTCCATTTCCAAAGTGCATTGACTGAGTCATTACAATAGCATCTCTAACAGGGGTTTCATCTGCTGAGTGGCGACATTCACACCATATATTTAAAGCACTTTGATACCACTTTAAACAGACCTGGCTCCCCCTGAAGCATTCTGTAGTTCGCTAGATATGCTGTGAGTTGTTAAGAAACCCCCATTCCCCCTGCCACAGAGTGACAATTCCCAGCATTCCCTGTGAAAACAGATGATTGCTATAACACTCTGGGAACTGTAGCTCTGTGCAGGGGATCAGGGTCTCCTAACATCTTCATTCATACTTAACAAACAATAACTCCCAGAATTTGACTGTTTAAATTGGCATGATTTAGCTTTGAATGTATAGTGCAGGTGTGAGTTATATTGACATTGATAACACCCACGCATCCATGGTAGGAAGTATCGTGCCTTCTGCTCAAATTTCTTCTGCCGATATTTCTCCTGACTTTGAACCTACAGAGAGAATGCATCATGTCTGCCTGTGTGTTTTCCCATGACTAACATGGCATGTTATGGAGCACTTTGTCCTTCCCAGAAAAGGTGACCCTGCTTCCCATTTCCTTTGAGGAAAAGCCATTGTATATTGGCGGAGCACACGTTTTGCATGGTGAAATCCCAGGTTCACCACCAGCATCTCGAGGGTCTCTGCTGACCTGCAGCCAGTTAGCAAAGGTAGGACTGAGGTAGATGGACCAATGGTTTGGCACAGAAGAGGGCAGCTTAGGGCTTTGCGACCTTCACCACATGCAGTATACGTCTTTCCCTTAATCCTGTTGGCAGGTGACCTTGATACAACCTGGTGTGCAATGTTGTTCATCTAATCTTAGGGGGAAGAGGGATTTGTGTTTTAGCTATTGGGTTTGAGTGCTCTGTACATCTTGGAGGACTTGAGGACAGGTGTGGGGACAATTATTGTGTTGAGACAGTGACTTTCCTTCCCTGGTGGATCCTCCACTCGCTTACCTGTCTGGGATGCCTTCTCCTTGCCTGTTCAGTGGTAGGAACAGAATTAAGATTGATTGATAGAGTATATTTATATCCCACTTTTCTTCCACCGTGGTGAGATATATATGGAGGTTCTTTCATCCAGACCAGGGGTCGGCAAGGTTTACCTTGCCTGGGCTGGTTCACTCCAGCAGAGATCCCTCCGTGGGCCGGATTGCATGAGTGCGTGGTTTCCGGCGCCTGCATTTGCACAGACACGATTTCCGGCGCTGCGAAAGTGAGTCCCCATGCTGTGCTGCACCAGTTTAGCATAGGGTCTCACCGAGTAGGTGGCAGCTTGTGGGCCGGTTAAACAACCCCTGGGGGCCGCTTGTGGCCCATGGACCTTAGGTTGCTGACCCGATCCAGACACTGACCAGGTGCAGACCTTCAGCAAGGTGGCTCCTGATGCCCTTCTGATGGGTGCATATTCCTGGTGTTCTAAGGGGTTTTTAGAACACATGTTATCTTCCTGTCCTTACTTTTGTTGTACTCTTTGATTGAGACTGCAACCCTCTGCTCACATTCTTGGGAGTAAGTGCCATTGATCAGGGGTGCCAATTTGAATAAATAATCACTCAAAAGATGCAGTATGCGCACACACACCATTTGAATAGCAATGCCCATCAACCTTGGGGGTCCCATCCCCCTTAAATATGTTATGGGGGGGGACAAAGGGACCTCAGCCCCTAGGAGCTGGCTTCTATGCACTGGATTCTTACTTCTTAGCAAACATGCAAAGAAGTGCACTGCACATCTGCAATCCTAGATTCTAGACTGGGAGTAAGTATCACTGAACTCGGTAGGACTTACTTCTGCATACACCTTATAACATTTCCCTGCTTGCTGCTGAGTACCAGGCTCTAGGCCAGCTGCTGTCTCTCAGCACAAGCAATCCCCTCGTGATCCAGGAATAATAAAAGCATCCTATACGGGGCTGTTGCAAGGACGACCAAGATAATATATGTGGAACACTTTGGTGAACACTCTGATGTTTCATATTAAGGCTAAACAGCAGTTGCATTATTATGTTTACTAACACTGACTCTTATTTTTAAATCTTTATTTTTAATTTTTTTAAAAAACACAACCCTAACCTAATGGAAGAGAACGTCTCGTTTTCTTCCCTCCTCCTTGCATTCAACTAGTCCTTTATGACAGCAATTCTCCTCTTATGAGTATGACATGAAGAGGGAGCTGTGGTTCTTCAGACACATGCCTAGTTCAGCTTGAACTAGCTTCCCCAGCCAAGCTTTCCGATCACTTGTCTGCTTTTTTCCCTTTCTTTCTTTCTCTCTCCCTCTCTCTCTCTCTCTCTTGTCTCTCGCACTCACTTACTCTTCCATCTTTTGCCACTGTGCCAGATAAATTTAAATGTATCTGTTCAAGTGGAGATAATCCATGCAAATCAGAGCCACTGGCTCCCAAGTGCTCGATGCACAAAGAGAACTCCGCTTCAGGAGGTCACTCGTTCACAGCTGCTCCTCCCATTCTATTTTTTCCCCCTTCCAGCAGAACTGCTGCTGCTTGTACACACTGACTGAAAAGGACTCAATTTACTGCAACTGCTACCTGGTTTTACTTACAACTTTCTTTAAAGAGGGACATACCTTCCAGCTATCTTGCAAAGAAAGGTAGGAAGTCTGAATTCTTCTAAAGTCATGGAAATACCTCTACTCCTTGCTCATTATCAGATCGTGCAATAAATGATGCTTTACTGTTATCAGCCTCTTTAAGAGTGCTATGCCAAGTGTCTAATGCTTTTGTTACTTATATGCCCAGTTGCAATTGTTTAAGTGGCTATTATTCTAATAGTGATGCAGCCAGCTATTATCCTGATGCACAATGGCATGGGAGATTGTATCAGGTAGTGTTGCAATTGCAACCTCTTCATTCCAGTCACATTTTTTTAAAAAAATACTTTCCTCTTTAAAAAATAAAAATAAAACAGTATGTTTCTCTCTCCCTAACCAGGATGTTTTTAAAGTAAGTGCTGGTGGTTGATTCCTGAAAGTGAAACTCCCAGAAGTGTCTGCCTCTGTCCTTGGACCTTATTAAGGGTGATTTCCCTTGAGCAGAACTAACTGTTGATATTTTTACAAGAAAGCAATATGTATAATAAGGTCACCTTTTGTTTCTTTGAAGCTTGGTAAACAAGGAACCTACAGGCCTCATTACAAACAGGCCTGTCAGATAAATGCAGACCCCTTAGATCATATATTTAATAGAAATGCCAACAGTGTTTCAAAGAGTGAGACCCTGACTCATTGCTGTTAGACATGGTTGTACAGGAACAAAACTGAGATATAAAAATGATCCGAAACATACAACAGCCCAGCAGCTATATAGCCGTCATTCATTTTGCAGCTAAAATGGGAAATCAGATGTATTCTTAGCAATGTCTCAGGCAAAGCACGTACTGCGGGAAATGTGAAACAAGCATTTTTCAATGATACATGCAGATTATACAGTAAATCCCAAAACCTACCATGGATAGTTCCTTGCGAGTGGGTGCCAGGAGAATTGGTAACACCTTCAGTGCAACTTGGGATGTGTCTGACTCACAGCATAGAAACCAAATCGGTCCACAGACCTGCTCTGAAATAAATGCATTGCATGAATGTCAATCTATTACAGTAATTCCTTGCATACATAATATGATCCAGTAATTCCTGCTGAAGTCCAAAATCTTCAAGAGAATTGGTCTGGAAGGGTAAACCATATCCACCTTCAAAGAGAAAGTATAAAGACATGACCACAATTAATAAGGAAGTATACAGAATGAGGAAGTTTACAGAAGTATCCCCCCCTCTGCAGCTGGAATTTAAGATAAATGATAGTTACTGCAGGCTGCAATCCTATATACATACTTTCCTGAAAATAACCTCCATCAAACACAGAGGACGTAAACATGGAAAGGGTTTAATATACAGCATGAGTATACTGCGGATTTGATATGTTAACATCCTATATCCCCAGGTATAGGTATCGTTTACATCTGGACCATGGTGTGATTTTTGCTAAAGCATCTGCTGTTTTGTAACACATGAGAAAACTAGTGTGCCTTGCTGTTTCTGCAGTAAAGAAGCCAGTAGGAAAGTTCTGTTTTGCAGTGTGAAATCTTTCTAGGGCATTTTTAGGGGATCTTATCAGTAGACAGGCCAGCTTGCTAAGAACCAAGGTAGAAAAAACAAGTAAGCTTTGTAGTGATGTACAAAAACAAGAAACCCCTTCCAAACATCTGAAGACTCTTCACTCTTAGAAACTGTGTTTCCTTTCTAGATTTTTTTTTGGGGGGGGGAATAGCCCAGAAGCAGTCAGGTTTGCATATGTTTGCAGTTTCTTAAACTGCACTCCTGTGCACAACTGTAGTTCATAACTCAATGGGATTTAAGATTCTGTAATTGCGTAAAGGGTAGTGGTCTGGATTTTCAACTTTCATCTGTGGTCATGTGCATCTCCCTTCCTTGTTTACGGAGAGAAAGAATCAGGAGACAACCTTTTACTCTCTCTTTTTTTTGTATTTTAGTTGTGGGGACCAAATGGTAATGAAAAGGGAGCTTTTCATGCAAGAGTGTAAGATATTTACCTTGACAACAAGTAATAAATACGCTTGGTTACCTGCATCATAAAAACAAATCTTAAATTAAGAACATTGAAGTTTATGAAGGAAGACCGAGGGAGTTTCCTTCGTTTGAATGGAATTGTGGCCCAAATAACATTGGGGATTAAAGATGATCCCTTTGGAGTTTGGCAATAAAGTGAAGTGAAATTAGATGACTCACTTGTGGAGATATGAAAAGGAGATGAAAGGCATTTCAAAAGGAGATCTGGGGGGGGGGGGAATAGTAGTAATATGCACTGATTTCCTTCCGCTCTTCTGAACTCTACCAAATGCCCAGAGTTTTGCAGGTAAGGAAATGTGTCTTTCAGTGACTGCTCATTAGCATTTTTTTTTGAATAATTTCAAAGCAGTGGGTCTGAATGCAGTCACCTAAAATACATATTGTACCTGCCTTTAGCTTCTTTCATCAGTCTTAAAACCTTCATAAATTATAAGTATGTCCACCGCTCAGAGACCTCTGCAAGAATAGAAGTATATACTTTACTGTCCAGCTTCCAACTGATTGATTTCTCATGAGTTACAATATTCATGTTTCCCCTACATGTAGTTTTTGTCCCTTGTTTCTACTGCTTTATATGTACACTCAGATTCAGTAATGGAGCAAGCAAATTTGCAAGCAATTATAGTTTGCTCAACCTTCATGTACCACAGCAGCAGTGCAAAATCTGTTAATGGAATAACCATTTTACACACACACACATTTCAAGTTGGCACTGTCTTATTGGGATTTCTTCTACTAGTTTTATAAAAAAAGACAAATGGTCATCTTTAAAGGATTCTGTAAGAGACTGCTAATACATTCCATTTAAGTTCTTAAAAGGTTCAGCCTGGTTACAATCCTCTGCTTTGCTGTGCCTTGAGAAATTCCCTAGGTTTTAACAAGTCTTTGACATACCAAGAAGGGAAATATATGGCCATAAGACAGATTATTTCACAAACTGGAGCCTTATAAAGATTAGTAGGAAAAGGAACTTAATTGGCTGCAAGTTTATCAAGCAGAAGCTGCCACGTGAGATGGCCTATAGCAGCCAGAAATGAAAATATGTTCCCTTAGGTTTCTCATCAATTTACATACTTGATTATATCCTGTTCTCATTTTACAACTCCTTTCATTACCTTGTACACCAGTATATATAACTGTGATATCAGGTTGCAAACTTCAGCCCTTTCATCCAAATGAATGCTGAAAATGATTGCTATTGCAGGAAAGGCTTCCTTATACCTCAAGGGGTTAAGAAGTGAATCAGATCTGTAATTGACTGACTTCCCTACTGACAGCCTTTGAAGCTCTTCTCAGTTTTTTTTTTTTTAACCTCCTGTTTCATGAAAAAAAGATTGACACTCCTTTATATGTTTGGAATTCTTCAGTGGGTATAAAGTGCTAGGTAATGATGGAAATTAACCTGGGGCTTTATCTATCTGCTTCTCCTTCTAACTTTATTGAAGTGCTGGTAACAGTTAAAAAAAATTATGCAAACAACTGTTCTCATCAGAATCTTGCTTGCTTCTGTCATGTCATCGCATGCTTTGTGATTTCCAGAGACATTCAAAAATGGCACTGCCCCCCCCCAGCTTTCTCGCTCTCTCCCAACAACTGTTGTTTTTTCTTGGAGAATCAATGACAATTTTAGCCAAGACAAAATGCACCAGCAGACGACCAGATAAAGGAAAATATACACAGTGCAGATGCATCTCTGAATGGTTAGTCTGTGGAACGCTGATCGCAGTTATCTGACAGTGTGTCAGCAAGTGTTATCTTGAAAAGAGAAATGAACAAGAGCAGGTCCATATAGGGTGAGGGGGGAGGAAGAAGCAATTGTTGCTTTATTCCTGTCTGTTTATTTGTGCAAGCTTGGAAAGTTCCCCCAATTGTCTTCCTGCCAGGGAGACTTAACTTCTTTGAGGAATTTGATTCGAAAGCTGTGATCTTTAATCCATTGAGGATAAAACATCAAATGTCAGCATAAAATGTCACCCCAATTCATAACGAATGCAAGGAATGTGAGGGAGCTAAGCAAATTTGCTTTGAAATACACCCCCCTCAATCGATGATACCCCATAGAATCCTTTCTTTTTCTGTAACATTATCTCTTAAAAAACAAGAAGAAATAAGAGGGAATGGTGTTAAACTGGGTAAGAATCAGGCTGCCATATTGTGCACTTTTACTCAGGAATATGACCCACTAAAGGGCTTACTTTAGAGTAAAACATGTTTAGGTTTATTCCATAGTGGTCCAACTACCCTTTTACTTTAGACACTTGCACTAACCAATAAAATCTTTCCCATCTTACATCAGATGGACAACCTATCTCTGGTACTTGAGCCAAGTTTTTAACCATGGACCCTGGTACATGTTACCACCAAACCAAAGTCCCTACATATACAGTGGTGTTCTTGTGTTTTAGACTGCAGGGATATCTACTACACCCAACGTTGAACCCACACAGCCATAAACTAAATACCAAGTGCACAAACTCCTGATTTATTCCAATAGCCCTGAGTCTGAGTTATGCAAAGATAATGTTTTAAAGGACTTGCATATGAAGCAATGAAGGAGAAATAATGCTTTTTTTAAAAGAAAAAGAGAAGAAAAGGGCATCACAGTTGCCTCATAAGAATTTTGTATCAAGTTAAACTCCTTATTACAGTGCCAGATATGTTTTTTTGGTAAGAAGATTGCATTTGTCACAAAGGCACTTCATTCCCATCACTCTGTTATTGTTGCGACACTTTAAAAGAAGTCTCAGAGATTCACATAAACATATGCTAGTGTGAATGAAATTTCCAAAACTGTATCCTGTAACCGCTGTTTCAACTTACCCAGGCTGCCAAAATAATAATATCACTGGAGAGAAATGGAAAAAAAGCAGGCCTGCTGCCACGAGAAAGCTTTATGATCACAAATGCATGGGCAAATGTTCAGGCAACATCCAAATAACATCTGATCTGAAACTTACCTGTGAGATTAATTAAAAGTACACATTTCTAGTGCTACCTAGAAAAGTAGGATATATAAATATTCCAAAGTGTTTCATTCAGCTTTTCCTGGAAATGATGGCTTGAGCCTCACTCTGACTTCAAGGTCTATTTGATCGAGTTAAAATTCTCATTAAAAAATTACCTCAGAGGTTATTGTACATATGAACATTGCAGTACACATTTCTCCTGTTCTTCTTTTGAGATATAACAAGGCTTCCAGAGTTAAATGAGAATTACTTCTAACCAAAGAAAAATGATAATTGTGAAACTTAAACTCCCCATCTAATTTGTTGATTATTAAACCAGACAGCACGTCACTGAACATCACATCTCCAGTTTTGTTAAAATAAGAATCTTTTTCTTCATTTCTGCTATCTTCCTAAGAAGAGATCTATGTTTCTATCCTTGAGGAAAGCTCCAGATAACTGTTGGCTTAATATTTTCAAAAGTACAGCATCCATTGCTTCTTCACCTTAGCATGCCTTGCTGCAACCTAGGATCTTGTTGTGCTATCTTAAGCTATTTTTTTTCTGCAAAGCAACACTATTAAGGCTGAAATTTCTAATAAACCAGCAACAAACCAACCTTTCTCTCTCTCTCTCTCTCTCTCTCTCTCTCTCCCTCCTATTGGAAATCACTATTATCAGAGCTATCTTCTGAATTAGGATTAAGTTCTTCATAAGAAACTTTAGCTCAGGAATAAGCTTTATACCTGAAAGTTTCGCAATCTTCTGCAAGACACTACTGCTTCACCTACAAAACATGAACATTTGCAAGTTCCTTAGACAGGGCATCCTTCTGAAAAAGTATTAGTTTTAAAAACAGGAATTTTTTAATACAATAAAGTAATGAAAACAGGTGTGATGTGGTGGGGAGTAGAGATGGGGGTGAAATTCAGTTCAGTTCCCATTTAAAGATGAACCTACTTAATTCACACTTTGCAAAACAATATGCTAACCAAAATGTAGCCATCTTTCGCTATCTGTGCTTCCCTGAATCTTGCAATGCATTTCTCCAGCCGAGTGTAAAGTATGCATAAAAATACACTTACTGGTGAAAACAACTTTAAAATATATATTAGAGAAAATTGCTTTTTAAAAGTATGAATACTGGGGGAAATTTACATTAAGATGCTGGTGGATTTTCATGATAGATAGATATATCACAAACTGATGAGGAAATGTGAAGAACTGAATTTGAGGTCGGAAAAAATGAAAAACCAAGAGGAACCTAATTGACAGATTTAACCCAGTGGGGATACAAAGCTAAAGGGAGAAGAAAGGAAAGGTTCATCTTTCTGCCCCAGGTGGTGATATCTGGAGCATGCCTCTTGCCAGGGGTGGAGTGGGGGCACTGATACAGAAGTAGAAGAGAGAGAGAAAGATAATATCAACCTATGGAAACTATGGGTTTTCAGTCAGCCATTTTGCCCTTAGCCGGGCCATATTGGAAAAGTATGAAGCTGATGTGTTGACAGATGCTGAGTCTGGCTCATTTCAACTTTAGGTGCACAGTTGCATCTGCTTCAAAACGAAAAGCTGCAACCACAAGTGATTGTGGAAAACAGGTCCTAAACTGGGGGCATGTCTGTGCCATACACATCTTAAAACAACATTATATCACTTTAAACAACTATGGCTTCCCCACCAAGAATCATGGGAAGTGTAATTTGTTAAGGGTGCTGAGAGTTGTCAGGAAACCCCTATTCCCCTCACAGAATGGTTTAACCATCAGTCCCTCATCCCAGGGAAGTGTAGCTCTGTGAGGAGAAGATGGGTTTCCTAACAACTCCCAGCACCCTTAGTATACAGTTCCAAGACTCTCTGGGGGAAGTCATGACAGATTAAAGTAGTACATACTGCTTTAAATGTATAGTAGAGGTTGGGCCTGAGAGACTATGTTTTAGGTACATAATATATTTGCATTTTATTTTCTGACTGATAAGAACCAAGTGATCCATTAATAGTTATAATCATTGTTGCAGGTAATAAAATATTGCATTTTGGAACGTGATTTCATCATTCCTCATTTACCAGCATGGTAACTTTGAGAAAGTCTCTTCTATTATTATTATTTTTTAAGGCATAGTATTTTCTGCCTTGCCTCCCCTTTACTTGAGCCATGCCATATCCTATTTCGTCTGGAGTGGACACCACAAGGTTAGAGAATGGGGAAAGAATATTCATAATTTAATAGCAAAAGATACCAGGTCCTGCCCCTTAAAATAAAGATCAATGCAGAGACAGATGTTTAGAATTGGTGTTTAGACATGATAAATTTTGTTCTCAAATAAGCCATGCATTTCAAGTTCTGATTTAAAATAATATACTCTTTTTTTTCTCCTGTACCCAACAAGTGAATGCTGTTTGATGTGTTATTATGTATATAAATTGGTCTGTTCAAATTATTGGTCAGTAAATATTCACATATTAGAAGCATGGTCTGCAACAGATATAAAATTGACTGAGATTTCTAAATATATTCTAAAGGTCTGGTTAATATTATTGCTGTACTTTTCATCTTTTAAGAATTTCTGTTCAAGCCCATGAATATAAATACAAGTTAGCAAATAATCATGTGCTCAGTTTAATCCTAGTTTTAAAGTCTTAAACAATTTTGCAGGGTTTTTTTTTTTAAAAAAAACCAAGAGTTTATAATTAATTATTGTTACAATTAGTGTATAAAATAGTTTTGGCCACAATTTAACAAAGATAAGCACACTTAACCTCATTTGTTTCATTGAACAAAATCTGCACAAAATCTGAACACTTTTCCAGGAGTAAGTACCGTTTAACATTTTATGCTGTTACCTCTGGATTAGATGGTAGAGACATTAACTTTAATATTGTAACTAAAACATATAGGGCATGCATAAAGTTACTTATTTCATTGCTAAAACAGTGTAATGTAAGATGATTCCATATTCATTGAAAACAATTAGTGCCTGATAAAATCATTAAGGATCAGTAGCAAAGTATGAACTGGTATTAACCTGAATACAAAAAAAGTTTTATACTAGAATGTTCATAAACTATATTGAGAGTGGTTTGAAAGGCAGTGTAAAAATAAGTGACTGCAAGTAGTTTTAAAAAAACAAATAAAATAATATGAGTAAACTGTGATCAAGCTTGCAATCCTAGACAACATTGTTCAATATTAACCCACCACACTCAATTCAATAGGGCTTACTTTTGAGTAAACATATGCAGAATTGCACTGTTTTATGGATTCCTACTTCAGTGTCAGTGCCACACACTTGAAAGGAAATTATTGTGAAATATTTAGTATTTCTACAGTCCCCCACTTTCTTTCAGGTTTTACGCAAAAGAGTTTTTTTTAGCACTGTTTGGAAAAAACACGATAGGAAATTATTACAGTGCTGCTTAATCGTTTTAATTTTAATATCCTAATATTTCAATCCTGCTCCCCCTTTACAAAGAGATTCACATAAACAAGACAATTACTTTGACTCTCATATTAATTGTATGCACATTTTCCTGTACATCATGCTTTATTCTAGCCCTAACAAATGCAACAAAAACAAAAAAGGACCCATCTTAAATATATAACTCTGTTTAATTTCCTATGAAAGATTACAGTAAGCGTGCTTTTAGCATAATGATGTCAGCGCTAGATGATAAACATGTATTAGGAAGTGCAAACTGCTGATTATCTGTCAGGATAAATCTGTTTATTTCAGAAATAGCAGTCTGACAACCCCCTGTTGTTAATCGTGAAAGTACATGCATATGCCAGGTCCTGTTGGGTAGGATTTTTGGGAGGGCGGAAGAACACTCTCATCAATTCGTTGGGTGATGTTATTGTCAGTTAGTCCTGCCATTCCTCCCCATAACAGATACTTAAAAAAAAAAAAAAATCTGAAGAATTGATGGGCAGATCTGTTCTGTCTTTCTTTCTTAAATTCGCAGCTATTGATAGGAAAGAATAGTGGGAAAGCAGAAAATGTGGATTAGAGGATTAGGTTGAAATTCCATTTGCACATGTGCCTGAATTTGTTGCTAGTATTGTCAATGGGCACTCATTTGTTGCAGGCAAGGGGTGAACGTGGTTACAAAGGTGCAATTTGAGGGCGGGAATAGAATTTCCCAGGAAATGACATTTCCCTTTTCGTCGTTGGCCACTGTCTACAGAAGTTTGTTTTTTTCCTTAAAAAAAAAAGTATCTGGTGAGGAATTACTGAGCGATATGCACGACATGCTTCAAAATGACAGGATGTGAAACCCACAAAGTATCGCAGCTCGGACTTTTGTGTTGGGATCACAACTGAAATAAACCACAGGCACACAGGCACAAAGCTTGGTGGAGATTGTGATTTAAAGCAGAAGAATACATCCAGTACAAACACAACCTTCTGATACAGCAGGTCTAACACACACACAAACACAAAAATTTGACAGGAATCAATTCATTTGAAACAAAAACTCTAGTGGTGAAATATCCCCGACCCCTTATTTCTCAAACCCTCACCCAAGCAATGTTTGTTTGATTGTGTTGCAACCTTAACGTTTTGTAAGCTGTGTACAATGCTAAACAGCTCAGTTAAAATTGGTATTTATATTGACATTTCAAAGTGCAATAAAGAAGGCGCTAAACAGACTGAGGTTTTTTTTAAGCATCTGCTTCTCCGAGCCCATTCTTCTTTTGACAAGTTCCTCGCTTCTCCCATCTCCTCCATGGCATTGAATTTAATAAATTCCCCTCCCCTTCAAATAATTTCTCCCCAGAAGAATGTGCACGTCTCCATATTAATTCAGAATTTACATGTTGAGTTTGCATATTTTTGCATCAGAAGATCTGTTTTTGATTAGGTAAAGGTCACTGTCATTCATAATCAAGGAGAGAAAGGTAGATTAAAGGTCAGGATTCTTTTTTTTTTTTAAGCCCAACTGATTAGCTGTACAGGTTTGTTCATATGATTTGGTTTATCACAGGGTAAGTAGGAGTACTGAGTTAACAAATTAAACACAGCATTCTGGGTCACTTCCTACATTAGGTTCTGAAATTGGAGTCAACCTCTCTGCCCTCTCCTCTCCCTCCTCCCCCCCTTGCCAAAAAAATCTGCCATTTGTTTCTGTTGCAATAAGTGAATATATTTGTATTATTCTTAGCTCTCATACGTTCAATGATTTTGATAACGTTTGTCATGAGTGAAATTATTAGGATTCAATCCCATGCACATTTATTTATACCTGGGAATAAGCCCTGTTGAACTTGGTTACTTCAGTAGGATTGTGCTTGTGCTGTTGATTTCCTAAAATCAAAACAGAGGAGAACGGCTTAAGTTTAAATCGGAAGGCACACAAATGTGTGTTAAATGAAACGAATATTAGAGTGAGTTTTACTTTTTAAAAACTGAATGCCTCAAGAGTGGTCTTTAACAATAAGAAATTCAGTGTGAAACTAAGAATAGTACCGGTATTCAGCTGCTTGTTTAAGTATTTTTTAATTGACCGCCCATGTACTTTTATTATTAATTGCTCTTGCCCCAATTTTCCTATTAATCAAAATTAGGGTAGTGATTTATTGTTACTTCTTAGATCCATCCCATAAAAAAGTGGTTTTCGGAAGGGTTAGAGGAATTCATTTTTAGACCTGAAGGATAACACTTCGGCGTAACACTAAGACTGAATATTTGACCTGTTTTGAAACTGTATCTGTTACTGTGCAGCTTTTCAGAACTTTAAAAAGTTGAAAAAGTGAAAGACTTGTGAGCAGATCTAAAGGCTTTTAAAAAAAAAGTTAACTGGCAACACCTAATTCATGTAGAACAATTATTGTGGGTCTTAACAGTGTATTTAAGATTCTGACTTTCAAGATGAAGGACACAATTGAGAGAACTGAAGCCTGGCTTGCTCCTATTCATTTTGATAAGGCATATGTGCATGCTTAACCCTCAATTTAATGTAACAACACGCAATATTTCCTGAAGTATGTCTGTCCATAACTCTGCTTATCACCCTGGTCCTCAGGGCATCTCACAAATATTTCCTGGAAAAAAAATATTGGCTCCATTCTTCACAGCAGCCTTGTGAGTGTAAGAATCAAATATCAAGTACAATAATAATGTACAGGCACAATAATCAACTGAGATTTGTATTTAGAGAACAAATTTCCTATTAGATATTTGACTATCATAAGTAGCTAGATTTAGAGGCAAATCAGGAAACAGCACTGGATATTAGAAGAACAAGGGCAGCAGTGGAAAGAAGGAGGAGGAAGAGGCAAATTTATTCATTTTATTCTCAGCAGTTCAGCATCAAACAGCAACCCAGAATGTTAATTCTGAATACAACCCAAATTAGTACTTTTGAAGCAGAAGCATAAATGATTGTTGTATTATTTTATTAATTGTTTTAATATTATTTTTTGCTAGGGAATGGGGGGGAATAGTATTTTTACTGTCTTTTACTTCAATCCCCTACCAAGTGTTGCTGACTCCTGGGCTTTAATCACATGCCATTTTAAAGGCTGTTATAAAAGCTCCAACTTTCAGAAGGGTCTCAGTTTTCAGTGTTTGCCATGCTTTTAGAAATTATGTTTATGAAATTAGGTTTGGAAAGCATCCTGGCATGTCTGCTGAAGGTGAAATTGCTAAAGTCACCTATCTAAAAGCATGCTAACCATTTAAAAGGCGCGCTTCCAATTTATTCTAATTAAATGAAGGCTCAATGGGAAAGTTCAATGGGAAGAAGGTTTTACTCCAAGTGTTAAGTATGAGTCCTATGCCTGACTCATTTGGGATGTGCAAATATTTTCTAATCTGACATGCCTCCTAGTCTGACTCCAGTCTGGATTGCTCTGGTTTTTAAATCACAGGTGCACTCCAAGACCGAAAGCCCAGCTGGCAGAAAATGGCTTAATGGACAAATGGACAAATCAGCAGGCATGGGTACTGCTGGAAAATCTGCAATTTCAGTTCCTCTCGGGTTCTTACTTCCCCAATCTTAAATTTAGTTCACCACATGTCTACATCTGTTTGCAATTTATTAATGTCCCTATGAAAATTCACCAGCATTTCAGAGCAACTCTCTCCCAACATGCACACATTTGTACATTGCCTAATTTACACATTTCTGCAAAGCAGTTTCTCCTTAAAAAATGCATGTTAATATTGTATTTTCACTAACGTATACATTTTATGGAGACTTTATACCAGCACATGCATTTCTGGTCACATTACTTGGCTGGAAAAGTGCAGATTTGGAAGGACGGCTGTATTTTGGTTCTTGCATTATTTCAGAAAGTGCAGATTAGAAAGGTTCTGAAATGAATTTCGCCCCCATCAATGGACAAGGGAGGGTCAAGCGCCTCATCAGATTTATCTCAGTCTCCCTACACTGAATGCCCCTTCATATGTATTTCTTCAACAAACAAGGTTTTTAGGACCTTTTATGTGAGGCAGCATGTTTTATGCACAATTTTTCTCCCGCTGCTCCATTTCTTTTCTGCAGAATATATTCCATTTCTTTAAACCTTCCATGGAAATTAATAACATAAGGAGAAGTACAATACCAGTCAAATTGTACAAATTAGAAGTTATAATTAACTTCCCCCAAGTAACGCAGAAAGCATGAGTGCAAAGTTTGTTAGCTGGGTTACAACTGGCGTGTTAACGGTTTTTATTGCCTTCATTATTTCTCTTGAAATTTGAACAATGTAAGGAAGTTGCCATATTTCAAAATACTACAAGAATTCCCGTAAAAATAGCTTTTCAAATAATGATGTGTTTATTTGTTTAAACATATCCTTTAAACCACATGCACTTTTCTGTTTTCCTCTCTCCCTATAATGAAATATTTTGCTTTAAATACTTTTGGGTGCATACACAGACACACATAAATAAAGCAATACGTCAAGTTTGGTTTACAGATGTGATTTGCTTTAAAAAATCATAAAATATAAGACAAGCATTCTAAATTTGATCGCAATTGATTTAGGGTATCTGACTATTTTCCCTGGAAGAAAATTTTCCCAGTTCAAAATTTTCCAGAAAACCTACACACTACTGGTTTGGGAACACAAATTTGCTAAGATATTATAAAGCTCTATGTTGAGAACTATCCCTGTCAAAACAACGGCTCAAGAAGTTTTAGCTGGTCAGTTTGCTTTAAAGGTGACAATAAAATGTCGATACCAGATTTAAAAACAAAGCCATCTAAGTCTGAAAGATAATTTAAATCATGGGTAGGCAAACTAAAGCCCAGGGGCCGGATCCGGCCCAATCACCTTCTAAATCCGGTCCAGGAATCAGCGTGTTTTTTACATGAGTAGAATGTGACCTTTCATTTAAAATGCATCTCTGGGTTATTTGTGGGGCCTACCTGGTGTTTTTAAATGAGTACAATGTGTCCTTTTATTTAAAATGCATCTCTGGGTTATTTGTGAGCATAGGAATTTGTTCATTTTTTTAAAAGACCCCACAAGGTCTGAGGGACAGTGCTGAAAAAGTTTGCTGACCCCTGATTTAAATCATCAAACCTCAACAACAAAACCCCAAAACAAGCTGATTGTGTTTGCTGCTTACAAATAACCTCTTCTGTTCCCCCACAAAAAGCCTTTTTGACCTTTACCCTGTAATTTAGTTGCTTTTTTCCCTCAAAGGCTCACCTGGCTTCTTTTAGGACCCTCAGATGTGTTAACTGTGCATCTGATAGCTATTGGTCAGGGTTTAGGGAAATTGAAACGGAACCCAGAATAGAAAGGTAAAGTCGGCACTATTTACACGTATCACCCGAGCATAGACAAAAGTAGACAGACAGATCATCTGTGATCTGTGGTGCACCTTTGTGTTATGTCACCAAAATGCAGAAATGCAGCAGCCTCTGCCTTATTCTGTCATCAGAGGAAAATATGGATTCCAGTGTGTATCTCCATTCATCCTATTTGAAACATGAGTGTTGAGACCAGCATGGAAGCTGAAGCATCATAAATCCTAGCCTTGCACCACTCGTCTTTTCACATTATTCCCAGAGTCTATGGGATGAAGTAACAATCTCTAGGCCTGCCCTCTGGACAGAGCTTGACCAGCAGGTTGCAATTTGCGTGCAAATATAACCTTTCACCCTTTTCACTTCACCGTGTTTCGAGTCCCACTCTGCCGACAAGCTTATATGTTACACATTTCTACAGAGCAGTTGGGCGGTGGGGAATGCAAGGGGGATAGGAATTTATTATGTTCTGCATTGGTATTGATTGATGCACTGGCCTTTTTCTGTACAGGGAAGGTTGAACAAAGTTGATCAGTTCAGCTACTGCTTTCTTTTAAATGATGCACAGGAGTTTTTGCTACTAAGGGGGCAATAGATGCATATGACACACACACCCCCCAAAAATTGCAACTACTTAAAGGCCAGGAGTGTTAAGAAGAAATGACTAAAGTCCAATTAGCCCATCTAAAATTAGTTGTAGGGTTTTTTTGTAGTTCTACAAAGTCTAGTGCATACCCTGCAAGGAAAATAGCATTGTTAATAATAATAATAATAATAATAATAATAATAATAATAATTGTTATTATTATTATTATTTGTATCCAACCCATCAAACTGGGTTGCCCAAGCCATTCGGCTTCCAACATATATAAAAACATAATAAAACATGCCTTCAGATGTTTTCTAACAGCTCTGTAGTTACTTATCTCCTTGGCTCAGGGCTCACATAACTCCAACATTTCTCCCAAGAAAATAGGGACATCCTAAGGAAAAGCAGGTCATTCTGGGATCAAATCAGAAACTGGAGAGGCTTCTGTAAATCCAGGACTGTCACTGGAAATAGGGACACTTGGATAATCTGGTGGCGTTACTCTAGCTTCTAATGCATGGATGGTGTTATTCTGACTACACGGTGAAGCACCTCTGAACTTTAGAAATTGAGAGAATGAACCTGCCAGCGTTTGTTCCTATTTGTTTCAAGGTATAA
This sequence comes from Lacerta agilis, assembly GCF_009819535.1. Taxonomy (NCBI): domain Eukaryota; kingdom Metazoa; phylum Chordata; class Lepidosauria; order Squamata; family Lacertidae; genus Lacerta; species Lacerta agilis. Next base: position 28,644,953 of record NC_046317.1, on the reverse strand, counting down.
TTAAGTGTAGCTCTTGGTCCTCAAATACCCAGGATACTGGAAGAAGTGTCTGCTCTTTCTACCAGATCTTTTTGTATGATTACACAAACACACTCACACAGGGAGAGACACTGCATCTTACACATTTGTTCATGAAGGCACTATATTGGGGATCTTTACCTTTGATAACTTTCAACGCATTGAGCTAAATAAACAGTTGATTACCAGAAGCACCGGAGCTTGCCTCCTTTTTGTTTCGAGAACTGTGAACCGCAGATGCTGTTGCAGTGGACCAAATTACTCTGGAAATGCAATACGGTAAATACCCATACAGTATTACCTTGCTTATTTGGGCTGGAAATTAGCAAAAACCAATAAAAGCCAATCTACTTGAATAGAAATGCTTATTTACACAAGACCACAGACAGTAAATAAGCATTGCTTTGTGGCTCAAAGCACCAGGAGAGAAACAGAAAATAGCAAGGTGGTTGATTCCTGCAGCTTACACAGGGCACTCAAGCCCAGGTTGCATGGATCATGAGCTGAAATAGTCTCCATTGCAGAGACAGAGACAGGCAGGTGGGGTGTGGGACCCTTATGTGGATGAAAACAGATGCCAGGCAGCTAGGAAAAATAGCAGTAGGGGTCTGAAATGCACAGGGTGGAGGAATCAAATGCAAATGACTGGGTTTGGACTAACAGATTTCAAAGGCAGTAAGGTTAGAAATACTGTATTAGAAAGATAAAAGGCAGAAGATACTGATAATGACCTGTCCCAAGAAACAGAGTGAAGAGAAGCGGTCTCCAAGTTTCATTGTGCCCTGAGGATCCAAGGTCGTAGCTGAATCCCAGGGTCCCAGCAGCAACTGGAGACAAGTTCTGTGCTGGGGAAACCCAGCACAGGTAGGAAAACCAGGGTGCATGCTGGTTTACTTATCCCAAAAGATGTAGGCTCAATCCGTGATGCAATGACTGAAGGTCAGCCTTCACAGGGAGCCCTTGAGTCAAAGTCCAGTTGCGGCCTGAGCCCCTCAGAACCCTCCCCAATAAGGTTAAATATATATATATATATATATATATATATATATATATATTTAGGATAACACTGGCTTGTGCTTCCTCAAGGCTCCTGACTAATTTGAAATAAAATGCATATACCCTCAGGCCCATAGAGAGCTCCGGGTTAAGTTGGCATTTCTGCAGTGAGTCTGACCAAGCATTAAGAACATCCTCAGAGGTGCGCTCAGGGTGTTCCCACTTTTAATGTTGCAATAAACGGCAACACGGAGTAGGGCCTTTTTTGCTGTGGGGCCTCAGCAAATAACAACAACAACAACAACAACCAGCTCTGTCCATTCGTCAAGTGCCCTCCCTATGGATTAGGTGACAGATAATGACACTTTTAATTATTTCTGTCTTTTAATGAAAACTGACTTTAGTTTTGTTTTTTGTTTTTTTGCTTCATTGTTCTATAATGCCAAGAAGTCTACTTTTTTCCTCTTTTACAACCTTTTGGCTATTATAAATGTTAAAAGCAATAAACATATTAAAATCACATCATTTTAATATGCTCATTGCTTTTGTTGGCTGCCTTGGGAGTCTTTGGCTCAGGGAGGCACACTGGATATTAATAGGTAAATCAGGATAGCATTGTTGTCCCCAGATTGCTGATGATAGCAGTTGATATTTGTAGCATAGATCAATATGTAAGGTTGGGAACCAGTGGCCCTACAAATGCTATGGGACTACAATTCCCATCATCCCTGACCATTGGCCGTGCTAGCAGGGGCTGATGGGAATTGGAGTTGAACAATATCTGGCCACAGGTTTCCCCATCCCTGACTTAAGACCATCTAATAATTTTGTGGCTCGCGAAACGTTTCCTGTCTCACTGCTTCAGCAGTGCGTTATATGAATTAAATTTTGAAACCCTCTCCCCCCCACCCCCTCAGATGTTGTGTCTCATGCTGTGTTTGAACTGGAAACTCTCACAATGCGCATTAATATGACCCTAGCCATAGGTCATTGAGGCTGAGATAGAGCCATACCCACAGGAGATGCTGAAATCTCTGGTATATATTCTTGAGAGGCAGTGAACACCCAAGCTGTTTCCATGCCAGCAGCCCAGTCCAATTTGTACCCCGTGGATACAATCCATGACTCCGATTCCTGGACCTGTCTTAATAATATCTTTATGTGTTTCCCTTTGTTTACTGTTGGCCCATGCTGAGCTCCTTTTATCTCTAAACTGCACAGATCAGAGGATACCAGAAACCCCCACTGAGCAAAGATGACTTTTTCTTGAACAGAACAGAAGCAGCAGCCTTAGATAAAGGTGATTGGACTCATTCCTGTTCATTATCTACTTCTTTTATACTTAATTCTTTATATTTCAGTTCACCCTTTGGATACTGTTGAATGCTCAATCGGGGGTTAGGCGAGATGCATTTCATCAGTAATTGTAATATTGTGTGTGTGTGTGTGTGTGTGTGTGTGTGTGTGTGTTTGTAAAAGGATATTAGAATTCTAGGCACACTTGCCTGAGAATAAATCCCACAGCACTCCATAGAACTTACTTTTGAGTAGGGATGGGTGAATCTATCAATTTTGAATTATCTCAGTTTCATATTTTTTCAGTCCTCTACACTTCCAGGTCAAATTGCAATAATTTTTTTTATGGTACTCAAGAAAATTTTAGTGCGCATTTTGTATGCAATTTACACACGAGCACATATCATCCTTCACTAATATATGCATTTTTGTACACAGCTTTTGGCTGTAGAAGCAGCATCACAAAACTCAAGAGAAATTAGAATTTTTGAAGGGTAGCTGTGAATTTCTGGACCATCCTGACTTCTGAGTAGACAGCATAGGCTTGCTCCTCTAGTGATCAATACATTTTTTCAAACAGGCATCTAATCAGTGCTGTTTCGATTTTGGCAGATGTTAAATGCAAACATTCTTATTTCCTTTCTATGTTTAAAATGGGGAAGCTACAGTTCTGCTGTTCAGCTCTGTGGCTGCATCCCCCGCTGTGAATTAATGACTTTTCCCATTTCCATGTAAGAGATATCGCCAGGCCCATTTTAATATGTTTAAAACAGCAAAGAGGTTTGTCGCACCTGCGAGAGTTACTCAGCAAGGTGGAGCCTAAAGTAGGTGCACCAAAGATCAGCGGAGGGAGGGGAATGCTCTGGCCTGAACTTATTCTTTAATAGCAGCTTGAGCTGCATAAATCAGTAAATGAAAAATGCAGCTAGACAAGCATTATCTGCAACTGATGATCAAGCTCCTGTAAACACACAGAATAAAGGGCTAGTTGCTGTTCTTGTTTTGTTTTTAACTGATTTTTGCATATTATTGCCCATAAACTATGCCTTACATGCTGGCAATTTTAACCCAGCATGTCACACCTTGAACTTTTCTTTGCCACAACTTTTCCATCTGTTTCCTTGATGCTACCTTTCCTTCCTTGTGGCATACTTTATAGATATCCCTATAGACCTTCTCCTGAGAGGATAGCCTCCTCTTGAGAGGATCCTGCTCTGTATACAACATACATGTGGGCTTTTCCTCTCTTGATAGGAAGTTCAAGAGTAAGGAAATGTACCGTTGCCTCTTGCCCACTTTTTTCCAGCGCCAAACTCTATAACAGTTTAAAGCGCCTGTTGATTTTGATTTAATGGAACAATCTTCCCCAACTTGGTGCCTTTCGGATGTTTTGGACTACAACTCCCATCAGTCCCAGGCATCAGGGCCAACAATCAGGATGATGCACGCCAAAATATCTGGAAGGGGAGGCTGAACTAAACTGCACCAGCTTGCATGCTTTAAAGAAACTTGTGTGGGAAGGAAATCTATTTAAAGGAGCATCTCCCATTAAATTGTTGAATGTAGACTATCGAGATGTTGCTCAGGATTTTTGTTGTAGTGGTTGTATTTTAAAGCAGCCCACATGGTTGTCGGAATCGGGGGGGGGGGGGGTCGAAAGGCCAAGCTGGCTCGGCCCCAGCTGGAGCGTCTCCCCTCAGCCTTGCCACTGTGGAGACTCCTCGACCTCTGCTCCGATGTGTATCAGTGATTGAAGCTTGCAGACTCAAGACACTTTACTCAGCAGTGCGAATGGTGCAACAAAAGAGGCTTGAGGCTGTAGACACATACTAAACTACACATTTATCATACATAAATCAGGACAAAGAAAACATGGCATCTCTCCTTGCCATCTTCTCGGAGAGAGACTAAAAAGCAAAAGCAATACAGAGCGGAAGTTCCGCTCACGCCAGCAATCTGTGCTGGAATGTAAACAGACATGGGACATGTAACAATCCCATGTCTGCAGCAAAGGGTGGAATGGAATTCCCAACAATGGTTACCATATAGAGCTTGTGGTGGGTTGCAGAGTTGTTGGAGCAAGGTATATGTGGGGTCAAAACCCAGAGATAGAAACAACATGGAACTGACACATGAAGAGGGTTTGAAATGCCCTCCATGCAATAGCGTGCATATTCCTGATCATAGAAGCAAAGAATTGTAGAGTTGGAAGGGACCATAAGTCTTATGTAGTCCAAACCCCTGCAATGCAGGAATATTTTACCCAATGTCCTCCCTGGATTATAATTTATTCTCAGTTCAGAAAAAGATTTTGGGGGTTTCAGTGACCTGCATTGTCAAAGCAGTGCTTTATGCATTTCATAAATGATGTTCCATATTGTTTTAAAACCCTGCATGGACAGCTTAGCTACACTTTGCTACAAATGAAAGAATGTGCAGCTGACCACAAAAGAAAGGGGGAAGGGGTTTCTCAGGTCCCCTATCTGTTATGAGATGTTTGAAAGTCTTTCTGCTTAAAAGTGCTCAAAGGAAGATCAAAATGTGATGGGGGGGGGTGCAGAATCCCAGTCAGGATTTGTCCTACAATACTACTTTGGAAACAAGAGGTGTGAACAAAAATCAGCCTGTGCCAGAGTACTTTTCATTCATCTATCCAAAGCAGTCCCTAGTTGCTTGTAAAATGCTCCATTTAATTACAGTAACTACAATTGGGGTGTTTTTGTTTGTTTGTTTGTGTGTTTGTTTTAAAAACACAGTTTACCCTCGGTTGTCTTTGTGGGTGCATTCAATTTAAAATCAGCATTCTAAAAGGGAATGGGTGTAATTTACAGCCCAGTCCTTATGTAGATGCAAACGAGGAGTGTGATTTTCTTTTTATTATTATTTTACCTGTAAGAATCATTGTAAAGGCTGCGCACCCCACACAGTATCTTCACTGTAAGGCATTCCTTTTCTGTATTCGGGAGAGGTAGCCTGCAATCAGAAATGATGCATTGTGAATATTCCCTCGTGGTTTATTGATGTTATGGCATATTACTGTAAGCTTATTTTTAAAAATATTAAGTTCTGGGAAGTTAGCACTGAGTACGGCTTTGATCCACAGTCCACTTCTTCCTGTTGATGTCAAAGAGACTAAACCAAGCTGATCTGATTTAGTCCCTATGACATCAAGAGGAAGATGTTTGGGATGGTGCCACATTCCTGGTTAATACCCTCCTTTTCAAATTACTCGAGCAGATATGCAAAACCCCCTTCCTCGTAGGTTTACTTGCTCTCCGTCCTATCTTTCTGTAAGGCATCTATGTGCTAACAGAGCAGGCAGCAATGATATCTAGGGGGTAGGATTACTAGAAAACATGCAAGCCAAATTATCTCCACCAAATTCATTGGCATTCCTGCTCAACAAGCACCCATCTTTGACTATGCAAGCAGCATTGCCCACAAATTTTCAAATATATATTCACAGTTTTGAAGGCTGAAAACTGGAGCTGAGCCTACATTTTTAACCAAATCGTATCGATCATTTGTAGTATGGGTGAGTGTTGAAAAGAGCATCCCTGGAAGATTAAGAGGAAGAATCCCTCCCCAGTTTTCTGTATATGTCTATGGCGGGCAGGAGGGTCTGATACATAGAGGCAACTTATCAGTGGAATGGCTGTAAATTGAACAACATTTCTAAATTCCTTTTCCAGATAATACCAGGTCTGTTGGATAGATATCCCATAGACCCAAAAGGAAAATCAGGCTAATTTCTGTCAGTGTGGGCTGTGTGTTGAAGCAGATGTTTAGTGCATGTTTCTACAGATTTTATGCACATTATACAATGTGTGCCCTAAGCCGTATTTCCCCTTTCTATTCTCCCATCACATATATATGCAGGGAAAGGCATGCCCAAATGTAATTCATGAAATTCACTGCTCCAAACGTATCTCCATGCTTCTGTGTAAGCATAGGAACACAAAAATAGGGAGGCTTCCTCCCAGAATATTGGATGAACACAGAGAAATTTGCTAACAACAAAATGTTTGCAATACTTTTGTGGGTCATAAAAATAGCATCTCAGAAAAATGAGACATATACACCTGTTAATTGATAGCATAGTTTGAATGTAACTGAGCCGTGCCAGTTAACTGATAGTTTTTCAGCACATCATAGGAAAAATATTACCATGCTTCCTTGGGTTCGTGCAGCTGATTTTTTAACTCATGTGCTACAGATATCTACTTCTCCTTCCGTTTGGGGGATTAAGACTGCAATCCTATACCCATTTACCTGGGAGGAAACACCATCCAACTCAATGATACTTACTTCTGAGTAGACATACATATAGACTTGCATTGTGACAACAGCTGCACAGCAAGCGGTTCATAACTTGGTTCCTTCAAATTAGGTTCTAACCTTCTGTTGCCTGCAATCCTCTCTGGAGTTATATGCAATATTTCAATGGGACAATTATATGAGCAATTGCAGAGAATGCACAATTACTATAGCTTTTTGTGAAAAATATATATCGATTTTAAATAATACTTTGTATGAAATGCTTTCATCAATATAAAGAGCTATTTTCTTATTCCTATATATAGGAACATAGGAAGCTGCCTCACAATGAGTCAGATTACTCACTATCTAAGTTAATATTGTCTATACCAGTAGTTTGCAGGGTATAAATAAATTATTATTATTATTATTATTATTATTATTATTATTATTATTATTATAGATCTCCTTTCAAAATGTAAGCAAAAGCATCAAATGATACTACAAGCTCACATCTCTCGTTCAGTTTGTATACGTACTTATAATTTATAATTATATTTAAAATTATATTTTGGGAATGATTCTGGATGGCCCATGATCCTATTATAAAGTAGTTGTGTTCGATGTCAACAGTGTGATGCAGCAGCAGAAAAGCTGATGCTGTTCTAGGTTGCATCAACAAAAGTATAGTGTCCCAATCAGGGGACCTAGTAGTACTGCTTTATTCTGCTTTGGTCAGACCACACCTGGAATACTGTGTCCAGTTCTGGATGCCATAAGTTAAGAAGGATATTGACAAGCTGGAATGTTTGCAATGGGGTGTAACCAAGATGATCAAAGGTCTGGAAACCAAGCCTTGTGAGGAATGGTTGAGGGAGTTGGGTATGTTTAGCTTGGAGAACAGGTGACCAAGAGGAGATATTCAAGTACATTGGGAAGTTTCCTAGAGATTGAAAATGGATCCATTTGTGGTCAGTCCAGACTATCAAAGCAGACCTGTAATATAAGGTATCTGGATCCCTTCTTTTTGAGGCACCATTCCATTACTATCACTAATTCAAGTGATTAGTAGAAAGACGGAAAAGGGTACACATTACAAATTCATCACATTGCTGAGCACGATTGCCTGCTCTTGCCTGGGATGCAAGGCAAGTTCCATAAGATGATGGAATAACATCAAAGTTTCGGAGCCAGAGCTCTACTAAAATGCTTCAGGAAATGGCAGCATGTCTCATGCCGCAAGGCCAGATTAAATGAAAGGGAACTGTTGCACTGGTTGGTGTGAATAATCATGCTTTGCAAATACAGTTTTCATCTGCGTTTGTAACTGAGTGGTGTGTGAAGAGCTCTGCTCTATCCCACTAGCAACTGCCATTAATTTCTCAGTTCCATGACAGCCACAATAATCTAGTGGGCTGGGGAGCAAGGATTTAAAATGATATATCATGGAAAGAATTAACCATTATTTAAAGGGGGATACCGTTAGAGCCAAGCTGACTTGCACACTATACATTATGGCCCCTACCTGCACAGCTACATTAGCTTAAAACTGAAATGTAATTTTCTTGGTCAATGAAAATGAATTGAGTCATTTCCCATTTCTCAGAGTGCCGTGATCTAGGCTTTTAGAAAACTTAAATTGACCTCATAATGCCCTTTCAATGTCTTTTTGAAAATGTGAGGCATGAACTTGTAGAAAGGATGACAGCTGTGAAACGGATTTTCTTTCATTTGTCATCTCCGATGTTTCTATTTCCACTTATTTCAAGAAGTAGTGCTGAAGTTTAGGTGGACCTTGTGTGTGTGTGTGTGTGGGCGCGCGCGCGCCCACACACACACACACACTCTTTTTATTTCCTTGTGAAATTTTAAACAGTGCTGGGTAACTATAGCTGGCAGTTGGGGGCAGTACAGAGCCATAAAGGTTTATGTTTTTCCTGGGAGGAAAGTGTTGAGCAAAATCATGCACATCATAGAACCCTTTCCGGAAGTCTTCAGAAAACATTTTCCTGCTCACATCCTTCTGCGGCCTATCACTGCCAAGTGTTTGGAGTGCAACCTCCTTTTCATTCCCCTTTCTTCTGCCGTCTCTTGCAATACTTCCTTTCTCGCCTGCATTCTTTCCTCCTCAGCTGCATATCTTTAAAGTCTATTGGCCTGTCTTTTGAAGAAATATTTGAATAGGCCATTGAAAACCGAATAATGTCACAAAGGACAACAGCAGCTTAAAAGACATCTAGCTTCAATTCCCCATTTTCTTTGGAAGACAATAGCACATAGTGGAAAAATTTATCCAGTTTTATTAGTGAGATGTAACATGAGGAGGCTTGTGATGAAGGAAGAAAGTCTGTTTTCATTGGTGAGGAGACTTGTGGTCAAATGTGATCAAAGGCTGCAATCCAGAAACCACATACTTTGGAACAAGGCTTGAAACACTCTCAGAAACATCAGTATGATTTCTCTGAGATTGTTCTGGGCTGTTAGAACACATTATTTGTTACAAAAGACTGGTCAAGTTAGCTTGCTGGAGCAAAAGCAAGAATCCCTGTAGAACCTTAGAGACCAACACATTTAATTGTGGTGTAAGCTTTCACAAGGAAAAACCATCTCGTATGTGGGATCCATCGTTTCAGAGGTGATCTGGTTTTCCCAGACTGAGAAATTCTGGTAGAGAATAAACGATGTGGCTTCTTCCCTTCTGGTAGAAACTCGTCAGATGGCGCAAAAATACTGGCCACATGGGGGAATGAGTCTGGCCATTAGTTCTGCCATGATGCCAAGGTGTGCTGAATGATTGGCCAGTTCCCAACCAATAAACAGAGTCCCTTGGTGCTCAGAATAAGTTTTACATTCCTGAATTAATTAGTTCCCCACTTTTTAATTTCCGGAAGAAAAATTCAGTTAGTGGAATGCAGCCAACGTAAGTAATCTAGTTTTCAAATATGGGTGCCCGTTTTACCTGAATGCCAAATCTAGCATGTAGCCTGCTGTACCTAGTCCTATAGCCATCTGCGTGTCAAAATTACCATTTTGAGTACAGATGAGTGAGCTCCCCTTGGCTTGCTGACAAATTACCTCGGTTTGTTCTTGTTCTCTCCAAGAATTCTTGGTGGGGCAAGGGAAGGAACAGAGCTTTCCTAAGAGCAGGGGAAGAAGAAGAAGAAGAAGAAGAAGAAGAAGAAGAAGAAGAAGAAGAAGAAGAAGAAGAAGAAGAAGAAGAAGAAGAAGAAGGGTAAAACACAGAGAAGCACACCACACAGCCTCCCTGTTTGCTAAGCAAAACTGTCATTGTGATGGGAGGAAAGTTCTTAAAGTTTGAATGGTCTTGGATCTGTTCAAGTGCACCCATTGCTCCTTGTTGCCTCAATGAGCAATTCAGAACTACCTGCCCCAGGTGGCAAAGGATATATATGCCCTAAGGACCAGTCCTTTCCTGTCACTAACCAAGTATCCATCCTGCTTAGAGTTGCTAGTTTGGAAAGCGGAAATCACACATACATAGACCTTTACATTTCCTAGTGTGGTGGATTTCCCAAGGCTGCTATTAATTCTCTTCCTCCACATGCTGGGCGACATAGCCAGAACTTTATCAATTACACTTGGGCTTTTTTTGGGGGGGGGGTGGCATAGAGAGAAACCACAGTTGCGTTATTTTCACAGTTGCACTGGGAAAATTGAAAAGGTAACTAGTAGCCCAACTGCTGATGGCTGGTTCCTCCACCCTGTTCTTGCAAGTGTAGCAGCGAGCCCGTTATTATTCAGGCCACATCAGTGCCATATCTTTCAAAGCACAACACTTTAAACACTTCCCACAAAGAATCCTGAGAACTGCACTTTCTTAAGGGTGCTAAGATTTTTTAGGAAGCCACAATTTCCCTCGGGCAGCTACAATTCCCAGGGTTCCCTGGGAAGAGGGATTGATTGTTAAATCACTCTGAGACTTGTAGCTCTGTGAAGAGAACAGGGGTATTCTCTCAACTCTCAGCACCCTTAAGAAACTACACATCCCAGGATTTTTGGGGGGAAGCCATGAATGATAAAATGTTATAATAGTGATTGAAGTCTATGGTGTGGGTGTGACCTGAGGTTCAAACTTTACAGGTGATTTGAGCTTAATTCATATAGGGCCTAGAAATTTGCTACTGACTCAATTGTCATAGTTTGAATAGTTTTGGTTTATTGTTTCTTAGTTTTTTGTGTTTTTTAATAAAAAATAGCATTGTTTTAATATTTTACTGATATTTTATTGTTTGCTTTTATGTAGACCACTTTGTGGGCCATGTGCTGGAGGGGGTGCTTTAGAAATTTTCAAAACAATTAATACATTTTTAAAATAAAATAATAATTTGGGAGTCACATCCAAAAGGGCTGGAAACAATAGCACAGTATTAGGTTTGCTCAAAGAGGGCTTTTTCTCTCTGTTTTTTTTTAATAGTAGTACAACCATCAAAAGCATCTCTATTTAGCACATGTCTGTTTCATTCCTGAAAAGAACAATGTTCCCTCAGCTACAGCTTTTCTTACAATTTTGAATTCTACTTATGTTGCTTTACTTTCTTTCTTTCTTTCTTTTTCCTTTTCATAATTAATCCACAATATACAGGCAGTGTAGTTTTGTATGAAATGGAGAAAAGGAATGACTTTTCCTTACTTAGAATGCCTTTCTACTTCTCCATAATCTTCATTTAGAAAATGACTCATGGAAATGCTTAGCTCATGAACGTAATGAAGATAAATTATCATATATAGCTATTGAGGAAGGAAAACAAAAATGATTTGCTGAAGACAGTTTCATAAACCTATGCTGAATTCAAATACCATGTGATAAGAGTAGTAAATTTACATTTCCCAAAATAAAATGTCACCAGAGAGGTGCTCAAAAGAGCAAGCATTTATATAACAGAAATGTTTTCAGATTTTTTTTCTGCTGTCTGTTGAAAAAGGCAGTATTATTGAAGCTAAAGTTTTCAGAAGGTAGGAGAGGCAAAAGACTGGTGAAGTTTCTCGGATTTCTGGTTATTTTGTGGTCCCATTTTAAGTAATGAACTTATCTTCTCAAGACTTGATTGGCCTCTCAGAATAATTACAATATTACAATATTACAACAAATAATAGTATTATATAGCAGTTTGAGGATTTAAAATATTTCAGATACATTATCTCAGTAATCCTCACAACAACCCTGAGATATATGTCGGTACTATTGGGTTGTATCCAATAAAGTCATTGCCTGAGGGAACGGCTTCTGCCTGCACAGTGGAACTTCCTCTACCACTCCTCCCCCATATTATCTCCCCAAAATATCTGGTCTGTGGTTCCCCCCAACCCTCCTGAGCAGATTTGGGGGGGGGATGTAGGGGCCACACAGGGGAAGTAGAGGAAGACGGAATTCTCATGTATGAGCAGAAGTTATTTCACTTGCACAGTGACTTTGCTGAGTTCAAGACATTGTTGCCATACTGTAAACAGGATACTGAGAGATAAAGAATTTGCCTAGGGATCATCTAATGAGCTTGAACTAGAGCAGGGATCAGCAAACAAAGGCCCGCAGGCTGGATCAGACCCAATTGCCTTCAGGATCCGGCCCGCAGACTGTCCGTGGATCGGCATGGGGATTCTGTTCGTTTGGGCTGTGCCATTTCCCCCCCCCCTGCACCATTCCATTTCCCCCCCTCCCTCACACACATCACAGTGGTGCCTCCTCCCTCCTTCCTCCTGGCTTCTCCCTGCCCTGCCTAGAGGAGGAAGGGGGCTGGGCTGAGCTGGCTGAGCGCCATTTTAAGCAGCCCCTCTCCAGAGCCAGTCCTTTCGCACCACTCATCTTCCCTCCGCCGCCACCGCTGCCGCCCTGGTGCTCCTGTGGGCCAGACAGCGGAGCGGACAAGCTCGCTCTGCTTACCCACGAGAAGCGGCGGCGGCAGCAGCGGCAGCCCCAGGGAAGGTAAGTGCAGTGGCTGGGGCTGGGGGGTGGGTAGGAGGACTACTTGCCCCCCTCACCTCTCCTTCCAGCTCCCCTCCCCCGGTGCCGCTTCTCCAGCCTGCCACAAGGTCTGAGGGAGAATAGAACGGCCTGCAGCTAAAAAAAATTGCCAACCTCTGAACTAGAGACTTCTTGGCTCACTATTCACATTGCCAGTCCCCAGCTTTCATAGAAGAAGGATCTTCTGTTCTGGGAGCTGGAGGTAGAATTGCTGGTTGTCCAGAACAGTTGTTTTTCCCTAATGATGGGCAGCATGGAAATCAGCACCACTGATCCTCAGCTTGCAGCTGACTCCCTCACCACATCAGCATGCTGAACAGCTGCAAATGCACTTGCTGGGAGGGGCAGGAGGAGATGCATTTAATTAATTTTAGTCTAGGTTTTTGGAAAGTTAAGGAGAAAGCTTTTCTTAAAAGTCTGTTTGCATTCTCTTTTGTCTTGCAAATTCTTCTTGTCACACACTTCTAATGCTACCATTTGTGATCCCTCTGGCTGAATGAGACCAAGTGACATTTTATGAAATGACAAAAATATAAAGCACAAATTTGGCCTTCTCTGTGTCTTGTCTTTAGGAATGTAGAATGTAATAAACATAAAGGGGTGGGACAGAGTGCGTTTGCTTTCTCTTTCACCCAGAAAAAAAGCTATTGACTCATGTGAGTAGAGAGAAACAAATGTCAAATGTTTATTTGTTAGCACATAAGTTCAATGATATTACAATGTTATATTTTTCCTTGAAAGGGCAGCTTCTCATGCTGCTATTTTGTTTTGTTTTCCCTTATCTTGTGCAATGCTCTATTAAATCGTTTTCTAAAAGAGCCAGAAATAAGTTCTTGCCTCCATTGTGTTGGGCACCATCTCCTGATAACTCTTGAAATTCAAACGGCATTGGGATAGTGAATGTGAGTTATGAGGATTTTAAAATATCATTCATAAACTTGCAGAAGAGATTGTCTGGGTACATACTGCTGACATGAATTTAAATAGATTCAACTCTGGCCACAAATTCATGGTGATTGTGGTTAAGGCATGTG